>NC_082684.1:121478955-122078955 GCF_949987515.2 Delphinus delphis | reverse complement strand
TTTAAAAGAAATAGATAATGCAAATATATACCTGACAAGAAAAGATGTAAAAAAGAAACACACATACACATACCTTCAGTACACTTAGTTGTGAAAAAGAATGAAAATTGGCTTGATAGAAAGAAACAGATCAGTAGGTTGAATACATTTTCACATCCCAAAAGTTTCCATAAAGGTGCAGACCCCAAAACAGAGTGATGTCTCAGCCCAGGTGGAATATCAGGTTTCTCCTGCATTAATTTTGAATTATATCTAATCTTTTGCAAAAACAGAGAAAATGAAACCGTGAAGGCTGGAGGTAAGTTGAAGAAACCTTTCTTCCTCAGCACTGTGACAGAATGCATGTAGAAAACGTAACAAAAATTCTGGCCATGCATCTTCAAGGGCAGGAGGAGGAATTCCTCCACGAGGGTAAGTGGAAAGGATCGAATATTTCTCCAGAGTTCTTGGAATGTTTATTTGAGGCGTTAATTAGGGCAGTAATACGTAATCACTGAATGGTGTTACCAAGCAACCAAGGAAGACAAGAGGGTCTTCAACAACTGTTGGGAACTGCAGACCAGAAGTAACTCAGTTAAGATGCTTGGAGCACAAAACATAAGGTGTGGAGCACAATTCTACTGTTAAAGCTAATTAAAGAATGGTCCCCAAAGAATCTATATGAAATCCCTGGAAAAGGACAAAGAAGACAGAGAGAGGAAATAGCCTGTTTATGTCTATTGCAAGTATCTCATGTGTCCCAGGCACTGGGGACAAAACAAAAACACATAGGAAAACCTCTGCTTCAAGGACCCTCAATCTAACGTAAACAAAAAGTATTATACAATGGGTAAGTTTTGTAAATGTGTGCAAAAGTCCTTTTCTGAACACACAATAAAGCATAGTGTATGTATATATACATATATATATATATATATATATATATATCTTGCTTTTTGTACTTAAAATACAGAGAGTTCTTTCTTATTTTATTCACATCATAGTTCACATTATCTTATTTCATAGTTTATTTAGCCAGTTTGTTACCAGTGTATTCAACACTATTATTGGATTTTGGCTTACTTTATCCTAATGTATTCTGAATAAATATGGAAATATGTTGTTTGGTATTTGTTGATGTGAATCTTGAAGTGATGTTCCCAAAAAGTGAGAGAGCTGGATAGAAAGATAAGTGCATCTGCAATTTTGTAACATTTTTCCAAATTCCCTTCCATTTAGTTAATGATTCTCCAAAACCTTGCCAATAACAGAGTGGGTTGGTAGGTTTTAGATTTGTGCCAACCTGCTGGGTAAGGAATGAGTATCTTTATACAGTTTTAATGTGCATTTATTTTACTAAAAGTGAGTATCTTTACATGTTCATATGCTTAGTTAGTTGGTTGTATTACTAATTTTGTATTCTTAGAAAACAAAAGACAGAATTTTCTTCTTTATATGCTAAGAAAATGAGTCCTTTTGGCTATGATGTGAACTAAAAATATTTTCCCCAAGATTATTTGTCTTTTGACTTTGCTTATGATTTTTTTGCCAAGCATTTTTTAATGTAGTGAAATTATCGATTTCTCAAATTTAAGTTATATTTGAAAGCCTTTTTTCATTCCCAAATCATAGAGACATGCATCCATGTTTTCTTCTAGTATTTGAATGGTTTCATTTTTAGACTTGAATATCTAATCCTTTGGAAATTATTTGGTTTCATGATGTTAGATAAATATATGCCCTTATTATTTTCTGGCTATCCAGTTTTAACACCTTTTATCAAATATTCATTGTTCCCAGTGATTTGAGAGGTCACATTCTGGTGGCCTAAAATGACCCTCACATCTGGTATTTACATCTTTAGTTTTCCTCCACAGATTGTGGCAAGGGTGATAGGGTGTCACTCCTGTGACTACCTTACATTCCATGACAAAGGTGATGGGTTGCCACACTCATGATTAAATGATGCCACAGAAGACTCAATCTCTCTGCATTGCTGACTTTGAAGAAGAAAGCTGCCATGAAGTAGGTGGCCATGTCTGAGAAGCCCACGTGACAAAGACTGCAGGTGGCTTCTGGGAGCTAAGAGAAGCCCTCAGCAAGGAACTGAAAACTTCAGTTCTGCAGACACAGAAAATGAGTTCTGCCATCAGCCTAAAGGGGATGGGAAATTGGTTTCCCCCCAGCCAACTCTTTGAGAGACCACAGCTCCAGTGACAACCTGGATTTCAGCCTGGTGAGACACTAAACAGAGAACCAGTTGAGCCATACTGGACTCCGGACCTGCAAGAACTGTAGGATAGTAAGTGAGTGTTGATTTTTAGCTGATAAATTTATAGTAATTTGTTACACAGCCTAGATAACTAATACACATGCATGTCATCCCAAATTTCAAAATGCAGTTTGGACTAACTCTGTACTTTCTCTTCTATTCTATTTGTTTGTAGTCTTTTCATGTGTTAGTATTACTATTGAATCACAGTTCTTCATACTATGTCTTAATATCTGGTTGAAATAATTCCATTCATAGTTGTTCTTTTTCATGGTTGTCCTCTCGATTCTTGATTATTTATCCACATAAAATTTAGAGTCAATCAGTCTGGCCAGAAGAAAAAATTGTATTTTTACTGGGCTCACATTAAATTTTTATGTTAACTTGAGGAAGTCGTATGATACTGAGTTATTTTACCCAAAAATGTATATGATGGCTTTCCATGCATTCTACTTTGTCTTTTGTAATTACATGTAGGTTTTGCACAATTTTGGATGATCAATTATTAAGCTTTTAAAAAATTAGAGGTAAGTCGTTTGTATTTTAAGGAGTCTCTGTCTAGTTTAATAATTTTTGGCTTGAATTTTATCTAGTCCTATATCAAATTGTTTCAAATATTATTTTACTCTCTGTTGAAGTATCTGAATATGATCTATTAATGTGGTAAAATGTTAAGCATTTTTAAAAACCAGGAATGAGTGTCAGGTAATATCTCAGAGTCTATGGAAGTATCTAATTATGAGTTTTCTTCTTAGGTTTATTAATAGGGTGAAATACATTAATATATCTCTAATATTGAGCCATCCTTAAATTCCTGAGAGTCCTAGAGTTTCTTCTTCACCATGCATACTAAATGTGCTATGGGATTTTTCTTGCTAATATTTTATGTAGAATTTTTGCAGTTGTAAGTGAGATTGAACTGTATTTTTCTTTTGGGTATAATATTTGACAGGTTTTGGATGCATTGTTGATCAATATGCTTTTTCTTTTCTATGCTCCCAAACAATTAAAGAAATTAGAATCTTGTTATTGTTAAATAATTTGATAGAATTCCCTTGATAAATCATCTGGATTTGATGTCTTTTTTTTTTTTTTTTTTTGGTGAAGGGGGGTACATGGAAACTTTCTCTATTTCATCTATGAATATTAGTCTATTAAACTTTTATCTCTATTGATATTAATTTTGATAAATTATGAATGTTCTAAGAAATTGATTTCAAATATTGATTAAATTATTCAATCAATACTTGATTATTGATTTCAATTATTGACTTCAAAAAATGGATTTCAATTTTATTTGCCTAGTATTGAGAAAATGATCTCATAATTTTAGAAATTTCCTATGTTTTAATGTCTATTTCTCTCTAGATATAACTTATGTATTTTGCTTTCTCCTTTTTTATCTTGATTGAGATATATAATGATTATATTATTGATTTTTCAAAGAGTCAATTTTCAAAATGGATTTCAAATACTACTTTTCTGTTATCTTCCTCATTATTTTCTGCTTCTCTCTTTTGATTTACTTCTTTTTTCTAATTTTTTTCACTTAGAGGTTATTCTTGTCTAAATAGTGTCTGAGGTTACATTAAAAATTTATCACTGCTTAAAATGTACCTCATAGATTTTCATATATTTATTTTATTATCAATATTTTTGACCTAAGAGTTGTTTGAGATGTTTTAACACCCAGCTGGATATTTTAACATTTATTTCTACTGCCATTGCACTGTGGTAAAATACTTTTTATATATTATTTCTACTTTGTGGAATTTATTGAGGTTTTCTTTATACCTAACAATAAATGGTTAATTTTTTTGAATGTCCCATGTTCACTTGAAATGAAGATTTGTATTCTCTGTGATTTTGAATACAAAGTCCATAAAATTCACAATACCTGTAATATTAATCATGTAGTTTGGTTTCTATTTAAACTATATATATACATATATATTTATATTTATACATATATATAGTTTATCCAGTTGAGTCTTATAGTAACAGTGCTGTGTGAAAAAAAAAAACAACCCAATCTCCTTAATAATTAATGTGTTTCTATATTCTTCTCCTCAAATTTCCTAAAGTTTCTACTTGGTACAGGTTGTTGCTATGCTATTTGGTATGTAGATATTTATAATTGTATATTTGTTGATAAATCTGTTGTTTGTATTTTAAGGAGTCTCTGTCTAGATACTTTTTGGCCTGAATTTTACCTTGTCCTATATTTACATTGTACCCCTGATTTCTGTCTGCTATACACTTTTACACATCCTTTTATTTTTAGACCTTATAATATATTTGTTTTAGGCATCTCTTTTATATGGAGCATATACATTTCTTTTGCTTTGTAAACCAGTAAGAAAATCATTTTTTTTTTACTTAAATAGGCAATATAAGCTCTTTCACATATATTGATTAAGTGATATATTTGGTTGATATGGACATATTATTTTATCCCATTTCTTATATGTATTATGTCATAGCTACTATGTGTATCTTATTATGTTGTCTTTTCTCTTTTCTTTTTTCATTTATTTTATTTTTATAGTTCTTTTTGCCTATATAATACTTTGTATTTTGTTTGAGAAGTTACATTTATACTAATTGTCTAACACCTTCATCACCTCTTTTATTACTAAGGATTCTATTATTCTCACCTTGAAATTATATCATCTCCCACTTAATGGCTATGTGCCAATCAATATATTTTATACTACATCTTTCATTTTTTCTTTTTAAATGTGTATTATTTTTATTTGACAAAGCTCTGAATTTACTTTTCTTAGCCAAAATCAGAAGTACAGCCAGTCCTTTCAAAATTACTTCTTATAACTTCTTTTATTCAAAAACTTGTAGAATTATATATATTTATATAGTTGTAAGTATTAGTTCTATTCCATTTTTCCCCCACTCTTCAGAAAAATACGTATTATATGTATTGGATACCAATGTATAGACAATAATAATACCCATAGCACAAGCTAATTTCTCTGTGTTGGGGTTTTACTTTTCACCAATGTTATATATATATGATATTTTTGATCTGCGATTTGTGTTAAATTCAATGTGTTTTTTTTAATCTTAAGAATACTATGTTAGGAGGAAGATGTTCAACATGGTGGAGGAGTAAGACATGGAGATCACCTTCCTCCCCACAAATACATCAGAAATACATCTACATGTGGAACAACTCCTACGGAACACCTACTGAATGCTGGCAGAAGACCTCAGACTTCCCAAAAGGCAAGAGACTCCTTGCATACTGGGGTAGGGCAAAAGAAAAAAGAAAAAAACAGAGACAAAAGAATAAGGATGGGACCTACACTTGGGGAGGGAGCTGTGAAGGAGAAAAACTTTCCACACACTAGGAAGCCCCTTCACTGGCAGAGATTGGGGAGGCGGGGGCAGGGGGAAGCTTCGGAGCCACAGAGGAGAGCACAGCAACAGGGGTGCAGAGGGCAAAGTGGAGAGAATCCTGCAGAGAGGATTAGTGTTGACCAGCACTCGCCAGCCTGAGAGGCTGGTCTGCTCACCTGCCAGGATGGGTGGGGCTGGGAACTGAAGCTCCAGCTTCGGAGGTCAGATCCCAGGGTGAAGACTGGGGTTGGCTGTGTGAACACAGCCTGAAGGGGGCTAGTGTGCCACAGCTAGCAAGGAGGGAGTCCAGGAAAAAGTCTGGAAGTGCCTAAGAGGCAAGAGATCACTGTTTCAGTGTGTGTGAGGAGAGGGGATTCAGAGCACCATCTAAATGATCTCCAGAGAAGGGCATGAGCCGTTGCTATCAGCATGTACACCAGAGACAGGCATGAGATGCTAAGGCTGCTGCTGAAACCACCAAGAAGCCTGTATGCAAGCACAGGTCACTTCCCCCTCCCAGGAGTCTGTGCAGCCCACCACTGCCAGTGTCCCGTGATCCAGGGATAACTTCCCCAGGAGAACACACAGCACACCTCAGGTAGTTGAGATGTCACACCAGCCTCTGCCACCGCAGGCTCACCCTGCATTCAGTACCTCTCCCTCACCCCAGACTGAGTGAACCAGAGCCCCCTAATCAGCTGCTACTTTAACCCCATCCTGTCTGAGTGAAGAACAGTTGTCCTCAGGAGACCTACATGCAGAGGCAGGGGCAAATCCAAAGCAGAACTGCAGGAGTTGTGTGAACAAAGAAGAGAAAGGGAAATTTCTCTGAGTAGCCCCAGAAGCAGCAGATTAAATCTCCACAATGAACCTGATGTACCCTGCATCTCTCAAATACCTGAATAGACAACGAACCATCCTAAAATTGAGGCGGTGGACTTTGTGTGATTTTGTCTATATAGCTTTGCTTTTATCATTTGTCCTATAGTTCTATCTGTCCCTTTTTTTTTTTCTGGTATAGTTTTTTAACACATGTTATCATTGGTGGATTTGTTTTTTGCTTTGGTTGCTCTCTTTTTTTTTTATAGCTTTTTAATTTTTTTTAATTTTAAATATTTTTAAAATAATTTTTTATTTTAATAACTTTATTTTATTTTTCTCTTTCTTTCTCTTTTTCTCCCTTTTCTTCTGAGCCATATGGCTGGAAGGGTCTTGGTGCTCTGGCCGGGTGTCAGGCCTGTGTCTCTGAGGTGGGAGAGCCAAGTTCAGGACATTGACCTACTAGAGACCTACAAGCTCCATGTAATATCAAACAGGAAAAGCTCTCCCAGAGATCTCCATCTCAACACTAACACCCAGCTCTACTCAATGATCAGCAAGCTATAGTGCTGCATAGTCCATGACACACAACTAGCAAGACAGAGACACAACCCTACCCATTAGCAGACAGGCTGCCTAAAATCATAATAAGGTAATAGAAACCCCAAAACACACCACAGGAGTCAAACCTGCCCACCAGAAACACAAGATCCAGCTTCATCCACCAGAAAACAGGCACCAGTCCCCTCCACCAGGAAGCTTACACAATCCCACTGAACCAAGCTTACCCACTGGGGGCAGATACAAAAAACAACAGGTACTATGAACCTGCAGCCTGTGAAAAGGAGACCCCAAACACAGTAAGTTAAGGAAAATGAGAAGACAAAGAAACACACAGCCAATGAAGTAGCAAGGGAAAAACCCACCAGACTAAACAAATGAAGAGGAAATAGGCAGTCTACCTGAAAAAGAATTCAGAGTAATGATAGTAAAGATTATCCAAAATTGTAGAAACAGAATAGAGAAAATATAGGAAACGTTTAGCAAGGACCTAGAAGAACTAAAGAGCAAGCAAACAATGATGAACAACATGATAAGTGAAATTAAAAATTCTCTAGAAGGAATAAATAGCAGAATAACTGAGGCAAAAGAACAGATAAGGGACCTGGAAGATAAAATAGTGGAAATAACTACTGCAGAGCAGAATAAAGAAAAATGAATGAAAAGAATTGAGGACAGTCTCAGAGACCTCTGGGGCAACATTAAATGCACCAACATTCAAATTACAGGGGTCCAGAAGAAGAAGAATAAAAAAAGGGTCTGAGAAAATATTTGAAGAGATTATAGTTGAAAACTTCCCTAACATGGGAACAGAAATAGCCAATCGAGTACAGGAAGTGCAGAGAGTCCCATACAGGATAAATCCAAGGAGAAACACACCACGACAAACAGTAATCAAACTATCAAAAATTAAATACAAAGAAAAAATATTAAAAGCAACAAGGGAATAACATCAAATTACATACAAGGGAATCCCCATAAGGTTAACAGCTGATCTTTTAGCAGAAACACTGCAAGCCAAAAAAGAGTGGCAGGACATATTTAAAGTGATGAAAGGGAAAAACCTACAATCAAGATTACTCTATCCGTCAAGTATCTCATTCAGATTTGACAGAGAAAACAAAACCTTGACAAGGAAGCAAAAGCTAAGAGAATTCAGCTCAACCAAACCAGCTTTACTACAAATGCTAAAGGAACTTCTCTAGGCAGGAAACACAAGAGAAGGAATAGATGTAAAATAATAAATGCAAAACAATTAAGAAAATGGTAATAGGAGCATACATAAAATATTTACCTTAAAGGTAAATAGATTAAATGTTCCAACCAAAAGACACAGACTGGCTGAATGGATACAAAAACAAGACCTGTATATATGCTGTCTACAAAAGACCTAGGGACACATACAGACTGAAAGTGAGGGGATGGAAAAAGATATTCCATGCAAATGGAAATCAAAAGAAAGCTGGAGTAGCAATTGTCATATCAGACAAAATAGACTTTAAAATAAAGACTATTACAAGAGGCAAAAAGGACACTGCATAATGATCAAGGGATCAATCCAAGAAGAAGATATAACAATTGTAAATATTTATGCACCCAAAATAGGAGCAACTCAATATATATAGCAAATGCGAACAGCCATAGAAAGGGAAATCAACAGTAACACAATCATAGTAGGGGACTTTAAAACCCCACTTTCACCAATGGAGATATCATCCACAATAAAAATAAATAAGGAAACACAGCTTTAAATGATACATTAAACGATATGGACTTAACTGGTAATTATAGGACATTCCGTCCAAAAACAATAGGATACATTTTCTTCTCAAGTGCTCATGGAACATTCTCCAGGATAGATCATATCTTGGGTCACAAATCAAGCCTTGGTAAATATAAGAAAATTGAAATTGTATCAAGTATCTTTTCAAACCACAATGTATGAGACTAGATATCAATTACAGGAAAAAATCTGTAAAAAATACAAACACATGGAGGCTAAACAATATACTACTAAATAAACAAGAGATCACTGAAGAAATCAAAGAGGAAATCAAAAAGTATCTAGAAAAAAAATGACAATGAAAACACGATGACCCAAAACCTATGGGATGCAGCAAAAGCAGTTCGAAGAGGGAAGTTTATAGCAATACAATCCTACATCAAGAAACAAGAAACATCTCAAATAAACAACCTAAACTTACAGCTAAAGCAATTAGAGAAAGAAAACAAAAAAAAAAAAACAGACCCAATGTTAGCAGAAGGAAAAAAATCAGAAAGATCAGATCAGGAGTAAATGAAAAAGAAATGAAAGAAACAACAGGAAAGATCAAGAAAAAAAAGCTGGTTCTTTGAGAAGATAAACAAAATTGAAAAACCATTAGCCAGATGCATCAAGAAAAAAAGGGAGGCGACTCAAATCAATAGAATTAGAAATGAAAAGGGGAAGTAACAACTGACACTTCAGGAATACAAAGGTTCATGCGTGATTACTACAAGCAACTCTATGCCAATAAAATGGACAACCTGGGAGAAATGGACAAAATCTTAGAAAAGCACAACCTTCCAAGGCTGAACCAGGAAGAAATAGAAAATATAAACAGACTAATCACAAGCACTGACATTGAGGCTGCGATTAAAAATCTTCCAACAAACAAAAGCCCAGGACCCGAAGGCTTCCCAGGCGAATTCTATCAAACATTTAGAGAAGAGAGAACACCTATCCTTCTCAAATGCTTCCAAAATATAGCAGAGGGAGTAACATTCCCAAACTCATTCAACGAAGCCACCATCACCCTGATACCAAAACCAGACAAAGATATCACAAAGAAAGAAAACTACAGGCCAATACACTGATGAACATGGATGCAAAAATCCTCAAAAAAATACTAACAAACAGAATCCAACAGCACATTAAAAGGATCATACACCATGATCAAGTGGGGTTTATTCCTGGAATGCAAGGATTCTTCAATATATGCAAGTCAGTCAACATGATACACCATATTAAAAAATTGAAGGAGAAAAACCATATGATCATCTCAATAGATGCAGAGAAAGCTTTTGACAAAATTCAGCACCAATTTATGATTAAAACCCTGCAGAAAGTAGGCATAGAGGAAACTTTCCTCAACATAATAAAGGCCATATATGACAAACCACAGCCAACATTGTTCTCAATGGTGAAAAACTGAAACCATTACCTCTAAGATCAGGAACAATACAAGGTTCCCCACCCTCACCACTATTATTCAACATAGTTTTGGAAGATTTAGCCACAGCGAACAGAGAAGAAAAGGAATCCAAACTGGAAAAGAAGTACAGCTGTCACTCTGCAGATGACATGTACATAGAGAATCCTAAAGAAGCTATCAGAAAATTACTAGAGCTAATCAATGAATTTGGTAAAGTAGCAGGATATAAAATTAATGCAGAGAAATATCTTCCTTTCCTATACACTAATGATGAAAAATCAGAAAGAGAAATTAAGGAAACACTCCCATTTACATTGCAAAAAAAGAATAAAATACCTCTGAATAAACTTACCTAAGGAGACAAAAGACCTGTATGCAGAAAACTATAAGACACTGATGAAAGTAATTAAAGATGATACAAACAGATGGACATATATACCATGTTCTTGGATTGGAAAAATCAACATTGTGAAAATGACTATATGACCCAAAGCAATCTACAGATTTAATGCAATACCTATCAAACTACCAATGACATTTTTCACAGAACTAGAACAAAATGTTTCACAATTTGTACGGAAACACAAAAGACCGCAAATAGCCAAAGCAATCTTGAGAAAGAAAAATGGAGATGGAGGAATCAAGCTCCTGGACTTCAGACTATAATACAAAGCTACAGTAAACACAACAGTATGGTACTGGCACAAAAACAGAAATATAGATCACTGGAACAGGATAGAAAGCCCAGAGATAAACCCATGTACATATGGTCACCTTATTTTTGATACAGGAGGCAAGAATATACAATGGAGTAAAGACAGCATCTTCAATAAGTGGTGCTGGGAAAACTAAACAGCTACATGTAAAAGAATGAAATTAGAACACTTCTTAACACCATACACAAAAATAAACTCAAAATGTGTTAAAGACTTAAATTTAAGGCCAGACACTATAAAACTCTTAGAGAAAAATATAGGCAGAACACTCTATGACATAAATCACAGCAAGAACCTTTTTGACCCACCTACTAGAGAAATGGAAATAAAAACAAAAATAAACAAATGGGACCTAATGAAACTGAAAAGCAAAGTAAACCATAAACAAGACAAAAGACAACCCTCAAAATGGGAGAAAATATTTGCACATGAAACAACTGATAAAGGACTAATTTACAAAATTTACAAGCAGTTCATGCAACTCAATATCAAAAAAACAAGCAATCCAATCGAAAAATGGGCAGAAGACCTAAACAGACATTTCTTCAAAGAAGATATACAGATTTCCAGCAAACACATGAAAGGATGCTCAACATCACTAATCATTAGAGAAACGCAAATCAAAACAACAATGAGGTATCACCTCACACCAGTAAGAATGGCCATCATCAAAAATCTACAAACAATAAATGCTGGAGAGGGTGTGGAGAAAAGGGAACCCTCTTGCACTGTTGGTGGGAATGTAAATTGATACATCCATTATGGAGAACAGTATGGAGGTTCCTTAAAAAACTAAGAATAGAACTACTCTATGACACAGCAATCCCACTACTGGACATATACCCTGAGAAAATCATAATTCAAAAAGAGTCAAGTAGCACAATGTTCACTGCAGCTCTATTTACAATAGCCAGGACATGGAAGCAACCTGTGTTCATTGACAGATGAATAGATAAAGAAGATGTGGCATATATATGAAATGGAATATTACTCAGCCATAAAAAGAAATGAAATGGAGTTATTTGTAGTGAGGTGGATGGACCTAGAGACTGTGATACAGAGTGAAGTAAGTCAGATAGAGAGAAATAAATACCGTATATTAACACATATATATGGAATCTTAAAAAAAAATGGTTCTGAAGAACCTAGGGGCAGGACAGGAATAAAGATGCAGATGTAGAGAATGGACTTGTGGACACATGGAGGGGAAAGGGTAAGCTGCAACGAAGTGAGAGAGTGGCATTGACATATATATACTACCAAATTTAAAAGAGATAGCTAGTGGGAAGCAGCCACATAGCAGAATATCAGCTCAGTGCTTTGTGACCACCTAGAGGGGTGGGATAAGGAGGGGGGGGGATCTGGAGATATATGTATACGTATAGTTGATTCACTTTGCTTTAAAGCAGAAACTAACACACCATTGTAAAGCAGTTATACTCTAATCAAGATATTTTAAAAAAAAAGAATACTATGTTAATCTTTATTTTATTTATTTATTTATTTTTGCGGTATGTGGTCCTCTCACCATTGCGGCCTCTCCCGTTGCAGAGCACAGGCTCTGGACGTGCAGGCCCAGCGGCCATGGCTCACGGGCCCAGCTGCTCTGCGGCATGTGGGATCCTCCCGGACCGGGGCACAAACCCGTGTCCCCTGCATCAGCAGGCGGACTCTCAACCACTGCTCCACCAGGGGAGCCCCAAACTTTATTATTTTATAATTAAAAGTTTTATTGAGGTATAGTTGATTTACAATATTATATAACTTCCAGGTGTACAACATAGTGATTCACAATTTTTAAAGGTTATACTCTCTTTATAGTTATTATAAAATATTGGCTATATTCCATGTGCTGTACAACATATCCTTGTAGCTTATTTATTTTATACACAGTACTTTGTACCTCTTACTCCCTTATGCCTATATTGCTCCTCCCCCCTTCTCTCTACCCCCTGGTAATCACTAGTGTTTTCTCTATTTCTCTGAATCTGTTTCTTTTTTGATTCCATTATAAGTGATATCATACGGTGCTTGTCTTTCTCTGTCTGACTTATTTCACTTAGCATAATACCCTCCAAGTTCAGCCATGTTCTTGCAAATGACAAATTTTCATTTTTTTTTTATGGTGGAGTAGTATATATATATATACACACACACACACATATAAACAAGCACATTACACATATACATACCACATCTTCTTTATCCATTCATCTGTTGATGGATACGTAGGTTGCTTCTAAATCTTGTGATTATAAATAATGGTGCTATGAACATTGGGGTGTGTCTATCTTTTCAAATTAGTGTTTTTGTTTTCTTTGGATATACCCAGGAATAAAATTGCTAGATCATATAGTAGTTCTGTTTTTAGTGTCTTTCTGACAGGTGTGAGGTGGTATATTATTGTGTTTTTTTTGTTTTGTTTTGTTTTGTTTTGTTTTCAGTACGCGGGCCTCTCACTATTGTGGCCTCTCGTATTGCGGAGCACAGGCTCCGGACACACAGGCTCAGCGGCCATGGCTCACGGGCCTAGCCGCTCTGTGGCATGTGGGATCTTCCCGGACCAGGGCATGAACCCGTGTCCCCTGCATCGGCAGGCGGACTCTCAACCACTGCGCCACCAGGGAAGCCCTATTATTGTGGTTTTGATTTGCAGTTCGTTCCCTGATGTTTAGCGATGTTGAGTATCCTTTCATGTGCCTCCTGGCCATCTGCACATCCTCTTTGGAAAAATGTCTCTTCAGGTTTTATGACAATTTTTTAATTGGGTTGTTTGTTGTTTTGATGTTGGGTTGTATGAGCTGTTCATATATGTTGGATATTAACACTTTGTCAGTCATAACATTTACAAATACTTTCTCCCATTCAGCATGTTGTCTTTTTTGTTTTGTGGATGGTTACATTTGCTGTGTAAAATCTTTTAAGTTTAATTAGGTCTCATTTTTGCTTTTATTTCCTTGCCTTAGAAAACAGATCCAAAACAAATTGCTACAATTTAGCAATTGTGGGAGCTTGTGACTGCCCACCAGTGTGTGGGGCTTGATCCTGAGGAAACTGCCTTGGACCTCCAAGGGGTAGAGCTGATATCAGTCTGCTGGTGGACTGGATTGGTTCTTGGGGCGCCCTAGAGTTGGTGCCTGCCCACTTGTGGGTGAGGCCGAGTCCCAGAATGACTGGCCATGGGACCTGGGCATCCCAGAGCAGGTGTCAGTCCACTGGTGGGGGCTGGGCCCAGGTCCCAGTGCCAATAAAGCTACAGGGAGGATTCTAAAATGGCACTTGCCAGCACCTGTGTCCTTGTAGTAGAATGAGCTCCCAATAATGGCTGCCACCAGCATCTATGTGCCTGTGGTAGTCCTGGATGCCTCCTGCCTCTCCAGGGTCTTCTCCAAGATCAACAAGTTTGGTCTGACCCAGGCTCCTTTCAAATTACTTCTTCTGCCCTGGGTCTCAGAGCATGTGAGATTTTTTTTGTGCATCCTTTAACAGCCCTCTGGCTCCCCTGAAATCAAGCCTTACTAGCCTTCAAAATCATATATTCCTGGGGGTTGTCTTCATGTTGTAGGCCCCCCAGGCTGGGGAGCCCAATGTGGGGCTTGATCCCCTCACTCCTTGGGAAGAGCCTCTGTAATTGTGATTATCCTCCTATGTGTGCATCACCTACTCAGGGGTGTGGGTCTTTTCTGCTACTTTACAGGTTGTTCTCTTTGATAGTTTCTCTGTAAATAGTTGTAATTTTGGTGTGCCCATGGGAGGAGGTCTTCCTACTCTGCCATCTTGGCCAATGCTCTGTATCATCCATGATTTCTGATGAGAAGTCAACTGTTACTCTTTTTGTGGTTCTCATGTACATGATGAATTGTGTACATGAATTCTGTGCATGTGTCTTGGTATATAAAGTCAAGTAGATGAGTCTTGCTGCTTAAAAGATTTTCTCTTCATCTGTGACTTTGTCTGGGTAAGGATCTCTTTGTGTTTAAAAATAAAATTGCCTACTTGGAGTTCACTCAGATTCTTGGATGTGTTAATTAGAGTTTTTTTTTTTTTAATCAAATTTGGGGAGTTTTCAGCCATTATTTCTCTATTTTTTCTTCCCCTTTCTCTCTCATCTCCTTCTGTTATTCCCATTATGTTTATCTTGATGTGTTTATACTGTTCCACATTTCTCTGAGGCTCTGTTTATTTTTTCTTTGTGTTCTTCAGTCTACACAATCTCTATTAATCTATTATCAAGTTTGCTGATTCTTTCCTCTGCCAACTCAAATCTTCTGTTGAACCACTCTAATGACTTTTTCATTTCAGTTATGTAATTTTTTACTCCAACATCTACATTAGTTTTTTAAAAAATTCTATTGATATTCTCTATTTGATGAGTTGCCATATCATGTCTTTCTTTAATTCTTTAAACATGGTTTCCTTTAATTCTGTCAACATATTTGTAATAACTACTTTTAAGTATTTGGATGCTCTCAAATATTTGCCTCTCAAAGGCAATTTCTACCACTGTTATTTTTCTCTCTATATGGACCATTCTTTCTCCATACTTTTCTGTTTCTTTGCATGTCTCACATTTCTTATTGTTGGACACTAGACATTTTAGAGAATATATTGTAGCAACTATGAATACTGATCCCCCCTTCCTGTAGCTTATTTGCTTGGTATCTCTGGATTGGACTAATTCTATGTATCTGTTTTTTCTGCAATGCACAGCCTCTGGTATCCCTACTTAGACTTTTTCCTTTGTTTTTTTTTTTTTTTTTTTTTTTAGCCGCATAGCACAGGGAGATCAGCTCGGTGCTTTGTGACCGCCTGGAGGGGTGGGATAGGGAGGGTGGGAGGGAGGGAGACGCAAGCGGGAAGAGATATGGGAATATATGTATATATATAACTGATTCATTTTGTTGTGAAGCTGAAACTAACATACCATTGTAAAGCAATTATACTCCAATAAAGATGTTAAAAAAAAAAAAAAAGACCTTTTCCTTTGTTTTTATCTTTTAGCTGGCTTCCTAGGAATCACCCCCCTGGTCTGAAGGGAGGCCAGGGTGTGATGTCTGTAAGCCCTGGGATGCTGGGATATGATGTTTACCAGCCCCGAGGTACAAGACCTAGTTGACTCATTCTGTCTCCTTGGATGGCATCATGAGAATGAGAGTTGGATGTTACAGAAAATCCTGTTTGGACCCCAAATAAGGCCCAGTACTTTCTTATAAAAAGTGCCTCTAACCATACCACAAGCTTCTAGGGAGAGAGTGAGGGCCAGATTAGGGCTGGGGACGGGTGGCAGATGGTAGGCAGAGAGCTCTGAATCAAGGATTCTGTGGTTCCCTCAGAATGGCCACACTTGGGTAAATTTACCACAAAACAAAGGCCTGTGGTGGATTCAGGACTCAAGCCTCAAAAGAGAAACTCGGGCTAAGGGGACAGCTCTGGGGAACCAAAACATCAGGAAAATTCCAGAGCCATTGGAACCCATGGTAAATCTCCATAAGACCGTTTGTTGAAAGGGGGGAATAAACATGTGGCCAAAAGGAGAATGAGCCAAGTAAGCTGTCCTGAATCTCAAGCTGCACAAGAGGGGCTTCTCCTCTTCTCTCCTCCCAGCTGAGGGTCCCCTGGGCTCAGGAAACACCGTCTGTCCTCACCCGCTTTCCCGGTTGAAGCCATCACTCTGCGGCGTCCATCTCCTGACTCCTGAGGCGGACACACTGGTGACAGAGCAAGGCAGAGAGTTTCAATGATGCTGCAGGAGATCTGCTGGGCAGGCCACGTGAGGCACGGGCTGCAGGCCTTTCAACCGTCAGCAAGCCAGATTTACAAGGACTGGAAACTTGTTCAGTCGGTGATCTGCATCTTTCTCTGTGTTGCTTTGTGGAGCTGAAGAGACAGGTCCCAGAAAAGACATTTTGGGAAATGTGGTCAGGCCCAGTCATGCCTGTGTTGATATGGCAAGTCATCAAAAATAAACCCAATTCAAATACAGTTTTATCTGTATGTTTTGTGTGATTTTAACTGTTTTATTTCCTTCTGACCTTTTCCTTCCTTTGTGGATTGCACATCACAATCCCTTGAGAAGTCCATCAGTAAGTAGATTTGTATTACCATCTTGCATGCTGATATTCTCCGGAGTCTGTAAAATCCTTTCACTTGCACTTATTCAGCAAGTAGTTCTTCCACCGAACAGCACTCCGCACTCGTTACTAATGACTCGGTCTCTTCTAATGCTGTGTGGGGAACTGGAGAGCCAAAGCAGAATAAGGGCCACACTTAATGCTGAGTGAGGATAGGGCCACGAAAGAAAAATGCCCCCCATATCCAAGACTACAGAGGTTAGTGAAATATGTGTTTGTTGGTTTTGAATCTAAAACAAACGAAAAACTGCCTGGAAGCTTCTCTCTCAGCATCTTTGTGAATGACAAGGAACACAGCAAACAATACTCCAGAAGAAAAATTGCTGATGGACATCAGTTCAGAGTGTGCTGATGGAACCGAGCAGAACCCTGTGCCTCCCCCCTCCTCAAGTACAAAGGCCCCTCTATGTCCCCTCTCTCTTGTTTGCAGAAAAGCTGAAGTCTCCCAGGTCTCCCAGAGTCACAAGAGAGCAGGGTCGAGCAGTTAATGATTAGGACAATAGTCACAGACTCAGTGTCTGATAAAATAATGGGATTAACACTATTGCTCATAATAATCTATATTTTTGTGGGTATTAGAATAATTGTAGCTTGCTCTGCCCATATATGTAAGCAGGCAACTAAAGTTGTCAGTAAAGAGATGCTACAGACCCATGTCAACATCTTCCACTCTAAGAATACGGCCCCCTATGTCAGCATGAAGAAGTTACAGAAGACAGACCTCCACCCTTAATCCCATAGAAATGGAATGATGTCTGACAAGTGGGGATTTGTAAGCAGCTCTTTTGCCCCTTTTCTGTTTGCCCATCTCTGTTTTCCTCAGACCTTAATTATAAAAATGAGATCACTAGGAAACATTTCACTTAACTCCTGATTTTGCTCTACTGAATATACACAATGCCTTGCCTAACCTGTTGACTCCTTTCCTGGATTTAAAGGAATAAGAATGAAGAATGAAGTAGTTAAAGAATGACTAAATCTCTACCCCCATGTTCCCCTTAGCAAATTTACAGGCGGACCACACAGGCAATACAGCATCCAAAGGAAGATCAGGAGAAGGCAGCAGGTCTGCACACAATGGAAAAATGATGAAGAATCTGACCTCCTACCTTAATGATTAACTGAGATTGTTTCCCCTTTTTCCCTTTAAAAATTGTCATGGCTTAGCAAAATCTTCAGAGTTGGTCCCTGGATAAGAGTCCAGCTTCTCCCAGATTGCTGGCTTTTCTGACTAGAGCCCCTTTCCTTTCTCCTGACACTTGCCTCTCGATTATTGGCTTTGAGCAGCGAGCAGCTGAACCTGAGTGTGGTAACACTGACACCCCTGCTTCTTGCTGGTGGTGCAGTTTATGTCTGATTGACAGGAGGGAAGGAGAAATAGACTCCATGAAACCCTTGGATGTATTTGTTACTGGATCAATTTTCCCCTCCTCTCCCTTTAATTAAAAATTCAGTTCTGATAAATTGGATTGTTGGGTGTTTTTGCTGCTTTTGAAAGGGAAGCATGTCCTTTTCCAGCATCACAGTCCTGCAGCTTGTGCACAGGTGAGTGCTCTCCGGTACTCACTCTGTGGCAGCTTTGCAGAACTGGTTAAAACAGGGATGGGAGCAGAGCAGATAGATAAATGACTGCAGTGGCTTGGCTGTCTCCAGAGCATATTAGACCTATTCCAGTTGCCAAGGAGTAATGTGCTTGCAATAGGTTTTGTGTTCTATTCTCCTAGGCTCACTTCTGTTATCTTCCTCTCATTGGAGAAACAGCCAATTCAGAGGGATGGGGACTGATTATCCAGCAAGATACAACAGTGAGAAGAATGGACCTGGAGAAACTTGTTTGTGGAATCCATTTTCCTATGTTCTAAAATATAGAAACATCAAAAGGGAGGATAAGCAAACATTTAAAGAGAATTTCCCCTAACATGTCCCCTCTGTGTCTTCATGAGCTTGGAGTCAGAGAGACCAGAGTCCCAGTCTCATCAACAAAACAGGTGTCTGGGAAGCCCCAAGTCTGTTGGGCTTTGTCAACCTTTATTTAACACAGGCTGTCTTCTCCAGCCCTACACTGTGTAGAGACCAAAGTCTGCAGCCAAGACCGTGAAGAGCGTTCAGTGATTAATATGTCATCAGGCACTTGGTGAGATTGTATTTCAGGACTTTTATGTGAATAAGTTATCTGAAAATAGAATGAATCATCACAAGGGTTTTCCACGGCTAAGGTGAGAATGTGCAATGATTTTTTTTTTCATTTTCCTTTCTTTTATATACAAAAAGCCCCTGAAGGCTGTTTTTGTTAACTGCTCCAACATTCATAGTTACTAGATTCCAGTACATCCGTCTGTACCTAAATCTTTTTTTTTTTTTTGGCACCTCTGGTACTTTTTAACTCAGGAACTAGAAAGCAGGGTGTCAAGAATAGTAATTGTATACACAAGGTGAATCATTTTCTTTTACTGAGTACTGAAAAGGAGTTCCCGTTGACATTTTATCAGCATCCGTCCGAGGGCCATAAACAAAGTGTTCTCCAATTTGGTCTGAAGTGAGGAAAATGCAATCATTAGGGTTTGGCTTCACCCATGTAAAAATTAGAGGCAGTGTTTTAATATTTGATATTTATCTTGAGATCAAATTTTTGAGTTTATTGACTGGCCCGACACTTTGTTAACTAAATCTATGAACACCTTTTAGCAACTGCAGGCCTAGTTTTCTAGCTTAATTCTTTACAGAACTGCAAGGCAGCTGCTTCCCTTTCTTCCTTTGTAAATAGTCTTCTTTGTTATTGCTATTAACAAAGATTTAAAAGCTTTAAAGTTACATTAATATTGTGAATAAATGTTTCTACATTTCCTTAAACCTTTGGCAATCTATATAACCCTTATATAAGGAAATGAAAAAATAAATAGTGTAATTATTGCCGGAAACAAAAGCAACTATGACTTGAAAACTATTGAGGACAGTGAGTTCAGCTTTATACCTGCCTTTCTCCAGGCTAAGTAAGGCTGAATATTACCTGTTTACTATTTGTTATCCATCCTTTCCAAGCAACAGTCTTTTCTAAAAGGATGCCCACTGTTTGCAGCATAGGTTCTGAAAAGGCCTTCAAAATCAGGAAATCCTCTCCTATGTCATGTGAGATTGTGAGGGAAGAAGCACTTTCACTCTCATTTACCTTGTAAATGTAGATCATGAGACAGCCCTCTGGAGGAAAACTGGTGATAGCTATCAAAATTTTAAATGCATTCATCTGTTGATGGACACTTAGGTTGCTTCCATGTCCTGGCTATTGTAAATAGAGCTGCAATGAACATTTTGGTACATGACTCTTTTTGAATTATGGTTTTCTCAGGGTATATTCCCAGTAGTGGGATCGCTGGGTCATACGGTATTTCTATTTGTAGGTTTTTAAGGAACCTCCATACTGTTCTCCATAGTGGCTGAACCAATTCACATTCCCACCAGCAGTGCAAGAGTGCTCCCTTTTCTCCACAACCTCTCCAGCACTTATTGTTTCTAGATTTTTTGATGATGGCCATTCTGACCAGTGTGAGATGATATCTCATTGTAGTTTTGATTTGCATTTCTCTAATGATTACTGACGTTGAGCATTCTTTCATGTGTGAATGGATAAAGAAGACGTGGCACAGGGCTTCCCTGGTGGCGCAGTGGTTGAGAGTCCGCCTGCCAATGCATGGGACACGGGTTCGTGCCCTGGTCTGAGAAGATCCCACATGCTGCGGAGTGGCTAGGCCCGTGAGCCATGGCTGCTGAGCCTGCGCGTCCAGAGCCTGTGCTCCACAACAGGAGAGGCCACACAGTGAGAGGCCTGTGTACCGCAAAAAAAAAAAAAAAAAAAGAAGTTGTGGCACATATATACAATGGAATATTACTCAGCCATAAAAAGAAACGAAATTGAGTTATTTGTAGTGAGGTGGATGGACCTAGAGTCTGTCATACAGAGTGAAGTAAGTCATAGAGAGAAAATCAAATACCATATGCTAACACATATATATGGAATCTAAGGAAAAAAAAAAAAAAGGTCATGAAGAACCTGGGGCAAGATGGGAATAAAGACACAGACCTACTAGAGAATGGACTTGAGGATATGGGGAGGGGGAAGGGTAAGCTGTGACAAAGTGAGAGAGTGGCATGGACATATATACACTACCAAATGTAAAATAGATAGATAGTGGGAAGCAGTCACATAGCACAGGGAGATCAGCTCGGTGGTGGTTTGTGACCACCTAGAGGGGTGGGATAGGGAGGGAGGGAGATGCAAGAGGGAAGAGATATGGGAACATGTGTATATGTATAACTGATTCACTTTGTTATAAAGCAGAAACTAACACACCATTGTAAAGCAATTATACTTCAATAAAGATATTTAAAAAAATTTTTTAAATGCATAACCTTTGTCTCATTAACTATGCTGCTCAAAATTTATGCACATATGTGCCAGTGCAGGGTAAGGTGTCTCTGAGGAAAATCAAGCCCATCACTGAGGGACTGGTGAAATAAATTATGGTATATCCAAAAGTATACTATTATGCAGTCACTACATGAACAGAATGAGGTAGACCTATATATACTAATGTGGAATGTCCACGTGTAAAGTGAAAAAATCAAGTCTCAGCTGGTCTAGTTTGCTGCCATTTTTAAAAGATACATTAATGTAAATAAATATGCTTTGAACATCTGAAGGATACACTTTTACATATAAAAAGCCCCTGAAGGTTGTTTTCATTAACTGTTCTAACATTCATACTTACTATCTTCCAGTACATCGTCTGTACCTAAATCACTTTTAAATATGTCCTTATAAATAAGGCTGCTTGCCCTTTGCCAGATGAAACCTATACTCTGCTTCTTAGAATTCTGAAAACATTTCTGTGGTGAAATAAAAATGTGACTGTAAGCTCCATAAGGATGGAGAAAAAAGAAAAATTAATTTCAGAATTTGATCTACATATGTTTTTCAAAAGCAAAAAATTGAACATTGATTCTGTTCTTGTAACTGTCGGTAACTGACATATCATATTGAACAAAGAAGAAGAAGACAGCAGGGGCTTTTTACTTTCTTTTTAGATCTTAATGGAATTTTCAAACATGTTACAAGCAGATTACACAGAACACTGAACAACCAAGAACCCATCACATGGCTCCAAAAACCATTTCCATTCTGCTGTTCCTGTGTCAAATGTTCATTTACTTTTTTCCATTTCCTCTATCTCCTACCATTTTTTCTGGGAAGAGTTGGTGTATTTTAAAGCAAACCCCATTTAATTTCACTTGCAAATATTTTGGTAGGTACCTTTATGAGATGATGGCTTTGTTTATTTAACATAAGCACAACACCATTATCACAACGCCCCAAAATAACATTAATTCCTTATCATCTTCATCTAATATCCAGTCAACGTACAAGGTTCCTGGATTGTCCCCCAAAGAATAAAAATGTCTTTTAATGATTGGATTGCTTGAATCAGGATGCAGGCAAGGCCCACGCTGCATATGGTCTGTAGGTCTCCTGAGCCTTTGTTCCTCAAGAACACCCCCACCCCCACCCCTTTTCTGTGCCATGCCTTTGTTAAAGAAATTGCATCCATTGTCCTGAGATTTATTTTACACTTTGGATTTGAATTACTGCTTCCTGCTGGCATATTCTGAAGCTGATTGTAGACCCATAGAGAGCCTTCCTTTGGCTGAAGTGCAGCTTTTTGGTCAAGAATACTTTATAAGTGGTGGGGTGCTTTCTATTGCACAGGGTCAGAAGCACACACTACCAGGTTGTCCCTCGTTTACTGACATTAAGAATAAGAAACAGGGTCAAGTGGCATTAACTCACTCCACCCATTATAAAGTTCCCTGTAACCCTTCGCCTAATGCTTTTATCAGCCACTGATACTGCCGGTTCCATTGTTTCACTGGAGTTTGCAAAATACAGTTTTGGAAATTATCTATCCTCCTACTTTTTTTTTATTTTTGCGGTACGCGGGCCTCTCACTGTTGTGGCCTCTCCCGTCGCGAAGCACAGGCTCCGGACGCGCAGGCTCAGCGGCCATGGCTCACGGGCCCAGCCGCTCTGCGGCATGTGGGATATTCCCAGACCGGGGCGCGAACCCATGTCCTCTGCATCGGCAGGCGGACTCTCAACCACTGCGCCACCAGGGAAGCCCAAATTGATAATTTTTTAAAAAACCACTATGAGCTGATTTTTCCTTTGTCTCTTCCCTTTCTCCTAGAGATGGAAATCATGAGCTTCTGCTGAGAAGCAAGCCTCCAAGGTCTTTTTTTTTTCAGCTTATTAGAAGATATTGACCCTAACTCAAAGAATAAGCTTGTCTTTTAAAAAGTTCTTGTCTGAATCAAGTCATTTCTCCTGTTCCTTAGAACAGGAGATTTGTTTGAACAAATATGCAAAGGAGAAACTGATTAAACAGTTGGGTACTGAATTTCTCCTTGTCATTGCTCTTCACTGTGATAAGTGAATTCATATTGCAACAGGGATTATTGCATAACAAAGAGCATGTTTCCATGAGCTTCAGCACAGAACACTAGAAAAATCTCAGGGAAAGAAATGAGAAGACTAGATTTCTGGTTAGCACTACCAGGTGTGAGAACTTGGGTAAGACATTTGAATTCATTTGCCTCAGTTTCTTCTGAGGCAAGAAGTTCTGCTTACCATTTTTTCATCAGTTGGAATAATATTTCAACAAGATGGCTTTTGTTTTTCCTATATTACTTAATAGATAAGATCTTTAGGGACTGTGTATTAACTATCAAGAAATAGGTGCAAACACTAACTTTTTAAACATAAGTTGGAGCAGTTATTCTAGAACTAGAACGATTTCAATTATCCAATATTCAATATTTATGAAATACAGTGTGGGCCATACTCTACATTAATTTTTTCTTCTAACTAATCATCTATGCTGGGACTTCCCTGGTGGCACAGTGGTTAAGAATCTGCCTGTCAATGCAGGAACACAGGTTCGATCCCTGGTCCAGGAAGATCCCACATGCCTCAGAGCAACTAAGCCCGTGAACCACAACTACTGAGCTTGCACTCTAGAGCCCGTGAGCCACAGCTACTGAGCCCGCACACCACAACTGCTGAAGCCCATGCACCTAGAGCCTCTGCTCTGCAACAAGAGGAGTCCCTGCAATAAGAAGCCTGCACACTGCAACAAAGAGTAGCCCCTACTCGCCGCAACTGGAGAAAGCCCACATGCAGCGATGAAGACCCAATGCAGCCATAAATAAATAAATAAATAAATTTGTAATTTAAAAAAATCATCTATGCTTTGTTTCTCCTCTTCTTGAACCTTTCTGTAGCTATGCAATATTCCTTTATTCAGTTCTAACAATCATCAGCCAAAGATCTTAAAATAGAACCCAGCTTCAGCACTTTTATCGTTTCCCCTGAAGTGTCATGCAAAGAATTCACTGAACAATTGTTTCAGCGCTTGGCACCATGTCATCAGTGGTTATGAATATGCAACTAAATCTTTGCAAAAGTGCAGTAAAAAACACCCTCAGAATCTCACAGTACATTCAGTACCTTTATTTTGTGTAAAAGGAATAATAAAATGTGAAAAAAATAAGGCAATTTTATTGCAATGTAATATATAACAGGTTACAGTCTGCATAGAAGTATCTCAAAATGTACAGAATTACATTTCAGTGCAATACACATATCAAAGACATATTTTTTTACATGACACATCTTTTTTTTTTTTTTTTGAAAATGTTGGGTGTAGGAGTTTATTAATTAATTAATTTAGTTTTGCTGTGTTGGGTCTTCGTTTCCACGCGAGGGCTATCTCAAGTTGTGGCAAGCGGGGGCCACTCTTCATCGCTGTGCGCGAGCCTCTCACTATCACGACCTCTCGTTGCGGAGCACAGGCTCCAGACGCGCAGGCTCAGTAGTTGTTGGCTCACGGGCCAACTAGGCTCACGGGCCTAGTTGCTCTGTGGCATGTGGGATCCTCTCAGACCAGGGCTCGAACCCGTGTCCCCTGCTTTAGCAGGCAGATTCTCAACCACTGCGCCACCAGGGAAGCCCCACATCTACTTTTTAAAAGCTATTAAAATCTGGAAGACATTCTTTTATAATTAAGAAAATTAAGTAAATTCCCTCTGTTCAACGAATAATCACAGTTGAAGGAAAGAAAATGTAGTAAAAAGGAAGATAAGAGTTTTAAATCAAGGAATAACTAACACAAAGATTGAATTGAACACTCAGGGCCCCTGCAGCATCCAGGCTGTTTAATGCTGGTGTATTTAGGGAGGCTGCATCTGCTTATGATAGCAAAGCCCAAAGCTGGGCAAATGTGCCCACCTCCACGCATCTCTGTCCTGGACCACACTTACCCCAGACATGCAAACAAAGAAGGACAGTCTAAGCTTCATTTCTGTTTTTTCCAGAAACATCATGTCAATCTGTGGACCTGGTGGTGTAAAAACAGATTTCAAAGGAGCTCAGTGCAAATCCTAATCTTGTGTGATGCGCCACAAATCAAGCCAGATGATTTTCCCCAGTAGTCACTAAACAACATTTTCAGAGGAAATCGGCCATTTTCTGGTTCTCAGCTTTTCTTTCCCCCACTCCTCAGACAAAACCCATTTATCACCTTCCCTTTTGGGGAATCTAATCCAGGCATTCCCCAGCAGGGCCCACATGTAAGGAGCTGTGGTCTGTAGAATAATGCTTCCCACCAAAGATGTCCTCGTCCTGATCCCCTGACCCTGTGACTATGTTGCCTGTCAAGGGATTTTGCAGGTGCAGATAAGTTAAAGTTCTCGAGATGGGGAGGTGGTCCTGGGGAGTCCAGTCTAATCACATGAGTTCTTAAAAGCAGAGAACTTTTCCCAGCTGGTCAGAGAGTTATGAAAACATAAGAAGAGTCAGAAAGATGCTGTGTTGCTGGCTTTCTAGATGGAGAAAGGGCCATGAGGGTGGCCTCGGGAAGCTGGAAAAGAAGGAAATCCATTTCCTTGTCTTGACTTTAACTGAGACCTTGATCTTAGCCCAGTGAGACCATGTTTAACTTCTGACCTACAGACCTATAAGACAATAAATCTGTGTTGTTTCAAGCTACTATGTTTGCAGTAATTTCTCATGGCAACAATGCAAAACATATACAGAAGTTTTCACAGTTCCATAGTATTCAAGAGCCCATAGGAAACTGAGGAAACAACAAGGAAAATATAAAGTGTCTTCCAAAATTCTAAAATCATTTTCTGTGCATGTGGGTAAATATACCAGTGGTAAATAGAATGGTTTAATTGTTATTTTTTTCCATGGACATTGTATTACTATATACATTTTAAAAGTTTTGTAACCCTAGGTATCTTCTTCTAGCCTATAAGACCCAGTAATATTTTTTCAATTTTTAAAAATTCAGGCAGTCACTTGGCAAACACACATGAGTTTACTCAGCTTTGAGTGCACCACCGGAAGCTAGGGAAGCTAGTAACTAGTGCTGAGGTGTGGAAAACCCCAATGGAGGCCAGACAGTCAGGGGGCAGGAACGGCAGTGACCTGGCCCAGGAGGCCCCAGTCTGCTGGATGTGGCCAACTCAGAGCATCTTCCTCCTTCCCTTCAGCTCTTGCACTGAAAACTGAAGACACAATCCCATTAAGTAGAGGAAGTGGATGGTGGAAGGGTAGGATGAAGTCATTAGGAACATAGAAGACAGAACATCTGGTGAATAACGTCACAGCATTGCTCAGGATCTTGCCTTCAGTTAAGATAGAAAGAACATATATGTGTCTTGATCTCTTTCTCACCTCAAATTGTTTCAGATTGTCTAAGGTCTAAAGCATATTGACAGCTATTTTTCAGGCTATGTCTTAAAAAACATATTTGAACTATAATGTATAAACCCACAATAAATCCACAAAATCAGCACATATTTTGAGTAAGGTATTATATCAATTTGCAACTTATATCAATAGCTAAACTTAGCAAACACTTCATAATCTAGATTTTTTTTTAACCTGGCCATGATCATAATTATAAGATTTAGGTGATGTCTTGCTTCTATTGCTCTAGGGATAAAATGAGGAATTGTGAACCAAGGCAAATAAATATCATAAACTTGTTTTACAATTTGTTATCAGTAAAAATCATAATATTTTCTATTAAGATTTTAGTTTGTAATATTTTCTTCCCCCTGGGAGGGTTAAAAAACAAAAACAAATGTTTAGTCATTTAATCTACACACAAAGTTGCTGTATCTGAAGAAAACTCAGCAAATTAAAGTCTCCAGTAGTCACAGAATTTGTTGGAAGAGTTAATAGAGACATCATCTGATCAGGCTCTGAGGTCCCTCCCCCATCAACCATCTGGAATGCCCTTAGTGATCAATAAATAAAGAGAGAAGTCTGAATAGTGGAGTAAAACACAGCCATAGATTTCCAAATGTGATAACAACAACTGTGAAAGATCTCAAAATTAAATCACAGTTGATATCTGCATTACTCCAGGGATACTACTACTGCTCCTTTCAAAAAAAAAAAAAAAAAAGCCAGTTCAGGAAAATGGTCACTTATATTTCCTAAATCAGAAGAAAATCTGAGGTTGCGTGATGTCAAAATAGATCAGCTTTTATGATTCATTTTTTAATATCTTAGCGTTGTAGAAGGAAACTTGCTTCCTCCACTCACTACACTTCTGACAACAGATGTGCATGCAGTTTTCCCACACTTCAGACACTAGCTGGGTGTCCTACAGTTCAGTCCTGGCACATACTCCCTGGACTTAGTGCAGACCCCACAGGTTAAGGGCTCAGCTCCACAAGATGCCCCCACTTCAGTCTCCAGCTGCAAATCCTAGATGTCACCTGTGCTTCTGACCAACTGGTTATAAACTGTAGGTTTCCACAACGCCCTCCCCAGATTTGATAATTTGTTATATGGCTCACAAAACTCAGGGAAAACTTATGTTTACTGGTTTATTATAAAGGATATGGCTGAACAATCAGATGAAGAAATACGTGGAGTCCAGTCCTGACGTGTCCCTAGCACAGGAACTTCACTCCCATGGAGCTGGGTTGGGTCATCCTCCCAGCATCTGGATATATTCACTGACTTGGAGCTCCTGAAACTCTGTAGTTTAGGGATTTTTATGGACCCTTCATCAGGTAGACATGATCAGTTATTGAGTCAATCACCACCCCCCACCTCCCTACCCTCCCACCCCCACTCCCCTTTTCAGAGGATGGGAGGTAAGACTGGAAGTTCCAAGCTCCTAATCATAGCTTGGTCTTTCTGGTGACCAGCACCCATCCTGAAGCCCTCCAGGAGTCCAGCAAAAGTCTCTTCACTGGAACAAAAGACACTCCTATCACTCGGGAGATTCCAAGAGATTTAGGAACTCCGTGTCAGGAACTGAGGACAGAGACCAAAGATGTATTTATTATGTCACAAGTTGTACTTAGTCTCTTTCAAATGATTTTGCATTTATGAAGGCATACTGTGGTAATGAAAATAAGGATCCTACTTTTCATATTCTTGCAGAGTAAGAAATAGTCTTTTCTTTCTAAGCTGCCTGGGGCATGCCTTGGCAGGCTATCAGGATACAAAAGGAGATACAAAAGCAAAACAGAGAACTGCTTTCTAATCAGTTGCAAGCTCTTAACTTCATTTTATATTCCTCATTCTCACTCTATGACTGTGTAATGACTTTTGACACTTGCTTCCTCTGCCTTGACACTGAGTTTCCATGGAATAGATTTATACACCGAAAAGCCAAAAGAATTGACAACCTGATAGGTACCCTGGCCATCTCATTCTAACAGGAATTCCATTGGTCTGACTATCAGATCTCTCTTCCAGGGAGCACTTCTGTGCAAGGAGTCCCCTCTATGATTCTATCCAGCCTGTGTTGGGCCAAACCCTATCCTACAGAAGACTTGGATCTTTCCTGGCTCAATTGGATATGGTTGAGTTTTCACATCCCTGTAGCATGGGACATAACATACCAGGACATAAACTCATTCTGAACAGAAGTTTTGATTTCCTTGGGTGAAAATTGCCACTCACTTCCTAGATATTATTGTTTTCAAAACTTGACTCTGCTAATTCAGTGCCGAGCTTATAAGAGGTTTTAATAAATGATAACTGTCCCTTTTTAAAAGCCAAACAATCACTTAATATGATAAAGCAAATATTTTTTATTGTCCTGAGAAATAGATGTGTCAGGAAAATAAAAGCTCTGTTTTTGTAAAATCAGAACAATTTAATTTTCATTTTTGAAAATATACCCAATATTGCATTTACTTAGTTACATCTTGAACATTGCCAAAAGTAACCAGTGTATCCATACAGCATGTTTCATTTCAGCAGTTAGAAAGGAAACTTTTCCACCTCCTTAAAAACACACCCATGGATGAAAAATGTTGCCTGCCATATGAGTACACAAAAGATGTTGTGGCCATCAGCCACTCCAGCCCAATGGTGCACCCTGAGGGGACTCAGGATGGGAAAGCACAGGATACTATCCCCAGAGAGCTGAGGTGCATATCAGAGGGATGATTTCAATGAGCCCAGATGCTTGCATCTTCCTATACATAGCAAAGCACTAAACTCCTTAACTTGAGATGTCTGGTTTTCTTTAATTAACTGTAATGTTTGATGTTCTGACTACCTGGTTTTGGTTGCAAAACTTCTATATGTCCTGGCTCCTCCCTTACCTCTTTGGAGCTGTCACTCAGAGCTATCTGAGAGGCTGTCTCCTGGGCTTGAAGTCCTCAGAAAGTTTGCCAAATAAAACATAATTCTCAACTTCTAGGTTGTGTATTTTTTTCAATCAATAGCACACACATTTTTCTTTACTTCTAGGTGTGGTTTTATTGAATATATATCAATTCAAAGAACCTTGTTTGAGCAACTACTGGGTGAAATGACCTTGTGTGTGGTTTAAAATGTAGAGGCTGATGTCTGTCATTAAATTACATGGACTTTGGAACAGGTGAAGCTCATTTACATAAGTGAGTCTAATACAGGCTAAGCCATGATGTGTTGAGGTAATAAACAACCTTCAAATCTAGTTGATTAAAGCAGCAAAGGTTTGTACCTTGCAAATGCTCCCCATCCATCCCTAGTTGGTGGGAACTCAGGTGTTCATAAGCCCTCCAGTTGACAGAGCAACTATCATCTCAAGTGTAGCTCAGTTCTGTACACAGGCAGAGTCCTAGTGTCCCACACCAGAAATGAAGCCTTCTATTGGCTTCCCCAATCTCCAACAGGCCAAGGAAAAGCAGTCATAATCCTGGGCCCAGAGAGAAGAAAGCTGGAAATGTTTGAGGACCTGCCTCAATGACCCATCTCACATGAGGCAGAGTGGAGTGAACAGCACGTGGATTGACAGGTGACGCGAGTACCACAGAGGAGGTGCATCTCAGGTGAGTCCTTGGAGGAAGAGACTGTGAGGGCACTGACAGTACTCCAGGTAAGAGAATAGCCAGAAAGGAAGAGACAAATTATAGGATTAGAGATGTATGTTTGGGAGTAATTAACATTTGAGGGGTATTTGAACCATCATACAAATGAGATTTGTTGAGATATCTTAAGATGAAAGGATCAAGAAAGCAGAAATGGAAGGGTGTGGGGAGAAGAAAAATCTAAGATCAGTCCTAGGTACCCGGACTCCTATGGGTAATAGAGCCATAGATTGTCAGGCTGTCTACCTCCACCCCACTAGACAAAAGTGAGCATCACGGACCTCCTCAGGCTGTTCACAGCATCTCCTCTAGTGTGAGAAACAGTTTTCAGTGTGGCCATTCTGCACATTTGGTTGACTCCACAATCTTCCACACTTAGTTGTCTCTCAGAGCAGGTTGCCTACAATGTGGTTTACATAAAAATAGCCTAACAAGAAATAAGCAATATTATGAGATGAAAATCAGACTTGTGGCCTGTGAGGCCAAGCTTCATAATGAAGGCAAATATTATAAAGGGAAATTCTCTGAATTTAAAAACAGGAAATGTCGAAGAGCACAGATGAATCCATCAGCACTGAGGCCATGGATTAAAATATCTCTCCCTAACTTCTTGGTACTTAGAGAAATGCTTGGGGCACAGTGGGACCATGATAAAAAACACGATTCAGTGTAATGCAGTTTTCTATGGACCCTGGTGGGTATGCTTGCCAAAATTGATTGATATAATGTGGGAGGTTAACTGCTTTATTGATATTATCCCCATTTTAAAAAGAGCAAAAGGAAAAAATTACCTCTCTGTAGTCCCTAAAAGGATCATTTTAACAATGCCATGTAATTTTATAAGGTTTATTCTTAATATTTGGTTAGCAAAAAATTTTGTATTTCAATTACCCAGAGGAAGTAACATTCACAACAAATGCAGCACACTTTGTTCTTTGTTTACCAGGAGAAACAACAGGCATAGGCCATGAAAAGGCAGGTCTTGAAAAGGAGTTTCATTACTCAAAGTCACAAGATGGTAGGAGTGCATCCACTCTACAGAGACATGTCTAGGGATTACCTGCTGTGTTCCAGGCACTGTTTGATCGCGAAGTTAAACTTGTGTTAAAGATGAAGAAGAAATATTGTTGCTGCCCTTATAAAGCTTAAGCTGAATGTAAATAGTAATTACAAAGTTTGAGAAATACTAGGAATGAAACTAGTGGATGATACACTAAGTACAAAGAAGTGAGAGCCTTTTAGATGGGGAGGCCAGGGAGAGCTTTAAGCCAGTACCTGAAGGATGACTCAGCAGCCAGTCCAGGGGCAGGGGTGGGAGAGGGTGGGAGAGAGGAGAAAACCCTCTGAGCTAAGGGAGTGGCATAAGCAAAGGCCTTGTCTGGGAAACACAGAAAGCATACCAGGATGCTGAGGTCCCCCAGAACAAGTGGCTGCATGCTGCACAGAGAGAGGAGGCAGGTGGGAGGGAGCAACGGGCCAGGCTGGAATGAGGCCATACCCCTGAGGATGGTGCTGCCAGTTGTTCTGGTGATGGGGCCTTTGCCCAGGTGCCTTGAGGCTTGTTCTGGCAGCACCAGAAAGGCTAGAGGCTGGGTCAGCTGCTGCAGACACAGTGAAGGGCCTTTGTCTAGGCACCACTGACAGGAACATAAAGCAGGGGAGCCGTAGACCCCCAGCCCGCATTCCCTCTGTCCAGCACCCTGGTGGTCAGCCTCCAGGAGCAGCTGGCAGGCAGATGTGTGACCTAGGGCCCTAGGTCAGCACTGAGAGCAGTGCGGAGGGCAGGTGTGGGTCTGACAGACAATGGCTCACTGACGCTCATGGTGGGCCAAAGGATAAACTGGAGGTGGGCTGCTGTGGAGTGCAGGAGAGACATGAGGTTGGTAGAGAGGTGAGGCAGATGGCACAGGCCTCACAGCCTCTGTCAGGAATTTGTGTTGAATTTTAGGTACAAGAGGAAATTGTTGAGGGCCTTTGCAATGAGAAAAATCAGTAGTAATCACAGTTATTGTAGCAGCAGCAGAAGTGCTATTTATTGTGAGCTTGCTATGTGCCAGCCCCCCACTCTACGGGCTCTGCGTTCAGTTCTCATAACATCCCTATGAGTCAGGAACTCTTAGCCCCATTCTACAGAGAGAACTGAGCATGGAGAAGCTGAGTAATTTGCTAGGAAGCAATTTGCTAGGAAGTAATTTGCTTAAAAGCTTGGCAGCAATTCAACGTCCTGATTAACTTGGGAAGGGGGGAGACTAACCATGCAGGGAATTTAGGATCATGCCAGCAAGACATTCAGAGGGTAGTCCCTGCATAGGGGGAGTGCCTTTAATACCCAGGGGCAGCTGTGACCACTTCTTAAACGTGAAGAACATAAACCCAAGTTGCAGATGCAACTCAGAGAAACAGGCCACTAAAGCAGTAGGTTTTCTGGTATTACACTTGTCCATCTTTCCACCTAAAGAAACAAGCACAGTGTCAGGTGCTCCCTGCATCCCAGAAACCTGCCCTGGTGCCACAGAAGCCTAGAGAGGCCCCCGATGAGCTGTGCCCCACTTGGATCAAAAAAACATGATCCAAGACGTGGGATTCAAAGGAAGATTAGAACTAACATCAGAACCAATCTCATGGGTCTAGGGATTGACCATAAAGTTACCAAACTCAGGTCCAGCTGCTCACTGCTCGAAAATCAATACTCAAGAGCCAAGTGTTGGTAAAAATGGAAAATGTTGCATTTAATCAGAAAGCCAGCAATCTGGGGAGAAGGCAGACTCAGTGTCTCCAAAACCAACTCCGAAGTTTCTGCTCAGCCATGAAAGTTTTTGAATGAAAGGGGAAGTAATCGCAGTTAATCACTGAGATAGGGGGTCAGAGTCATCACCATCCCCCAATGTGTGCAGGCTTGTTGACTTCTTGTGATCTTTCTTTAGATGCTATCTTGTTCACACAGAAGCTAGGGAAAGCTAGGGAAGAGATCTGGTCATCTGTTAATTACTTATTCTTCATTTCTACTTCTTTGATTTATGGAAAGAACCAACAGGTTAGGCAAGATATTGTGTGATCAAAAGATTTGAAAGGTGTGCTTGGGCTGGAGATGAGTAGAGGATGGGGGTGCCTGGTTTAAGGTTAGTTACAGTATAGCTCTGCTAATGTGACAAGACAAAGGGGCCTCTGGCAGAGGAGGAAGCTGTTTACAATAAGGCTCTGAGATGCTAAGCTTCACTGGAGTTAACTGGTCTTAAGCAAGGCATGTGCCTCAAAGTGTGAGTGTGTGTGCACATGCGCAAGTGCATGTATGCCTCTGTGTGTGTGTGTGTGTGTGTGTGTGTGTGTGTGTGTCTGTGTGTGTTACATCTACAAAGACTGGCCCTAACCATTCAGGGTGAGCCAAGGAGACTAAGGCTGGAAAGTGAATTTATGAAACTTTACAGAATAGATTATTACTGCATTATCTACTATTTCTGGATTGAACTGCAGAGGAAATGAAACAAAAATAATATTTGCAACCTTGTAAGAAGAATATTTTCTCAGGAGAATTTCAGTTTAATTCTGTAATAAGACCCAGTGCAGTTGCGAAGTTTTGATTAAATTTGATAAGCAAAGCTGGACGTATGGGTCCTGTGCAGTTTGCTTCCTTGTAATTAAAAACATAATTCTTGAACAGTCACAGTAACATGTTTTTTCTGTTAAGTCAACATATACCACAGGACTAGGGGGAAAAAAAGAGTATTCAATCAAATATTTGCATTTATTGAATCACTTACGAATAGTGCATTTAGGGGGACCTTGAAGATGGCGGAAGAGTAAGACGCCCAGATCACCTTCCTCCCCACAGATACAGCAGAAATACATCTACACGTGGAACAACTCCTACAGAACACCTACTGAAGGCTGGCAGAAGACCTCAGACCTCCCAAAAGGCAAGAAACTCTCCACGTACCTGGGTAGGGAAAATGAAAAAAAGAAAAAACAGAGACAAAAGAATAGGGACGGCACCTGCACCAGTGGGAGGGAGCTGTGAAGGAGGAAAAGTTTCCACACACTAGGAAGCCCCTTCGCAGGCGGAGACTGCGGGAGGCAGAGGGGGGAGCTTCGGGGCCGCGGAGGAGTGCACAGCAACGGGTGCAGAGGGCAAAGCGGGCAGATTCCCGCACAGAGGATCGGTACCGACCGGCACTCACCAGCCCGAGAGGCTTGTCTGCTCACCCGCCGGGGCGGGCAGGGCTGGGAGATGAGGCTTGGGTTTCGGTTTCGGACGGAGCACAGGGAGAGGACTGGGGTTGGCGGCTTGAGCATAGCCTGAAGGGGTTAGTGCACCACGGCTAGCCGGGAGGGAGTCCGGGGAAAAGTCTGCACCTGCCGAAGAGGCAAGAGACTTTTTCTTCCCTCTTTGTTTCCTGGTGCGCGAGGAGAGGGGTTTAAGAGCGCTGCTTAAAGGAACTCCAGAGACGGGCGCGAGCCACGGCTAAAAGCACGGACCCCAGGGACGGGCGGGAGACGCTAAGGCTGCTGCTGCCGCCACCAAGGGGCCTGCGTGCGAGCACAGGTCACTATCCATACCCCTCTTCCGCGGAGGCTGTGCAGCCCGCCACTGCCAGGTTCCCGGGATCCAGGGACAACTTCCCCGGGAGAACGCACGGCGGGACTCAGGCTGGTGCAACGTCACGCCGGCCTCTGCCGTCGCAGGCCCGCCCTGCACGCAGTGCCCCTCTCTCCCCCGCGGCCTGAGTGCGCCAGAGCCCCTGAATCAGCGGCTCCTTTAACCCCGTCCTGTCTGAGCAAAGAACAGACGCCCTCCAGCGACCTACACGCAGAGGCAGGGCCAAATCCAAAGCTGAGCCCCTGTGAGCTGTGAGAACAAAGAAGAGAAAGGGAAATCTCTCCCAGCAGCCTCAGAAACAGCGGATTAAAGCTCCACAATCAACTTGATGTACCCTGCATCTGTGGAATACATGAACAGACAACGAGTCATCCCAAATTGAGGACGTGGGCTTCGAGAGCAAGATCTATGATTTTTTCCCCTTTTCCTCTTTTTGTGAATGTGTATGTGTATGCTTCTGTGTGAGATCTTGTCTGTATAGTTTTGCTTCCACCATTTGTCCTAGGGTTCTATCCGTCCCTGGTTTTTTAAAAATTTTTTTTTCTTAATAATTAATTTTAATAACTTTATTATGCTTTACCTTTCTTTCTTTCTTTCTTTCTTTCTTTCTTTCTTTCTTTCTTTCTTTCTTTCTTTCTTTCCTTCCTTCCCTCCTTTAGACAACGAATCATCCCAAATTGAGGAGGTGGTCTCTGAGAGCAAGATTTATGATTTTTTCCCCTTTACCTCTTTTTGTGAGGGTGTATGTATATGTTTCTGTGTAAGATTTTGTCTGTATAGCTTTCCTTCCAACATTTGCCCTAAGGTTCTATCCATCCCTTTGTTTTATTTTTCTCTAAATAAGTATTTTTTAATTCAATAACTTTATTATACTTTATTTTATTGTATCTTCTTTCTTTCTGTCTTTTTTCCTTCTTTCCCTCCTTCCTTCCTTCCTCCCTCCCTCCCTCCTTTCTTTCCTTCTTGCCTTCTTTCCTTCTTTGCTTCTTTCTTTCTTTTTCTTTCTTTCTTTCTTCCTTCCTTCTTTCCTTCCTTCCTTCCTTCCTTCCCTCCTTTCCTTCTTTCTTTCTTCATACTTCTACTAATTCTCTCTACTTTTTCTCCCTTTTATTCTGAGCCGTGTGGATGAAAGGCTCTTGGTGCTCCAGCCAGGAGTCAGGGCTCTGCCTCTGAGGTAGGAGAGCCAACTTCAGGACACTGGTCAACAAGAGACCTCCCAGCTCCACATAATATCAAACAGCGAAAATCTCCCAGAGACCTCCATCTTAACACCAGGACCCAGCTTCACTCAACGACCAGCAAGCCACAGTGCTGGAAAACCTATGCCAAACAACTAGCAAAACAGGAACACAACCCCACCCATTAGCAGAAAGGCAGCCTAAAATCATAATAAGGCCACAGACACCCCAAAACACACCACCAGATGTGAACCTGCCCACTAGAGAGACAAGATCCAGCCTCATCCACCGCAACACAGGAACTAGTCCCCTCCACCAGGAAGCCTACACAACCCACTGAACCAACCTTAGCCCCTGGAGACAGACATCAAAAACAGCGGGAACTACGAACCTGCAGCGTGCAAAAAGGAGACCCCAAACACAGTAAGATAAGCAAAATGAGAAGACAGAAAAACACACAGCAGATAAAGGAGAAAGATAAAAATGCACCAGACCTAACAAATGAAGAGGAAATAGGCAGTCTACCTGAAAAAGAATTCAGAATAATGATAGTAAGGATGATCCAAAATCTTGGAAATAGAATGGACAAAATGCAAGAAACAGTTAACAAGGACCTAGAAGAAATAAAGATGAAACAAGCAACGATGAAGAACACAATAAATGAAATTAAAAGTACTCTAGATGGGATCAATAGCAGAATAACTGAGGCAGAAGTACGGATAAGTGACTTGGAAGATAAAATAGTGGAAATAACTACTGCAGAGCAGAATAAAGAAAAAAGAATGAAAAGAACAGAGGACAGTCTCAGAGACCTCTGGGACAACATTAAACGCACCAACATTCGAATTTTAGGGGTTCCAGAAGAAGAAGAGAAAAAGAAAGGGACTGAGAAAATATTTGAAGAGACTATAGTTGAAAACTTCCCTAATATGGGAAAGGAAATAGTTAATCAAGTCCAGGAAGCACAGAGAGTCCCATACAGGACAAATCCAAGGAGAAATACGCCAAGACACATATTAATCAAACTGTCAAAAATTAAATACAAAGAAAACATATTAAAAGCAGCAAGGGAAAAACAACAAATAACATACAAGGGAATCCCCATAAGGTTAACAGCTGATCTTTGAGCAGAAACTCTGCAAGCCAGAAGGGAGTGGCAGGACATACTGAAAGTGATGAAGGAGAAAAACCTGCAACCAAGACTACTCTACACAGCAAGTATCTCATTCAGATTTGATGGAGAAATTAAAACCTTTACAGACAAGCAAAAGCTGAGAGAGTTCAGCACCACCAAACGAGCTTTACAACAAATGTTAAAAGAACTTCTCTAGACGAGAAACACAAGAGAAGGGAAAGACCTATAATAATGAACCCAAAACAATTTAGAAAATGGGAATAGGAACATACATATCGATAATTACCTTAAATGTAAATGGATTAAATGCTCCCACCAAAAGACACAGATTGGCTAAATGGATACAAAAACAAGACCCTTATATATGCTGTCTACAAGAGACCCACTTCAGACCTAGAGACACATACAGACTGAAAGTAAGGGGATGGAAAAAGATATTCCATGCAAATGGAAACCAAAAGAAAGCTGGAGTAGCAATTCTCATATCAGACAAAATAGACTTTAAAATAAGGACTATTAGAAGAGACAAAGAAGGACACTACATAATGATCAAGGAATTGATCCAAGAAGAAGATATAACAATTGTAAATATTTAGGCACCCAACATAGGAGCACCTCAATACATAAGGCAAATACTGACAACCATAAAAGGGGAAATCGACAGTAACACATTCATAGTAGGGGACTTTAACACCCCACTTTCACCCATGGACAGATCATGCTAAATGAAAATAAATAAGGAAACACAAGCTTTAAATGATACATTAAACAAAATGGACTTAATTGATATTTATAGGACACTACATCCAAAAACAAAAGAATACACATTTTTCTCAAGTGCTCATGGAACATTCTCCAGGATAGATCATATCTTGGGTGACAAATCAAGCTTTGGTAAATTTAATAAAATTGAAATTGTATCAAGTATCTTTTCCGACCACAACGCCATGAGACTAGATATCAATTACAGGAAAAGATCTGTAAAACATACAAACACATAGAGGCTAAACGATACAGTACTTAATAGTGAAGTGATCACTGAAGAAATCAAAGGAGAAATTAAAAAATACCGAGAAACAAATGACAATGGAGACACAACGACCCAAAACCTATGGGATGCAGCAAAAGCAGTTCTAAGGGGGAAGTTTATAGCAATACAAGCCCACCTTAAGAAGCAGGAAACATCTCAAATAAACAACCTAAACTTGCACCTCAAACAATTAGAGAAAGAAGAACAAAAACACCCCAAAGCTAGCAGAAGGAAAGAAATCATAAAAATCAGATCAGAAATAAATGAAAAAGAAATGAAGGAAACAATAGCAAAAATCAATAAAACTAAAAGCTGGTTCTTTGAGAAGATAAACAAAATAGATAAACCACTAGCCAGACTCATCAAGAAAAAAGGGAGAAGACTCAAATCAATAGAATTAGAAATGAAAAAGGAGAAGTAACAACTGACACTGCAGAAATAAAAAAGATCATGAGAGATTACTACAAGCAACTCTATGCCAATAAAATGGACAATCTGGAAGAAATGGACAAATTCTTAGAAATGCACAACATGCCAAGACTGAATCAGGAAGAAATAGAAAATATGAACAGACCAATCACAAGCACTGAAATTGAAACTGTGATTAAAAATCTTCCAACAAAGAAAAGCCCAGGACCAGATGGCTTCACAGGCGGATTCTGTCAAACATTTAGAGAAGAGCTAACACCTATCCTTCTCAATCGCTTCCAAAATATAGCAGAGGGAGGAACACTCCCAAACTCCTTCTACGAGGCCACCATCACCTTGATACCAAAACCGGACAAGGATGTCACAAAGAAAGAAAACTACAGGCCAATATCACTGATGAACATAGATGCAAAAATCTTCAACAAAATACTAGCAAACAGAATCCAACAGCACATTAAAAGGATCATACACCATGATCAAGTGGGGTTTATTCCAGGAATGCAAGGATTCTTCAATATACACAAATCTATCAATGTGATAAACCATATTAAAAAATTGAAGGAGAAAAACCATATGATCACCTTAATAGGTGCAGAGGAAGCTTTTGACAAAATTCAACACCCATTTATGATAAAAACCCTCCAGAAAGTAGGCATAGAGGGAACTTTCCTCAACATAATAAAGGCCATATATGACAAGTCCACAGCCAACATCATCCACAATGGTGAAAAACTGAAAGCATTTCCACTAAGATCAGGAACAAGACAAGGTTGCCCACTCTCACCACTCTTATTCAACATAGTGTTGGAAGTTTTAGCCACAGCAATCAGAGAAGAAAAAGAAATAAAAGGAATCCAAATCGGAAAAGAAGAAGTAAAGCTGTCACTGTTTGCAGATCACATGATACTATACATAGAAAATCCTAAAGATGCTACCAGAAAACTATTAGAGCTAATCAATGAATTTGGTAAAGTAGCAGGATACAAAATTAATGCACAGAAATCTCTGGCATTCCTATATACTAATGATGAAAAATCTGCAAGTGAAATCAAGAAAACACTCCCATTTACCATTGCAACAAAAAGAATAAAATATCTAGGAATAAACGTACCTAAGGAGACAAAAGACCTGTATGCAGAAAATTATAAGACACTGATGAAAGAAATTAAAGATGATACAAATAGATGGAGAGATATACCATGTTCTTGGATTGGAAGAATCAACATTGTGAAAATGACTCTACTACCCAAAGCAATCTATAGATTCAATGCAATCCCTATCAAACTACCAATGGCATTTTTCACAGAACTAGAACAAAAAATTTCACAATTTGTATGGAAATACAAAGGACCCCGAATAGCCAAAGCAAACTTGAGAACGAGAAAAGGAGCTGGATGAATCAGGCTCCCTGACAAAGCTACAGTAATCAAGACAGTATGGTACTGTCACAAAAACAGAAAGATACATCAATGGAACAGGATAGAAAGCCCAGAGATAAACCCACGCACATATGGACACCTTATCTTTGATAAAGGTGGCAGGAATGTACAGTGGAGAAGGGACAGCCTCTTCAATAAGTGGTGCTGGGAAAACTGGACAGATACATGTAAAAGTCTGAGGTTAGATCACTCCCTAACACCATACACAAAAGTAAGCTCAAAATGGATTAAAGACCTAAATGTAAGGCCAGAAACTATCAAACTCTTAGAGGAAAACATAGGCAGAACACTCTATGACATAAATCACAGCAAGATTCTTTCTGACCCACCTCCTAGAGTAATGGAAATAAAAACAAAAATAAACAAATGGGACCTAATGAAACTTCAAAGCTTTTGCACAGCAAAGAAAACCATAAACAAGACCAAAAGACAACCCTCAGAATGGGAGAAAATATTTGCAAATGAAGCAACTGACAAAGGATTAATCTCCAAAATTTACAAGCAGCTCATGCAGCTCAATAACAAAAAAAGAAACAACCCAATCCAAAAATGGGCTGAAGACCTAAATAGACATTTCTCCAAAGAAGATATACCGACTGCCAACAAACACATGATAGAATGCTCAACATCATTAATCATTAGAGAAATGCAAATCAAAACTACAATGAGATATCATCTCACACCAGTCAGAATTGCCATCATCAAAAAATTTAGAAACAATAAATGCTGGAGGGTGTGGAGAAAAGGGAACACTCTTGCAATGCTGGTGGGAATGTGAATTGGTTCAGCCACTATGGAGAACAGTATGGAGGTTCCTTAAAAAACTACAAATAGAAATACCATATGACCCAGCAATCCCACTACTGGGCATATACCCTGAGAAAACCAAAATTCAAAAAGTGTCATGTACCAAAATGTTCATTGCAGCTCTATTTACAATAGCCCGGAGATGGAAACAACCTAAGTGCCCATCATCAGATGATTGGATAAAGAAGATGTGGCACATATATACAATGGAATATTACTCAGCCATAAAAAGAAACGAAATTGAGCTATTTGTAATGAGGTGGATAGACCTAGAGTCTGTCATACAGAGTGAAGTAAGTCAGAAAGAAAAAGACAAATACTGTATGCTAACACATATATATGGAATTTAAGAAGAAAAAAAAATGTCATGAAGAACCTAGGGTTAAGACAAGAATAAAGACACAGACCTACTGGAGAACGGACTTGAGGATATGGGGAGGGGGAAGGGTAAACTGTGACAGGGCGAGAGAAAGTCATGGACATATACACACTAACAAACGTAAGGTAGATAGCTAGTGGGAAGCAGACGCATGGCACAGGCATATCAGCTCGGTGCTTTGTGACCACCTGGAGGGGTGGGATAGGGAGGGTGGGAGGGAGGGAGACGCAAGAGGGAAGAGATATGGGAACATATGTATATGTATTACTGATTCACTTTGTTATGGGGCAGAAACTAACACACCATTGTAAAGCAATTATACCCCAATAAAGATGTTAAACACACACACACACACACACACACACACATCTTGGAAACTTAAAAAAAAAAAAAAGAATAGTGCATTTAGAGTTTGCCAAGTAGGGATAAAATATATTTAGAAAATGTAACTGAATGCTGCCTTAATCACTGACCGGCAATATTCTGATTTACTAAGTAGATTCTATTTTTAGTAATTAACTGGATATCTTTTTTTAAATTAATATTTGGCATTAAATGAATGGGAAAAATGAGATTGCCCTTTACCAAATAAACATGTTGGCTCCTAGGATCAGAAAGTATAAATAAATGTTATCTTCAGTACTACTTAAATTGCAGACCTGATGTTTAAGAGGACACAGAGTTATTTGATTTCAATTCAGAGATATAGAGAGGTGGAACACGTATTGCTCTCACCCATGTAACAAGGAAAATCTTGGAAATCCTCAAATTAATGACTTCTTTTGTACCTATTAGAAAGATGAGGTTACAGAGTAAATAAATTGGCACAAAATCTAAAGAGGGACAGGAACCAGCAAGGAGAAACAGGTCCTAAGTATTTACTTACCTGCGATAAACACCACTAAACACCAGGGAACATCTAGACAGGAGAGTGAATGAAACATTTTTAATGAACTGTTGAAGGCAGCCTGTGAGCTAGTAAGAATGTGTGAGGCCCCTGTGAGCTGCACACCTAGGGATTTCTAATCTCTTGGAGGCTTTTCCTCCAGGAATCTACTAAGTGCCCACAGGAGAGGTGGGAGTAGTGAGAAAGATCAGAGGTGACAATGGCTGTGAGTGGGCAAATTGTAAGACCTAAGATTCCTGTGGAATCGCATTGCAGGTGACAGAGGAACAGACTTGCTGAGATTCAGCTCCCCTAAGGATTAAAAGGCTTAAAATCTGAAGGGTTAGGGCACCCAGAACATGAAGGACACTCACTGATGGATACCCTTGGAAAACTGCACTGTGGGAGGGGACAGAGTAAAAGAGAAGCCCAGACCCTGGGGAAGGGCAGGAATATGTGTGAAGAGAAGACAGCGTCACATCTGGAGATGGGGCAGGAGCACTTGAGAAGTCCACACCTCCAAGGTCAGGTTCACAGAAGTTGCAATGGTGCACTGATAAGAATACAGAAACAACAAATTTCAAACCCAGCCCAATTCCAGAAGAGACAAACACAAAACCCCTTATTATAGACCTAGCAGAAGAAAAGCCATGCTCATTTCCACGCATAAAATGTACACACATAGAAAACATCAGCTTTCAATAAAAAATTACAAAGCATGCACACTGTTCATGGGAATGCAAATTGATGCAGCCACTATGAAAAACAGTATGGAAGTTCCTCAAAAAATAAGAACAGAACTACCATATGATCCAGCAATCCCACTTCCGGGAGTTTATCCAAAAGAATTGAAATCAGAATCTCAAATAAGTATTAGCACTTGTTGCAGCACTATTCACAAGATGTAGAAATAACCCAAGTGTTTATCAGTGAATAAATGAATGAAGAAAATGTGATATATACATACAATGAAACATTATTAAGCCCTAAAAAAATAAATAAGGTAATACTCACAATGGCAACAACATGGAAGAACCTTGAGGGCATTATGCTGATATAAGCCAATCACAGAAAGACAGATATTACATGGTTCCACTTATGTGAGGGATCTAAAATAGTCAAATTCATAGAATCAGAGTGGACAGTGGTTGCCAGGGGCTGAAAGGAGGGGGAAAAGGAGAGTTTCTAATTAAAAGGCTTGAAGTTTCAATCAAGCAAGAAGATGAGTGAGCTCTAGAGATCTGTGTCCAACTCTGTACCTAGAGTCAACAATAATATCTTGTACACTTAACATTTAAGAGAGTAGATCTCATGTAACATGTTCTTTCCAAAATTAAAATAAATAAAACTGTGGGAAAGTGTAATTCAGACTAAAACTAAGATGGAGAAAGAAAAAAGAAAAAAAGGTCTTATCACAGATTTTAGTGTTGGTTTTTACAATTCTTAAATTCTGCATTTATTTATATGTAAAAATGGAAGTTTTTTGGATGATCGCTTGAATGTAATAAACATATTTTAGCTAAACAAATGTTCTTTATTCTTCACTTTGCATTAACATGTATAATCATTCTAGTTAATGCAAATATATATTCGCATTCAGAATTTTTAATTCTCATATAGCATTCTTGAAACTTTATTAAAGTATTAATATATGTCATTACTACAGCAAAAAATGAGATTTTCTACACATAGTGTAGAAAACTAAAGTTTTGTTTACTTTTTTTGAATTTTATTTTATTTATTTTTTATATAGCAGGTTCTTATTAGTTACCTATTTTATACATGTTAGTGTATATATGTCATATATGTATATATGTCAATCCCAATCTCACAGTTCATCCCACCAACCCCCCCACTTTTCCCCCTTGGTTTCCATACATTTGTTCTCTACATCTTTGTCTCTATTTCTGTCTTGCAAAATGGTTCGTCTGTACCATTTTTCTAGATTCCACATATATGTGTTAATATACGATATTTGTTTTTCTCTTTCTGACTTACTTCACTCTGTATGACAGTCTCTAGGTCAATCCACATCTCTACAAATGACCCAATTTTGTTCCTTTTTATGGCTGAGTAATATTCCATTATATATATGTACCATATCTTCTTTATCCACTTGGCTGTCAATGGGCATTTAGGTTGCTTCCATGATCTACCTATTGTAAATAGTGTTGCAATGAACATTGGTGTGCATGTGTCTTTTTGAATTACGGTTTTCTCAGGATATATGCCCAGTAATTGGGTCATATGGTAATTCTATTTTTAGTCTTTTAAGGAACCTCCATACTGTTCTTCATAGTGGCTGTATCAGTTTACATTCCCACGGACAGTGCAAGAGGGTTCCCTTTTCTCCACACCCTCTCCTCCATTCTTTTCCAAGGTCCTGGATCTCTTAACTGTCATTATTCTGAATTCTTTTTCTGAAGGTTGCCTATCTCCACTTCATTTGGTTGCTTTTCTGGGGTTTTATCTTGTTCCCTCATAGTCCTCTGCCTTTTCATTTTGTCTATCTTTCTGTGAATGTGGTTTTTGTTCCACAGGCTGCAGCATTGTAGTTCTTCCTGCTTCTGCTATTTGCCCTCTCGCGGATGAGGCTATCTAAGAGGCTTGTGCAACTTTCCTGATGGGAGGGACTGGTGGTGGGTAGAGCTGGCTGCTGCTCTGGTGGGCAGAGCTCAGTAAAACTTTAATCTACTTGTCTGCTGATGGGTGGGGCTGTGTTCCCTCCCTGTTGGTTGTTTGGCCTGAGGTGACCCAACACTGGAGCCTAACTGGGCTGTTTGGTGGGGCTAATGGTGGACTCTGGGAGGGCTCATGCCAAGGATTACTTCCCAGAACTTCTGTTGCCAGTGTCCTTGTCCCTGTGGTGAGCCACAGCCACCCCCCACCTCTGCAGGAGACCCTCACAGTGTTCCTCAAATGTATTTCTTTATGGAACCCTTTACAAGCACATTGTGTGTGACACAATCCATTGAACGAATTAGATCTACCCCCTCTTGGGCACAGGTGTCAGAAGGCAGAGGCCTTACAGGAGGGAGGGATCAGGTGACAAGGCACTTTAGGTAACTGCAGGCAGTGGAAGTCCGGGAGTCAGCAGAATGCTTGCAATCTCTGTGCCTGATGGAGAGGGGTTAACTGCAAGGCAGCGTCCACAAAAATAGAGAAGCCATAGTGAACTCTTTGAACTGAGGTGAACAAGTCGACGCTCAGGTCTGAAGAGACCATGAACGTAGCAAGAACCAGAAAAGGGTCATTTTACCTTCTTTGCTAAAAACCTAAGAGCACTCAGCCCCAACCATTATGTGAACCCCAGCCTCTCCTCGCTCTGACACCAGCTGCAGAAACACAGCATCAGGAGGGTCCGTGCCATCAGCACCATCACCATGGGTGTTAGGAACCCTGGTCCAGGTGTTTTATAGCCGTGTGTCTAAAACTCTGCCAAGCAGACAGATGGGCCAGAGATCTTGCTCTAAGAGCAGATTCTGATTCAGCAGATCTGGGTGGGCTCTGAGATTCTGCTTTTCTAATAAGCTCCCAGGTGATGCCAGTGCTGCTTGTCTGTGGACCATACTTTGAGGAGCCAGGTTTTAGAGCATCTTAAAGAACCCTCCAAACCCAAACTCTTCACAGTTTACTTCTATCTAGGAAGGGTCTATACCCATCCTTGATACTAGACTTCTTGGTCTTGCTTCAAACATCAGTTTGACCCCTATTTAACTAAACCCAATGTCAATTTTAAGTCTTCATCTTACTCAGCTTACCAGGAGCATTTTCCCTAGTGATGGCTACTTCCTCCTAGAAGTGTATGTCTTTTGACTTGGCTGCCAGGACACCCACATGGGCCCCAATTTTCTCCTTCCATGGTTCCTATCCATCTTTGCAGTCTCTTAAGGTTGAAATGCCTCCAGGCTTGGTACGTGGGCCTTTCTGTGTCTCTCTTGATAATTTCATGTGGTCTCACAGCTTTAGACAGCATCTATACCCCTTGACCACTTTCACCCTCAAATGTATGTCTCCAGTTTGGTTCTCTTCCTTTGAATCTCAGTCTTATATCTTCAAGGGCCACATGTGAATGTCTAATACATGCCTCAGCTTGTTCTTCTTCACAAACTTGCTCTAACCACACCCTATTCATCTCAGTTAATGGAAGTTGTCAGGCTAAAAACCTTAGAAGCTTTCTGATTCTTTACTTTCTATCACACCCCACCTCTGATCCAGGGACCAATCCTGTGGCCTCTGCCTTACAACACTGGCCATCCCCAAGCCAGCTCCATCCCTCCCCCGACTAGTGTCGTGCTCTCCTAAGTGACTTTCCTACTTCCTCCCCTCCTCCCTACAGTTGATTCGACACACAGCAGCCAGCATGATCCTGTTAACAAATAAGACAAATTACACTATTTCTCTGCTCAAAACTCTCCACTGTCTTCCCATATCACTCAGGGTCAGTGTTCTTGTAGTGGCTTTCAAAGGACCTGAAAGATCCATCCTCCCCTTTGCCTCCCCTCCCATTCTCATCCACCCAGCCACGCTGTCTTTGAGCTCTGAGGCGAATGCCCACTGGGACTTTGCACTTGCTGTGCCTGCAGCCTGGAACCATCTTCCCCCAGTATGCACATGACCATCTTCTTTCCCATTTTCTGGTCTTTCCTCAGGCTTCACCTTTTCAAAGAGGTTTTCCCCAACCTTCCTCCTTAAAATTTATCCCCAGTGTACACTCCCTGGCTACCTTTTCTGTGGCATTTTCTGTCATCGCTCATTTCATTATCTGACATACTACACATTTGACGTATTTTTTTGCGTTTATTGTCAAGTTCCTGACAGCCCCACCACTAGAATGTGGCCTCCATAACAGAGGAGCTTTGGAATGTTTTGTTCATGGCTGTAACCTCAGCACATAGAATTGTCCTGGCTACCTAGTTCCCAGGAGAAATTCAAAACATATTTGTTAAACAAATGAACAAATGAATGACTTAGAGAATAAAGTGGCATCAGTGATACAGTTTTATTCAGTCAATTCTAGATAAGGATTTGTAAAGATCTCCAATGACGGTGACAAAATGTAACTGCTGTGATATAAACCACGAGCTTAGGGTACAATTATTGTCATCTCGCCCTCATCTTCTCTTCCTCGTCTTCTTTCTCCATTGAATCCTCTGCCATCCACCAGCTCTATCAGCAGGAAGGCCAGTGTCTCCCTCCTGAAGTTCTCCATGTCTTCCCATCCCCATTACCAGAAGCTAAATGTCTCTCTGAAAACAAGAAACTTAGCTTCATCCACAAACCTGATGAGAGAGAACTGGTCTCACACAAGGCCCATCACAGCCTGCTCTCACCTCCCGCTACCTGACACTCTCATCATTAAACATTATTTTAAGGCTCTTTGACAGATGGCAATTGTCCACTGCTTCTGAATTGCCCTTTCCTGTCTCCATCCAGACAGGAGCCTCTGTAGTGATCTCCATTTGTTACCATGATTATGACCCAGTAGTTAAAAACTCCAACAATGCTCTTGGAAGTTCAAGTGTTCCAGGGGGCTTTCAGCCCAAGGCCCTCTGACACTGAGCTAAGGTCAGTCCTTAGCCTCGAAGAAATCACAAGTTCTTATGCTGATTGTAATACTGTACTCCTCTAAGGTAACTGAATTTCAGAGCATTTATTTAACTTTCTGCCATTGAGCTCTGGAACAGGGAACCCTAATATACCTTGATAGTATCCAAATCTTTGGAGAAACAATGTGGAGTTACATACAACCCTTTTTACCCAAAAGACTTTGGTTTTCTTATGCAATTCACACCTTATCATTGATCAATTCTACATCAGGGTGGAGACAACTTTATCTAAGTCTCAAAAGCAAAAATACTTCTGGTCGTCATCCTAACAGTGGGTGTATTCTCACCTTCATTCACAGAACCTTCCTCACAGCCTCTACTTCTTATGACTTCCTTACCATACAGCAAAGTACTTGTCAACATTCAAATCATATGACATTGTCATCATTTTTGGAAACATTTAAGATAACCAGAAACATTATTAAGTAAGATTTTGAATTTTATTCTAAATGCACTGAGAACTAGACAACAGTTTGAAACATGATAAGAACATAATCTGAATTACATTTTAAGAAAATAACACTTGTTTTGGAAAAAATATATTTTAGAAGAACTAGGGTAAAAATGGACCAGAGCTTGGGCGAGGTTGGTCGTAGTGGACACAGAAAGAAGCAAAAAGAGTCAAAATACATTTTGCAGATTAACAGGAATGGGTGGCTGGATGTGAAGGAAGGGGTGTATAAGGTATGAAGGAAGACGTCCAGATTCTTCCATGAACAATTGTCTAGGTGGTAGTTCTCTCCCTCTCCCCGCCTCTTCTTTCTATATCTATATTTATCTATCACCCATCTCTACATCTACCTATCTATCATCTATCAATCTGTATCTATTTATCATCTATCATTATGTATATATCTATCTAGATATTTTTTAAAGATTTTGGAAGGTCATATTTGGTTGTAAAAGATAATCATGACTTCAGTTTTGAAGGTTATGCTAAGAATTCTATAAGACATTCAAGAGGAAATGTCATGGGAGCAGTTGGGCATGCCGGTCTGGCACTCAGGAAGAAGATATGAGCTAAAGAAATGTTTGTGAGTTTTTGGTGTAGAGAAGTTGTCGTAGTCTAAGCAAAAATTATTAAGCAAGAGAAGAAAAGCGTTCAGAATATGGGCCCAAGGAGCTCTAATATGTGAGAGAGGACACACAGAAGGTATGATTAAGAAAACCACTCCTGTCTCCATCAGGATGAGCTTTGGGGTGAATTTCAGGGTTGCAGGGGAGTTAAAAGACAGTCTTGAATCTAAGGAAACTGTCAGAAAGAACATTTACATCCCTTGCTTCTCAAACTACAGTCCATGAGCCAACATTGATATCAACTCAGAGTTTGCTTGAAATGCAGGCTCTTGGCCCCCAGACCTTCTGAATCAAAATCTGCATCTTAATGTGAAGCTCTTAAAATGTGTGAGATGTTAATGCACTTGAAGCTCTCATGCAAATTCCTGTTTCTCAACCTTGGCTGCATATTACATTCACCAGAGGATACTCTTAAACTCCAAATATCTAAGTTGTAACCTGAAAAGATAATCAGAATCTCTGCGGAGGTGGGGTGGAGGAGGTGAAACTCAGATATCAGTATTTTTTTAAGTTTCCCCGATGAATCCAATATGCAGAAAAGTTTGAGAACAACTGGTGTAAATGGAGGTAGAATCCTACAACTTTCAGGAGCAAGAAACAATCCACTACTTTATTCTTTTCTAATTCTAAGGGCTCTGACTCAGCTCCAGCCCACCTGAGTTGGTAGGGAATTGAGTTGTCCCCATCCTGCCTGGGATTGTCTCTGTCTCTATGTCTATATCTATATCTATATCATCTGTACCATCCCAAAATAACATATTCTGTATGATTCCAATCTTATTAGGTTCTAGAACAAAACCAGAGGCTAAAGTAATCTATGATGACAAAAATCAGAAAGTAGTTTTCTCTGTTGTGTGTGGGTGGGGGGAGTTGCTGAATTTACAAGGACACTTTCTGGAATATTGGAAATATTTTATATCTTCACAGAATGGAACATTTAGTCTGTGTATTTTACTATATGTAAGCTATAACTCAATAAAAAATATAACTGCAGGAAAAAAATGTGTTGGGACAACTGAAAAACCAAATGGAGGGTATCATAAACCAGGATAAATTTCACAAGAACCTAAGAACTTAAAGAAAATAAAACCATAAAATGGCTAATAGAAAACACTGCAACTTTACAGCAGGTAAGTCCCTTCCAAAGCTATTTAAATCTACAAGCCAAAAAGAAAAAGAAAAAATGTTCATACATTTTATTGAACTTTTTTCTCTGCTTAGAATTCCAGGTCGTGCTTTATAATCTCAGAGTGTTTAGCTTGCTTTAAGGTCTAGCAGATTGTGAATTATAAACATGTTATTATACTGAAAAGTGACCTGAAGTGGTTAAGATGATGGCTTTGGGCACATGTGTTGGGGGGAATGGGGGTTGGGAGGGATGGTGGGGGAGAGGTGCTAAAGGAAAAGGGCTAGAAATGAGCTGCTGAATAATTGTCATGATTTGAAAACTCAGTACCTCACATGAGGCATGGTCAAGTTCAAGATCCTGGAAGTCTACAGAATTTGTAGATAGAACATGGTCAGGAGACGCTGGCTGGGGATGAGAGTATAAAGGGAGGGGAGACACAGCACGTTGGCATAGCATTCTGAACAGAGGAGTGGTGAGGTCAGAAAAACAATTTTTATCGAATTTCATAATTATCTAAGATATTTTCACTTGAAGAACATGATTTTTAAGCTATCAAATTAGAAAAAAGACGATCTCAGTGTTGGTGGGGTAAGGATAAATGCATTTTTAAAATATTTGTCTGGTTTAAGAGTATCAACTGATGCCACTATCTGAATAATGCAGTCGGTGATCATTGTTAAAAGTCTAAAATATTTGTTTATGCTTGACCCAGCAATTTCATTCCTAGAAATTTATCATAAGCTTATTTATGAGGACATCTACAAAGATTTAGCAAGAAGGATATATTTCAGCATTGCTTATAATATCAAAAATTTGGAAATGACTTGATAGGTTGAATGGTATCTCCATATAACAGAATGCTAAAAGAGCCATTAATATTTCATATGTGATTATTGACATTGATTCATGCTTATGATAAAAGTGAAACAAAGAATCTACATCAGTATATATAGCATGATCTCATTTACATGTTAACACATACATACATGCACATCCAGAGGCTGTAGGATAGTGCAATGGGATGGCTGTCCTGAATGATGGAACATACAGATTTGTGGCTAATTCTTATTTGTTTATTTCTCGTGTGTTCTTCAAGAGCCATGGGTGTTTCTTGGGTAATTTTTTTTTAAAAAGTTAACACTATAAAAAATTCACACTCTGGACCAGGGAAAGTAAATAAAGTATATAAATATGAATTAGCAAGCAGGAAGAAATACATGACAGCTGTTATAACTGAATCATAAGTTTGGCTCTGAGCTCTCAGTCAGCCAGATCATAAAGGGAAACACTCAACTTTTTAATTCTCATTCCCATGAAGATTAAATATATCATCTCCAAGGGAAAAAAAGCTCTAAACAGAATCTCTTACATGAGGCACTTTTCATATCTGTTGTATATCTTTATTTTTGGCTCTATCTGTTTTTCTGCCTTTTGAGTAAGAGGGATATGATTATAGATTTTTGTTGTTGTTTTAATTTTTTTTAAACTTGGGAAGAGCATCTATTCTAAACTCACATGCAATATAATAAGTTGTCAACATTCAGAGATTTTCATGTATATTTGTCACAAGATTGACTACTTTAACAAGATTTTAACTTCCAGCAACCAGAAAAGCATACTATTTTTAATTTATTTTGTTTTTACTTTTTCATTACTATGTTTCTTGCCTTTCTGTTTTCTCTTTTCCTCCTTTAATGACACTGACAGTATGAACTAATTCAGTCTCTTTAAAAGTGGTTTAAAGGATCATGTAAACACCAGGTACATTTCCTTCTTTTAATAAGCAGACTCGATCTGGATGGCAATCTTTTTGGCATGTGTTTTCATTATTTCCGGTTCAACTTGAAGCTTCATAAAATGTTAGAAATACTTTGGTTTAGGTTTCTTCCAGTTTGGTGGAGAATTTTAACTGAATTCATAATCAGGGCAAATAGCCATTTAACTCCAGATTTCTCCTTTTGCCGTCCCATTTAAGATAACTAAGCTCTTGACAGAGCGGAGTCAAGATGGCGGAGTAGGAGGACATGGAGTTTGCATCTCCTCACAACTACGACACTTACCAGGTGCTGGTGGGGGACCTCAGACACCTAAGGGGATGGGAGGAACCCCTGAGTGACTGTGTAGGATGTAGTGGGGAGGGAGGGGGGAGGAGAAATAGGGGCTAGATGGGACCAGTGCCCCTAAGGGGCAGGGGGATAGGGAGGGGTTCCTATACCCGAAGGGACCCACTCAAAGCAAGGGGATCAATGGGGATGGGGAGAGACCTTCAGGGGATGGGAGGATCAGAAGGGAAGGTAGCCTGCGTTTTCCCCTCCCACTCAGCCCCCGGCAAGTCTGCTGAGGTCCCTGGCCTTATCCTCTGCCATCTGAGGCCACCTCTGACCATGTGGGTCCTGGAGCCATGGGAGGGAGTGGGGGAGGAAAACTAGAGACTAGATGGTACCAGAGTCCCTGAGGGGCGGCTGGGGGAGAGGAGGAGTTACTGTGCTCGGGAGGTGCACACTCATGGTGATGGGATCAGCGGGGATGGGGAGAGACCTTTGTGGGATCAGGGGATCAGAGGGGAATGTGCCCAGCATTTCCCCCATCCACTTGGCCCCCAGCAAGCCTGCTGGAGTCATGGACAAAAGCCTGCAAATTCCAAGGCCCCCACCAGCTGTGCCAGGACTAAGCCCCAAACTTCCAAACCCCCAAGGTCCTTTTCCAGCCGTGCAGGTCCTAAGCCTAGGCCCCAGACCCCGCCTAAGCCATGCCCGAGCCTAAGAAGCCCCCCAACAGCCAAGGCATTTTCTGGTTTTTTTTTTTCTTTCTTTCTTTTCTGCTGTTGTGGTTCTGTTTTACCTTTTTACTGTGGTTTCATTTACATTTTTATTTTTTCTAATAAATTTTTTAATTTTTCTAATTTCATATTATTTTTTATTCTTTGTTATGGTTCTGCCCTCTGCTTTTTATTGCTATGCTGTGCAGCTTTCAGGATCTTGGCTCCCAGGCCTGGGGTCAGGCCTGAGCTCCTGTGGTGGGAGCACTGAGTCCAAACTTCTGGACTATAGAGAACCTCAGACCCCAGGGAATATTAATTGGAGTGAGGTCTCCTGGAGGTCCTCATCTCAGCACCAAAAACTGGCTCTACACAACTGCCTGCAAACTCCTGTGCTGGATGCCTCAGGCCAAACAACCCATAAGACAAGAACACAGCCCCACCCATCAAAAAAAAGATGCAATGACAAAAATATATGTTACAGAAGAAGGAAAAAGGTAAAAACCTACAAGACTAAACAAATGAAGAGGAAATTTGCAACCTACCTGAAAAAGAATTCAGAGTAAAGATGATCCAAAATCTCAGAAATAGAATGGAGGCATGGATCAAGAAAATACAAGAAATGTTCAACAAAGACCTAGAAGAACTAAAGAATAAACAAACAGTGATGAACAACACAATAACCGAAATGAAAAATACTCTAGAAGGAAACAATAGCAGAATAACTGAGGCAGAAGAATGAACAAGTGAGCTGGAAGACAGAATAGTAGAAATAACTGCCAAGAAGTGGAATAAAGAAAATAGAATGAAAAGAATTCAGGACAGTTACAGAGACCTCTGGGACAACATTAAACATACCAACATTTGAATTATAGGGATCCCAGGAGAAGAAGAGAAAGAGAAAGGGTCTGAGAAAATATTTGAAGAGATTATAGTTGAAAACTTCCCTAACATGAGAAAGGAAATAGCCACCCAAATCCGAGAAGTGCAGAGAGTCTCATACAGGATAAACCCTAGGAGACACACACCAAGACACATAAAAATCAAACTAAGAAAAATTAAATTCGAAGCAAAAATACTAAAAGCAGCAAGGGAAAAAACAAATAACATACAAGGGAATCCTCATAAGGTTATCAGCTGATTTTCAGCAGAAACTCTGCAGGCCAGAAGGAAGTGGCAGGATATATTTAAAGTGATGAAAGGGGAAAACCGATAACAAAGATTACTCTACCCAGCAAGGATCTCATTCAGATTCAATGAAGAAATCAAAAGTTTTACAGACAAGCACAAGCTAAGAGGATTCAGTATCACCAAACCAACTTTACAACAAATGCTAAAGGAATTTCTTTAGGTAGGAAACACAAGAGAAGAAAAACACTCACAAAAACAATCCCAAAACAATTAAGAAAATGGTAATAGGAACATACATATTGATAATTACCTTGCATGTACATGGATTAAATGCTCCAACCAAAACACACAGATTCCTGAATAGATACAAAAACAAGACCCATATATATGCTGTCTCCAAGAGTTCAATTTCAGACATAGGGACACATACAGACTGAAAGGGAGGGGATGGAAATATATTCCATGCAAATGGAAATCAAAAGAAAGCTGGAGTGTCAATACTCATATCAGATAAAATAGGCTTTAAAGACTGTTATAAGAGATAAGGAAGGACACTACATAATGATCAAGGGATCAATCCAAGAAGAAGATATAATTATAAATATTTATGCACCCAACATAGGAGCACTTCCATACATAAGACAAATGCTAACAGCCATAAAAGGGGAAATCGACAGTAACACAATAATAGTGAGGGACTTTTACACCCCACTTACACCAATGGACAGATCATCCAGGCAGAAAATAAATAAGGAAACACAAGGTTTAAATGACACAGGAGACCAGGTAGATTTAATTGATATTTATAGGACATTCCACCTGAAAGCAGCATAATACACTTTCTTCTCGAGTTTACACAGAACATTCTCCAAGATAGATCACATATTGGGTCACAAATCAAGCCTCAGAAAATTTAAGAAAATTGAAATCATATCAAACATCTTTTCTGAGCACAATGCTATGAGATGAGAAATCAATTACAGGAAAAAAAAAAACCTGTTAAAAACACAAACACATGGAGGTTAAATAGTGTGCTGGTAAATAACCAAGAGAGCACTGAATAAATCAAAGAGGAAATTTAAAAATACATAGAAACAAAAGACAGCAAAAACACAATGACCCCAAACCTATGGGATGCAGCAAAAGCAGTTCTAAGAGGGAAGTTTACAGCAATTCAATCTCACCTCAAGAAACAAGAAAAATCTCAAATAACAAATAACCTTACACCAAAAGCAACTAGAGAAAGAAGAAAAAAGAAAACCAAAAGTTAGTAGAAGGAAAGAAATCATAAAGATCAGAGCAGAAATAAATGAAATTAAAATGAAGAAAACAGTAATAAAGATCAACAAAAATAAAAGTTGGTTCTTTCAGAAGATAAACAAAATTGATAAAACTTTAGCCAAACTCATTAAGAAAAAAAGGGAGAGGACTCAAATCAATAAAACTAGAAAAGGGAGAAATTACAACTGACACCACAGAAATACAAAGGATCATAAGAGACCACTACAAGCAACTATATGCCAATAAAATAGACAACCTGGAAGAAATGGACAAATTCTTGGAAAGGTACAACCTTCCAAGGCAACCAGGAAGAAAGAAAATATGAATGGACAATCACAAGCAATGAAATTGAAACTGTGATTACAAATCTTCCAACAAACAAAAGTCCAGGATGATATGGTTTCATAGGTGAATTCTATCAACATTCAGAGAAGAGTTAACACCTGTCCTTCTCAAACCCTTCCAAAAAAATTGCACAGGAAGGAACACTCCCAAATTCATTCTACAAGGCTATCATGACCCTGATACCAAAACCAGACAAAGGTATACCAAAAAAAGAAAATTACGACCAATATAACTGATGAACATAGATGCAAAAATCCTCAACAAAATACTAGCAAACAGAATTCAACAACACATTAAAAGGATCATATACCATGATGAAGTGGGATTTATCCCAAAGATGCAAGGATTCTTCAATATATGCAAGTCAATCAATGTGATAGAGCATATTAACAAACTGAAGAATAAAAACCATATGATCATCTCAATAGATGCAGAAAAAGCTTTTGACAAGATTCAACACCAATTTATGATAAAAACTCTCCAGAAAATGGCCATAGAGGGAAACTACCTCAACATAATAAAGACCATAGAGGACAAACTCACAGCAAACTTCATTCTCAATGGTGAAAAATTGAAAGCATTTCCTCTAAGATCAGGAACAAGACAAGGATGTCCATTCTCACCATTATTATTCAGCACAGTTTTGGAAGTCCTAGCCACAGCAATCAGAGAGGAAAAATAAATAAAAAGAATCCAAATTGGAAAAGAAGTAAATTATCACTGCTTGCAGATGACATGATGCTATATTTAGAAAATCCTAAAGATGCCACCTGTAAACTACATGAGCTAATGAATGAATTTTGTAAAGTTGCAGGATACAAAATTAATACACAGAAATCTCTTGCACTCCTATACACTAACTACAAAAGATCAGAAAGAGAAGTTAAGGAAACAATCCCAGTTATCACTGCAACAAAAAGAATAAAACACTTAGGAATAAGCCTACCAAAGGAAGCAAAAACCTGTATGCAGAAAATTATAAAACACTGATGAAAGAAATCAAAGATGACACAAACAGATGGAGAGATATACCATGTTCTTGGATTGGAAGAATCAATATTGTGAAAATGACTCTGTTACCCAAAGCAATCTAAAGATTCAATGCAATCCCTATCAAATTACCAATGGCATTTTTCACAGACTAGAACAAAAAATTTTACAATTTGTAAAGAAGCACAAAAGACTCTGTATCACCAAAGCAATCTTGAGAAAGAAAAACGGAGCTGGTGGACCCAGCCTCCCTGACTTCAGACTATACAACAAAGCTACAGTAATCAAGGCAGTATGGTACTGGCACAAAAACAGAAATATAGATCAGTGGAACAGGATAGAAAGCCCAGAGATAAACCCACACACCTGTGGTCACCTAGTCTATGATAAAAGAGGCAAGAATATAAAATGGAGAAAAGACAGTCTCTTCAATAAATGGTGCTGGGAAAACTGGACAGCTACATGTAAATGAATGAAATTAGAACACTTCCTAACACCAAAGACAAAAATAAACTCAAAATGGATAAAAGACGTAAATGTAAGATCAGACAGTATAAAAACTCTTAGAGGATCTTTTTTGACCCACCTCCTAGAGTAATGAAAATAAAAACAAAAATAAACAAATGATATCTAATTAAACTTAAAAGTTTTTGCACAGCAAAGAAAACCATAAACATGATAAAAAGACAACCCTCAGAATGTGAGAAATTATTTGCACACAAAGCAACGGACAAAGGATTAATCTCCAAAATATACAAACAGCTCATGCAGCTCAATATCAAAACAAACAACCCAATCAAAAAATGGGCAGAAAACCTAAACAGACATTTCTCCAAAGAAGACCTACAGATGGCCAAGAGGCACATGAAATGATGCTCAACATCACTAATTATTAGAGAAATGCAAATCAAAACTACAATGAGTATCACCTCACACCAGTCAGAATGGCCATCATCAAAAAAATCTACAAACAGTAAATGCTGGAGAGAGTGTGGAGAAAAGGGAACCCTCTTACACTGTTGTTGGGAATGTCAGTTGATACAGCCACTGTGGAGAACCTTATGGAAGTTCTTCCAAAATCTAAAAATAGAACTACCATATGACCCAGAAATCCCACTCCTGGGTATATACCCTGAGAAAACTGTAATTCAAAAAGACACATGTACCTCAATGTTCACTGCAGCACTATTTACAATAGCCAGGTCATGGAAACAACCTAAATGTCCATCGACAGATGAATAGATAAAGAAGATGTGATACATATATACAATGGAATATTACTCAGCCATAAAAAGGAATGAAATTGGGTCATTTGTAAAGATGTGGCTGGACCTAGAGTCTGTCACAGAGAGTGAAGTAAGTCAGAAAGAGAAAAATGAATATTGTATATTAATGCATATATGTGGAATATAGAAAAATGGTACATATGATGCTATTTCCAGAGCAGGAATAGAGATGCAGATGTAGAGAAGAGACGTGTGGACATAGTGGGGGACGTGGAGGGTGGGATGAATTTGGAGATTAGGATTGACATATATGCACTATCATGTGTAAAACAGATAGCTAGTGGCAATCTGCTGTATAGTACAGGGAGCTCAGCTCAGTGCTCTGTGATGAACTAGATGGGTGCGATGGTGAGGGGGAAGTGGGAAGGAGGTCCAAGTGGAGGGGATATATGTATACGTATAGCTGATTCACTTCACGGTACAGCAGAAACTAACACAGCATTATAAAGCATTATACTCAAAAACAAATAAAAAAGATAACTAAGCACTTAATTTTTGAAAGACCAGTGTCAGGTTGTCTCCCCATTTCCTCCCATCCCAACTTGGTTTTTTCCAAAGTACAGTTGTTATAAATAGTGCTTCATTAAAGGCAGTGAGCACCTGCTCTGCCTGGCACATTATGCACAAGTTTGCAATGTGTAAACTACCCTCACCTGAGTTTCCCCAAGTGTCACCTTGTGAGCCTTCCATGTCTGTTCAGGATTCTAAATTATGTCTGTGTCTTTAAAAACAGCAACATTTGTTTGATTTTTAAAGGAGTCTCTTGCAATGAAGTGATTCTAGCAGCAGAATGGACTCATGTCCCCATCTTCAGGTCTGTCCATCCTGGCTTAATTTTTCTCCCCAGTCCCCAGATAAGATTCAGCAAGACTAAAATAAAACAGGAATCTTGCTAATACTCGTATGAGTGTAAACATGCTCTACACGTATCTGTGCATCTCTGTAAGACATTTGATAAATGCTGTATACATATGCTTTTGGACACAGATAAGAAAAATCCTTATCTATACACATTTTTACAAGGGCAACTCTAGTTTTACTACGAGGAATAATAGTTTCTATGCGAAAGAAATACAAAAGGAAGTTGTAAGGTATACTTACTTCCCCAGTGTCCAGCCACTTAGCTTTTTGCTTCTTGAGATAAGGAGGCTAACAGCTCCCTCCAGCCTTCTCTTCTCTGCTCTAGTCCACCCCAAGAAGGTGCACACTAAGAAGTCTGGGTCCACATTTCTAAGAGAAGGACTGGGGAGGAGGCAGAGTCCATAAGGAAGATGGCAAGGACTTGTGAGAGAGACCAGGTATTGGGTGGGCAGGCTGATGGGGCCAAGATGGACAGAGGAGAGAGGAAGGCAACCACAGGGAAGCAGTCAGATCCTGCAAGCAGGGTGTCAGAGATGGACAGGCAACCAGGACAGGTAAGAGGGAACACACAGGGGCCACGGCCACAGAGGAATCAGAAAACGACCACAGAAGGGAGACTCACACAAAGCAGAGCTTTCAGAGAGTGGGGGGCTAGATCTTTTGACACTTTTCTTCCATCTGATGCAGTGTTATGGGCCAAGCATGATAATTTACAGGAGGTATTAATTTGTTATGGCTTCTGTAGCAAAATACCAGAGTGGGGGGTTTAAACAACAGACAGTTGTTTTCTCACCGTCTGGAGGCTGGAAGTCCAAGATCAAGGTGTTAGCAGGGCTGGCTTCTCCTGAGGCCTCTCTCCTTGGCTTGCAGATGATCATCTCCCCGTGTCCTCACGTGGTCTTTCCTCTGTGCATGTCGTGTCCTAATCTCCTCTTCCTATGAGGACACCAGGCAGATCGGATAAGGCCCACCCTTATGACCTCATTTTAATATAATTACCTCTTTAAAGACCCTGTCTACAAATACAATCACAATCTCAGATACTGGAGGTTAGGGCTTCAACATATGGATTGTGTGGTGACACAATTTAAGCCAATTTAGCACAGGAGAGGCCCTTAACAAATAGAAATAAGATATAAAAATGTAAGGAAAGTCCACAAATTCCAACATGCTCCCTTGAGCCTGCTCCCCATAGGCAGCAATAGAGAAAACCTCACAAAATGTTCTGGGGGAAGGGAGGTGGTATGCAGTTCTAATGACCAGGCTGTTTGCATGACAGAAAAAGCAGGCACCAACATGCCAAAAGAGGGTCTTTAGCTAGCCTCTAAAACTACCCAGAACTGGCCAAATTTCTAGACATTGTCTCACTTAAACATCATACCAAACAGCTTTTCTAGAGACAACTGCAAGTTCTTTTGCTTCTAAGGGGTCTCAGAGCTGAAGCTAATGGGTCAATGCTTGAGACAGTTTTGCACGAACTGTCTGCAGCGTATGCAGCACGGTCAGCACTCTGACTTGATCCTGTGGGTCAGAGCTGCCCCTCCTCATCCAGAGAAGCTCTGTTTCCTTACCACACGTGGGACCTGGGAGTGGTCTATATTCGGTGACAATCTAGTTCACTGAGAAAGCTAACACCTTGCTCACTAATGACTCTTACCAAGTATTTGAAATTTTCAAGGAGACCATCTATAAGATGGTAGAATCTGGCCAAAGTTTCTTATTGGAAACATTAACGTTCATGATGTTAACACACCATGGGGAGGTCCTGCCCAGTACCCTGTGGGAAGGGTCACTATTCCATTCATCTGTGACAGCACGTCATAGCAACTGTTAAAATATTCAAAATATCCATATGAGCTGGCAAAGAGCTACTGCTCCCAATCCTTGTGCCCCTGTTTCCCCGGTTCCCATCCCCATCACCTGGGTCCTCCCCGCTAGCCCCAGATGGTGGTTAGTGCTGCACATAGCAGGCGGCTTCCAGGACCAGCTCAGACCCATGCCATCATCAAAGTTCACTGCGATGGGTGAGGCCAGAGCCCTGCTGGCTAGCTATTGTGAAAATCATTCTTCCCTAGAGGCACTTGGTTCAGTGGATATTTCTTTTTTGCTTAAGGAAATGGAAGGAAACTGGCAAAAAGTTCACATCTAATTCAGCAAAGGATTACAGATTACCTTCTGGGTGCAATGTGTTTCCAGGTAATTAGGGAAGCTCTAACATGAATGAAACCTGGTCTTTGAACTCAAGGTGATTAAAGGCTACAGAAACTGCAGTTGCTGAAGCTTACAGATCTGACATTTCATAAACTGTATTTACCTTCTTAGATTGTTCTGATTATGATCTTCCTACTTAGGTTGACCTATTCAGGCTTATGGACCTGTTTCACCTACCTATTCTCTGCAGGTGCCTCCTTTTTGCCCTTCCCCTCCTGTCCAAAAAAGTAGTGAAAAGTAAATGGTCTGATGATGGCTTCTTCTAACCTTATCAGAGTACACCCAGAAGGGGACACAGAGTTCTGTCGTGCCTGCCCTGCCAGGCTTGCAGCAAGCACAACGTGCTGTTGTGTAACATTTAGTTTCAGTCTATCAATCCCTGTAAACACTGGTGAGTCAAGGTCTGTGGGAGCTCAGCAAGCAGTATCCATGACAACAGTATCTACAGCAAGGTATTCAGCATATGGGAAATAAGAAGGATCACCCACTCCTTTTTTGTAAGAGATCATATAATGAATAACTGAATATTTAGCAAGTCGAAACATTCATTTTATGCTAGCCAATACCACTTCCATGCTGTTTTTTAACCTGTATTTGATTCACACCATTATTCAAAAACAAGACAAAACAAAGAAAGGAAGGAAGGTAGGAAGGAAGGAAGGGAGGGAGGGAAGGAGGGAGGGAGGGAGGGAGGGTGGAAAGAAGGAAAGAAAAAGGCAGGCAGACATCCTGCTTAGTTTTGGTTTAAAATATCTTCAATGACTTTTTCTGAAAGAAAATACAATAAAGATGGTCTTTGTGAATTTATGACAACTCCAACCCATAGAAAAAGCCAGTGGAAAATATTAAACATGTTCAATAAATCTCAAGGTATAAGAATCTCATGAAGACACATGACTAAATTGTTCACTAAAGTTTCTTACACATGCCTGCAACTTACATGTATTTCTTACCTATCCCTGCTTCTTGCTCCAACACCCTGCTGTGGCAAACATTTTGCATCCATGTATGAGAAAGAAGGCAAGAAGAATGAGACAGACTGCAATGTGTCTGAGTACTGTCCAGCAACTTTAACTACCATATTATGCCAATTAAATTAATAATCAAATTCTAGTGTGTCAGAAATGGCTGTATTCTCTCATATCATCTTTTGTGTGCCTAAACAGAACAATGAGAGAACTCTGGAGTGATCAGAACATTTCACACAAGGTTCACCTAGTTTTAAGAACAGCACGTGGGATCTTAGTTCCCCGACCAGGGATTGAACCTGAGTTCCCTGCAGTGGAAGCACAGAGTCTTAACCACTGGACCGCCAGGGAAGTCCTGGCTTTAACTACTTTTTACCCTCCTAAATAATCGTCTTTGTAGAGATTCTGCCTCAATCTCCTAAGATGACATCACAAAATGTTTTTTTTTTAACATCTTTATTGGAGTATAATTGCTTTACAATGGTATGTTAGTTTCAGCTTCACAACAAAATGAATCAGTTATATATATACATATATTCCCATATCTCTTCCCGCTTGCGTCTCCCTCCCTCCCACCCTCCCTATCCCACCCCTCCAGGCGGTCACAAAGCACCGAGCTGATCTCCCTGTGCTATGCGGCTGCTTCCCACTAGCTATCTACCTTACGTTTGGTAGTGTATATATGTCCATGCCTCTTCATCGCTTTGTCACAGTTTACCCTTCCCCCTCCCCATAGCCTCAAGTCCATTCTCTAGTAAGTCTGTGTCTTTATTCCTGTTTCACCCCTAGGTTTTTCAGGACATTTTTTTTTTAAATTCCATATATATGTGTTAGCATACGGTATTTGTCTCTCTCTTTCTGACTTACTTCACTCTGTATGATAGACTCTAGGTCTATCCACCTCATTACAAATAGCTCAATTTCGTCTCTTTTTATGGCTGAGTAATATTCCATTGTATATATGTGCCACATCTTCTTTATCCATTCATCCGATGATGGACACTTAGGTTGCTTCCATCTCTGGGCTATTGTAAATAGAGCTGCAATGAACATTTTGGTACATGACACTTTTTGAATTTTGGTTTTCTCAGGGTATATACCCAGTAGTGGGATTGCTGGGTCATATGGTAGTTCTATTTGTAGCTTTTTAAGGAACCTCCATACTGTTCTCCACAGTGGCTGTATCAATTTACATTCCCACCAACAGTGTAAGAGGGTTCCCTTTTCTCCACACCCTCTCCAGCATTTATTGTTTCTAGATTTTTTGATGATGGCCATTCTGACTGGTGTGAGATGATATCTCATTGTAGTTTTGATTTGCATTTCTCTCATGATTAGTGATGTTGAGCATTCTTTCATGTGTTTGTTGGCACTCTGTATATCTTCTTTGGAGAAATGTCTATTTAGGTCTTCTGCCCATTTTTGGATTGGGTTGTGTGTTTTTTTGGTATTAAGCTGCATGAGCTGCTTATAAATTTTGGAGATTAATCCTTTGTCAGCTGCTTCATTTGCAAATATTTTCTCCCATTCTGAGGGTTGTCTTTTGGTCTTGTTTATGGTTTCCTTTGCTGTGCAAAAGCTTTGAAGTTTCATTAGGTCCCATTCATTTACTCTTGTTTTTATTTCCATTTCTCTAGGAGGTGGGTCAAAAAGGACCTTGCTGTGATTTATGTCATAGAGTGTTCTGCCTATGTTTTCCTCTAAGAGTTTGATAGTTTCTGGCCTTACATTTAGGTCTTTAATCCATTTTGAGCTTACTTTTGTGTATGGTGTTAGGGAGTGACCTAATTTCATACTTTTACATGTAGCTGTCCAGTTTTCCCAGCACCACTTATTGAATAGGCTGTCCTTTCTCCACTGTACATTTCGGCCTCCTTTGTCAAAGATAAAGTGACCATATGTGCGTGGGTTTATCTCTGGGCTTTCTATCCTGTTCCATTGATCTATCTTTCTGTTTTTGTGCCAGTACCATACCGTCTTGATACCTGTAGCTTTGTAGTATAGTCTGAAGTCTGGGAGCCTGATTCCTCCAGTTCCTTCTTTCGTTCTCAAGATTGATTTGGCTATTCGGAGTCTTTTGTGTTTCCATACAAATTGCAAAATTTTTTGTTCTAGTTCTGTGAAAAATGCCAGTGGTAGTTTGATAGGGATTGCATTGATTCTATAGATTGCTTTGGGTAGTAGAGTCATTTTCAAAATGTTGATTCTTCCAATCCAAGAACATATCTCTCCATCTATTTGTATCATCTTTAATTTCTTTCATCAGTGTCTTATAATTTTCTGCATATAGATCTTTTCTCTCCTTAGGTAGGTTTATTCCTAAATATTTTATTCTTTTTGTTGCAATGGTAAATGGGAGTGTTTTCTTGATTTCACTTTCAGATTTTTCATCATTAGTATATAGGAATGCCAGAGATTTCTGTGCATTAATTTTGTATCCTGCCACTTTACCAAATTCATTGATTAGCTCTAGTAGTTTTCTGGTAGCATCTTTAGGGTTCTCTATGTATAGGATCATGTCATCTGCAAACAGTGACAGCTTTACTTCTTCTTTTCCGATTTGGATTCCTTTTATTTCCTTTTCTTCTCTGATTGCTGTGGCTAAAACTTCCAAAACTATGTTGAATAAGACTGGTGAGAGTGGGCAACCTTGTCTTGTTCCTGATGTTAGTGGAAATGCTTTCAGTTTTTCACCATTGAGGATGATGTTTGCTGTGGGCTTGTCATATATGGCCTTTATTATGTTGAGGAAAGTTCCTTCTATGCCTACTTTCTGCAGGGTTTTTATCATAAATGCGTGTTGAATTTTGTCAAAAGCTTTCTATGCATCTATGGAGATGATCATATGGTTTTTCTCCTTCAGTTTGTTAATATGGTTTATCACATTGATAGATTTGCGTATATTGAAGAATCCTTGCATTCCTGGAATAAACCCCACTTGATCATGGTGTATGATCCTTTTAATGTGCTGTTGGATTCTGTTTGCTAGTATTTTGTTGAGGATTTTTGCATCTATGTTCATCAGTGGTATTGGCCTGTAGTTTTCTTTCTTTGTGACATCCTTGTCTGGTTTTGGTATCAAGGTGATGGTGGCCTCGTAGAAGGAGTTTGGGAGTGTTCCTCCCTCTGCTATATTTTGGAAGAGTTTGAGAAGGATAGGTGTTAGCTCTTCTCTAAATGTTTGATAGAATTCGGCTGTGAAGCCATCTGGTCCTGGGCTTTTGTTTGTTGGAAGATTTTTAATCACAGTTTCAATTTCAGTGCTTGTGATTGGTCTGTTCATATTTTCTGTTTCTTCCTGATTCAGTCTTGGCATGTTGTGCATTTCTAAGAATTTGTCCATTTCTTCCAGATTGTCCATTTTACTGGCATAGAGTTGCTTGTAGTAATCTCTCATGATCTCTTTTATTTCTGCAGTGTCAGTTGTTACCTCTCCTTTTTCATTTCTAATTCTATTGATTTGAGTCTTCTCCCTTTTTCTCTTGATGAGTCTGGCTAGTGGTTTATCTATTTTGTTTATCTTCTCAAAGAACCAGCTTTTAGTTTTATTATCTTTGCTATTGTTTCCTTCATTTCTTTTTCATTTATTTCTGATCTGATTTTTATGATTTCTTTCCTTCTGCTAGCTTTGGGGTGTTTTTGTTCTTCTTTCTCTAATTGCTTGAGGTGCAAGGTTAGGTTGTTTATTCGAGATGTTTCCTGCTTCTTAAGGTGGGCTTGTATTGCTATAAACTTCCCCCTTAGAACTGCTTTTGCTGCATCCCACAGGTTTTGGGTCGTTGTGTCTCCATTGTCATTTGTTTCTCGGTATTTTTTGATTTCCTCTTTGATTTCTTCAGTGATCACTTCATTATTAAGTAGTGTATTGTTTAGCCTCCATGTGTTTGTATTTTTTACAGATCTTTTCCTGTAATTGATATCTAGTCTCATGGCGTTGTGGTCAGAAAAGATACTTGATACAATTTCAATTTTCTTAAATTTACCAAGGCTTGATTTGTGACCCAAGATATGATCTATCCTGGAGAATGTTCCATGAGCACTTGAGAAAAATGTGTATTCTGTTGTTTTTGGATGGAATGTCCTATAAATATCAATTAACTCCATCTCGTTTAATGTATCATTTAAAGCTTGTGTTTCCTTATTTATTTTCATTTTGGATGATCTGCCCATTGGTGAAAGTGGGGTGTTAAAGTCCCCTACTATGAATGTGTTACTGTCAATTTCCCCTTTTATGGTTGTCAGTATTTGCCTTATGTATTGAGGTGATCCTATGTTGGGTGCATAAATATTTACAATTGTTATATCTTCCTCTTGGATCGATCCCTTGATCATTATGTAGTGTCCTTCTTTGTCTCTTCTAATAGTCCTTATTTTAAAGTCTATTTTGTCTGATATGAGAATTGCTACTCCAGCTTTCTTTTGGTTTCCATTTGCATGGAATATCTTTTTCCATCCCCTTATTTTCAGTCTGTATGTGTCTCTAGGTCTGAAGTGGGTCTCTTGTAGACAGCAAATATATGGATTTGTTTTTGTATCCATTTAGCCAATCTGTGTCTTTTGGTGGGAGCATTTAATCCATTTACATTTAAGGTAATTATCGATATGTGTGTTCCTATTCCCATTTTCTTAATTGTTTTGGGTTCGTTATTGTAGGTCCTTTCCTTCTTTTGTGTTTCTTGCCTAGAGAAGTTCCTTTAGCAGTTGTTGTAGAGCTGGTTTGGTGGTGCTGAACTCTCTCAGCTTTTGCTTGTCTGTAAAGGTTTTAATTTCTCCATCAAATCTGAATGAGATCCTTGCTGGGTAGAGTAATCTTGGTTGCAGGTTTTTCTCCTTCAACACTTTCAATATGTCCTGCCACTCCCTTCTGGCTTGCAGAGTTTCTGCTGAAAGATCAGCTGTTAACCTAATGGGGATTCCCTTGTGTGTTATTTGTTGTTTTTCCCTTGCTGCTTTTAATATGTTTTCTTTGTATTTAATTTTTGACAGTTTGATTAATATGTGTCTTGGCATATTTCTCCTTGGATTTGTCCTGTATGGGACTCTCTGTGCTTCTTGGACTTGATTAACTATTTCCTTTCCCATATTAGGGAAGTTTTCAACTATAATCTCTTCAAATATTTTCTCAGTCCCTTTCTTTTTCTCTTCTTCTTCTGGAACCCCTAAAATTCGAATGTTGGTGCGTTTAATGTTGTCCCAGAGGTCTCTGAGACTGTCCTCAGTTCTTTTCATTCTTTTTTCTTTATTCTGCTCTGCAGTAGTTATTTCCACTATTTTATCTTCCAGGTCACTTATCCGTACTTCTGCCTCAGTTATTCTGCTATTGATCCCATCTAGAGTACTTTTAATTTCATTTATTGTGCTGTTCATCGTTGCTTGTTTCATCTTTAGTTCTTCTAGGTCCTTGTTAACTGATTCTTGCAATTTGTCCATTCTATTGTCCATTCTATCTCCAAGATTTTGGATCAACCTTACTATCATTATTCTGAATTCTTTTTCAGGTAGACTGCCTATTTCCTCTTCATTTGTTAGGTCTGGTGGGTTTTTATCTTGCTCCTTCATCTGCTGTGTGTTTTTCTGTCTTTTCATTTTGCTTATCTTACTGTGTTTGGGGTCTCCTTTTTTGCAGGCTGAAGGTTCGTAGTTCCTGTTTTTTTTGTGTCTGTCCCCAGTGGCTAAGGTTGGTTCAGTGGGTTGTGTAGGCTTCCTGGTGGAGGGTACTAGTGCCTGTGTTCTGGTGTATGAGGCTGGATCTTGTCTTTCTGGTGGGCAGGTCCACGTCTGGTGGTGTGTTTTGGGGTGTCTGTAGACTTATTATGATTTTGGGCAGCCTCTCTGCTACTGGGTGGTGTTGTGTTCCTGTCTTGCTAGTTGTTTGGCATAGGATGTCCAGCACTGTAGCTTGCTGGTCGTTGAGTGAAGCTGGGTGTTGGCGTTGAGATGGAGATCTCTCGGAGATTTTTGCTGTTTGATATTATGTGCAGCTGGGAGGCCTCTTGTGGACCAGTGTCCTGAAGTTGGCCCTCCCACCTCAGAGGCACAGCACTGACTCCTGGCTGCAGCCCCAAGAGCCTTGCATCCACAGGGCTCCTTAATTTGGGATGATTCGTTGTCTATTCAGGTATTCCACAGATGCAGGGTATATCAAGTTGATTGTGGAGCTTTAATCCGCTGCTTCTGAGGCTGCTGGGAGAGATTTCCCTTTCTCTTCTTTGTTCTCACAGTTCCCAGGGGCTCAGCTTTGGATTTGGCCCCGCCTGTGCGTGTAGGTCGCCGGAGGGCGTCTGTTCTTTGCTCAGACAGGACGGGGTTAAAGGAGCCGGTGATTCGGAGGCTCTGGCTCACCCAGGCCGGGGGGTAGGGAGGGTCACGGAGTGCGGGGCGGGCCTGCAGCGGCAGAGGCCGGCGTGACGCTGCAGCCTGAGGCGCGCCGTGCGCTCTCCCGGGGGGAGCCGTCCCTGGATCCCGGGACCCTGGCAGTGGCGGGCTGCACAGGCTCCCCGGAAGGGCGTGTGGCTAGTGACCTGTGTTCGCACACAGGCCTCCTGGCGGCGGCAGCAGCGGCCTTAGCGTCCCATGTCCGTCTCTGGGCTCCGCACTCAGCCGCGGCTCGCGCCCGTCCCTGGAGCTCTCTCAAGCAGCGTTCTTAATCCCCTCTCCTCGTGCACCAGGAAACAAAGAGGGACGTAAAAGTCTCTTGCCTCTCCGGCAGGTCCAAACCCCTCCCCGGACTCTCTCCCGGCCAGCCGCGGCGCACCAACGCCCTGCAGGCTGTGTTCACGCCGCCAACCTCAGTCCTCTCCCGGCGCTCCGACAAAAGCCGGAGCCTCAGCTCCCAGTCCCGCCCGCCCCGGCGGGCGAGCAGACAAGCCTCTCGGCTGGTGAGTGCCGGTCAGCCCGATCCTCTGCGCTGGAATCTGTCCGCTTTGCCCTCCGCACCCCTGTTGCTGTGCTCTCCTCCGCGGCTCCCAAGCTCCCCCACTCCGCCTCCCGAAGTCTCCACCCGCGAAGGGGCTTCCTAGTGTGTGGACACTTTTCCTCCTTCACAGCTCTCTCCCGCTGGTGCAGGACCCGTCCCTATCCTTTTGTCTCTGTTTAGTTTTTTCTTTTGCCCTAACCAGGTACGTGCGGGGTTCCTTGCCTTTTGGGAGGTCTGAGGTCTTCTGCCAGCGTTCAGTAGGTGCTCCGTAGGAGTTGTTCCACGCGTAGATGTATTTCTGGTGTATCTGTGGAGAGGAAGGTGATCTCCGCGTCTTACTCTTCCGCCATCTTCCCGGAAGTCTCACAAAATGTTTTTAAGGGCAAAACTTTGATTTCCTTTATATTCTTCTCCATCTCCAGCCCATCTTCCTGTCAGAGTTGGGTAAAGCTTGGAAACTGAATAAAGTTCACAAAAAGGGCAATGCCTACAGAGGTTTAAAGAGGATTTTATTTACATTGACAATAGACCCATTGGCATCACAGACATTTTGTTGTGGTGTCTAATCAATGTTCACCATGAAAATTAATCCCACATTTTAGCAAATGATTTTTGTGGCCAAAGAAAGAACTTTTGTGCAGTATTATTAAGTGTATCTCCTATCATCAAATAATAAATGTCTGGCATGTAGCTGGATGTGCAAATATAACTAGAGACATTAATAAGAAAACTACACATGAACATTTTGTTTCATGAATAAGCACAGTTCTAAAATTTTAAATTAGTTTCTAATGTATTTACATATTTATAGTCTTGCCTTATATTTGACATTCTCTATCACTAAATGGAATCTAGTATTATAGTCTGTATTTCTTGCTAACATACAAAATTTTTTTTTCATAGTTCATATCCTTGCCAAAGACTATTCATCATTATTCACTAGAGACAAGGTAAAACCACCGAAATGTTGTAATCTTTATTTTTCTTTTCAATATACTAGCAGGATTTTATATAATACAGAAGTATTGTCATTGATCGTAATAAGTTAAAATCATTGAAATGGCAATTATGAATCACATATGTACATTTTGTACAACACTTCAGAATGGTGGCGTTTCAGAGAATAGACTTTAAATGTACACTTGTGTTAAAATTAGGGTTGTTATCAAAACAATAAAATATGCTGACTTAAAAATATTTTCCCTATTTGGAGCTATCTTTATACTTAACTGTTAGATATAAAGTAAGCTACAAGGATATATTGTACAACATGGGGGATATAGTCAATATTTTACAATGACTATAAATGGACTATAACCTTTAAAACTGTGAATCATTATATTGTACACCTGTAACTTACATAATATTGCACAACAACTATACTTCAGTCAAAAAAAATATTTTCCCTGATTGGGTCTATCTTCTTGATGGCATGGATGCTCTGATTTATTACCTCAGAAGTTGTCAAGATAGATGAAAATAATCATTCAAAAAGTCATTTGAACTGGCAACCTTGTTTAAACTCAAGTGAATTATGTTTCCACTAGCCCATGCTCATTTTGTTCTTCAGCCACAAACTAGAAAACTAGTTTTCTGAATATATAAGCCCGAGGAAGAGTGTTTGTGGCAAATGTGTTTGACATTGATTGAAATGTTACTGGTTAAAGAAAGTTGTTGTGTGCCTGAAGACAAGACTGTGACAGTTGTGTCCTTACAGAGCAGATGGTTATGATGGCAGGTGGGGCATAAGGAAAAAGATGAAGATGATTAATGTGTCAAGGAGTCAGCAAACCTGGCTAAATAATTATAAATGTGTATTATGACTCTGCACATTCCATTCATTATCTTTCTTGTCCTTTATATAATATTTGGCATCGTTGACGGCTTTCTCTCGAAAAAGTAAAACAATAAAATAAAAATAAAAAACATCCCTGAGACTTCCAGGACACACACACTCCACAGAGTCCTCTTACCTTTGACCACACCTGCCCAGCCTCCTTTGTATGTTTCTCTTCCTCTGTTTTTCCTATATCTTGGTGCCCCCACCAGGTTCTATTCCAAGCCCTTTTTCCTTCTGACTCTGCACACATTTTTGCTTACTCTAATGGTGTACATTACCATGTGTATATTACCAGAAATCTTTATTTTCAACAGAAATTGTTCTTCCGGGTTTTAGACTACCTACTGGATTTTACCATGTGTACATCCCACAGAACCTCCAATCTTAAACTCAAAATCTCCTTTTATTGCTCATCTACCTGAGTTCTACGTCTAAGGTGATGATATTACTGTCAACTCATGTGCTCAAGCCAAAAACCTGGACACCATCCCCTTTCTCATAGTCAATCACCAAGCTTGGCCAATGTTACCTCCTAAATAGACTCAGTTAATTTACTTCTTTCTCCACCAACAGCACCCTAGACCAGGCCCCTCACTTATCTGAACTGTAGTATAACAACAGTTTCGTTCCTTTACATTTGCATATATCTAGAGACATCTTAATAAAGCATGAATGTCACATGATTTCCTTTCATAAAATCCTTGTGTCAGTTTTCATTGTTTTTAGCATAAAGTCTTAACTCCTTGACATTGATTAAAAGAACGTGTGCCTCTGTAACTGTAGCTATTGTCTTTCAACCTTTGTACCCTGCCCTTCATTGATGCTGAATTCCTTCCTAAAATGGACCATATTATGGGACATAGCCTTTATCTAGGTGTTACCTCTATCTGGAACACCACTGCTATCATACGACTTCTGACTTTCCCTCCATAAACTAACACATTAACATCAATTATTCTCACTTTTCTGAGAAGGCTTCCCTGACCAACCTTCCCCCAATACTGAGATGCCCTTCCTTATACACTTTTAATCTTCCCTTTCACAAAATTTGTCAGTGAGTTGGGATTGTGTGTTTAATTTAGCCATGAGATTGAGAGTTGTGTCAGCATTATTCATTGCTATAGCCCTAGCTCAATCCTTGAGTTTTAGTAGGCACTTGATAAATATATATACTTTTTGAGTGAAAAAATACATTTTCTTCACAGTTCTAGATGTAAATACTCAAGTTTAAACCATTCAACTAAAAACAAACACTGTTTTTCTTTAATGGGTTCTAACATTTTTTATTCCATTTTCAACTTCTCTTGTGTCACCTAAAATAGGGGTAATTCATTTTATTCAGTACTAGTGAAGGGTTCAAAGCATGTTCAGTGATACAAGTCAGATAAAAGAACCTGATAAGACTTTGTGTCTGTGACAGACTCATCTCAGAACTGACAATGTGGATGGACTGATTTATTGATTAAATGTACGTACAAATATCTGCTCACTATTGTGCTATAAAGTTTACTTTAAAAGGCCAATTGTATAGAAGGAAGTAATGAGGTCAAGAATTCACTTTTACACAGTTAGCACTCGCAAATCCATATTCTAACTAAGCTATTTCCAGTGAACTATCAAATCAAATAATTCCTGCTGCAAGGCTAGCATTTATCCACCACCTATTTATTCCTTCCAACTTAGCGTGATAAGCACTGACATTAAATTCCCAAACTAGATAGCCGACTAGGTGATAAACAGAGGCAGAAAACAACTAGCAAAGGACAAAAATCCTGCAGAAGGAGAGTACCATCAGAAACATTTACCAGGCTAAAAAGGGCCATTGGACCATGAGGAGCATCAGTTATTAATGGAGCATGCATTAACTATTTTAAGCAGTTTGTTCAGATTGCTTGCAGGTACTTCTGATTATCTTTAAAAGATGGCAAAGTTTAGTTCTGTTCTGCACAGTTTGGCAGCTAAAATAATAGAACATTGGAAATTTCCCTTACTAGTACTTTCTTTTATTTCATTATAAGTTGTTTTTCCTATAGTAATTACCTGGGGAGAGAGTAATAACTATGTCAAAAAAATGTCAGAGTAAATAATTTAAAACAACTACAATTTTAATATGTTTTGTTCTGTACATTATTTAATGCTAACTTGCAGTGAAATTGCTGAGGAAGTGTTGAATTTGTGTACCCAGCAAGCACAGGAATGCCGTTTGATGATGGAGATGCAAAAAAAATAAAATCAATCATCATAATGTTATTGTAAATGACCTACACTGAGCCCTGAAGACATTCCATCTAATTGTCTTTTTGAAGCATGCATTCTTTTATTATTTCTGCCATGATTAATAAATACTGTTACAAATTGTATTTCCTGAATCTAATAAGTTCTCAAAATTATAGTTTCAATTATTTCTATTTTCTAAAAGACTTCATTAAAAAGTATACTCTGGAATAATAGAAATCTTGAAATTCACACAGGTGTTGTAGATGCCTATCTGAGGCATGATTATCTCATTCATGTCTTATTCTTGACCCTTCCTTGAACATGGGCCAGTCTGAGGTCAAATGGCACTTTACTCCAAGAGCCCACTGCACTAGGGAAGCTTGTCAGCTCACTGAAGTTACCATTTAGTCCTTCCATTTGTCATTTGTCTTGGCAGTACCTGTAAAATTTAATAATTCATTGTTTCTAAAAACATTGACTGTGTTCCTTTTATGTGTAAAGCATATTAGTAACATTAAGATGGAAAATGCATGGTTGGTCAATGCCTTCAGAGTCCCCAGCTGGTGTGAATGTAATAAAATATGCTAAATGAGTGGGGTCATGCATTCTGATTTTTGCCAGCAAAGAGGATGATTTCTAATTGGCCTTGGGAAGGGGCAGGATGAAAGAAGTCTTTCAGAAATTCATTGATTACTCATTATGCACTAGATCCAATCTAAATACATTATATGTATTGTCTTGGTGTTTATGTTTCAAACCTCTATGAATTTCCATTTATTATTGTTAACATTATGCCATTTAAAAAATGAAAATTTGGGAGTATAGAGAGTTTTAAGTAACTTGCCACAAACCCAGATTACACAGAGCCAGGTGGGGCCTACTTAAACAAGAGCAGCCTGGCTGGAAAGCTTTCACCCAACCCTCTGGACTACTGGGTCAAGATCAGCCTTGTTCTTGAGTGGCTCATTTGGCACTTACTGCCTGGAAATTTTATTTAACATTTTAAACATATTCGTGTGTGCATAGACACTTTATAAGCATTCAGAGAGTAGGAGACCTTCAGGCCAACAGAATAGCAAAGAAAGAACTTAGAATTTATAGATGAGTGAAATGAGTTTAGGCCAGATGCCCTGAGGGTCAGAAAGCTTTTATGCACCTCCATCCACACCAAACTCACAGGCCAATCCTAGCTGGATTGAAAAATGGTGGAGTCGTATTTCCGGGCACCAGGTGGTAGAAGAAAGAACACTGGCCCCGTCTTGGAAGACTTTGTTCTAATTTTGGCTCTTTCTCTTATTCCCTTATGGTTTTCTGGATTCAAACACCAATCACTTGATCTTTCTGCACCTTGGATTTCACCTCTGCAAAATTGTGGACTAATACCTGACTACCTACTCCTTACTGTTTGGGTATAAAATTAGACAATTTATGGAATTGCTATGCAAACTTCAAAGCACTAGGAGAAAATGTAATCGTTCATTGTGTACATGCAAAAAATGTAAGCAGCCGAGATGGGAATGGGATCCTCCATGAGTCTTGCTTCCTCTCCATAGGAAAGATTTTCACTTGGCTTCCAGGAGACAACACCTGCCTGGTTTTCCTCCCACTTCACTAGCAGTGTCTTCTCAGATGTTAACTGTTGATGCCTCTTCATCTTGACCTTTTAAAACTGGAGTACTCCAAGGCCTGGTCCTGGGTCCTCTTCTCTCTCTCACTCTCTCCATAATCTCACCCCACGTTCAGATGTTCAATGCCATGTAGGTACTAGTGACTCTCAAAATTACATCTTCGATTTAGCACTTTCTCCAGAACTCTAGAGCCAGTATCCAGGGTGATAGTTTAAAAAGAAAAAAAAACTAAACTATGTGACTGACTGATCAATGGACAAATTCCAAGATGTAATATAGACAACAGTGTTAAAACGTATCAGAAAGCATCATATTTAGAAATCTTGAAATAAAAGGAGGGTACGTATGAATCTGCAAAGCTACTGACAAGTTCTTAGACAAGCCAGACTCCTGGTTCCCAGACTTCTTTACTCTGAGCTGCTCCTGGCACTATGTACCCAGGACCAGTCTCTGGCTTGTCCTCATCAGAATGGAGGGATATTTGGGAGAAGAAACTTAAAAAAAAAGAATTTTTCCCTTTAAAAATCTTCTAAAGATTTATTTAAAAGCTTTTGCACATCAAAGGAAACCATATACAAAATGAAAGGACAACCTACAGAATGGGAGAATATATTTGCAAACGATGTGACCAACAGTGGATTAATTTCCAAAATATACAAACAGCTCATACAGCTCAATATCAAAAAAACAAACAACCCAATCAAATATTGGGCAGAAGATCTAAATAGACATTTCTCCAAAGAAGACATACAGATGACCGACAAGCACATGAAAATCTGCTCAACATCACTAATTATTAGAGAAATGCAAATCAAAACTATAATGATGTATCACCTCACTGCAGTCAGAATGACCATCATCAAAAAGTCTACAAATAATAAATGCTGGAGAGGGTGTGGAGAAAAAGGAACCCTCCTGCACTGTTGGTGTGAATGTAAATAGGTGCAGCCACTATGGAGAGCAGTGTGGAGTATCTTAAAAAAACTAAAAATAGAGTTACCATATGATCTTGCAATCCCATTCAGGGGTATATATCTGGTAAAAACTAGAATTGGAAAAGGTACATGCACCCGAGTGTTCACAGCAGCACTACTTATAATAGCCAAGACATGGAAGCAACCTAAGCATCCATCGACAGATGAATGGATAAAGAAAATGTGATATATATATATATATATATATATATATATATATATATATATGTATAGACACACACACACATATACACAATGAAATGTTACTCAACCAAGAAAAAGAATGAAAATGCCATTTCAGCAACATGGATGACCTAGAGATTATCATACTGAGTGAAGTAAGCCAGACAGAGAAAGGCAAATATATGACATAGCTTATATATGGAATCTAAAAAAAAGATAAAAATGAACTTATTTACAAAACAGAAACACACTCACAGACATAGAAGAGAAACTTATGGTTACCAAAGGGGATGTGGGATGGATAAACTAGGAGTCTGGAATTAACATATACACACTATCTATAAAATAGATAACCAACAAGCACCTACTGTATAACACAGGAAACTATACTCAATATTTCATAACAACATATAATGGAAAAGAATGTGAGAAAATATATATATATATACATATACACACATATATATGTATGTATATGTATAACTGAATCACTGTCCTGTACACCTGAAACTAACACAACAGTGTAAATCAACTATACTTCAATTTAAAAAAAAATGGATTTATTTTTAGCTCTACTTGAGCAAGGTAAACATTTTCTCAATCCCTAGGATATTTCTCCTCCTTACAAATATTTGAAGCTCCTTTAACCATGATGACAAAATCCATTATTCCACAGTGAGAGAGACAGAGCCCCCAAATTTAAATGCTTTTCAGAACATTTGTATTTAATATAATTGAATCTAATCTAATCTAAATTCGATTCAGTAATCAAGCAAAATATAAATAGCTGACAATGGATGCCTTCATATTTCCATAAAAGGAAGAGCTTAAGTGACTTAGAAGGCTCAAGGGGCTAAATATTGGGGTCGCTTCAATGAAGGGAAGGGGCACATGATAGGAGGATGAAAATGACAGGTAAGTGTTTTATTTTATTGATTTATTTATTTTAACTGCTTTATTGTAGTATAACTGCTTTACAATGGTGTGTTAGTTTCTGCTTTATAACAAAGTAAACCAGATATACATATACATATATCCCCATACTCTTCCCTCTTGCGTCTCCCTCCTACCCTCCCTATCCCACCATTTTGGGTGGTCTCAAAGCACCGAGCTAATCTCCCAGTGCTATTTGGCTGCTTCCCACTAGCTATCTATTTTACATTTGGTAGTATATATAAGTCCATGCACTCTCTCACTTTGTCCCAGCTTCCCCTTCCCCCTCCCCATGTCCTCAAGTCCATTCTCTACATCTGCGTCTTTATACCTATACTGCTCCTAGGTTCTTCAGAACCACTTTTTTTTTACTAGATTCCATATATATATGTGTTAGCATATGGTATTTGTTTTTCTCTTTCTGACTTACTTCACTCTGTATGACAGACTCTAGGTCCATCCAACTCACTACAAATAACTCAATTTCATTACTTTTTATGGCTGAATAATATTCCATTGCCACATCTTCTTTTTCCAGTCATCTGTTGATGGGCACTTAGGTTGCTTCCATGTTATGACTATTGTAAATAGAGCTGCAGTGAACATTGTGATACATGACTCTTTTTGAATTATGGTTTCCTCAGGGTATATGCCCAGTAGTGGGATGGCTGGGTCGTATGGTAGTTCCATCTGTAGTTTTTTAAGAAACCTCCATATTGTTCTCCATAGTAGCTGTGTCAATTTACATTCCCACAACAGTGCAAGAGGGTTCCCTTTTCTCCACACCCTCTCCAACATTTATTGTTTGTAGATTTTTTGATGATGGCCAATCTGACTGGTGTGAGGTGATACCTCATTGTAGTTTTGATTTGCATTTCTCTAATGATTAGTGATGTTGAGCATTCATTCATGTGTTTATTGGCAATCTGTATATCTTCTTTGGAGAAATGTCTATTTAGGTCTTCAGCCCATTTTTGGATTGGATTGTTTGTTTTTTTGATATGGAGCTGCATGAGCTGCTTGTAAATTTTGGAAATTAAGCCTTTGTCAATTGCTTCATTTGCAAATATTTTCTCCCATTCTGAGGGTTGGCTTTTTGTCTTTTTTATGGTTTCCTTTGCTGTGCAAAAGCTTTGAAGTTTCATTAGGTCCCATTTGTTTATTTTTGTTTTTATTTCCATTTCTCTAGGAGGTGGGTCAAAAAGGATCTTGCTGTGATTTATGTCATAGAGTGTTCTGCCTATGTTTTCCTCTAAGAGTTTGATAGTGTCCGGTCTTACATTTAGGTATTTAATCCATTTTGAGTTTATTTCTGTGTATGGTGTTAGGGAGTGCTCTATTCTCATTCTTTTACATGTAGCTGTCCAGTTTTCCCAGCACCACTTTTTAAAGAGTCTGTCTTTTCTCCGTTATATATTCTTGCCTCCTTTATCAAAGATAAGTTGACCATATGTGCGTGGGTTTATCTCTGGGCTTTCTATCCTGTTCCATTGATCTATCTTTCTGTTTTTGTGCCAGTACCATACTGTCTTGATTACTGTAGCTTTGTAGTATAGTCTGAAGTCCAGGAGCCTGATTCCTCCACCTCCGTTTCTCTTTTTCAAGATTGCTTTGGCTATTCGGGGTCTTTTGTGTTTCCATACAAATTGTGAAATTTTTTGTTCTAGTTCTGTGAAAAATGCCATTGGTAGTTTGATAGGGATTGCATTGAATCTGTAGATTGCTTTGGGTTCTATAGTCATTTTCAAAATGTTGATTCTTCCAATCCAAAAACATGGTATATCTCTCCATCTGTTTGTATCATCTTTAATTTCTTTCATCAGTGTCTGGTAGTTTTCTGCATACAGGTCTTTTGTCTCCTTAGGTAGGTTTATTCCTAGGTATTTTATTCTTTTGGTTGCAATGGTAAATGGGAGTGTTAACTTAATTTCTCTTTCAGATTTTTCATCATTAGTGTATAGGAATGCAAGAAGTTTCTGTGCATTAATTTTGTATCCTGCTACTTTACCAAATTCATTGATTAGCTCTAGTAGTTTTCTGGTAGTGTCTTTATGATTCTCTATGTACAGTATCATGTCATCTGTAACCAGTGACAGCTTCACTTCTTTTCTGATTTGGATTCCTTTTATTTCTTTTCCTTCTATGATTGCTGTGGCTAAAACTTCCAAAACTATGTTGAATAATAGTGGTGAGAGTGGACAACCTTGTCTTGTTCCTGATCTTATTGGAAATAGTTTCAGTTTTTCACCATTGAGAACGATGTTGGCTGTGGTTTTGTCATATATGGCTTTTATTATGTTGAGGAAGGTTCCCTCTATGCCTACTTTCTGGAGGGTTTTTTATCATAAATTGGTGTTGAATTTTGTTGAAAGGTTTTTCTGATCTGTTGAGATGGTCATATGGTTTTTATCCTTCAATTTGTTTATATGGTGTATCACATTGATTAATTTGCATATACTGAACAATCTTTGCATTCCTGGGATAAACCCCACTTGATCATGGTGTATGATCCTTTTAATGTGCTGTTGGATTCTGTTTGCTAGTATTTTGTTGGGGATTTTTCATCGCATCTATGTTCATCAGTGATATTGGCCTGTAGTGTTCTTTCTTTGTGACATATTTGTCTGTTTTTGGTATCAGGGTGATGGTGGCCTCATAGAATGAGTTTGGGAGTGTTCCCCTCTCTGCTATATTTTGGAAGAGTTTGAGAAGGATAAGTGTCAGCTCTTCTCTAAATTTTTGATAGAATTCACCTGTGATGCCATCTAATCCTAGGCTTTTGTTTTTTGGAAGATTTTAATCACAGTGTCAATTTCAGTGCTTGTGACTGGTCTGTTTATATTTTCTATTTCTTCCTGGTTCAGTCTCAGACGGTTATGCTTTTCTAAGAGTTTGTCCATTTCTTCCAGGTTGTCCATTTTATTGGCATATAGTTGCTTGTAGTAATCTCTCATGATCCTTTGTATTTCTGCAGTGTCACTTGTTACTTCTCCTTTTTCATTTCTAATTCTATTGCTTTGAGCCTTCTCCCTTTTTTTCTGGGTGAGTCTGGTTAATGGTTTATCAATTTTGTTTATCTTCTGACAGAGCTAGCTTTTAGTTTTATTGATCTTTGCTACTGTTTCCTTCATTTCTTTTTCATTTATTTCTGATCTGTTCTTTATGATTTCTTTCCTTCTGTTAACTTTGCATTTTTTTTGTTCTTCTTTCTCTAATTGCTTAGGTGTAAGGTTAGGTTGTTTATTTGAGATGTTTCTTGTTTTTTGAGGTAGGATTCTATTTCTATAAACTTCCCTCTTAGAATTGCTTTTGCTGCATCCCATAGGTTTGGAGTCATCATGTTTTCATTGTCATTTGTTTCTAGGTATTTTTTATTTTCTCTTGCTTTCTTCAGTGATCTCTTGGTTATTCACTAAGGGTTTTAGATTAGGCAATATCATGTAGTCATCCTTGGTTATATTCAACAAAGGGAAATTTTACAGGCTTTGCTTGGGAACAGAGCAGAGGTAGCTAGCACTGAATCACAGACATACTCCGTTTCTGTCCTTCAAGGCCCCTCCAGGTGGTTGAGCCTAGCCCGGGGAAACTGACTCTAGATAAGAGCGCAGCAGGTTGAGGACCTTGGCATAGACTGAATGTTTGTTTCCACCCAAAATTCGTGTTTAATCCTAATCCCCAATGTGATGATATTTAGCAGTGGGTTGTTTGGGAGGTGTCCAAGACATGAAGGTAGAGCCCTCCTAAATGAGATTAGTGCCCTTATGAAGGAGACTCTAGAGAGCTAGCTGACCCCTTCTGCCTTATGAAGACCCAGCTGGAAGACAAATGTCTATGAACTGGGAAGGAAACAGGTCCTTGCCAGACACTGAACCTGCCAGCATCTTGATCTTGGACTCCCAGCCTCCAGAACTGTGAGAAATGAATATCTATTGTTTGTAAGCTGTCCAGTCTGTGGTCCTGTGTCACAGCAGCCCAAATGGACTGCTTCTCCCTTTCTCCTCCCCATCTCTGTTCCCCACTACTCTGTCCATTTTTTAAATATGGCTGATTTTTTCATATTAAGAGGACTAGTTAGCCAAGTATTACTGCTCTTAAAATAAAAATTAACTAATTCTGTGACTATAGCACAAGAAGGAACAGTTTGTATAAATGCAGTTGTCTCTCTGTTGAGTGAATTTCTCACACAATTTTCCTCTCTGTCAGTTAGCTATATTTCCATAAATAATTCCCAGTTTATAGCCTAGTGTAAAGACTCGTGACTCTACCTCTCTACTTATAAGAATACTGCTTATAATTCTCCATATTATCTTTGGTCAAGTATGGGCACATAAAACAGACTGAATCGAAGAGTCTGAAAAGAAAGTGTGCTTACAGAAAAATGGTTTTCCATAATCCCTTCCACAATTCAACAATGTATCTATTCAGGTGCTAACAAAAATAGCAAAGGTCATGATATATTCCGATTATAATTTGATGGATTGTTAAAAAACATTGCCCATTTATTTTAAGAATACACCAGAAATCTTTTCTTCCCTCAGTTCAGAGACTAGACACAAACTTGAATGCAAGGAGTCACACAGAGATGAGATATCAAGAAATATATAATGTTTTCCCCCAAATTTCCTCATGGTCTCTAAAATGAATATCTTTCTCATTTACACCGCCAGGATTCCTATTGTTATTCTCATGTCTTACAATAATTTCAAGTCCATAAATAACTTTGCCTAGTAAATCTTAACATGTTAGAGAATTGCATATTTTTCTGTGATTATCAGTTCACTGGACTATTAAATCCACTTATTCTGTATTTGGTAAAATGGTCTAGAGAAACCATGAAATTATCTCATGCTGTGAACAGAAGGGGCAGCTTAAATCCATAAACAACTTGTTAGCACAGGTTTCAAACCTTTAAATATTCACTTGGCATGACTCATGTTCAAGACCTTATTTCCACATTATTTCTAAATGTACAAAAACAGAATTGATTGGTTACAGGAGTCAGATTTATAAGCTCAACCCTCAATGTTTTCCTCCCTTGGTGATCAATTTCTTCAGGCTGGGTAGCAAGAACATCCCCAACTCCTGATCTTGCCCAAAAGTAAATAGAGGACTGCGGATGCATTCCAAGGTATTTGGAAACCTCACTCTAACATAAGGACCATTCCTCCTATTGGAAAGAACACTGAGGAACCACAGATGGTTCAGGAACACACAACTGGGCCAAGTTTTAACATTTTGGTGTTGCCACATTGGGTTTTGTTTCCCAGTAACAATGCAGCCAAGTATTTTGAAACTCCTGCCTCTGGCAGGAGGCTGCTTCTTACTCAGGAGAGCTAGTTTTCTAAGGACCCTTTTTTTTCTTCATCAGATGTATAAGTCAATGCAACTACCTAGTAATATCTGTGGCCCACAGGTGTCATACTTTAATTTTAATCTGGGCTACTCACAGCTCCTGGAAACAAATGATTGAAAAGCATTTTATTTTTTATCAGTTTCTCATCTTTATGAAGTGAGGCAATGTTACTCTTGCATCATTGCAAATGCAGTGATGGGTGATGTGATATTTCCTTTTTACATGAGTAGCAAAATGAGGTTGTGAATGAAAAGCTCCATCATAATTTTTCTTTTAAAACTGATCATTATCATTTATGAAGCTCTAATAAGTCACCTGAAGTTGGATGTGGCCTGTTTCTGTGTGTGCAGTGAGAGTTGGGAGGATGCGAGAGGAAGCCCAGAGGGTCTGCCTGCACCTGTGTTGGAAGGGCTCAAAGCAAGCCTGGAGCCTGATGGGACTCAAGTTTCTGCTTTCTCAAGGTAGGTGTGTTTTTTCAGTCATGAATTGCAAAAGACTTTGTGTGGAAAGACTCAGAATGTGCTCAGCAGATGAGCTGCAGCGGCCACCACGACTCACTGGCTCACGTGTGTTTATATGCTTCTTGCTGTGCTACTTTCTCACGCTCTTTTGGAGACTTTTCTTCCAAATTGAAAACGGTCCCTAAAAATTAAAAATCAGGTCATGGGAAAAGTCATTTCTTGAAGGACCAAATTGCTGAAACTGCCTGGGTTTTCTGTCCCTGACGTTCCCCTTCCTCCCTGTCCCTGGCCCACTGTCATTAGGTGTGTGACACTGGAAAAGACAAAATGCACCTTCCTTTTCAACTGAGCTGTCTTGTACACCCAGCTATGTTGGTGCTGAGATTCTCTCTGGCTTCAGTTGGTTAGTGATGGAGAACTAAATCTCACCAGAAGGACACAGAATTCCCTAAGTGCATACTCTGATGTGCCAGCCTGGCCAGTCCCCAGGAAGAGAAGTACACAGACCAGCTCTGCCCAGAGGCCCCAGTCAGGTGAGAAACAAGGGCAGAGGGATGGTGAAGTTCAAAGTAGTGACCTGACCTACCTCTGAACTTGTGCAAGCATGTCTCCACCATCCTTAAGTCAGCACCAATTCCTGAGCCGTTTAAGTCACTTTGCTTATTGCTTTGTCAGAGAAGTACATGAGATGCTTTTCCAAACGTGGAGACACTAAGCATTCTGAAGCTAAGTCAGGATAAGTCTCAGTAGTTGGTTCTGCTGTCATGGGCTTGTGTGATGGTGAACTTTGTCTTTTCTTTAGTGACAAGTTTCCTCTCCAGAGACCACAACAATGTCTCTGGTTCTATCTTTGTGCCTCACATAAAAAGACATTAAAATAGCCCAAGATACGTGATAGCATTTCCACTCTATACTACCTTTAGATTGCATGCCCTCAGTCATAAATCGATTTCTTGAAATAATAACTCCTAGTTTGGAGATTTTCCCCATACATTCAGCATTAAGGCTTTCTGGGAAATATTTTTAGTTATCTCCAGTTCTAACTCTATTTTATAAACAAAGACCTGGAAAGGTGAGGGATATGGAAAAAAAATAAGTGCATGATCAATTCCCAATCTTCTATAAAGGGCATAATGAAATGAGTTGCTATTAGATGTGATAGTAATGGATTATTACAATGTTTCTTTCCCAAGGAAGTTGGCAATGTCTCAATCCTGTTCCAGGTCCATTACTTGTACCTTCCTTGTCTATAGCAAAAGTGAATGTGTGAAAATATATCCAGTAGAGTAGGGCAAATAGCACATGTTCTTGGGTGAGTCTTTGACTAATAAACTAGGCTGTCTCATGAGGACATCTCTGTACACTAATGCTTTGGGGCTGAAGAAGCCATTATTGCCCTGAGCCCACACCCGAGCCTTCTGATGAGTGTAAAAGTCAGTCCAAACCACAAGTAGCTCAGAGCTGACTGCTAGGTGGCTGTGGTATAGAACCTCATTACCGCTACAGGCAGATAAAGGGAGACCAGGTGAAGAGGAGTACCATGTGAGAACACATTGTACCTTGATGCACTGGTGTCCCTGGGGCTGCGGTTCAGTAATAGACTCCATTCCTTGGGCTACAAGTGGTGAAGACATGATTCAGCACATTTGAAAGGTGGATTTATTGACTATGGATGGGGGAAGAACAGGTTTTAGCTGGTGGTGACCAGAAGGGGGGCTCCGTGCCTCCTTACTGGCCCCTCTCCTCCCACAACCTCCCTGAGACTGGGGCGTGGTGCTCATGTCTGTGCTCACTTCCTCACGAGTCACTGTCAAAGAGGGAAGGAGGTCCATGTCTCCTGGCTTCCATTTAGAAGTCCTGGGGGACACTTTTAATATGGCTGGCTTGGGGCTTTGCATCAATAAGAAGAATAGTGATGGCTCAGGGTGATTTTGATGCTTACAGTCATACCCAAAGGTCCAGGTCTGCTGTCAGAGTCAGTGTGTAGCAGGTACGCATGGGCACGGGGAGGGTGGCATGGGTGTTGTACAGAGAGCACTTGCCAATGCTGGGTCAGTACCTTCACCTCTGTGCACAGCTACTTTCCAGAGAAGGTGAATCAGAACACCGTTCTTTTGCCCTGGGGTGAAGTACTGGTAGATGGAAGGGAAGGGAGGGCCCAAAATAAATCTTTCCTTCTTTCTTTCTTCCTTCTCTCCCTCCCTCCCTCCCTCCCTCCCTTCCTTCCTTCCTTTTTTAATATAGGAAAATATTTACATATTTCCAACATTCTTTGGTGGAGATCTTAAGAGCACATTCAAGATGTAAAAGGTCTGGAAATGAGGCGGCACTGAGACTACCTTTAGGTCTCTCCTGCTATACACACGGGTTCTGAGAGCATGTCCTGTGGCTTCAGTAGGGCGCTTTCATCAGTGTACCATCTTGCACCTTCATTTTCTCTACTGGCCATAATTGTAATCTGGTATTTTTTAAAAAAATGTTTCCACTAGGTTACCTGTTGGTATGAACCATAGGCATCAAAAACTGAGCTTCTTTACTCTTTACTCAGACTTGATGAAAAATTCTACTTTACTCAAGAACTGCTAATGCTAAAATGCTCCAAAACATGTTCCAAGTCACACTGTAACAGCAACAGGACCAGAACTCCAGATCTCCTGGCTCTTAATTCACTATCATATACAGTTTTGCTGTATCGTGGAGGCTTGTGTCTTCATCCATGCAAAGTTCAGCATTATAATTTAAAATGAACAATTTTACAAGGTTTATATACTAAGTATTTAATAATTTGTATAATCATTTCAGTTTTTATAGATTATTATTTATCATATTGCTATGTAGCCAAACCAAACATTTCTAATTTCATATTAGCTTCCTTTTGCTGTTGTAAAAATTACCACAAAATTAGTTAATTTAAAACAACATGAATCTATTATCTTACAATTCTGGAGGTCAGAGCCCTGAAATGAAGTGTCAGCAGAGCTACCCTCCTTCTGGAGCCTCTAGGGTAGAATCCATTCCTTACCTTTTTGTTTCTAGAGACCACCCACATTCCTTGGTTTATGGCCCCAAATCACTCAGATTCAGGCTGCCTGAATGACATTCAGAAATGTCATCACATTTTCTTCTCTTACCCACACTCTCTTGTTTCCCTCTGTAATTTATAAGGACTCCTGAAACTGTGAACAAGCCCCTGTGTCCCTGTCTTTTGAAGTAAAAGGCTGACTGAAGAGTTAATGATTGGGAAACGTGAAGATGGAGAAACAAAGAATAGATGTTGGGCTGGAGAACTGATAAGAGTTTAGACTATAAGTCTGCCTAGTGGCAGAATCACTGAACTCACAGTTCCCTGACAGACATAGATAAAGGCCTGACACACATTCCTAAGCTGTTTTTATAGGAAGCAGACCCCCACCAGATGAAAACTGCTGCTCACAAGCACGTAGACCCCAGACTGGTTGAAAACAGAAGGTTGATAATGCTGACTCCCAATTACCTCATGACCAACCAATGAATGTCCACGAGTTGATCACGCCCTGCTCCTTGAACCATTACTATAAGACTCCTTACTACCCCTCCAGGGTAGGACACACAGTTTTGAGAGCATTAGCCCACTGTAGCCCCTTTGCCTGGCAAAGCAATAAAGCTATTCTTTTCTATTCAGCCAAAACTCTGTCTCTGCATTTCTATTTAGCACAGGTGAACAGGGGCTGAGTTTTGGCAGCACTCCCATGCTTGGAAGTCCTTATAAATTAGACTGGGCCCACCCAGTTAATCCAGGATCATCTCCCATCCCAAGATCCTTAACTTAATCAAAGTCCCTTTCCCATATGTAGTCACTGGTTCCAGGTACTCATGCCAGGTACATCTTTGGGGACTGTTATTTTGCCTACCTATTCTCTGGAAATAAGCAGAGAGAAATCTAGAAAAGGAGAAGCTGCCCCAGTGTCCTTCAGTGGCTCCTGTATTTGTAACCCAGACCCTAACAGGAAGATTCCCACACAGAACACTCAAGTGGTGAGAATCCTCCCCTTTCCCAGCTCACCTGATCCACGCTGACTTGGCCATTGGGTGGGGTTTCAGGGGAGGTCTTCACGGGAAACAGGTGGAATGGATAGGGGGTTCCTTTAGCTAAAGTACCTTTGTGACTTAAGGGGAGTCGAGGATAAGCAATCTGACTGCACGGGACAAATGTAGACTAGCTGGAGTCTTGCCCCTGGGGCTTTGCGTAAACGAAGGAGAATGAGGCCTTCCTCATGACTGAGAGCAGGGGCCAATGGGAGAGACCTGCTGGGAGAAGGTGGGTCTGTGGTGAAGTAATCTCAGAAGGTACAGGAAGCCCTTGCTACTGCCTTCTGTTCATCGTTGGCCACTCTTTTTCCTTTTCTCATGTCTCAGTATTTTATCCTTGTAGAGGAATATCTACTATCAGATGACCACAGTTAAAACAGGCTGTGCTCTTCAGGATGTACACATGCCACCACCCCTGGCCCAATGGACTGGCCTCAAGCTGCGGCGGAGGCAGGCTCAGGTGCTCTTCACCTTTCTTATGCTTCCCTGGTCAATATACAATCAAAACACAATGACAGGAAGAAAGCCCACTCTTTCGAGGGGATAAATGTTCTTAGTGTGTCCTCACATTAAGTAGGCATTCTGCTTATTCTTTAAGAAAAATTTTTTATTGATGTATAGTAGATGTACAATATTATGTAAGTTACAGGTGCATAATATAGTGATTCACAATCTTTAAAAGTTATGCTTCATTTACAGTTATTATAAAATATTGGCTATATTCCCTGTGTTGTACAATATATCCCTGTAGCTTATTTTATACCTAATAGTTTGTTCCCATTAATCCCCTATGTCTATATTGCCCCTCCCCCTTCCCTCTCCCCACTGGGAACCACTAGTTTGTTTTCTATATCTGTGAGTCTGTTTCTTTTTGGTTTTATTCACCAGTTGTTTGTATTTCTTAGATTCCACTTATAAATGATATCATAACAGTATTTGTCTTTCTCCATCTGACTTATTTCACTTAACATAATATCCTCCAAGTCCATCCATGCTGTTGCAAATGGCAAAATTTCATTTTGTTTCATGACTGAATAGTATTCCATTGTGTATATATACCACAGCTTCTTTATCCATTCATCTGTTGATGGACACCTAAGTTGCTTCCATATCTTGGCTATTGTAAATAATGCTGCAATGAACATTGAGGTGCTTGTATCTTTTCAAATTAATGTTCTTGTTTCTTTTGGATATATACCCAGGAGTGGAATATATACTGGGTCATATGGTAGTTCTATTTATAGCTTTTTGAGAACGTTTTATACTGTTTTCCACAGTGGCTGCACCAATTTACATTCCCACCAACAGTGGACAAGGGTTCCCTTTTCTCCACATCCTCACCAACATTTGTTATTTGTGTTCTTTCTGATTATAGTCATTCTGACAGGTGTGAGGTGATATATCATCGTGGATTTCTTTTTATTTGGCTTTGGCATGCAGCTTATGGAATCTTAGTTCCCTAAACAGGGATTGAACCCAGGCCACAGTGGTGAAAGCACTGAGTCCTAACCACTGCACTACCAGGGAATTCCCACTTTCATTGTGGTTTTGATTTGCATTTCCCTGATGATTAACAATGTTAAGCATCTTTTCATGTGCCTGTTGGTCATCTGCATGTCCTCTTTGGAAAAATGTCTATTTAGATTTTCTGCCCGTCTTTTAATCAGGTTGTTTGTTTTTTGATGTTGAGTTCTATGAGCTGTTTATAGATTTTGGATACTAACCCCTTATCAGTCATATCATTTGCAAATATTTTCTCCCACTCTGTAGGTTGTCTTTTTGTTTTGTCTATGGTTTCCTTTGCTGTGCAAAAGCTTTTAAGTTTAATTAGGTCCCATTTATTTATTTTTGCTTTTATTTCCTTTGCTTTAGGAGACAGATCCAAAAAAATATTGCTAAGATTTGTCAAAGAGTGTTCTGCCTATGTTTTCCTCTAGGAGTTTTATGGTATCCAGTCTTACATTTAGGTCTTTAACCCATTTTGAGTTTATTTTTGTATATGGGATAGAAGGTGTTCGAATTTCATTCTTTTATATGTAGCTGTCCAGTTTTCCCAGCACCACTTATTGAAGAGACTGTCTTTCCTCCATTGTTTATTCTTGCCTCCTTTGTCATAAATTAATTGACCACAAGTGTATAGGTTTATTTCTGGGCTTTCTATTTTGTTCCATTGATTTATGTGTCTGTTTTTGTGCCAGTACCATTCTATTTTGATTACTGTAGCTTTCTAGTATAGTCTGAAGTCAGGGCGTGTGATTCCTCCAGCTCTGTTCTTCTTTCTCAATATTGTTTTGGCTATTTGGGGTCTTTCATGTTTCCATGCAAATTTTAAAATTATTTGTTCTAGTTCTGTGAAAAATGTCATTAGTATTTTGATAGGGACTCCACTGAATCTATAGATTGCCTTGGGGAGTATGGTCATTTTAACAATATTAGTTCTTCCAATCCAAGAACACAGTATATCTTTCCATCTTCAATTTCTTTCATCATTGTTTTATAGTTTTCTGAGTATACATCTTTTACCTCCTTAGGTAGGTTTATTCCTAGGTATTTTATTCTTTTTGATGCAATGGTAAATGGAATTGTTTCCTTTCTGATAGTTTGTTGTTAGTGTAGAGAAATGCAACAGATTTCTGTATATTAATTTTGATCCTCCAACTTTTCTGAATTCATTGATGAGCTCTAGTAGTTTTCTGGTGATATCTTTAGGACTTTCAATGTATAGTATTATGTCATCTGCAAACTGTGACAGTTTTACTTCTTCTTTGCCAATTTGGATTCCTTTTATTTCTTTTTCTTTTCTGATTGCTGTGGATAGGACTTCCAAAACTATGTTGAATAAAAGTGGTGACAGTGGACATCCTTGTCTTGTTCCTGATCTTAGAGGAAATGCTTTTAGCTTTTAAATTAATTTTTAATTAAAATGTTTTAATTTTTAAAAAATATTATGTTTGGGCTTCCCTGGGGGCACAGTGGTTGAGAGTTTGCCTGCCGATGCAGGGGACAAGCGTTCGTGCCGCGGTCTGGGAAGATCCAACATGCCGCAGAGCGGCTGGGCCCATGAACCATGGCCGCTGAGCCTGTGCATCCAGAGCCTGTGCTCCGCAATGGGAGGCCCACGTACCACAAAATTTTATATATATATATATATATATATATTATGTTTGTCTAAAGTACTCCTGAGTAACTCCAGATATGCGGATCCATTGCTTCAGTTATATCAGGAGATAGGCATCAATATGTCCCCAGATAGATAGTAAGTCAGGGAGCTCCCTAGAGACTGGACCAGGAGTCTTTCCCATGGTGAACAGGAAGTCAGGTAAGTGAAGTGGAACATGAATTCCTTCAGGAGATGGAGGGATAGGGCCTTTCTGGGTAAGAGGGCATTATGCCAGGAACCTATGAGAAATTTCCAAAGTCAGATTCTCCCTCTCAAAGAACAAAGCCCTGTAGGTTATCTGATCTGGACTCCATTATGCATTTGAGCCCTGTAACAAACTGGCCCTATTCTAAATCCATACTCAGATAGGAGCTTCTAATTTTACCTCCCATGGGATTGTGCCTGAGACTCTTGGTACGTGACAGCTATGACTTTACTGGACATTGTGAAATAGGCAGTCTTGTGTCCTGGGTAAAGCCCAGGACACCCTAGGCTTGGGCTGCTGAGCTTGAGGGAGTGAGGTCATCGTCTGGTCAGTGCCACTGTGTGGGAACCTTTTTGAGCAATGTATATTTGTTTTCTGTTTCTTTACAGATTTTTAAAAAAGAACTTCCCCATTGTTATCCACACCTCCAGAAAAACTGAGTTATGGAGCACAGAACAGGGAGATTCCACCTAACTGACCACATATTCCTTATTAATGTGTAGCATGTCAATCTCAGGGAATCCCAGAGGCTAAACTTGATGACCTCAGGACCCTACAGCAGAACAGAGAAGCAGCTGCAGTGTCTGGCAGTGTTTGCCTGTATCTTAGATAGACCATCATAACCTGATGGTGTCCCTACCTGTCCTACTGAACATCACCATTGGGGCCATTCACACCATCTTTATGGAATTCCTCTCCATAGAGGAAAGCCCAATGCAGAGGCTTATGTCTGCAAATGTCCTGGGCCTGTGGGAAGTTGGTCTTCGTGGCCTTGCATGACTCTATAAAAACCACCTTGCCATTACTCCCTCCCTCTGTTATCTCATATGCTCTGGCAGTTCAGAATCTCCATCTTTTCCAATCCAGGTCTGTGCTCCAATGACAAAATGTCCACAGTTTCATTGAGCCCAGCATCCTCAATATACCTGCATTACCTGGAGTCTGATCAAGGTAGCTCACTTCTAAAATGAGCTCAGTTGGTGTTTTGATTTCTTGAAAAGGAACTGGCTGACATGAAGAAGCATCAATATAATTCATAGATTCAGCATTTTGACAATATGGCACAATTTGTCTTCTGTACCTTTTTATAGAGAGCAGACCAGGTGTGTGAGTGGGCAGAGGGGAGAGGGTGACTGCCTGGCTGATTGGACTCAGGGAATGATGCAGAAGCCTATTTCCCTTCTCAGTTGTGCTGAGCAAATGAGCAGGTGCAAAGTTATTTTTAATTGAGCTCCACACCGTGGGTCTACACAGAACTGAAGCTGTTTGTTGAGACCAGCTTTCTGCACATTCAGAACTACTCATGGACCCAATGAGGACACTTCAGTTAATCAACTGTGTCATTTATAAAGACAAGAAACTTTATAGATAAAAGTACTAACCACTCCAAAAGAGTGCTCAAAAGAGCACAGAGATAAATTAAATGCTTCCAAAAGACAGCTCGGTAGAACAATTGAACTCTCCAGCAGAATTTTCCATGGTGATAAATGTTCTATACCTGTTCTGTCCAATATTGTAGCTTCTAGTCACATGTTTATTGAGCACTTAAAATGTGACTTGTGTGACTGGGGAACTGAAATTTTAATTTTGTTTAATTTTTTTAAACATCTTTATTGGAGTATGATTGCTTTACAATGGTGTGTTAGTTTCTGCTTTATAACAAAGTGAATCAGCTATACATATACATATATCCCCATATCTCCTCCCTCTTGCATCTCCATCCCACCCTCCCTACCCCACCCCTCTAGGTAGTCACAAAGCACCGAGCTGATCTCTCTGCAGCAACCCACTAGCTATCTATTTTACATTTGGCAGTATATATTAGTCCATGCTACTCTCTTACTTCGTCTCAGCTTACCCTTTCCCCTCCCCATGTCCGAAGTCCATTCTCTACATCAGTGTCATTATTCCTGTCCTGCCCCTAGGTTCTTCATAACTTTTTTTTTTGATTCAATATATATGTGTTAGCATACGGCATTTGTTTTTCTCTTTCTGACTGACTTCACTCTGTATGACAGACTCTAGGTCCATCCAACTCACTACAAATAACTCAATTTCATTTCTTTATATGTCTGAGTAATATTCCATTGTATATATGTGCCACATATTCTTTATCCATTCATCTGTTGATGGACACTTAGGTTGCTTTCACATCCTGGTTATTGTAAATAGAGCTGCAATGAACATTGTGGTACATGACTCTTTTTGAATTATGGTTTTCTCAGGGTATATGCTCAGTAATGGGACTGCTGGGTCATATGGTAGTTCTATTTTTACTTTCTTAAGGAACCTCCATACTGTTCTCCATAGTGGCTGTATCAACTTAATTTTCCACCAACAGTGCAGGAGGATTCCCTTTTCTCCACACCCTCTCCAGCATTTATTGTCTGTAGGTTTATTTTTTCTTTTTTTTTTTTTGCGGTATGCGGGCCTCTCACTGTTGTGGCCTCTCCCGCTGTGGAGCACAGGCTCCAGACGTGCAGGCTCAGCGGCCATGGCCCACGGGTGCAGCCGCTCTGTGGCATGTGGGATCCTCCTGGACCAGGGCACAAACCCACGTCCCCTGCATCGGCAGGCGGACCCCCAACAACTGTGCCACCAGGGAAGCCCTGTCTGTAGATTTTTTGATGATGGCCATTCTGACTGGTGTGAGGTGATACCTCATTGTAGTTTGATTTGCAATTCTCTAATGATTAGTGATGCTAAGCATTCTTTCATGTGTTTGTTGGCAGTATGTATATCTTCTTTGGAGAAACGTCTGTTTAGATCTTCTGCCCATCTTTGGATTGGGTTGTTTGTTTTTTTGATATTGAGTTGCATGAGCTACTTGTAAATTTTGGAGATTAATCCTTTGTCAATTGCTTCATTTGCAAATATTTTCTCCCATTCTGAAGGTTGTCTTTTCATCTTGTTTATAGTTTCCTTTGCTGTGCAAAAGCTTTTTTTTTTTTCTTTTTCACACACACACACTGTAATTTATTTTTACAAGAGATAAATAAACTGACACCAAGCATTGTAAGTGGATGACCACAACAAAAGCAACAATGATTGCAATTACTAAACACGAAACACACTCATACTATGTCATAATATTGACATTCAGTTCAGTAATCCTCCACTGTAACAGCTCCTTTACTTTGCAGTGAAAATTGGTTTGTATATTTTTTGCCTCTGAGTCCTTGTGGGATTTTTTTTTTAATTCAAACAGAAAGTCACAAAAATTATAATCATCCTCATCAGTTCACTCAGTCCCATGTAATTAATTTCTTTTTTCATCTTGATCTTTTGTTAGCACTTTTATTAATTCATCAGTTTTCCATTAGAGTTTTGAACATACTTATTCATTCAGTTCAGTAGTATAGTCAGTTACCAAAAACCTGTATTTGTCAGTCTTTTCCATGGATTCCTTGAAGATGAAACCCTTTTATAGGAACATATTTACAAAAGCATCAGAGTACACCCAGAACTGTCTGGAAATGACGAAAGATTTAAAAATGACCACGGTTAAAGATTTGATGGGGCTTCCCTGGTGACGCAGTGGTTGAGAGTCAGCCTGCCGATGCAGGGGACATGGATTCATGCCCCGGTCTGGGAGGATCCCACATGCCGCGGAGCAGCTGGGCCCGTGAGCCATGGCTGCTGGGCCTGCGCATCCGGAGCCTGTGCTCCACGGCGGGAGAGGCCGCAACAGTGAGAGGCCCACATACCGCAGGAAAAAGAAAAAAAAAAAGATTTGATGAAAGTTCATAATAATGCAATTGACAAGGAAATTTAGTTATTTCTGAGATATACATTTTAAAGTAATAACTAGAGTTATGACTTATAACATTATACCAGAACAGATAAGATTTTTGAAATTTCATGTGATATCTGAAACATTTATATTAACATATATCCATACAAATAACCCAAAGAAAGTTTAGTATTAGTTGTTTTTTTGTTTGTTTCTTTGTTTGGTTGTTTATACTGCAGATTCTTATTAGTCATCAATTTTATACACATCAGTGTATACATGTCAATCCCAATCGCCCAATTCAGCACACTACCATCCCCACCCCACCGCAGTTTTCCCTGCTTGGTGTCCATACGTTTGTTCTCTACTTCTGTGTCTCAGCTTCTGCCCTGCAAACCAGTTCATCTGTACCATTTTTCTAGGTTCCACATACATGCATTAATATACGATATTTGTTTTTCTCTTTCTGACTTACTTCACTCTGTATGACAGTCTCTAGATCCATCCATGTCTCAACAAATGACTCAATTTCATTCCCTTTTATGGCTGAGTAATATTCCATAGTATATATGTACCACATCTTCTTTATCCATTCGTATGTTGATGGGCATTTAGGTTGCTTCCATGACCTGGCTATTGTAAGTAGTGCTTCAATAAATATTGGGATGCATGTGTCTTCTTGAATTATGGTTTTCTCTGGGTATATGCCCAGTAGTGGGATTGCTGGATCATATGGTAATTCTATTTTTAGTTTTTTAAGGAACCTCCATACTGTTCTCCATAGTGGCTGTATGAATTTACATTCCTACCAACAGGGCAAGAGGGGTCCCTTTTCTCCACACCCTCTCCAGCTTTGGTTGTTTGTAGATTTTCTAATGATGCCCATCCTAACTGGTGTGAGGTGATACCTCATTGTAGTTTTGATTTGCATTTCTCTAATAATTAGTGATGTTGAGCAGCTTTTCATGTGCTTCTTGGTCATCTGTATGTCTTCTTTGGAGAAATGTCTATTTAGGTCTCCTGCCCATTTTTGGAATGGGTTGTTTGTTTCTTTAAAATTGAGCTGCATGAGCTGTTTATATATTTTGGAGATTAATCCTTTGTCCGTTGATTTGTTTGCAAATATTTTCTCCTATTCTGAGGGTTGTCTTTTCATCTTGTTTATGGTTTCCTTTGCTGTGCAAAAGCTTTGAAGTTTCATTAGGTTCCATTTGTTTATTTTTGTTTTTATTTCCATTACTCTAGGAGGTGGATCAAAAAAGATCTTGCTGTGATTTATGTCAAAGAGTGTTCTTCCTCTGTTTTCCTCTAAGAGTTTTATAGTGTCCAGTCTTACATTTAGGTCTCTAATCCATTTTGAGTTTATTTTTGTATATGGTGTTAGGGAGTGCTCTAATTTCATTCTTTTACATGTAGCTGTCCAGTTTTCCCAGCACCACTTATTGAAGAGACTGTCTTTTCTGCATTGTATACCTTTGCCTCCTTTGTCATAGATTAGTTGACCACAGGTGTATGCGTTTATCTCTGGGCTTTCTACCTTGTTCCATTGATCTATGTTTCTGTTTTTGTGCCAGTACCATATTGTCTTGATTACTGTAGCTTTGTAGTATAATCTGAAGTCAGGGAGTCTGATTTCTCCAGCTCCGTTTTTTTCCCTCAAGACTGCTTTGGCTATTTGGGGTGTTTTTTATCTCCATACAAATATTAAGATGATTTGTTCAAGTTCCATAAAAAATGCCATTGGTAATTTGATAGGGATTGCATTGAATCTGTAGATTCCTTTGGGTAGTATAGTCATTTTCATAATATTGATTCTTCCAATCCAAGAATATGGTATATCTCTCCATCTGTTGATATCATTTTTAATTTCCTTCATCAGTGTCTTATAGTTTTCTGCATACAGGTCTTTTGTCTCCCTAGGCTGGTTTATTCCTAGGTACTTTATTCTTTTTGTTGCAATGGTAAATGGGTGTGTTTCCACAATTTCTTTTTCAGATTTTTCATCATTAGTGTATAGGAATGTAAGAGATATCTGTGTATGAAATTTGTATCCTGCAACTTTACCAAATTCATTGATTAGCTCTAGTAGTTTTCTGGTGGCATTTTTAGGATTCTCTATGAATAGTATCATGTCATCTGCAAACAGTGACAGTTTTACTTCTTCTTTTCCAATTTGTATTCTTTCTATTTCTTTTTAATTCTCTGATTGCCGTGGCTAGGACTTCCAAAATTATGTTGAATAATAGTGGTGAGAGTGGACATCCTTGTCTCATTCCTGATCTTAGAGGAAATGCTTTCACTTTTTCACCTATGAGAATGATGTTTGCTGTGGATTTGTCGTATATGGCCTTTATTATGTTGAGGTAGGTTCCCTCTATGCCCACTTTCTGGAGAGTTTTTATCATAAATCCATGTTGAATTTTGTCAAAATCTTTTTCTGCATTTACTGAGATGATCGTATGGTTTTTCTCCTTAAGTCTGTTAATATGGTGTATCACATTGATTGATTTGCGTATATTGAAGAATCCTTACATCCCTGGGATAAATCCCACTTGATCATTGTGTATGGTCCTTTTAAAGTGTTGTTGGGTTCTGTTTGCTAGTATTTTGTTGAGGATTTTTGCATCTATGTTCATCAGTGATATTGGCCTGTAGTTGTTTTCTTTCTTTGTGACATCCTTGTCTGGTTTTGGTATCAAGGTGATGGTGGCCTTGTAGAAGGAGTTTGGGAGTGTTCCTCCCTCTGCTATATTTTGGAAGAGTTTGAGAAGTATGGGTGTTAGCTCTTCTCTAAATGTTTGATAGAATTCATCTGTGAAGCCATCTGGTCCTGGGCTTTTGTTTGTTTGAAGATATTTAATCACAGTTTCAGTTTCATTACTTATGATTGGTCTGTTCATATTTTCTGTTTCTTCCTAGTTCAGTCTTGGAAGGTTATACCTTTCTAAGAATTTGTCCATTTCTTCCAGTTTGTCCATTTTATTGGCATAGAGTTGCTTGTAGTAGTCTCCTAGGATGCTTTGTATTTCTGTGGTGTCTGATGTAACTTCTCCTTTTTCATTTCTAATTTTATTGATTTGAGTTCTCTCCCTCTTTTTCTTGATAAGTCTGGCCAGTGGTTTATCAATTTTGTTTATCTTCTCAAAGAACCAGCTTTTAGTTTTATTGATTTTTGCTGTTGTTTTCTTTGTTTCTATTTCATTTATTTCTGCTCTGAACTTTATGATTTCTTTCCTTCTGCTAACTTTGGGTTTTGTTTGTTCTTCATTCTCTAGTTCCTTGAGGTGTAAGGTTAGATAGTGTACTTGAGATTTTTCTTGTTTCTTGAGGTAAGCTTGTATAGCTATAAACTTCCCTCTTAGGCCTTCTTTTGTTGCATCCCATAGGTTTTGGATCATCGTGTTTTCATTGTCATTTGTATTTTTTGATTCCTCTTTGATTTCTTCAGTGATCTCTTGGTTATTTAGTAACATATTGTTTAGCCTCCATGTGTTTGTGTTTTTTATGTTTTTTCCCCCTTTAATTCATTTCTAATCTCATAGCATTGTGGTCAGAAAAGATGCTTGATATGATTTCAATTTTCTTAAATTTACTGTGGCTTGATTTGTGACTCAAGATGTGATCTAACCTGGAGAATGTTCTGTGCACACTTGAGAAGTGTATCTGCTGTTTTTGGATGGAATGTCCTATAAATATCAATTAAATCTATCTGGTCTATTGTATCATTTAAAGCTTCTGTTTCCTTATTTATTTTCATTTAGATGATCTGTCCATTGGTGGAAATGAGGTGTTAAAGTCTCCGACTATTATTGTGTCACTGTCTATTTCCTCTTTTATAGCTGTTTGCAGTTGCCTTATGTATTGAGGTCCTCCTATGTTGGGTGAATATATATTTATAATTGTTATATCTTCTTCTTTGTTTGATCCCTTGATCATTATGTACTGTCCTTCCTTGTCTCTTGTAGCATTATTTTAAAGTCTATTTTATCTGATATGAATATAGCTACTCAAGCTTTCTTTTGACTTCTATTTGCATGGAATATCTTTTTCCATCCCCTAACTTTCAGTCTGTATGTGTCCTTAGGTCTGAAGTGCGTCTCTTGTAGACAGCATATAGATGGGTCTTGTTTTTGTATCCATTCAGCAAGCCTGTGTCTTTTGGTTGGAGCATTTAATCAATTCATGTTTAAGGTAATTATCGATATGTATATTCTTATTACCATCTTCTTAATTGTTTTGGGTTTGTTTTTGTAGGTCTTTTTCTTCTCTTGTGTTTCCCACTTAGAAAAGTTCCTTTAGCATTTGTTGTAGAGCTGGTTTTGTGGTGCTGAATTCTCTTAGCTTTTGCTTGTCTGTAAAGCTTTTGATTTCTCCATGGAATCTGAATGAGATCCTTGCTGGTAGAGTAATCTTTGTCGTAGGTTCTTCTCTTTCATCATTTTAAGTATATCATGCCACTCCCTCCTGGCTTGTAGAGTTTCTGCTGAGAAATCAGCTGTTAACCATATTATGGGAGTTCCCTTGTATGCTATTTGTCATTTTTCCCTTGCTGCTTTCAATAATTTTTCTTTGTCTTTAATTTTTGCCAATTTGGTTACTATGTGTCTCTGCGTGTTTCTCCTTGTGTTTGTCCTGTATGGGACTCGCTGTGCTTGCTGGACTTGGGTGGCTATTTACTTTCCCTTGTTAGGGAAGTTTTCAACTATAATCTCTTCAAATATTTTCTTGGGTCCTTTCTCTCTCTCTTCTCCTTTTGGGACCTCTATAATGCGAATGTTTTTGCGTTTAATGTTGTCCCAGAGGTCTCTTAGGCTGTCTTCATTTCTTTTCATTCTTTTTTCTTTAGTCTGTTCCACAGCCGTGAATTCCACCGTTCTGTCTTCCAGGTCACTTATCCGTTCTTCTGCCTCAGTTATTCTCCTATTGATACCTCCTAGTGTAGTTTTCATTTCAGTTATTGTATTGTTCATCTCTGTTTGTTTGTTCTTTAATTCTTCTAGGTCTTTGTTAAACATTTCTTGCATCTTCTCGATCTTTGCCTCCATTCTTTTCCCAAGGTCTTGGATCATCCTCATTATCATTATTCTGAATCCTTTTTCTGGAAGGTTGCCTATCTCCACTTCATTTAGTTGTTTTTCTGAGGTTTTATCTTGTTCCTTCATCTGGTATATAGCCCTCTGCCTTTTCACCTTGTCTATCTTTCTGTGAATGTGGTTTTTGTTCCACAGGCTGCAGGATTGTATTTCTGCTTGCTTCTGCTGTCTGCCCTCTGGTGAATGATGCTATCTAAGAAGCTTGATGGGAGGGACTAGTGATGGGTAGAGCTGACTGTTGCTCTGGTTGGCAGAGGTTGTTTGGCCTGAGACACCCAACACTGTAGCCCTCCTGGGCTCTTTGGTGGGGCTAATGACAGACTCTAGGAGGGCTCATGCCAAAGAGTACTTCCCAGAACTTCTGCTGCCAGTTTCCTTGTCCCCATGGTGAAACAGAGCCACCCCAGCCTCTGCATGAAATCCTCCAACACTAACAGGTAGATCTGATTCAGTCACCCCTGGGGTGACTGCTCCTTCCCCTGGGTCCCGATGCACACACTACTTTGTGTGTGCCCTCCAAGAGTGGAGTCTCTGTTTCCCTCAGTCCTGTCAAAGTCCTGCAATCAACCCTCATTAGGCTTCAAAGTTTAATTCTCTAGGAATTTCTCCTCTTGTTGCCAGACCCCCAGGTTGGGAAGCCTGACGTGGGGCTGAGAACCTTCACTCCAGTTGGTGGACTTCTGTGGTATAAGTGTTCACCAGTCTGTTAGTCACCCACCCACCAGTTATGGGATTTGATTTTACTGTGATTTCACCCCTCCTACCATCTCAGTGTGGCTTCTCCTTTGTCTTTGGATGTGGGGTATCTTTTTTGGTGAGTTCCAGTGTCTTCCTGTCAATGACTGTACAGCAGCGAGTTGTGATTCTGTTGTTCTCGCAAGAGGGAATGAGAGCACGTCCTTCTAATCTGCCATCTTGGTTCCTCCTGTGCAAAAGCTTTTAATTTTCATTAGATCCCATTTGTTTATTTTTGTTTTTATTTACATTTTTCTAGCAGGTGGGTTAAAAAGGATCTTGCTGTGATTTATGTCATAGAGTGTTCTGCCTATGTTTTCCTCTAAGAGTTTGATAGTGTCTGGCCTTACATTTAGGTATTTAATCCATTTTGAGTTTATTTTTGTGTATGGCGTTAGGGGGTGTTCTAATTTCATTTTTTACATGTAGCTGTCCAGTGTTCCCAGCACCACTTTTTAAAGAAGCTGCCTTTTCTCCATTATATATTCTTGACTCCTTTATCAAAAATAAGATGACCATATGTGCGTGGGTTTATCTCTGGGCTTTCTGTCCTGTTCCATTGATCTATCTTTCTGTTTTTGTGCCAGTACCATACTGTCTTGATTACTGTAGCTTTGTAGTATAGTCTGAAGCCTGGGAGCCTGATTCCTCTAGCACTGTTTTTCTTTCTCAATATTGCTTTGGCTATTCGGGGTCCTTTGTGTTTCCATACACATTGTGACCTTTATTTTTCTAGTTCTGTGAAAAATGGCATTGGTAGTTTTATAGGGATTGCATTGAATCTGTAGATTGCTTTGGGTTGTATAGTCATTTTCACAATGTTGATTCTTCCAATCCAAGAACATGGTGTATCTCTCCATCTGTTTGTATCATCTTTAATTTCTTTCATCAGTGTCTGATAGTTTTCTGCATACAGGTCTTTTGTCTCCTTAGGTAAGTTTATTCCTAAGTATTTTATTTTTTTTGTTGCAATGGCAAATGAGAGTGTTTCCTTAATTTTCTTTCAGATTTTTCATCATTAGTGTATAGGAATGCATGAGATTTCTGTGCATTAATTTTGTATCCTCCTACTTTACCAAATTCATTGATTAGTCCTAGTAGTTTTCTGGTAGCATCTTTAGGATTCTCTATGTACAGTATCATGTCATCTGCAAATAGTGACAGTTTTACTTATTCTCTTCCAGTTTGGATTCCATTTATTTCTTTTTCTTCTCTGATTGCTGTGGCTAAAACTTCCAAAACTATGTTGAATAATAGTGGTGAGAGTAGACAACCTTGTCTTGTTCCTGATCTTAGTGGAAATAGTTTCAGTTTTTCACCATTGAGAACTATGTTGGCTGTGGGTTTGTCATATATGGTTTTTATTATGTTGAGGTTAGCTCTGTCTATGCCAACTTTCTGGAGGGTTTTTATCATAAATCGGTGTTGAATTGTGTCAAAAGCTTTTTCTGCATCTATTGAGATGGTCATATTGTTTTTCTCCTTAAGTCTGTTAGTATGGTTTATCACATTGATTGACTTGTGTATATTGAAGAATCCTTGCAGTCCTGGGATGAACCCCACTTGATCATGGTGTATGATCCTTTTAATATGCTGTTGAATTCTGTTTGCTAGTATTTTGTTGAGGATTTTTGCATTGCTTCTATGTTCATCAGTGATACTGGCCTGTAGTTTTGTTTTTTTGTGACATCTTTGTCTGGTTTTGGTATCAGGGTGATGCTGGCCTCATGTAATGAGTTTGGGAGTGTTCCTCCCTCTGTTATATTTTGGAAGAGTTTGAGAAGGATCGGTGTTCCCTCTTCTCTAAATGTTTGATAGAATTCACCTGTGAAGCCATCTAGTCCTGGGGTTTTGTTTTTAGGAAGATTTTTAATCACAGTCTCAATTTCAGTGCTTGTGATTGGTCTGTTTATATTTTCTATTTCTTCCTGGTTCAGTCTCAGAAGATTGTGCCTTTCTAAGAATTTTCCATTTCCTCCAGGTTGTCCATTTTATGGGCATATAGTTGCTTGTAGTAATCTCTCATGATCCTTTGTATTTCTGCAGTGTCACTTGTTACTTCTCCTTTTTCATTTCTAATCCTATTGATTTGAATCTTTGTTTTTTTCTTGATGAGTCTGGCTAATGGTTTATGAATTTTGTTTATGTTCTCAAAGAACTAGCTTTTAGTTTTATTGATCTTTGCTATTGTTTTTTTCACTTCTTTTTCATTTATATCTGATCTGATATTTATGATTTCTTTCCTTCTGCTAACTTTGGGATATTTTTTTCTTCTTTCTCTACATGCTTTAGGTGTAAGGTTAGGTTGTTTATTTGAGATGTTTCTTGTTTCTTGAGGTAGGACTGTATTGCTATAAACTTCCTTCTTAGAACTGCTTTTGCTGCATCCCATAAGATTTGAGTCATCTTGTTTTCATTGTCATTTGTTTCTAGGTATTTTTTGATTTCCTCTTTGATTTCTTCTGTGATCTCTTGGTTATTTAGTAGTGTACTGTTTAGCCTCAATTTGTTTGTATTTTTTACAGATTTTTTCCTGTAATTGATATCTAGTCTCATAGTGTTCTGGTTGGCAAAGATACTTGATACAATCTCAATTTTCTTAAATTTACTGAGGCTTGATTTGTGACTCAAAGTATGATCTATCCTAGAGAATGTTCCATGAGCACTTGAGAAGAATGTTTATTCTGTTGTTTTTGGATGGAATGTCCTATAAATATCAATTACATCCATCTTGCTCAATGTTTCATTAAAGCCTGTGTGTTCTTATTTATTTTCATTTTGGATGATTTGTCCATTCTTGAAAGTGGGGTTTTAAAGTCCCCTAGTAGGATTGTGTTACTGTTTTATTCCCCTTTTATGGCTGTTGGCATTTGCCTTATGTATTGCGGTGCTCCTATGTTGGGTGCATGAATATTTACAATCATTATATCTTCTTCTTGAATTGATCCCTTCATCATTATCTAGTGTCTTTCTTTGTCTCTTGTTATGGTCTTTATTTTAATGTGTACTTTTTCTGATATGAGTATTGCTACTCCAACTTTCTTTTGATTTCCATTTGCATGGAATATCTTTTTCTATGGCCTCACTTTCAGTCTGTATGTGTCCCTAGGTCTGAAGTGTGTCTCTTGTTGACAGCATATATATGAGTCTTGTTTTTGTATCCATTCAGCAAGTCTGTGTCTTTTGGTTGGAACATTTAATTCATTTACATTTAATGTAAATATCGATATGTATGTTCCTATTACCGTTTTCTTAATTTTTCTGGAATTGTTATTGCAGGTGTTCTCCTTCTCTTCTCTTTCCTGCCTAGAGAAGTTCCTTTAATATTTGTTGTAAAGCTTGTTTTGTGGTGCTGAATTCTCCTAGTTTTTCTTATCTGTAAAGCTTTTAATTTCTCCATCTAATCTGAATGAGATCCTTGCTGGTTAGGGTCATCTTGGTTGTAGGTTTTTCCCTTTCATTACTTTAAATATGTCCTGCCACTCCCTTCTGGCCTGGAGAGTTTCTGCTGAAAGATCAGCTGTTAACCTTATGGGGATTCCCTTGTATGCCATTTGTTGTTTTTCCTCTGCTTCTTTTAATATTTTTTCTTTGAACTTAATTTTTGATAGTTTGACTAATATGTGTCTTGGCATGTTTCTCTTATGATTTTCCAGTACAGAACTCTGTGTTTCCTGGACTTGATTAACTATTTCCTTTCCCATATTAGGGATGTTTTCAACTTTAATCTCTTCAAATATTTTCTCAGTCCCTTTCTTTATCTCTTCTTCTTCTGGGACCCCTACAATTCAAGTGTTGGTGTGCTTAATGTTGTTCCAGAGGTCTCTAAGACTGCCCTCATTTCTTTTCATTCTTTTTGCTTTATTCTGCTCTGCAATAGTTATTTCCACTATTTTCTCTTCCAGGTCACTTATCTATTCTTCTGCATCTGTTATTCTGCTCTTGATTCCTTCTAGAGAATTTTTCATTTCATTTATTGTGTTGTTCATCATTGTTTGCTTGCTCTTTAGGTCTCTAGGTCCTTGTTAAATGTTTCTTATATTTTCTCCATTCTATTTCCACGTTTTTGGATCTTCTTTGCTATCATTACTCTGAATTCTTTTTCAGGTAGACTGCCTATTTCCTCTTCATTTGTTTGGTCTGGTGGGTTTTTACCTTGCTCCTTCATCTGCTGTGTGTTTCTCTGTCTTCTCATTTTGCTTAACTTACTGTGTTTGTGATCTCCTTTTTGCAGCCTGCAGTTTTGTATTTACCATTGTTTTAGTGTCTGCCCCCAGTGACTAAGGTTGGTTCAGTGGGTTGTGTAGGCTCCTGGTGGAGGGGACTAGTGCCTATTTTCTGATGGATGAGGCTGGATCCTCTCTTTCTGGTGGGCAGGACTGTGCCTGGTGGTGTGTTTTTGGGTGTCTGTGGCCTTATTATGACTTTAGGCAGCCTCTCTGCTAATGGGTGGTGTTGTGTTCCTGTTTTGCTAGTTGTTTGGCTTAGGGTGTCCAGCACTGTAGCTTGCTGGTCATTAAGTGGAGCTGGGTCTTAGTGTTGAGATGGAGATCTCTGGGAGAGATTTTGCTGTTTGATGTTATGTGGAGCTGGGAGGTCTCTGTAGAACCAATTTCCTGAACTCTGCTCTCCCACTGGCCTGATCTCCAGCTGGTGCACCAACACCCTGTCAGCCACATGGCTCAGAAGAAAAGGGAGAAGAGAGAAGAAAGAAAGAAAGAAAGAAAGAAAGAAAGAAAGAAAGAAAGAAAGAAAGAAAGAAAGAAAGAAAGAAAGAATAAAATAAAGTTATTAAAATAAAATAATTATTAAAAATAAAAAAATTTAAAAGTAATTAAAAAAAGAAAAAAAAAAGAAAGAAAGAAGAGAGCAAGCAAACCAAAAAAACAAATCCACCAATGATAACAAGGGCTAAAAACTATAACAACAACAACAAAAAATTGGACAGACAGAACCCTAGGACAAATGGTAAAAACAAACCTATAGAGAAATTCACACAAAGAAGTATACACATACACACTCACAAAAAGAGAGAGAGAAAAATTATATATATATATATATATATATATACACATAAAAGGAGGAAGAGAGCAAACAAATCAATAAATAAATCTACCAATGATAATAAACTCTAAATCCTAAACTAAGATAAACTTAAAACCAGAAGCATATTAGATGCAGAACGCAAACCCAAAGTCTACAGTTGCTCCCAAAGTCCACCCCCTCAATTTTGGGATTATTCATTGTCTATTCAGGTATTCCACAGATGCAGGGTACATCAGTTGATTGTGGACATATAATCCACTGCTCCTGAGGCTGCTGAGAGAAATTTCCCTTTCTCTTCTTTGTTCACACATCTCCTGGGGTTCAGCTTTGGATTTGGCCCCACCTCTGTGCATAGGTCACCTGAGGGCATCTGTTCTCTGCTCAGAAATTTCAGGGAAAAAGTAGCAGCTGATTAGGGGGCTCTGGCTCACTCAAGCCGCAGGCAGGGAAGGGTAAGGAATGCGGGGAGATCCTGCAGAGGCAGAGGCTGGCCTGATGTTGCAACAGCCTGAGGCGTGCTGTGTGTTCTCCTGGGGAAGTTGTCCCTGGATCACAGGACCCTGGCAGTGGCGGGCTGCACAGAATCCCAGGAAGGGAGGCGTGGATAGTGACCTGTGTTTGCACACAGGCTTCTTGGTGACTACAGCAGGAGACTTAGCATTTCATGCCTGTCTCTGGTGTCCATGCTGATAACCGCAGCTCGTGCCCGTCTCTGGAGTTCATTTATGCAGTGCCCTGAATCCTCTCTCCTTGCGCACCCAGAAACAATGGTCTCTTGCCTATTAGGCAGTTCCAGACTTTTTCCCAGACTCCCTCCTGGCTAGCTCTGGCACATTAGCCCCCTTCAGGTTGTGTTCACGCAGCCAACCCTAGTCCTCTCCCTGGGATCTGATCTCTGAAGCTGGAGTCTCAGCTCCCAGCCCCCACTCACCCCGGCGGGTGAGCAGACAAGCCTCTCAGGCTGGTGAGTGCTGGTTGGCACCAATCCTCTGTGCGGCAATCTTTCCACTTTGCCCTCTGTCCCCTATTGCTGTGCTCTCCTCCGTGGCTCTCAAGCTTCCCCCCTGCCCCCCTCAACTGCACCAGTGAAGTGGTTCCTAGTGTGTGGAAACTTTTCCTCCTTCACAGCTGCCTCCCGGAGGTGCAGTTCTTATCCCTATTCTTTTGTCTCTGTTTTTTTCTTTTTCCCTACCCAGGTATGTGGTGGTGTTTCTTGCCTTTTGGGAAGCCTGAGGTGTTCTGCCAGCATTCAGTAGGTGTCCTGTAGGATTTGTTCCACATGTAGATGTATTTCTGATGTATTTTTTGGGGAGGAAGTTGATCTCCACATCTTACTCCTCTGTCATCTTGAAGATCTCCCCAATTTTGTTTAATTTTAATTTAAGTAGTCAGATGTGACTAGTGGCTATCTTTTGTAGAGAGCACGGGTAGCGTGGTTTAGCTTATGGCAATAAAATCTATGGTAGTAGCTAAAGAATTGAATGTAATTACTAAAAAATCATCCTCTTGCCAACCCTACATATATTTGGGTTATTCTGTTATTTGTAACTGAAAAAGGAGTATAATAGAACTTGATAAATTTTGCCATTTGAGTCAAATGCTTATCACATTGTGCTTATATTTGGATAAGTAAAGAAGCCCATACCTGCAAACTATATTTTAATCTGATATAACTTCCAGTGGAGATATAATGACACTGTCTTTTCCGTACATGAGGCTAATGAAACAATATTGTGCCTTTTACATTTATTTAAGGAGATTTTCATCGCCAATATAAAGAGAAGGAAAAGTTTTGGAAAATGTTATGCCTTTGTAGTATTTCAAAAATAGAAACTTCAAGAGGAGGAAAAATTCAATCACAATTACTTCTGGCAACATAAAAGTTAGTGCTAGTCCCAAGATCTCTGAAAATGTTTTATTCAATCAGTCTGCTGGTGCAAGTTGTATTTCCCTAGCAACAAAACAGCACATATGCTTTTCCTTCCAATGTAGTTAGTTATTGAACAAAATTTATATTATTTATATTACTATTTATATTTTTCTGCAGAATGAAATAACAACTCACATTTACTGAGCACTTGCTAAGTGTCAGGCACACTTCTTGTAACTTACATGTATTAACTCCTTGTATCCTTGTAAGAACACTGTAATGTCGGTTACTATTATTATTCGCATATTATAGTTGGATAAAGTGAGAGAGGAGTTAAGTGTTTCCCAACGTTATAATACTAGTGAAGAAAGAGGGCTCTAGCTTTGTGACTCCATTCACACAGTTAATCTATATATTTAGTCCCTACTAATTGATTATAGTTGTACTAAGTTGTGAGAATGTAAAACTGAAGAAAATATTTTCCCCATGCCCCTGTCTATTCAGAGACACATACATAAACCAAAAGATAGAATGTATTTAAGTTTTTGCAATTACATCCCTATATGCATAAGTTTTTTTTTTCCCTTTTCAGCAATCTGTGTCCTTGCCTTATAGATCTGTCAATCAAGACTTTTGGCCAATAGGGTGGATACATGTTTGAAGAGAGCCACCCACATGTGGCCTGAAGTCGGTAGCATCAACATCAGGGAACAGGCTAGAAAATACAAATTCCCAGGCCTCGCCCAGAGATACTGATTCAGAACGTGCCATGGGGTTTGACTTTTGGATTAGACTTCTTTACTTAGCAAAAGGCCTTTAAGACTCATCCATGTTCTTGAGTGAATCAGTAGTCCATTTTTGTTTATTGCTAAGTATTATTCCATTTTATGGACTCTCACAGTTTGTTTATCCATTATGGATAAACATGGATAGACATCTTGCCTGTTTAGAGTTTGGAGGTACTATGAAAAAAGCTGCCATAAACATTTTTATACAGGTTTTTGTATCAGCAAAGGCGTTCAATCACTTGAGTAACACCTAGTAATGGGAATGCTTGATTGTATGGTTAATTTTATAACAAGCTGTTTTCCAAAGTGGTGCTATCATTTTGTATCTCCACCAGTGAGGAATGAGATTTCCTGGTGCCCTGTATCGTTGCCAATATTTGGTATTGTCCTCTTTTGTTTGTTTTGTCATTCTAATCAGTGTGTAGTGGTATCTCATTGTGGGCTTAATTTTCATTTCCCTAATGACAAATATTGTCAACTTTGTCAGATGAACATCTTTTCATATGCTTATTTGTGACCTTTATATTTTATTTGGTGAAGTGTTTGCTCAGATATTTTGCCCAATTTTCAAAATTGCATGCTTTATTTTCTTACGGTTGAGTTTTTAAGATTTCTTTGTATATTCTAGACACAAGTCCTTTATCATAAAAATAACTTTTAAAATGTTTTTCTCCCAGTCCGTGTCTTGTATGTTCATTTGTTTAACAATGTATTTCCCAGAGCTAAGATTTTAATTTTGACAAAGTCCAATTTCTCAGCTTTTTCTTTTACAGGTCATAACTTTTTTTTTTAATGACTTTTTTATTGTATCAGGTTTTCTTCTATGGTTTCTTTTGGAAGTTTTGTAATTAAAATTTTATATTTCAGTCTATGACCCATTTGTATAAAGTGTGAGGTATGTGTCAGTTCATTTTTTTGCATGTGAATGTCCAATTGTTCCAGCACCATTTATTGACGATTGTCCTTTGTCCATTAAACTGTTTCAGCACCTTTGTCAAAAATTAGTTGACTATATTTGTGCGAGTGTACTTCTGGATTCCATTTTTGTTCCTTGATCTATCATTCTTCATAAACTTCATGTGGATCATCTGGGTCTTCCTACTTTGTTCTTGTTCAGATTTATTTGGGCCACTCTTATTTCTTTGACTTTCCATATAAATTTTAAAATTAGCTTGCCAATATCTACAACAGTTTACTGAGATTTTATTTAAGACTGTGATGCATCTACAGATCATGTAGTGAAGAATTAACATCTTAAAAATCTTCTTAAAATTCTTCTGATCCTTAAACATATTATACCTCTTCATTTAGAATTTAAAAAATAATTTTTTTTCTTTCATCAGTGTTTTGCAGTTTTCAGCATACAAATCTTGCACTTGTTCTGTTCGATTTGTACCTAGGTACATTGCATGTGTGTGTGTGTGTATTGCTATTGGAAATGGTTTTATCATTTCAAATCCCAATTGTTCATGCTGGTACCTAAGCTACTAAAGAGTACAGATGACTTTTGTATATTGGTCATGTATAAAGATGAACTTGCTAAACTGATGTTAGTTCTAGTAGCTTTTTTTGGTAGATTCTTTTGAATTTTCTATATACAATCATGATGCCTGGCAATTAAAACAACTTTGTTTCTTTTCCTTTGCTTTTTTCCCCTCTTTATCTCATTGGCTGGGGCTTCCAGGACAAAGTTGTTCCAGATTCTGGGGGGTAGGGGAGATACTGCATCTTTTACCATTAAGCATGATGGTAACTGTGGGGTTTCTTTTGTGGATAATCTTTATTAGGTTAAGCAAGTTTTGTTTAATTCCATTTGCTTAGAGTTTTTTTTTTTTCATGAACGGATATTGAATTGTATTGAATGCTTTTTCTGCATCAATTAATGATCATCATATGGTTTTTCTAATTAGTCTTTTAATATAGTGTATTATATTGATTGATTTTCAAATACTGAGCCAATCTTCCATTCTAGCATGAACTAGTGACATAATATCCTTTTTATATATTCTGTGTTCAATTTATTATTAATACTCTGTTGAAGATTTTTACATCTATGATCATGAGGGATTTTGGTTTCTAGTCTTTCTTCTCGTGATTTCTTTGTCTTTTTTGGGTATTAGGGTAATACTAGTCTTATAAAGCAGGTTAGGAACTGTTTTCTATTTTCTTGAAGAGATCATATAGAATTTGCTAGTGAAATCATATGGACCTAGAGTTTTCTTTCTTTTTCTTTAGGGAGAGGGAGCATGTTTAACTGAAAAGTCTACTTTAAAAAATAGATATAGGGCTATGCATATTATCTTTTTTAAGTAAATTTTGATTGGATTTTGTCTTTAAGGAATTAGTCCATTTTGTCTACTTTGTTGAATTTATGGCCACAGAGTTGTTTGTAGTATTGCCTATTTATCTTTTTAGTGTCTATGAAGTCAGTACTAATGTTCCCTTTTTTATTTCTGATATTAGAAGTCTGTGTTTTTTTCTCTCTTTTTTTTTTGTCAATCTGGTAGATTTTATCAATCTTGTAAAAATCTTTTTAAAGCATCAGCTTTTAGTTTTATTGATTTTCTTATTTTCTCCTTTGATAATTTTTGCTCTCATATTTATAATTTGCTGCTTCTGCTAGCTTTGGATTTATTTTGCTTTTTTCCCCAATAGTTTCTCAAGGTGGATATTTAGATAATTGACTTGAGAGCTTTCTTATTTTCTGTAATGGTCATTCAATGCTATAAATTTCCTCCTAACCATTGTTTTAGGTACAGCCCACTAAATTTGACATGTTGTATTTTCATTTTCCTTTATTTCATTAAAAAAAGTCCCTTGAGACCTCCTCTTTGATCCTTGAGTTATTTAAAAGTGTGTTGTCTAAATATTTGAAGGCTTTTTGGATACTCTTATTGATTTCTAGTTTAATTATATTATGATCTGGCACATACTTTGTATGATTTCTGTTCTGTTAACTTCATCATGGTTTATTTTGTGACCTAGAATCTGGTCTGTCTCAGTGAGTGATCTGTGTGCATTTGAGAAGAAAGAGTTTTCCAGTGTTGATGTTTGGGGTGCCCTGCAAATAGCAGTTAAGTCTAGTTGGTGGTCGTGTTTGTATAGCCTTAAAGAAGGGCCACCCTCAAGTCCCCACGCCTGCATTTTCCTAGGGAGATGACTCCTGCCCCCGGGGTTTAGAAGTCTCCCTTGCTCCATCCACTCTGGAAGAGTGTGCCTGTTTTCTGGTTCTTCTAGTGCCCTGTTTGGTTTCTTATCACCAGGGCTTTCTTTTCTCCTCACTCAGCAAACAAAGTCCAGGCCCTTTCCACAGATGAACTAGCTTCTTTTCTGTGCATGTGTCCATATTATTCACTCATTTTAGTCATTTTGTCACTCAGCAAATATTTATTGAGTGACTAATGTATGCCAGGCTGAGAATAATGTCATGAACAAAAGAGAATAGAAACCCCTGCCCTCAAAAAGTTTATGTTTTGTGGTTCTTCTTCATCCTAAGTCTGTGAGGTAATCAGATAATACAACCACAGTTGGCCGATCATCCTGCTCCATTTTCTAGTTAGGAGGCCAATATTATAGAGGGTCTGGTTGTGATTTTGAGGCACTCTTTACTAGGAAATGCAAGTAAGGAAACGCTGGGAGATGAACATTTGTGACTGCTTCCTCTGCTCTGAGCTCTGGGTGAAGAGCTGGTTAAGGACTGTTTGTTTGGTACAATCTTGTGGGAACACTGGCCAACAGACCCAAGGGATTAAGGGGTGCCTCCCCTGAGTGACAGCCACAAAAGCTGGGGCACCAGACATGCACACAAATTCTTTCCAAGGAGATGCTGGTGACCTAGGGCAGGGCAGAGGGACAGCATGAAGACAGTGCCCATCAGCCTCCCTCATCTCCAAAGAGGATGGCAGCAGACCCCTTGAATTTTTTAAATTAGAACAAGAGTCCTCACAAGCCTGTTAAGAACTGTTTCTTTTTTTACTATAGTCTTGTGGGTCTCATGAATGCAAACTCCATTGGTTTTCAGAGCTACATGTTTTGGGGGCTTGACCCTCAGGTGGAAGTCTTAAAAGTTGGGGTGCTAGATCCCAAACCCTTTGCTCCTCAGGGAGAAGTTGGGAGTTGTGATTTTGCTCCTGATCATACACTGCCATGCAGGATGTGCAGTAGTGGTGAGACTGTGTCTCTGCCTCTCCTACCCATTTTGATATGGATTTTTTTCTTGTTCTTCTGATGTGTAGGAGTCACTCAGCTAGTGTCTGGATTTCTTTCAGAGAGAATTGTTCTGTATATAGCTGTCGATTTGGTTGTCCAAAGGAGGATGAGTTCAGGAGCCTCCTAGGTTGAAATCTAGAACCAGAAATTCATTGAATTTCTATCATGAAGACTTCATGCTTACTTATGTAGCTTACTTGTGGTTATGAATACATCGAATCTCACTCTGGCTGTGCTTCAGCCAGGTTGTTTTTGTGAAGACACGATTTCTGTCTGTGATTTAGAGTCTCCCTCGAAAATGGCCAAACATCACCACTGTTGGGGAGGAATAAAATTTCCCTTACCCTTCTAGGTTTTTCTGGCTGGTCTAATAATTAAATCGACATGAGACAGATTAACAGGAGAAAAATAGAACAAAAGTTTAATAAGGGCTTCCCTGGTGGCACAGTGGTTGAGAGTCCGCCTGCCGATGCAGGGGACACGGGTTCGTGCCCCGGTCCGGGAAGATCCCATATGTCGCAAAGTGGCTGGGCCCGTGAGCCATGGACACTGAGCCTGCGCGTCCAGAGCCTGTGCTCCGCAACGGGAGAGGCCACAGTAGTGAGAGGCCGGCATACCACAAAAAAACAAAACAACAACAAAAGTTTAATAACACGTATACATGGGAGAGACCCAGGAAAACTGAGTAGCTCCCCAAATGGCCAAAACCCTCATCTTACAAACCATCTTCAGCTAGAGATAAAAAAGGATGTTGGGGTAAAGGTTTGGGACTTCAAAGAGGAAGATGGCAGTTCACATGGAGATGGAAGAGCAAACATTTGATAAATAAATGTTTGCTAAGCCAGCAGAGACAATGGGACACAGAGTGGACTCTGAACTCTAAGAGTCTCCTCACCACATGTAGCCCATATTCTCTGCAGACATCTCTGGTAATCACTCTATTCCTATAACAGGCCCTCTGTCTAAATTCTTTTCAGGCAGTTAGAAGGAAGGTCAAAGTCTTTTCCTAAGTCTTTTGGGCCTTGATTGCTTCTGGCTTAGTGATCTGAATGCCAGAGACATTTGCAGTGTTTCTCCCCTACTCCACCTACCAGACTGTGTTGCATCAAATCCTCTTGCCTCCAGGTCCTTGCACAGTCCCAGACCCACTGTCTCAGAGGCAGTGACTTCACTGGGTTTATCTACTCATGCTGAGGTGTAAGAGCCCACATCCATGCCACTGGAAATGCAGAGCATCAAAATACTATAAGGATGACCCTCTGACTGATAGGAGGTGAGGATCTGTTAACCCGTTCTTCCTTCTTCCTCCTCTGTTTGGGAGGCCCTGAGATTCAGGCATTCCCAGCAGACGGGCCCACAACATTGAGCAGTCAGCTGTTATTTGCACCAGGCAGCCAGTTCTCTCTCCTTCCCTCCTGGAATTGTGTTCTGTAAATGGCAATGTATAACTTTTGCCTCTGGCTTTGCTTTCCAGGGAAACCAAGCTAAGATGTCATTCTTTCCCAGCAAATATCAACTTGTAAGGGTGAGATGACACCAAGGGCAAAGATAGAGAAGAAAGATTAAACAAAACATCTCAAAAAAAGCCCAGCATCTATGGTGTCTGCCCCTCTGTGTCTCGCTCCTCTCTTTACCCAGCCTCATTCTTAAATAGCCCCTGTAGGAAGCATCTCAAGGGACCAAGATCTAAAATGTACCTTATGGGAATGGGTCCCAAGTATTTTAACTTTTACCATTGACAGATAAGCAATGGAAGGCAACGTTTTAAAGTAAAATGCATTCGATTAAAAAGAGCGAATTAGGCAAGATGAGTAAGTTCTAGACATCTGCCATACAACACAGTATCTGTAGTTGACAATACTGTGTTAGTCACTTAAAAGTTTGTTAGGAGTGTAGAACTCATGTTAAGTGCACTTACCACATTATAAAAAATACAAAGGGGCACAGGAACATTTTGGAGCTTACCTTGGCTGTGGTGATGTTTCCACAGGTATATCAAACTCATCAAATTGTATACATTAACTATATGCAGCTTTTTGTATATCAATTATACCTCAGTAAAGCTGTTAAAATAATAATAGGGGAAACTTTGCACTGGGAGAGGGGATACATGCAAAATTTGTGCAGTATCCACTCAGTTTTTAAAACTGTAAACCTAAAACTTCTCTAAGAAATAAAATCTAGTGATTTTTTTTTTTTAATGAGCCATCTGTCCCAAGGAGATGCAAGTGAAAAGTTAAGTCAGAGGCAGACAGTCAAAAGGTAAGAAAGCATTGCCTGGACTAGAAATTAAGATGCAAGATTTTGGGCTTCTAGAGATCAGTTCCAAAGACAAAGTGATAATAATGTGTAGTCAGAAAGGCATCAAGACTGGGGGAAAAAGAACTGCAGTGTTGACTAGTAGAAAAATAGTATAAAAATAGCACAGAAAATGGAAAGAAAAGCTTGTTGCAAGGTGACTTCCTTTTCATCTCAGAGCGAAAGCTCATAGTAGAAATATGAAAAAAAATGAAAAGAACTGTTCTTTAAAGAATACTTCTACCTCAGAGGCATGTTTGAAATGCAACTTCCTATTTAGATATCATCTTGTCAGACACTTGTCTTTCCATGTTTTCATCTGTTACCTGGTCCTGTGCGTGGCAAATGAAACCAGCTGTGTAGGGCAGGAAGATAGCAGAGGCAAACATAAGTTTTTTTTTTTCTGCACAGAAAAATGTGTGCAGTGTTTTTCCTGTTGAGCATGAAATGTCAGCAGGAAGGGGAGGGTGTGGTAACTCCTAGCACAACCTCCGACATCACAGACTGCTTTACAGCTTTGGGCTTATTTCAATCACTTAATTGAACAAAAATTATTTGGAGAATGACATGGGTCAGCTAAGAAAGATTCTGCTAAATGTAACATTATTGAACCTAATAGAAGATGTAGGGGAAAGTGGACACATAATGTATAGTAGCAATTATGAGTTGAGCACTAATTATTGATATTTGCCAGGACTCACTCTGCCAAGTGCATTTCATGTCAACTCTGAGAGGTATATACTATTGTTAACCTTTTTTAAACATGAAGAAATGGACTTTGAGAAACTAACCATATGCTGACCATCACATAAGTGCAGAGAACAGAGACAAGACATTAGCATCCTGCAATGCCCCACATGGTGCTCAGAGATGGTGCTGATGCCCACAGAGGAGGGACACTCACTGTGTGCTGTGGCTTACAGGTACCATTTCTAGTTTACACAAAACCTTGTAAGGCAAGGGCTTATTCTTATTTTACTGATGAGAAATCTGAGGTTCAATAGCTGATAAGTTTATCCAAGGTGACATAGTTAACAAGTAAACAAGTCAGAATCTGAACACAAACCAACTGGACTCCAGAATGTAGGGCACCCTCATTTGCTCTGTTTTGAGTTTGAATATACTAATGTTACCAAACACAAGTTTGTGTGCCTGACGCACAGTGAGGCACACTCCAACCAAAATGTTGGAGTTTGGAGCACAGAAAGGTTTACTGCAGGGCTATACAAGGAGACAGGTGGCTCATACCCCCCAAAACCTCAAAATCCCCAAAAGGTTTCAGCAAAGCATTTTTAAAGGCAAGGTGGGGGAGGGGTGTGGTTAGGTATTGCAAATTTCTTGGTGTAGGAATCCTTTGTTCTCACAGCTGTCCATGTAGGTCAGGTCATGGTCAGATCATGACGTTCCTATAAACCTCCAAGACAAATGTTTCTTCAATTTATATCTCTGCATGAATGAACTCTTAAAAGTTAGAGCCCTGAGAATAGGATATTCTATATATTTCAGGCTATAGGCGACATTCTTTTACAAAAGGTGCAGAGTCAGTATGACTAAGCACAGGCAACAGAGTACAAGGTTTAGAGCTAATGGAATAGATTCAATATGGAGTCAGATTTGTTCTTCCCTATTACGCTAATATCATTATGGGTATGAAGCTTCCAGTATATCACCAGCTGGTTGTTGAAGCTGAAAATGTATTTGTGCTCTTTTCTGTTTGCTCTTAGACAAGTAGGTCATATAACTCTAGTGCTCTGTCTAGAGTTAGCCAAACAAACAAAAAAAGGTCATTAAACAGTTAAGCACAGTCGATCTAACATTCCTTGTCAGTTTGTCTCCCAGAGGATTTACTACAAGGTAGACTCAATCAGTGGTGTAACCACATTTTTTTGTACATGGGAAAGCAAATTTCTGCAGGAGAGAACTTGGGAATCAATAAAGAAATTGTGATTTTCTGAGAGTGGGATCCTAGAAAGAAGCAGCTTCAGGAAGCCAAGAATCCACTGCTGGTGAGTCGCTGTCCAGTTACACTGCACCTACCAATTAGTTGTGTTCTTTATATTATCAGCGGACTAGAACCCCAGGGTCATTATTTGTCTGTGTGTCCTGGAAGGAATCTCAGAGGTTATTTAACTTAAACCCTAATTTCTCAGATGAGAACATTGAGACCCTGAAAGGTAAAATGTCTAGCTAAGTTCTCGTGTTTTGAGGTGGAAAAGAAGAATAGAATTTCTTCGTAGTAGGAAAGAAAAAAAGTCTGACTCCATATTAGACCTGTTTCTTTTACTTTAACCTTTGTATTCTACTGCTTTTGCTATAAGTTAATCACTAAAAGAATGTTGCCTACAGCCTGAAATATACAGGATAACCCATTCAAGGCTCTGACCTTTTAAAGGTATAACACTTTCCCATTCATATAGAGATAAAAAGTTGCAGAAAAGAGAATAACATTTGTCTTGTTGGAGGTTTACAGGAATATCATTATCTGATCTATGTGGACAGCTGCAAGAACTATACCAAGAAGTTTGCAACAACTAACCATGCCCCTCCCTCACCTTGCCTTTAAAATGCTTTGCTGAAACCCTTTGGGGAGTTTGGGGTTTGGGAGGGTACAAGACACCTGGCTCTTTGCATGGACCTGCAATAAAACTTTCTCTGCTCCAAACTCTGATTTTTCAGTTTGTTTGGCCTCACTGTGTGTCTGGCACAGAAACTTGCATTGGTTAACACCTCTTGTCCAGTATCTCACCCAATTTTCAGCCTGGAGTCCAGGGGCTGCCAACACTGGTGGTTCCACAGGCTCAGTGGACAGCTGCCCTGAGGTCTGTGGTGATGAAAGCAGGCTATCAGTGTGTGGAGAAATGTGGGTCTGGAAGCATCCACTTCCCACCCTGAACACTTCCCTCCCGTTCAGTAGAGGGCAATTCCTCTACTCACCCTTGTGGTATGCCCCACATTCACTTTGATGCAACTGACAGGGAGTAACTTAATCCCTGTCAGTATCACCCATCTTCCAACACAAAATCTGAGACAGAATCTTGGAAACTAACATTTAGGGAACATGTCTTATATTCAAGATGGTAGGTCAGTACTTTTCACACTTACATCATCTTATTTAATCCTCATAATGATGTTGTGTCAGGTAGTAATTATCTCTGCACTACTGGGGAGGTAAACAGGCTCAAAGAAGTCCAGTGATGGTTCTTCCCTGTCAGGAAGTGAGTGAATGGAGGTCTGTGTGACTCCAAAGCCCAGACATCTTGAGAAGTGTTTAGTTAGAGCAATAGCCTCATCATGAAACAGCCCAACAAACAAGTACAGTTCCTTTCCCCAAGTTTGTGATTTACAGCTAAAGCAGTGGCAGATTTTTCTATTGTTTTTTAAATTAGAGGACTGATATTAGAGAATAAAACTGTAAAATGGAAACCCAAGCTGATAAGTCCATGGAAAATGGATACTTAAGCTGCATTTATATATCTACTGTCAACACTTACAGAGCCTAGATTAATAGAGCAAACAGAGTGATGGTGATTACCCTGGTAACAAAATCGCCATTAAGCCTTGCTCGAGGAGGAAATAAAAAGCTCCAACATCTGTCAGGTTCAACCAGAGTTCATTGAGGATAGAAAAGTTCACATGCTCCTTTTTTTTCCTTAAAATTAGAGATAGCAGAATGAACACAGATCACCTAGTGACTAGGAGCCCAGTGGCTCAGAGCTCCCACTAGGGTCCAGGGAGAAACGTGGAGTGACCCAGAAGCACTCACACAACCTTTTGGAGTTAAATCAGAATTATTCCCATGAAAAAGCGAACCATTGCCAAAAATTTTAACATTTCATTAAACCAAATTTAGCCCCCAATTTCAGATTCACTTTTAAAGGAACTTGTTAACATTGGAATTGGCTTCAATAACCAAAGCCATCTGGCCATTTTTCAATTGTCCTTTTTGTCTAACTAGATGAAGAGGTAGTCTCCATAAAAATTAGTTTTTCTTATCTTCTTGGGCAGAACAGTGTAAGCAAATCCCCTCATGTGAAAAGAATAGCAGTTCTATCCTGGTGTTTATTGAAACTTTCCCCACCCCAACCCACACCAGCATTTCACCCTGCCATCTATTGGTTTGGTAATATCTTGCCATACTTATCTTTTTAAAAATTGAAATACATTTGACCTATAACAGGGTTCCCCAACCCCTAGGCCGAGGACTGGTACCAGTCCTTGGCCTGTTAGGAACTGGACTGCACAGCAGGAGGTGAGCTGTGGGTGAGCGAGTGAAGCCTCATTTGTTTGCTCCCCATCGCTCGCATTACGGCCTGAACCATACCACCACCCCCACCACCGTCCACAGAAAAATTGTCTTCCATGAAACTGGTCCCTGGTGCCAAAATGTTGGGGACCACTGACCTATAACATTGTGTAAGTTTAAGGTGTACAACATGTTGATTTAATACATTTGTATATTGTAATATGATTGCCATTGTAGTGATAATTAATAATCATCTCTATCATGTTATATATTTATCATTTCTTTTTAGCGATCAGAATACTTAAGTTCTACTCTTTTAGCCTGTTTGAAGATTATAATACAATACTGCTGTCCGTATACACTCTGCTGTGTACTACTTGCTGCAAGTTTGCAGCCTTAAACATGTGTCCTATCCCTCCATTCCCTGTCCCCTGGTAACCACTGTTTTACTCTGTTTTTCTGAGTTTGCCTTTTTTGGATACCTCATACAAGTGACATCATATAATATTTGTCTTTCTTTCTCTGACTCATCTCACTTAGCATAATGCTCTCAAGATCCATCCATGTTGGCACAAATGGCAGGATATCATTTCTCATGGCTGAATAATATTCCACTTGACCAACAGGCCCATGAAAAGACACTCAACATCACGAATCATAAGGGAAATGCAAATCAAATCCACAATGAGATATCACCCCACACCTGTTAGAATGGCCATGATCAAGAAGATGTATTGATAGATAACAAGTATTGGAGAGGACAGGAAATCCTTGTGCACCATTGGTGGGAATGTAAACTGGTTCAGCCACTATGGAAAACAATATGGAGGTGCTTCACAAAAGTTAAAAATAGATCTACCATATTGCCATACTTTTTAAAGGCATGTAGACACATAATTGTACCCACTAAAAGTAATGGGTTTTGTTTGCTTTTTTAGATATCATTTTGCAATGTGTTTTTTTTCACTCAGTAGGATGTTTTTGGGTTTGTTCATTCCATAAAACTCTACCTTATCATGTCCAACTGCTACAGTATATTCTCTAGCATGCATTATCCATTCCGTTATTGATAGTATGTTCCAATTTTCTTACTGTTCACAAACTAGGCTCTGAAAGCCACCATTGGCCATGCCTGCTTGTTCATATTGGGTTTCCTTATGATCATGTGGTAGGTTGTGTTCTAATGATTCACATATCATTTTTATCCTGCCCCTGCCATGCTTCTCAGCAGGCAAATCACATTCCCTGTCCCATCACTGGCTTTGGACACGTGGCGGTTGCCACATCAGAATGGATGCTCTGCTTGTGGCAGTGTGGTCCATCTCTCCATTCTGCCTTGGGACCAGCACATCTGAGATAAAGGCTGCTTCTCCCTACACCATGGCTCCAGAACGTGAGCACATGCAGAGAGGACCAGAACTGACCCAAAGCCCCATGTTGGGTGACTGAGAAAGAGATGTTTATTGTTATCTCACACTGAGATATTAGGGTCATTCAAAACCATACATAGGACAAGCTGAAAAGTGCTATTGAATTCTGAGGAGAAAAAGGGTTGAGTTGTAAGTTTAGGTTGATTCCACAAATATTTTGAAGTGGGATATTTTGCACATAGTATTCTAGATTCTGGGGATCATAGCAGTGAATAGCAGTGAAGAAAGCCAAGTTCCCACTAGGAGGGTGCTTACACTTTGTGCAAATCATAAAATTTTATGTTTTAATAGATACTGCCAAACTGTCCTCCTCCCTCCTATTTATTTATAAAGGGAGAAAGAGGAAATTTAGGGTGCATATTCTTTCCAGCTTGCTTGTCTTCTGTCCTCCAGTCTTCAAAGAAACGTTTTTGTTCTGAGCATGGACTTGGCAAAGCAGGATTTAAAGTAATCCTCACCCTAGGGACCCTGACAGTCAGTCTGGCTGCTGGTACTCCACCAGCAAAATTGCCTCCCGGCTTGGCTTTGCTTTGATTCCTCAGCACAATGGGATGGCTCTGGCTTTACTTACACAGGGACAAATGGGATTATGGAAGGTCGTGGTGACCCCTGCACTGAAGCCTGAGGTGGGAGCAGGCCTTCTGTTTTTGCATCACCATGATGGGCCATGGAACTGATGGGGCTTAGGGCAGTGGAGGGAGTAGGGTGAGCAGGGAGAGGGCAGCTGGTCCTGGAGGGCAGGGTCAGCAACTGGGGCCCATGGGCCACATCACAAGGGAGACTGGGAAGGGAGGGGAGAAGAGAAGAACCTGACTCACATTCCCCAGGGAAAGATGCACCTCAGAGGGTGACAATACCCTCCCTGCCATTGTCCCAATGTCCTGGCAGTTGTGGACAAGCCCTGGCCCCTGAATGTCTTCCAAGTCACACATTTTTCACCAGCCCTTTCTCTTCTGTTCTCTTCAACACCTAGTTTCCTACTAAGCTGGTGGCTTTGTTCTGAAGTATTTGGCTAGGCTCCTGGTCTCCTGATGAACAACTCTTGTCAAAGTCTTTTTTAGAGAAGCTGAGGACAGCTACTGCTCTCAAAGAAGGCACCGGTTCTCCAGAACTTCCCCCCTGGTTAGAGGCCTTGAGTCCAGCTGGCCTTCTCTGCTCCTGGTGCTGCCTGCCTCTACTTCCCTGCATCTCTCTGGGCTCCAGCCTCTATTCTAGGCACCTTCCTCCAGCTCCCACCCTCCCCAAACCTAGTTTCTCTACCTAGTCTGTGACACTGAGTCCTCGTGCTCTCTCCCAGTCAAGTGCACAGGGTTATCAACATGCTCCTGTGCTCTTGAATTGCCTGGATAACAGTGTCTTCAGAAAAATGCCTAAAGAGTTCTTGCTTTTGAATCTGGGTGTAGGAAGAGCATACTACCCAAGAATCAGCCACAATTACACATTAGCAAACATGTACATAATGATATAGATTGCTTACTTTTTGCATGTACTAGTCTAAGAATTTTACATATATTAATTGTCACACAACCCTATGAAGTAACTCCTTTTTAAGGTGAGGAAATTGAAGCAGAGAGAAGTTAAGTACCTAACCCAAGGTCACACAGCTATTCAAGAGGCATCATTGGAAGGAAGCCAGGAAACTCCTAGGTGATACAATTCTGGAGACAGAATGAATTTCTTTCTGCCGATGAAAGAGTTTCCTAATCAACATTACTGACGATTTCTTAAAAATTTCAAAGGTTTATGAGCACGAGTTTGTTACTATATTACCATATTTACTGAATATATTTTCTGGAAAGTAATTTTAATAAAGTTTACTCTCAATTAAAAAAATAAGTAATCTCAATCCAGAATTTGTGCTCAACACTGCCTTTAAATGAAATGTTAAGGAGGCAAATAATGCAGTGGTGAATATTAGGGAGTAAAACCTTTGAATTTGCTAATTCCTTGATTGTAAGGCATGAGGGTGAGAAAGCAATAAAGAATGACTCCCAAGTTTCTGGTCCTGGTACTCACAAGAGAGGAAGGTAATCAAAAAACAGAGTCACTGGCTTTGGGGAATAAGCTGAGTGACTTGGATTAAGTTTTGGTGCCCTCGGGACTGTGGGTGGATGGAAGGCACCCTCAGGACAGCCTGCCAGCTGGACCTCAGTTGCTCAGTTTGTGTCCCAGGAAGTCAGACTCCAGCCTGCATCTAGGCCCCAAGCTTCCCCTCTTTATGACCTGGGAGAGATGAGTCATTGAACGCTGGGACCATTGTTTTCTCACCTGTAATGTGCTGGTGATGGTAGTTCCTGCTTCATGGAACCATTTGATAGGAGCCAGTGAACTGCAGATGATAGTATAGGCCTGAGTGTTCCTGCATCAACTCTGCACACACACAGTGGTAGAAGCGGCAGCTTGCCACCAGCCCTCCTTGTCACCAGAGAATCTTACAAGGCCAAGTAGGTGATTAGGCCACCAAGTGAGAGCTTGGTGACACTCGGGAACCCAACATCTTAGGGCTTTCCTTAGGTAGGGGTTTTATTTATTTATTTATTTAGTTAGTTAGTTAGTTGTTGTTGTTGTTTTACTTTGCTTTTTTTTTTAATGTGTTTCCATTATGGTTTATTATAGGATATTGAATATAATTCCCTGTGTTATAGAGTAGGACCTTGTTATTTATCTGTTTTTATATATAGTAGCTTGTATCTGCTATACTAATTTATCCCTCTCCCCTCTTTACCCTTTGGTAACCATAAAGTTATTTTCTATGTCTATGAGTCTGTTTCGGTTTCATAGATAAGTTCATGTGTATCATATTTTAGATTCCACATATAAGTGATATCATATGATATTTGTCTTTCTCTTTCTTAATTACTTCACTTACCATGACAATTCTACATCCATCCATGTTGCTACAAATGGCATTATTTCACTCTTTTTATGGCTGAGTAATAGTCCATTGTATATATATACACCACATCTTCTCTATCCATTCATCTGTCGATGGACATTTAGGTTGCTTCCATGTCTTGGCTATTGTAAATAAGGCTGCTATGAACATTGGGGTGCATGTATCTCTTCGAATTTTCTCCAGATATATACCCAGGGATGAGATTGCTGTATCATATGGCAGCTTTATTTTTAGTGTTTTAAGCAATCTCAATACTGTTCTCCATAGTGGCTGTACCACTTTACATTCCCACTTAGGTAGGGGTTTTAGATTTTATTTTGTTTGGGGTAAATGGATTCTTCCACTATATGTCAAAATCTTGCAAACTAGACAACAACAAAATAACAGTGGTAAACACCAAGTCACCTGAGCCCTAGAATTTCAGAAACAACTTCCAAAGCTAGAAAAGGGTTTTCTGTGTTCCTGACAGTGTGGACATTGCTATGTGGAACACCTAGCTGAGTGGGGAGATGGTCCTACTTTTTAAGCAATCTCAATACTGTTCTCCATAGTGGCTGTACCACTTTACATTCCCACTTAGGTAGGGGTTTTAGATTTTATTTTGTTTGGGGTAAATGGATTCTTCCACTATATGTCAAAATCTTGCAAACTAGACAACAACAAAATAACAGTGGTAAACACCAAGTCACCTGAGCCCTAGAATTTCAGAAACAACTTCCAAAGCTAGAAAAGGGTTTTCTGTGTTCCTGACAGTGTGGACATTGCTATGTGGAACACCTAGCTGAGTGGGGAGATGGTCCTACTGACTCAGGGCACATGATTGAAATGGGGTCAGGTGGTAAGATGAAGAGTTCTGACGTTTCAGAATAAGACAGCAACCATCTAGAGAAATCATTTCTATAAACACATCCTACTTCTGGGTTGGAATATCTGACAATTCACTTAAGTATTTTGTTTTAAGGGTTTAAAACGGATCCAAATTTGTTTCCACCCCGTCAAACTGTGATTTGTAGTAGAGGGAGATGGATGTGATTGATTCAGCTCCACAGAACATAAAGCAAGATGAAAAATGAGGCCATAATGGAAAACTAATTACAGTGGCAAAGAGAACATCATCTTCACTGCAAAGGCATGTTGTGTCTTTATTTGACTGTGCTGGAGAAACTATTAGATACAAAGAGAAACAAAAAATTGTGGCACCCATGAGACATTCAGCTGGGGTCATTTAAGATATGCACATAAAATGGTGGCCTGGAGGAGAAATTGGGGAACACCTATCTAGTTACAGACTTCCTCTGACATCCAGAAAGAGGTAGCTTAGCAGTGCAGATTTGGGGACCCAGATCTCCTGATTCCTTGTCTCATTTGATTTCTAATGACTAGGTTTTATTTTTATAAATAAAAATTCTTGTCCTCCAGTTCAATGCCCAACTTCTCTGTGCAGCATCCCTTGACCCCTCTGGCCTGGAGATGTTCTCCCTACTTTGACTCCCATGCCTCCACCCTCTGGTAGGCTCTGGTGGTAACACTGCACTTCTTTCCATCATCTTCACTCAGCCCATGTCTTTATTCTCTTGGCTCCAGCCAGGTGACCCATGGAGGGAAATAGAAATGATATTCCTTCACACGGTTACTGCTGTTTCTTGTAGACACTGTGGGGAGCAGGAAACATGCCTGGCTTACTCCAGAAGGTAAGAAGTAGCACTTGTTTTAAGAATTAAAAGATTCTTCCCATGGTTCATTGGAAAAGCTATAGCATACAATGGCTGAGTGTAATTCCACATTGGTAAAACTGCAGGTGCTTACTCTTTTTGTTAAAAAAGTGTAATTTCCATAAGGACTAATTTCCTTGAGTTACTCAGCTTTATAATAAGTCTACATTTAATTGTCAGTAATAGAAAAGAGAAACAAAGCTTCAAATGTAGAGGGATTTTACACAATACAGTATGAGTTTAATTATAAATACCAGGAAGTATGACAGCAAGTTGTTGAGCAACCAGGTGGCTGTGATATTTAGTTACTATGATGACAATGGTGACTACAATGAAGGGGGTTATGTGACTGTGCTAGGTGGGCTTAGAAAGTCTACAAAAGGAAAAGGGAAATTTGATGGTCTTAAGTGCCCAGCTCAGAACATAGATAGAAAAATCATCATTTCTATGAGAGCAGTGAAGGGTTTCCTTACTTTTTGCTGCAGGGCAGATACAGTTGTAGAGTTGCAGTTCCATTTATTTATTTTATTGTTGAGAGAGGAGCGGTTGGACATTTTTGTTCCAGTTTCATTGATATATAAATGATCTGCAACATTGTATTAGTTTCAAGTGTACAACATAATGATTTGCATATGTATATATCGCAAAATGATTACCACAAGTCTAGTTAACATCCAACGCTTAACATGGTTACAAACTTTTTTTCTTGTAAAGAGACTTTTAAGATCCACTCTCTTAGCACCTTTCAAGTGTACAATACAGTATTGTTAACTGTAGTTAACTATAGTATTGTTAATTATAACAAATGCTGTATACCACTTTCCCTGACTTATAAGTGGAAGCTTGTTCTGACATTTCAGAATAAAACAGAACAAAATAGTTAAGTGAGCTGTCAGATATTCCAACCCAGAAATAGAATGTGTTTATAGAGATGATTTCTCTAGATTGTTGCTGTTTTATTCTGAAACGACAGGACTTTTGACTACCTTCACCCATTTTACTTCCACCTCCCCCCACCTTTATGGCAACTGCCAATCTGTTCTCTCTATCTATGAGTTTGTTTTTTTAGATTCCACATATAAGTTACATCATAAGGTATTTGTCTTTCTCTGTCCAACTTATCTCACTTATCATAATGCCTTCAAAGCCCATCCATGCTGTTGCAAATGGCAGGATGCCCTTCTTTCTTCATGGCTGAATTATATTCCATTATATACATATGCCACATTTTCTTTACCCATTCGTCCATCAATGGACACAGGTTGTTCCCATGTCTTGGTTATTGTAAATAACACTGTGATGAACATAGGGGTGCAGAAATCTCTTTGAGACAGTGATTTTATTTCCTTTAGATATAAACTGAGAAGTGGGATTACTTGGAACCAGATCTTTCCCCAGTCTTATTTTTGATTTTTTGAGAAAGCTCCATACTGCTTTCCCTACAGCCTGCACCAATTTACATTTCCAACAACAGGGGTTGTAGTTCCATTTAAATACAGAGCTTTGTCAGATTCCAAATGCTAAGATCAGGGTACCAATAGAGAAGGAGAGAGTCTAAGATGAGGGATGGGGGTTGTGCCAGACAGAATCTAAGGTGGTCTCCATGACCCCCACCTCCTAGTGTTCATACTAGGAGGATATGTAATCCCCTCCCCTTGTGTGTGAGCAGGACCTGTAACTTGCTTCCAAACTTCTAAATATGAGAAAGGTGATGGATGTACATGGTTACATTTCATAAGATTGTTATCTGTCTTGCTAGGAGTCTTTCTCTCTCCAGGTGACTTTGAAGAAGTGAGCCGCCATATGGAAAGGATCGTTTGGCAATCAGCTGACACACAACCAGTAAGAAGCTGTAAGATATTCTGCCAATAACCACCTGAGCTTGGAACCAGCTCCTTCCTCAGTCGAGCCTCAGATAAGACTTTGGCCGCAGCTGACACCTTGTTTGCAGCTTGTGAGGCCCTGAAGCAGAGGATCCAACTATTCTATGCCCAGCTTCCTGACTCACAGAGACCATGAGATGATATATTTAGGTTTTTTTTAAGCCAATACGTTTGTGGTGATCTTGTTATGCAGCAATAGATAACTAATGGAGGGGTAGAATTTGGCTAAAGAGAGAGAAAGCTGAGAATTTTGAATCCCACATTCCACCTGACACTTCCTCCTCCCCCTACCCTCCCACCCCCAAATCTTCTCCAGCAAAAAAAATCCCTTCAGTGGATTGCAGTTAAGGCAATTGCCTCAGAAGGAGATGCTACTTTTTCTCAGCACTCTTCATGTCTGCAGGAAAATATGCATGGAACTGAAGTTTAAGAATACTTGGCCAAAATGGACAAAATGTGAGATGAGATTGGACTGAAATTATTAATATACATGTATTCACATGAATGTAATTGTTGGCGTAGCCACTAGGAATGGCATTAACAGTCTGTTAAGCTGTGTAACTGAAGGCTGGACTTAACGGTTACTTACAATGAACGAGACTGAGAAACCAGAAATTTCCTTGCCGTCTCTAGAGGAAGGAGGACAACAGCTCAGGAGATGGGCATGTTGGAATGAATCTCTTATGTCAAACTGCTCAGCTACTCTTTAAACAGCTTCCACAGAGGACCCAGAAGACACTCTTTTCACCAAGATATAAAGAAATGCATTGCTGTGATGGTACTAGTACACAGGCATACCTTAGACATATTGCCAGTTCAGTTCCAGACAACTGCAATAAAGTGAATATCACAATTAGCAAGTCACATGAACTTTTTGTTTTCCCAGTGCATATAAAAGTTATGTTTACACTGTACTGTAGTCTATTAAATGTGCAATAATATTATGCATACTGTTAAGTGAAAAGAGCCAATCTAAAAATTCTACATACTGAATGATTCAAAGTATACCACATTCTGGAAAATGCAAAACTACAGAAAATGACATTTAGTAATTTCCAGGGGTTAGGGGTAGAAAGACATGAATAGGTAGAGCCCAGGTGATTTTTCAGGCAGTGGAACCATCTTATATGGCTTTGTAATGGAGGTACATGTTACTATACATTTGTCAAAATCCATAGAATGTATAACACAAAGAGTGAATCCTAACGTAAATTATGGACTTTAGATAAGAATGTATCAATATTGGCTCATCAACTGTAACAAAGGTATCACATTAATGTAACATGTTAATAATAAGGTAAGCTGAGTGTGTGTGTAGGGGGAGATGTGGGGCATATGGGAATTCTCTGTACTACTGCTCAATCTTTCTGTAAACCTAAAATTGCTCTAAAAAGTAAAGTGTATTAATTTAAATCATGAAAAAAAGAGAATGAAAACATCAAAATTTGAAGAATACAGCTAAATTAGTGCTTAGAAGGAAATTTATAACATTAAATGTTTTTATTAGAAAGATTTAACTTCAGTAACTTATTCCACTTAGAGAAACTAGAGAAAGATAAAATTAAAACTAAAGTAAGCAGTAAGAATGAAATAGTACAAATTATAGCAAGTCAATACAATTGATAATAGAAAGAAAAACAAAATAAAAAAATCAGCAAAGCTGGGGTTTTTTTATTTTTTAATTGAAGTATAATTGATTTACAATGTGTTAGTTTCATGTGTACAGCAAAATGATTCAGATATATATATCTTTTTAACATTCTTTTCCATTATAGTTTATTACAGGATATTGAATACAGTTCCCTGTTGAAGCTGGTTCTTAAAAGAGATCAATACAATTAATACACCTCTAGTGGGGATCATAAAGGAAAAAGGAAAGAAAACATAAATTACCAATATCATGAAACAAACAGGCAACATTAGCACTATCCCACAGACATTAAAAAATAACAATAACAACAAAAGAAAATAACAACAGAATCCCACAATCATCATTATGGCCCTAAATTTTAAAACTTATGTGACATAGACCAATTCCTTGGAAGAATCAAATTACTAAAACTCACTCAAGAAGAAATAGATAACCTGAATAGCCATATATCTATTAAAGAAATTGAATTTCTAGGAAAAAACTCTGAAAAATTTTTTCAGGTCCAGATAGTTGACAAGATACCCTTCAACTGATGAATATATAAAGAAACTCTAGTATATAATACAATGTAATATTTTTCAGCAATAAAAAAACGAGTTCCTGAATCCCACAGAACATGGATCAATATTAAGTAAGCTGTGCCAAGTGAAAGACAGAAGACCCAAAGGGATACATGTAGTGTGATTCCATTAATATAATTTTATTTTAAAAAGTAAATCCATAGGGCCAGAAAACAGACCAGTAGTAGCCAGGTGTTGACACAGGTGGGGTTGATGCCAAAGGTACCACACATGGAAAGTTTAGGGTAATGGAACTGTTTTGTATGGTCTTATGATTGTAGACACATGAATCTATGAGTGTTAAAACCCATAGAACTCTGTCTGCTACAGAGTGAATTTAACTGCAATGCAGATATAAAATAAACCACTCAGGATGTTAGGAGATCCCAGATTGGATTCATAATAAATGAATTATATTTATTTAATGTATATATATTTATTGTATATAAGTAATAATCTCATTAAAGAAAGTGAGGCAAAAATGACCTAAGTAACTTTGGAAAACTGTTTTGACTGACTACTGTAATGTTAAAGACAAAAAGAGCTGTACATAATAATGTACAGTAGTGGGTATGGGTTATCAATTCTGAATTAAAGTTACATATATAATATTGTAAAATAAATAACTAATTAAATTGTAGAAAATGGGAATCAGATGTCTCATGGTCAGAAATGAAGTTAGTAATATGTAAGAGGAAAAAATCTAGAATAAACCCTTAGGTGCTGGGTTCAAGTTAGAAATATCAGTCTGAACCCATGTTAGTCTTTATATATGCATAGATATATATACATACATTCAATTGTAAACCTATATCTGTTGTATATCTATATATAAATAAATAAGTATACATATACGTGTATATGGATAATAAACATATGTGTATTTTCTAGCTATGTCTGCTGAGAGGGTCTAGAAACAGTAACAAAGCAATATTAATGAACACATCCAGCACCCAGATCTTGCTTTCTAATACCATTCTCTACTAAAAGGAACCAGGGCTCCATATAGAAATGGGCTATGGAAAGGAAAACACAAGATGGGCTTTGAGCCTCCTGCAGTACCAGAAGGTAATTTTCAAGTGCTTAAATAAAAATTGTTGCATGTCAAAAGGATATAGGAGCCATCTTGAAAGAGCTGAGGCATTTTGAATATGATAAATAATAAAAGTATTGAATTACGATCCAACAAAGAAGTTTTAAAAATGTGAGTCCATAATAATATAAATAAATGACTGAAAGAGTAAATAAACCTGAGAGAAGGTACAAATCTTTTTTACAGAAGAATTCCAAATAATATACATAAATACTCTCCTTATAGACAATGGAATTTAATTCCCCTTCTCTTGAGTTTGGGCTAGACTTAGTGACTAGCGCCTAAACCAGAGAGTATGTATGGGAAGAGAAAAAATGGCAAACTTACAGAGGAGAAACCTGACCGAACCTACCTTAACAAAATTATCAAGGTTATTATCTGTAATGAGTCAGTTGCTATCTTGTACCCCCTGAAATCATGTGATGAGAAGGGCATTTCACCTTTGTGGTATCCTTCCCCAAAGCCTTTAACCCCAGTCTGATCATTAGAATTCATCAGATAAATTCAGAATACCTGACCAAATACCAAAATACTCTCCAAAACTGTCAAGATCAGGAAAAGAAAGACTAAAACACTGTCACTGATCAGCAGAGGCTAATGAGATGAGATGACTAAAGCCATGTGGTGTTCCTGAATCGGATCTGGGAACAGAGCAAGAGAATAGAGGAAAAACTAGCTAAATTCCAATGATGTCTTTGTTGGTTAATTGTATTATAAATATCATGCTAATGTCTTACTTTTGACAGGTTTACCATGACATAAAAGACGTTAATATTAAGGGAAGCTGGGTGAAGGGTATATAAGAACTCTCTGTACTCTTTGAAACTTTTCAGAAAATTTAAAATTATTCCAAAAAAAAAAAAATTTAAAGCACTCTAACTGCCAATCCATCCATTTGCTTTTTAGTTCCATTATCTGGTCTCTACCATTCCAGGTTCATATTATTCTGACTGGAAATGAGGAATCCAGTTCCAATGTAGGATCTTCCACTGTTATCTCCAGCTATCAATGAATATTTCAATGCAGGCAGACCTCATTTTATTATGCTTCACTTTATTGCATTTCACAGTTACTGAATTTTTTACAAATTGAAAGTTGTGGCAACTCTGCATCAAGTAATTATATTGGCACAATTTTTCCAACAGCATTTGCTCACTTCATGTCTCTGTGTCTTATTTTGGTAATTCTTGCAGTATTTCAAACTCTTTATTAACCGGTCCCCCATCCCTCTCCCTCTCCTCGGGCCTCCCTATTCCCTGAAATACAACAATATTGAAATTAGGCCAATTAATAACCCTACAATGGCCTATAAGTGTTCAAGTGAAAGGGAGAGTTGCACATCTTTCACTTAATATCAAAAGCTAGAAATCATTAAGCTTAGGAAGGAAGGCATGTTGAAAGCCAAGACAGGCCAAGAGCTAGGCCTCTTGTGCCCAACAGTTAGCCAATTTGTGAATGCAAAGGAAATGTTCTTGAGAGAAATTAAAAGTGCTGCTCCAGTGAACACATGAATGATAAGAAAGCAAAACAACCTTATTGCTTATATGGAGAAAGTGTTAGTGGTCTGGATAGAAAATCAAACCAGCCACAACATTCCCTTAAGTCAAAGCCTCATCCAGAGCAAGACCCTAACTCTCTTCAATTCTATGAAGTCTGAGAGAGGTGAGGAAGCTGCAGAAGAAAATTTTGAAACTGCTAGAGGTTGGTTCATGAGGTTAAAGGAAAGGTGCAAGGTAAAGCAGCAAGTGCTGATGTAGCAGCTACAGCAAGTTATCCAGAAAACAATTAATAAAGGTGGCTACACTAAAGAAAAGATTTTCAATGTAGAAAATCTTTTCCTACATTGTGCGGGTTCACATATGGAAGTAATTTGACTGAGAAATGTGTTGGATCATTGCGAGAAAGGACCCAGCCACATAGCTATAGGTATGAAGAGTGCTCCTTCCTCTAAGTCTTCCCCAGAAGGATATGCTGCCATTTGCCAGAGTTATTGTAGAGTAAGGAAAGGGAAATACTCAAACCTTAGCTCTCATACCCTTGGAAAGCCACTGTGGTCCTTCATTCAGAATGTGTGCCATGTGTAATATAAGTGAAATGTACTTGGCTTGAATTCAACACATACTGGATCCTGTGGTATTGCTGACACACTTCATTTCTTAGTGTCCAGGATGTAATTGGGAATAGTTTTATTTAGTAGCATGTATAGTCCCCACATTGGTTTCTTGATTTCTATAATGAAGGTTATTTTGGTAGGAAAGTCCAGATAGAAGGAAGACCCTGAAATATCCCTTCTCCGAGTTATTTAACAAAGCAATGCCATATTCCTGGGGAAATTTCAGAGATTAGTGCTATTCTACAACTCCTGAAAGATGAAGGGTTTGTGATTCTCAGTGTATCTCATTTCACTGTCTTTTATGACCAATGGAAAACTTGGAAGGATCTTGCAGAATGACCAGGGTCTACTGAACACTTAATCAGATAGTGGTATTGCTCAGGATATAATATTTTAACTGGAGTATATCAGTGTAGTACCTGGCACTGCTATGCAGTTCTTGACCTAATAATTTCTTTCTAAATCTCATCTGCGAAGACAGTTGTTTTATGCAGTTTGTTTTATGTGACAAGAACAACAATACACCTTTTTTGTCTTAACCCCAGGCTATATTTACTCTCTTGTTCTCTTTTAAAATATTGTTGGAAATAATTTGATTATATTAATGATCCACAAAACATCACACTGCTCTGTTATAATGATGTCATCATGCTAAATGAATCTTGAAAATGGAATATAGTGAACAGCTCTTGTGAGACCCATGCATATCTGACGCGTGGAAACAAGTCCTGCAAAAGTTCAAGGACCTCACATATCACTGAGGTGTCCAGGGGCATGTGAAAAGAAGAGTGAAATATAAAAGCATTTAGAAAAGTAAAAATAGACATTTCCTTGAAGAACTGCAAGAGAGTCAGACTTCAGAAGACTTGGCAAGTCAAATCATAGCAAGCATTTCACTGGGAAAGACTTCTACAAAACTGTCAAGGTTAATGAGTTTATACTTAATTTGTTTATGATGGAGGAAGAGTAGTTTTCTCACATGATTATTATATCCACAAAGGCACAACATATCTTCAGATATATTCAGTGATTAGAGATCAAGGTGGAATTCCTTTTTGTTAGAGAATCAACAACTGATAGGAAATTTTCATCATTTTATTTATTCTGCAGACTAGAACTATACAGGTTATTTTTTATTTATCTCAGGGTACAAAGTATTTTTTGGTTTGTTTTTGAAACCTGTCTGTGGGATGCATGCCCAGATGGGATGCAGGGGAATGTGTCAATTTCACCCCAAATAGCACACATCAGAAATTTTTACTTCCATCTCTGCTTTCTTAGGCTTATAGGTTTAGAGGTTCCGGTGATCAAGAGAGAAGTGGTTCCACTAAAGAACATAGTCTTGGTGGCCTTAAGCTGAGACCATCCATTTGGGGCTCCACATGCCACTGAAAGTACATGCAGTTAAATAAGTTCACTCTGTGGCTTAACATTGTTTAGGTTTCAGATGAGAGTGACTAAATTGACATTTCCCCAAGATAATGCTGTAGCTGATGGGATGTAGTGCTTTCTCCTGGTTGGAACACTTGTTTCTCATACAAACACAGAAATAAATAAATGTTGACAAAGGAAAGTGGAGACTATGCTGGGCTCTCTGCCTTTGCCTTTCTGCACCCACCCTCCACATCAGTGCCCAGGATGTGTTGTTCTACGGAGCATTTCCACAGACACCCTTTTCTTCTGGGCTTATAAGCTATATGGGGAGAGAGTGTGATCATTCCACTGGAGCCTTCCACACTGGGTTCCTGGGTTGGCAGTGGCTACCTTGCTCTTCTGGGAGCACACCTTCTGCACAGTGGCCTTTTTTTTTTTTAATTGGGATATAGTTGTTTTACAATGTTGTGTTAGCTTCTATTGTACAGCGAAATAGAGTTCCCTGTGCTATACAGCATTAGTTCTCATTAGTTATCTATTTTATACGTATCAATGTATATATGTTAATCCCAATCTCCCAATTCATCCTACCCAACTTGGTGTCCATATGTTTGTTCTCTACATCTGTGTCTCTATTTCTGCCTTGCAAAAAAGTTATGGTTTCCTTTCCAAAGTTTAGTGGCCCCTCTCTTCAGCAACCCCTGCAGGACTGCAGGAAGTTTGAGGTTCTTGCCATTGTTCGCCCTGGAGTGCATCCATTTTTTGTCATTTTCCATAACCTTGCTCATGTTATAGTGAATAGCTGTTTCATTAAAGCTTTCCTCAGCATGCCATCTATTTCCTGTTGGGATACTGATTCTAACCATCACAATTTCAGAAAATACCAGGAGATGCAAGTGACCATATAAAAAACCCTTTCTAATAGCCTGCTTTCCACCGAAATTATTTAGTAGGGTTGCTTAAAATGACCTTAAATCAGAGTGCAGAATTGCATACATCAATAAAGTTGGGAGGTCATCCTTAGGAACTCTGTAGAGGAACTCAAACATAAGATAGGCATTGGACTAAATGAGCTTTACTGTTCTTCTAACACTCCCAGCACGAACTTTCACTGGTTGCCACCTGGCTTAGAATCAATTTTATGTATTCTCACCAAATGAGTGCAATGTAATCACTTGTGAGAATCTGGTTTTGCTAGTAAAGGACTCTGGCATTTTTCAGAAGGCAGATCATATGATGCTGAGTCACTCTGTGCTTCCTAAGTCTGAATGAAGAGGACATGGATCTGGAAATAGACACAGATCATCTATTATGCCTCCATTGCAATAGGCAGTTCTGAGATGCTGGTCAAGAATGAATATCAAAAGGACAGAAACTCAGAAATAAAGAATAGAGTTGAGCCCCAATCACTGTGCAAAATGTGAAGGATGAATTAGACTGTTTGATATGTAATGCCATAACAGCTGAATAGCTTGGAATAACATGGGATGGAGGGAGCTAGAAACATTGAAGGGACAGACTAAGCAAAGCCACCATTTACACTTCATTAAATCATGAAGTGAATCTTATATAATTATAAGGCTTTGTTTTCTGACCTTTAATTTTCTATATGGCAAAGTGTTTTTGGTACGTAGAAGAGTACGGTATATAGTCAGTCCTCAATGAATATTTGTCTAGAGGAACAATAATATTTCTACAAAATTGTAGGAGTGAGTTTAACAATTCCTGTTGTGATGATGTAGATGTGTCACATTAAAAAAATAGCAGTCAGTCTTGTGAAGTAGCTGACCTCTGTTTATTATGGCAGGAAGTTCAGGTGCCAGGAAGAACTAAATCCCCTCACATGTGTACCCAAAACTCTGGCACAGGCATATGAGAGATTACTCATAACCGTCAGATACATGAATGAAGGGAAGTGGGACAAGGAGAGGGCTTCCTCCCTTGTAACTCAAAGATGGATGACAAAGGGAGCTTTGAGTTTTTTCTAGCTCCTCAAAAGACAATATTCAATTCCATTTCAGTTCCATTGTGCTTTGGCATCTGTTATTCTCATCACCCAGGACAGCCCAGTTTTTGAGCAATCAGAGAGCCAAGAAGACTGCTGCATCATACAAAGCTGTTGTCCTTCACTGCCAGGAGACTACAAGGTGATGGGAATGCCTCCATTTTACACTCCATCTGCTTATGTGTTATTTCCTTCATGGTAGATGTACGTTATTTCACTAATGCTGCATGAGCCCCCTGTGCACTAGACTGTGTGAACTAGAAGGGAAGCACAGTTGTTGCTCTCTTTTTCCAGGGAGAGGTGGGTTATTCACAATTACGGATCGTGAGTTATTGAATAGAGCCCACATCCTCCCAAGGGATCACTGAGTCCACTACCTTCTCGGTGGTTCAAGTCATGCAAAGATGACTGAAGACAGAATAAAGTAGGTAAACTAAACACATTATTTGTAGGCATAAAACTTATTTTGCGGTGTGATTGGCAAAGATGCATTTAACTTGTCAAAGTCTCTGAAATGGATCTCTCCATTTGAGATAGTATTTCTTGTAGCCTGGGAGGTATAGGTCTACCTGAATCTCAGACTATTGTGTGCTTACATCTGTTCTCAGGTCTACCAGAATCTCAGACTATTGTGTGCTTACATCTGTTCTCAGAGAAGTAGTAAAAATGTCATCCGTCATTTTCCAGTAAAAGTGATCTCACACACTTGTAACTAATAAAACAGGTCACTTTCTCTATTTTTACTGTTTCATCAACATAGCAGTGCATCTTGATTTTTGTAAGATATTATTTCTTAGATAATTCCTTAAGGCTATTTAAATGTAGCATGTCTTACAGACTGCAATTTTCTATAATCATACTTTTAAGGGATCTTTACTTAATAATTTAAAAACCTTTAATAAATTCTCAGATTCAAGAGCTATATAGATCCAAAGTCTAGGAATTAGGAAGGCACCATTAAAAACTCTGTTGTACATTTCTCTTCCCAGCCTGCAGAGTTCTAAATCCTAACACTACAGTAGAATCTCCTGGGGGAGATTTCTTAAACTGCTGATACCTGGGCTGTAACTGAATCAGAAAGTCTCAAGTGGGGAAGGAAGTCATAAATATTTCCTAAAAGCTCCCCAGATGACTTTCATGTGTACCCACAGGATAGTACTCTTGGCTTCTATTCAATGAAATGAATCAAGAGATTAAATTAAGTTTTAATATCCAAAAACCCTTGAAATTTTTCACTAGAATTCCACAGTTGTAATCTCTTCCATTAGTATATGGAGGGAGATGGGGAACCAGGCATCCTCTGACAAGTAATTACCTTCCGTAGAGAAGATAAGGTTGTCAATAGCTGAAGGTGATGAAGTGAAGGCACAGGGCATCGTGTCACAGTGAGGGAGGCTCCTTATCCGGGTGCACCTGAGTTCATCTGCTATAAGCAGAATATCATTTTGAAAATAGCACAATCCAATGAGATTCCTTGGGAGAAAAGAAAAAGAGACTGAACTGCCTTCTCAGCATGTCTCTTTTCCTGGTACATTTATTGGTTTCTATCATCAACTATAAATCAACTTTGAGTTAGAACTCTATTCTGCTTATATCAGGATTTTTTTAGTTACTCTATCAGAATCCCTTAATATGATTCTGTTTTTAAAAAGTTAAGACTTCAGAGTGTGTTTCTGGGAATTTACAGCAATTATTCTTGCTTTTATTGTCTATATGTTTATAGAAAACATTTTTTCAATTTAAAAATCCATGGAACTATATTTAGCTGTAACCACAGAGATATTAGTAAATGCAGTGACTATAACATTAGATGAGACTCTCAACTAAAACTTGGTCTTTCCGTCCAACATATAAACTGTCAAATGATGGGACTGACAGCTTTCACACAGGGTCATGTGTTCTGAACTGCAACCTTGTCAAAAGATACTCTGAAAAGGCTGATGGGTCTGATTTCACCTTAAAAAAAAGAAAAAGAATTGCCAGCCTGCATCAATATAGAGAAAGTAGAATACAGCCCAAGCAGCACCCTCTGTGTTCTGATCCATAACATCAATCCCAAGGAGGGTTTACCCAGAAACTGTCAAGCAGATTTCTTAAGATAGACAAGAGTCAACCTCAGAAGAAAGATTAAACTTTTGAAAAGAATTACTTGGTCTTGAATTAGGAGACCATCATTATACTTAAAACCCACTAGAAATGTTCTCACTAGATTTTAAGACACAACTTACTCTGTTTCTTAGTCAATATGTTCAAAAGAGGAATAGAACCTTCCATGAGGTATAAAACAGCAACATATCATTCTTGGCTCCTTCAGCTGGCCTTCGACCATTCTGTGCAGTGGAGGTCTGGGGATGGTTGGGACCACTCCAGCTTCAGTGGAAATATCTAAAATTAATATCCACCAAAAAGTACACAGACCAAACATGTACAAAACACACTTCATAGAAAGTGTGGCCATCAAGAATTGGAATGCCAGATTTTCCTTAGCAGTCTTATAAAAAGAAAAAGATTTGACAATACCATAGCTGATAGGAAATGAATGGCAGTAGGTGACCCAGGCAAGAATAAATGAAAGAAGTAGCTTTTTTAAAGATATTATGCCTAGGGACTTCCCTGGTGGTGCAGTGGTTAAGAATCTGCCTGCCGGGGCTTCCCTGGTGGCGCAGTGGTTGGGAGTCCGCCTGCCAGTGCAGGGGACACGGGTTCAGGCCCCGGTCCAGGAGGATCCCACATGCCGTGGAGCATCTGGGCCTGTGCGCCACGGCTGCTGAGCCTGCGCTCTGGGGCCCGCCAGCCACAACTACTGAAGCCCTCACGCCTAGAGCCTGTGCTCTGCAGCAAGAGAGGCCGCCGCGGTGGGAAGCCCGCGCACCGCGACGAGGAGTAGCCCCCGCTCGCCGCAGCTGGAGAAAGCCTGTGTGCAGCAACGAAGACCCAATTCAGCCAAAAATAAGTAAATAAATAAATTTATTAAAAAAAAAAAGAATCTGCCTGCCAATGCAGGGGACATGGGTTCAATCCCTGGCCTGGGGAGATCTCACATGCAGTGGAGCAACTAAGCCCATGCACCACGACTACTGAGCTTGTGCTCTAGAGCCTGCAAGCCACAACTACTGAGCCCACGTGCTGCAACTACTGAAGCCCGCGCATCTAGAGCCCATGCTCTGCAACAAGAGAAGCCACTGCAATAAGAAACCTGCGCACCACAACAAAGAGTACCCCTCACTCGCTGCAGCTAGAGAAAGCCCGCGCACAGCAACAAAACCCCAATGCAGCCAAAAGAAAGATATTACACATTAATGGATAATATATAACTTAGTAATAAAAGCAGATTATAAGAGTGAAACTGACATTATATGTGCAGATGTGCTGTATTATGTTTCACAGTGTTCAGCTTTCAATGCAAACCTATAGAAAGAAGCCAAAATGGGACTGTTTTATGCCCCCAACTCGTTAGGATTGTTTGTGTTGTAAAAACAATAAAGGTGCTCATGATGATGATGATGGATGGATAGTTAAGTTTATTAGGTGGATGCTGTGTACAAGTACTGTTCTAAGAACTTTATGGGTATTACCCCATTTAATCTTCAAAATAACTGTAGGAGGTGGATATTGTTATAATCTCTCTTGTACAAGTAGCTGATGCTCAGGGACATTAAATACCTTGCCCAAGGTCATATAGCTCATAATGGTAGGGACAGGAATGAGACCCAAATGGGAACCCTCAATCTATGCTTTCCAAGTATATAGCAAAATCCTGCATACAAATATATGGCAAAAATATTGTAAAATACCTGTATGCTACTCTGTTTTCCCCAATACAGCAAAATTCCATGCACAGAATTTCCATGTAGAGTCTCAAACTAGTCATGTTTCGGTGGTACCCAAACAAATAGTGTTTCCTGTTATATACAGCTGGTACCACTTTCTCAGAACATCTGATCATACCCCTCACAGCAGTCTGATCTTACCTTCACTCCTTCCTCTGCTTGCCCTTATATCACACAACTTTCTGTGTAATACTATTTTGTAAAGACAACCAGTACCTGGAAATCAAGTGTTTTTCCTGACAGATGTTCTTCTTGCAGTATTTACACAGGACTATTAGTGGTAATGGAATCTGGCATGCTGCCTAATGTTAGTTAACACGACCCAAGGAAGGACTGAGCATGTACAGATCAAAGTATTTCTCCTTCGTCCAAATTTCAGGTGACACTTTCCATATGTTTCACTCAAAGGGATAGGGTTAGTGCTGTGGAAATATCCTATTATTATCCAGATCAAAAGAAAGTTTGTGAAACCTGTTACCACCATCATCCTTCTGAGTCCACAGATATGACACAGAGTGTGAAGTGACGTGATCATTGTCACTGAGTTAGGAAAAACAGACTAAATCTGATCATCCATTCTCTGCAGAGGTGTGATCACATCCAAGGCAGCAGGTCAGGCCAGGTGCCCAAGAAAGCAAGTGGCAGGCATGTTGTCATCACAGACTCACTCTAGGGCTGCTTTTTTGGGACTTTCAGTTGGGAAGAAAGAGAGTTTTCAAGAACACTTTTTCATTCATTCTTTCATTCATTCTACAAATATTTATTGAGCATGTACTATAGGGCTCAGCAGACAGGCCCTGTCCTCAACATGCTCAGAGCCTACTGAGGACACAAATAAGAAAATCACCCTTGTGATTTATGGGCACAGAAGAGGGACTCCTTACCCAATACCATTGGCCTTTCATAAACAGGCCACTCAACAGCTGAGTCTTGAGGAGCTAGTTGTGTAGTCATTACCCTGAGACAAGGGGGCTGTCCAGAAGAGAGTAAAGCAGATGAAAAGCTTGGGAAAACAACCTGCTTAAGAAGCTTGATGAGCTGGAGCATAAGGGCCATATAGGGCTGTGTCTGGGGAGATTAGGGCAGTGGGAAGTTATCTTGGACGCCAAAAGGAAGGCCTAGAGAATATTACTAGGGCTTACAATGTAACCTAATTTGGAGAATTGTGAGTTAATTGCAGAGCCTGTGCAGAAGAGATGGAGACTTGAATGGGACTTGACTTAGGGGACTATTGCCTTGGGCAAGAGTAAAATCATAGTGCAGGTTAAAACTGGAGAAGCAAGACATGGCGACTGACTTGATATATGGGCTCATTATGAAGGCTGACTCGTGTTTGGTTTGGATAACTGAGGAGAAGGTGTTTGGTGCTGAGGGAATAAATCCAGAAGGAAGTGTTTGGGGGACTGAGAAGGGAGGGGGTAACATTACAACTTCAGTTTGGGATATGATGAGCTTGAGGTGTTTATAAGATGCTGAGATGAATCTGAAACAACATGTCTGAGGTTGAAGAAGGTGGACAGAGTTGAAAAAAGAAATTTGGAAGTTTATTGCAGTATATTATGGATGAAGTCATGGAGGTGAATATACTGGGTCAAACAGATCTTATCTCATGAAGATGAGATTCATGGACAGAACCCTGAGCAACAGTGACATTTATATGGCACCAAAAAAAAAAAAAAAACTTGTTGGAAAATAATGGCCTGAGTTTTTGGAAGCCAATAGAATGGAGTGTCATGAAAAGCAAGCTTCCAATTTCAGCTCAGACATGCAGAGCCTTATATTAAGAAAAAGCTGGACAAACAAAATATTGGTGACTTTTCTTGAACCCAGAAGAAAACTGAATTTGCAGGGTGAATCATCATTACAAAATCAGGAGAGTCTGATACATCCAAAGAGCTACAGCTCTCAAGATTTACTCACTTGGAGCAGAAGGCACTGGATGCCATATACCAGTAGGAACACTTAAATAGTAACTCTGATGACTTGCCGGAGACTGAGATGCTCCCTGGGAACTGCAATCACAATGAGAACTCCCATATTTCTGCAGGCTTTTCCTCTAGGGACTCTCCCAGTTTCTCATAAAAGGAATCCAAGAAAGCTCCTAACATAATCCTGACAGGAGAGGGGTAAGAGTAGCCATCTTGAAACCCTTCCAAAGGCTTCTTTCAAATAAGGGGAAATTCTGAAACCTTAGCCCTGTTGGAGGAAGGGACTTCTGCCTGACTCCAGACTGCTCCAGATTTCCTATCTCATCAAAAGAAAAAGAAAGTTACAGTGAATAGAGAACAGGGCTTAAAGGAGTAGACCAGGAAAGCTGGAACCAGGAAAATGAAGAGGGGCTTGTGGGGGATGTTTGACACCTCAAAGAAGGACAGCCTTAAAACACTTCTGAAGACCACATTCCTGAGTCAAAGGTGAACTAAAATACTGACATTTAATCAGAAGATTAGCAAATGTCCTCATTCCCCATATCCTAAGATGAAACAAACAATCCATTAATAACAGTGGATTACAGTTTAAAGAAATGCAAGACACACACTTTCTAAGGTGCAGTACAAAGGGAAATCCAAAAGACAGGAGGTGAGAAAAAAAATAGGTCCACGTGAGGAATTTGAAGCCTCTACTACCTATGGTTACATAAAGCATTAAGTGCAGCCCAACTGATAGTTAGGTTAGCATACATTCTCATACAAAAAGCATTTACCTCAGTACCTATTACCCTATAAACATGGCTGGATTTCTATAAACATTAAAAGATATGTCAATAAGCTGGAATAAACATAGCTTGATGACACAAAGCAATTATCAGAACCAGACTCAGATATAACACAGATGTTGGAATTATCATACAAGGAATTTAAAATAACTATGATTAACATGGCAAAGCTACCAGTAGAAAAAGTAGACAAAATATACCCCAAGATGGAAATGGTAGCAGAGAGTTAGGAAAAAAATTTAAAATCAAAAGGAAATGCTAGGAATCGAAAGCACATTAATAGAAATGAAGAATATTTTGACAGGCTCATCAGTAGATTCAAAACATCTCAAGAAGAAATCAGTGAACCTGAAGATAGGTCATTGGAAATTTCACAAATGGAAACACAAATATAATGTAAAGAACAAAGCTTCCCAGAACTGTGGACAATATCAAAAAGTGTGACATACAGATGATTGGAATAACAGAAGGAGCAGAAAGAGAATGGGACAGAAGAAATATTTGAAGAAATAATGACTGAAAACTTTCCAAAATTAATGACAGATACCAAACCAGAGATTTTAAAAACTTTCAGAGTAACAAGCAGGATAGAAAATTTAAAAAGAAAGAAACTGGCCAAATCATATTCAAATTGCACACATAAAAAATAGAGAAAACCTTTAAGAAGATAGAGGGAATAAATCACATTATTAACAGAGGAAGAAGCCTATGAATTATCGCAGACTTCTCATCAGACACCATTCAAGCAAGAAAAAAATAGAATAAAATCTTTAAGTTGTTAAAAGAAAAAACACCTGCCAACCTGGAGTTCTACATCTGATTATTTTCATACATGATTTTTCATTAAAAGTGAAGGAAAAATATTTTTCAGCAAAGAAAACAGCTGAGACAGCTCATTGCCAGTAGCTCTGCCATATAAAAATGACAAAAGCTCTTCAGGCAGAAGGAAAATTATGTCAGTAAAAAAGAAAGGAAAAACATTGCAAAAGAATAAATGAAGGTAAATTACTATTTTCCTATTCTTATTCATCTATAATATAACATTCTCTTTAAAGCAATAATACTAACAAGATATTGGTGGTGACAACATATGGATAAATGAAAACAAAAACAATGTCCTAGGGGATGGGAGGGTTAATTGGGAATGCTCTGTTATACAGTACCAACACTACACATGAAGCAGTATAGTGCTTTTCGAAGAGAACTTAAATTATTTAAAATGTATATTGTGAACCCTAGAACAACTACTAAAAATTTTTTAAAAGCATACATTATTTATGAAGTGAGGATACAAAATGCAAGTGTATAAAATATGCAATTTAAATCACAGAAGGCAGGAAAAGAAACAGGGAAGAGGAAAGAACAGAGGGAAAAAATGCAATGAATAGAAGACAACTACCAAGATATTAGATTTTAATCCAAGTATCAATATATTAATTACTATTCTAAACGTTAATGGTCTAAATACCCCAGTTAAAAGACAGAGATTATCAAATTGGATTTTTTATTAGACTCAAACCATATTGTGTTTAAGAAAACCCACGTTAAATATAGACTCAGATAGATTAAAAGTCAGGAGATTGAGAAAAATATATCATGAAAATACTAATTAAAAGACAACTGCAATATTTATATTACTTCAAGACACAGCTGATTTTAGAACAATGAAGATTCTCAGGGTAAAGACAGACATTAGAAAATCATAATAGGGGAGAAAGGGAAATCTCTCCCAGCAGTCTCAGAAGCAGCAGATTAAAGCTCCACAATCAACTTGATGTACCCTGCATCTGTGGAATACACGAATAGACAACGAATCATCCCAAATTGAGGAGGTAGACTTTGAGAGCAAGATTTATGATTTTTTTGCCTTTTCCTCTTTTTGTGAGTGTGTATGTGTATGCTTCTGTGTGAGATTTTGTCTGTATAGATTTGCTTCCACCATTTGTCCTAGGGTTCTATCCATCCTTTTTTTTAAAAATTTTTTTTCTTAATAATTAATTTTAATAATTTTATTATATTTTACTTTACTTTCTTGCTTGCTTTCTTTCTTTCCTCCCTTCCCTCCTTTAGACAACAAATCATCCCAATTTGAGGAGGTGGACTTTGAGAGCAAGATTTATGATTTTTTCCCCTTTTCCTCTTTTTGTGAGTGTGTATGTGTATGCTTCTGTGTGAGATTTTGTCTGTATAGCTTTGCTTCCACCATTTGTCCTAGGGTTCTATCCATCCTTTTTTTTTTCCTCTAAGTAATTATTTCTTAATTCAATAACTTTATTATATTTTACTTTATTTTATTTTACTGTATCTTCTTTCTTTCTTTTTTCCTTCCTTCCCTCCTTCCTTCCATCCTTCCTCCCTCCCTCCCTCCCTCCCTCACTCTTTTCTTTCCTTCTTTCCTTCTTTTCTTCTTTCTTTCTTTCTTCCTTTCTTTCTTTCTTTCTTTCTTTCTTTCTTTCTTTCTTTCTTTCTTTCTTCCAACTTCTACTAATTCTTTCTCTCTACTTTTTCTCCCTTTAATTCTGAGCCATGTGGATGAAAGGCTCTTGGTGCTGCAGCCAGGAGTCAGTGCTGTGCCTCTGAGGTAGGAGAGCCAAATTCAGGACATTGGTCAACAAGAGCCCTCCCAGCTCCACATAATATCAAATGCCAAAAATTTCCCAGAGATCTCCATCTCAACACCAGCACTCAGGTTCACTCAATGACCAGCAAGCTACAGTGCTGGACAACCTATGCCAAACAACTAGCAAAACAGGAACACAACCCCACCCATTAGAGGAGAGCCTGTCTAAAATCATAATAAGTCCACAGACACCCCAAAACACACCACCAGACATGGACCTGCCCACTAGAGAGACAAGATCCAGCCTCATCTACCAGAACACAGGCACTATGCCCCTCCACCAGGAAGCCTATGCAACCCACTGAACCGACCTTAGCCACTGGGGACAGACATCAAAAACAACGGGAACTACAAACCTGCAGCCTGCAAAAAGGAGATCCCAAACACAGTAAGATAAGCAAACTGAGAAGACAGAAAAACACACAGCAGTTGAAGGAGCAAGATAAAAAAGCACCAGACCTAACAAATGAAGAGGAAACAAGCAGTTTACCTGAAAAAGAATTCAGAATAATGATAGTAAAGATGATACAAAATCTTGGAAATAGAATGTACAAAGTGCAAGAAACATTTAACAAGGACCTAGAAGAACTAAACATGAAACAAACAATGATGAACAACACAATAAATGAAATTAAAAAGACTCTAGATGGGATCAATAGCAGAATAACTGAGGTAGAAGAACAGATAAGTGACCTGGAAGATAAAATACTGGAAATAACTACTGCAGAGCAGAATAAAGAGAAAAGAATGAAAAGAACTGAGGACAGTCTCAGAGACCTGTGGGACAACATTAAATGCACCAACATTCGAATTATAAGGGTGCCAGAAGAAGAAGAGAAAAAGAAAGGGACTGAGAAGATATTTGAAGAGATTATAGTTGAAAACTTCCCTAATATGGGAAAGGAAATAGTTAATCAAGTCCAGGAAGCACAGAGAGTCCCATACAGGATAAATCCAAGGATAAAAACACCAAGACACATATTAATCAAACTATCAAAAATTAAATACAAAGAAAGCATATTAAAAGCAGCAAGGGAAAAACAACAATAACACACAAGGGAATCCCCATAAGGTTAACAGCTGATCTTTCAGCAGAAACTCTGCAAGCCAGAAGGGACTGGCAGGACATACTTAAAGTGATGAAGGAGAAAAACCTACAACCAAGATTACTCAACCCAGCAAGGATCTCATTCAGATTTGATGGAGAAATTGAAAACTTTACAGACAAGCAAAGTTGAGAGAGATCAACACCACCAAACCAGCTGTACAACAAATGCTAAATGAACTTCTCTAGGGAAGAAACACAAGAGAAGGAAAAGACCTATAATAACGAACCTAAAACAATTTAGAAAATAGGAATAGGAACATACATATTGATAATTACCTTAAATGTAAATGGACTAAATGCTCCCACCAAAAGACACAGATTGGCTGAATGGATACAAAAACAAGACCCATATATATGCTGTCTACAAGAGACCCACTTCAGACCTAGAGACACATACAGAATGAAAGTAAGGGGATGGAAAAAGATATTCCATGCAAATGGAAACCAAAAGAAAGCTGGAGTAGCAATTCTCATATCAGACAAAATAGGCTTTAAAATAAAGACTATTAGAAGAGACAAAGAAGGACACTACATAATGATCAAGGGATCGACCCTAGAAGAAGACATAACAATTGTAAATATTTAGGCACCCAACATAAGAGCACCTCAATACATAAGGCAAATACTAACAGCCATAAAAGTGGAAATCAACAGTAACACATTCATAGTAGGGGACTTTAACACCCCACTTTCACCAATGGACAGATCATCCAAGATGAAAATAAATAAGGAAACACAAGCTTTAAATGATACATTAAAAAAGATGGACTTAATTGATATTTATAGGACATTCCATCCAAAAACAACAGAATACACATTTTTCTCAAGTGCTCATGGAACATTCTCCAAGATAGATCAAATCTTGGGTCACAAAGCAAGCCTTGGTAAATTTAATAAAATTGAAATTGTAGCAAGTATCTTTTGGGACCACAATGTTATGAGACTAGACATAAATTACAGGAAAAGATCTGTAAAAAATACAAAGACATGGAGGCTAAACAATACAGTACTTAATAACGAAGTGATCACTGAAGAAATCAAAGAGGAAATAAAAAAATACCTAGAAACAAATGACAATGGAGACATGAAGACCCAAAACCTATGGGATGCAACAAAGCAGTTCTAAAAGGGAAGTTTATAGCAATACAAGCCCATCTTAAGAAATAGAAAACATCTCGAATAAACAACCTAACCTTGCACCTAAAGCAATTAGAGTAAGGAAAACAAAAAAACCCCAAAGTTAGCAGAAGGAAAGAAATCATAAAAATAAGATCAGAAATAAATGAAAAAGAAATGAAGGAAATGATAGCAAAGATCCATAAAACTAAAAGCTGGTTCTATGAGAAGATAAACAAAACAGATAAACCATTGGCCAGACTCATCAAGAAAAAAAGGAAGAAGACTCAATTCAATAGAATTAGAAACGAAAAAGGAGAAGTAACAACTGACACTGCAGAAGTACAAAAGATCATGAGAGATTACTACAAGCAACTCTATGCCAATAAAATGGACAACCTGGAAGAAATGGACAAATTCTTAGAAATGCACAACCTGCCAAGACTGAATCAGGAAGAAATAGAAAATATGAACAGACCAATCACAAGCACTGAAATTGAAACTGTGATTAAAAATCCAACAAACAAAAGCCCAGGACCAGATGGCTTCACAGGTGAATTCTATCAAACACTTAGAGAAGAGCTAACACCTATCCTTCTCAAACTCTTCCAAAGTATAGCAGAGGGAGGAACACTCCAAATTCCTCCTACGAGACCACCATCACCTTGATATCAAAACCAGACAAGGATGTCACAAAGAAAGAAAACTACAGGCCAATATAATTGATGAACATAGATGCAAAAATCCTCAACAAAATACTAGCAAACAGAATCCAACAGCACATTAAAAGGATCATACACCATGATCAGGTGGGGTTTATTCCAGGAATGCAAGGATTCTTCAATATTCACAAATCAATCAATGTGATACACCATATTAACAAATTGAAGGAGAAAAACCATATGATCATCTCAATAGATGTAGAAACAGTTTTGACAAATTTCAACACCCATTTATGATAAAAGCCCTGCAGAAAGTAGGCATAGAGGGAACTTTCCTCAACATAATATAGGCCCTATATGACAAACCCACAGCCAACATCATCCTCAATGGTGAAAAACTGAAAGCATTTCCACTAAGATCAGGAAAAAGACAAGGTTGCCCACTCTCAGCACTCTTATTTAACATAGTTTCGGAAGTTTTAACCATAGCAATCAGAGAAGAATAGGAAATAAAAGAAATCCAAATCAGAAAAGAAGTAAAGTTGACACTGTTTGCAAATGATATGATACTCTACATAGAGACTCCTAAAGATGCTACCAGAAAACTACTAGAGCTAATCAATGTATTTGGTAAAGTTCCAGGATACAAAATTAATGCACCTATATTTCTGGCATTCCTATACACTAATGATGAAAAATCTGATAGTGAAATCAAGAAGACACTCCCATTTACCATTGCAACAAAAAGAATAAAATATCTAGGAATAAACCTACCTAAGGAGACAAAAGAAGTGTATGCAGAAAATTATAACACCATGATGAAAGAAATTAAAGATGATACAAATACATGGAGAGATATACCATGTTCTTGGATTGCAAGAATCAACCTTATGAAAATCACTCTACTACCAAAAGCAATCTACAGATTCAATGCAATCCCTATCAAACTACTACTGGCATTTTTCACAGAACTTGTACAAAAAATTTCACAATTTATATGGAAACAAAAGATCCTGAATAGCCAAATCAATCTTGAGAACGATAAACGGAGCTGGAGGAATCAGGCTCCCTGACTTCAGACTGTACTACAAAGCTACAGTAATCAATACAGTATGGTACTGTCACAAAAACAGAAAGATACATCACTGGAACAGGATAGAAAACCCAGAGATAAACCCACACACATATGGACACCTTATCTTTGATAAAGGAGGCAGGAATGTACAGTGGAGAAAAGACAGCCTCTTCAATAAGTGGTGCTGGGAAAACTGGACAGGTACATGTAAAAGTATGACATTAGATCACTCCCTAACACCATACACAATAATAAGCTCAAAATGGATTAAAGACCTAAATGTAAGGCCAGAAACTATCAAATTCTTAGAGGAAAACATAGGCAGAACACTCTATGACAGAAATCACAGCAAGATCCTTCTTGACCCACCTCCTAGAGAAAAGGAAATAAAAACAAAAATAAGCAAATGGGACCTGATGAAACTTAAAAGCTTTTGCACAGCAAAGGAAACCATAAACAAGACCGAAAGACAACCCTCAGAATGGGAGAAAATATTTACAAATGAAGCAACTGACAAAGGATTAATTTCCAAAATTTACAAGCAGCTCATGCAGCTCAATAACAAAAAAATAAACAATCCAATCCAAAAATGGGTAGAAGACCTAAATGGACATTTCTCCAAAGAAGATATACAGATTGCCAACAAACAGATGATAGAATGCTCAACATCATTAATCATTAGAGAAATGGAAATCAAAACTACAATGAGATATCATCCCACACTAGTCAGAATGGCCATCATCAAGAAATCTAGAAACAATAAATGTTGGAGACGTTGCGGAGAAAAGGGAACACTCTTGCACTGCTGGTGGGAATGTGAATTGGTACAGCCACTATGGAGAACAGTATGGAGGTTCCTTATAAAACTACAGATAGAACTACCATATGACCCAGCAATCCCACTACTGGGCATATCCTCTGAGAAAACCATAATTCAAAAAGAGTCATGTACCAAAATGTTCATTGCAGCTCTATTTACAATAGCCCAGAGATGGAAACCACCTAAGTGCCTGTCATCGGATGAATGGATAAAGAAGAAGTGACACATATATACAATGGAATATTACTCAGCCATAAAAAGAAATGAAATTGAGCTATTTGTAATGAGGTGGATAAACATAGAGTCTGTCATACAGAGTGAAGTAAGTCAGAAAGAGAAAGACAAATACTGTATACTAACACATATATATGGAATCAAAAAAAAAATGTCATGAAGAACCTAGGGGTAAGATGGGAATAAAGTCACAGACCTACTAGAGAATGGACTTGAGGATATCTGGAGGGGGAAAGGTAAGCTGTGACAAAATGAGAGAGTGGCATGGACGTATATATATACACTACCAAACGTAAACTAGATAGCTAGTGGGAAGTAGCTGCATAGCACAGGGAGATCAGCTCGGTGCTTTGTGACCACCTAGAGGCGTGGGATAGGGAGGGTGGGAGAGAGGGAGACGCAAGAGTGAAGAGGGATGGGAATATATGTATATGTATAAATGATTCACTTTGTTATAAAACAGAAACTAACTTACCATTGTAAAGCAATTATACCCCAATAAGGATGTTAAAAAAAAAATCTTCCAACAAACAAAAGTCCAGAACAAGTTGTTTTCACAGGCAAATTCTGTCAAACATTTAGAGAAGAGTTAACACCCACACTTCAGAAACTCTTCCAAAAAATTGCAGAGGAAGTAACACTCCCAAACCCATTCTATGAGGCCACCATCACCCTGATATCCAAAAACAAAGATATCACAAAAAAGAAACTTACAGACCAATATCACTGATGAACACAGACACAAAAATCCTCAACAATATATTAGCAAACAGAATCCAACAGCACATTAAAAGGATGATACCCCATGATCAAGTGGGATTTATCCCAGTGATTCAAGTATTTTTCAATATCCACAAATCAATCAGTGTGATTGAAGAATAAAAACCATATGATCATCTCAATAGATGTAGAAAAAGTTTTTGACAAAATACAACACACATTTATGATAAAAACTCTCCAGAAAGTGGGCATAGAGAGAACCTACCTCAACATAATAAAGGCCATATATAACAAACCCACAACAAACATCATTCTCAATGGTGAAAAACTGGAAACTTTTCCACTAAGATCAGGAACAAGACAAGGATATCCACTCTCACTACTGTTGTTCAACATATCCTTGGAAGTCCTAGCCACAGCAATCAGAGAAGAAAAATAAATAAAAGGAATTCAAATTGGAAAAGAAGAAGTAAAACTGTCACTGTTTGCAGATGACATGATACTATACATAGAAAAATCCTAAAGATGCCACCAGGAAACTACTAGAACTAATCAATGAATTTGGTAAAGTTGCAGGGTACAAAATTAATACACAGAAATCTCCTGCATTTCTATACGTGAACAACAAAATTTCAGAAAGAGAAATCAAAGAAACAGTCCCATTTACCACTGTGACAAAAAGAATAAAATACCTAGGAATAAACCTACCTAAGGAAGCAAAAGAGCTGTACTCAGAAAACTATAAGACACTGATGAAAGAAATCAAAGATGACACAAACAGATGGAGAGATATACCATATTCCTGGATTGGAAGAATCAATATTGTGTAAATGACTATACTATTCAAAGCAATCTATAGATTCAATGCAATCCCTATCAAATTACCAATGACATTTTTCACAGAATTAGAACAAAACATTTTGTGATTTGTAGGGAAACACAAAAGTCCACGAATAGCCAAAGCAATCTTGAAAAAGAAAACAGAGCTGGAGGAATCAGGCTCCCTGACTTCAGACTATCCTACAAAGCTACAGTAATCAAAACACTATAGTACTTGCCCAAAAAAACAGAAATATAGATTAATGGAACAGGATAGAAAACCCAGAGATAAACCCATGCATCTAATCTACGACATAGAAGGCAAGAATATACAATGAAAAAAAGATAGTCTCTTCAAATAAGTGTTGCTGGGCAAACTGGACAGCTACATGTAAACAAGTGAAATTAGAACACTCCCTAACACCATACACAAAAATAAACTCCTAATGGATTAAAGACCTAAATGTAAGACCAGATAATATAAAATTCTTAGAGGAAAACATAGGCATAACACACTCTGACATAAATCGCAGCAAGATCTTTTTGGATCCACCTCCTAGAATAATGAAAATAAAAACAAATGGAACTTCATTAAACTTGAAAGCTTTTGCACATCAAAGGAAACCATAAACAGAACGAAAAGACAACTCTCAGAATGGGAGAAAATGTTTGCCAATGAAGTAACCAACAAGGAATTAATCTCCAAAATATACCAACAGCTCATGCAGCTCAATAGCAAAACAAACAAACAACCCAATCAAAAGGTGGGTGGAAGATTTAGATAGACATTTCTCCAAAGAAGACATACAAATGGCTACAGAGCACAAGAAAAAGATGCTCAACATTGCTAATTATTAGAGCAATGCAAATCAATACTACAATGAGGTATCACCTCACACCATCATCAAAAAATCTACAAACAATAAATGCTGGATGGGGTGTAGAGAAAAGGGAACCCTTTTGCACTGTTGGTGGGAATGTAAACTGACACAGCCACTATGGAGGGCATTATGGAGGTTCCTTAAAAAACTAAAAATAGAGCTACCTTGAGATCCAGCAATTTCCTCCTGGGCATATATCCAGAGAAAACCATAATTCAAAAAGAAACATGCACCCCAATGTTCATTGCAGCACTATTTACAATAGCTAGGACATGGAAGCAACCTAAATTTCCATCAACAGAGTAATGGATAAAGAAATGTACAATGGAATATTACTTAACGATGAAAAAGAATGAAATAATGCCATTTACTGCAACATGTATGGACCTAGAGATTGTCATACTAAGTGAAGTAAGTTAGACAAAGTCAAACATTATATGATATCGCTTTTATGTGGAATCTGAAAAACAGGGTACAAATGTATTTATCTATAAAACAGAAATAGATTTACAGATGTAGAAAACAAACTTATGGCAAATACACATATGAAAAGTTGTTCAGTATCATTTGTCCTTCAGAACATGTAATATGCAAATTAAAGCAACAAGATACCACTACACACCTATCAGAATGGCTATGACCCCAAAAACTGGCAATATCAGATGCTGGTAAGGACGCAAGAGGAATTCCCAAGGATATATTGTAGAGCACAGGGAAGTATAGCCATTATCTTGTAATCACTTTTAATGGAGTAAAATCTGTAAAAATATTGAATCACTATGCTGTACACCTGAAACTAATATAATATTTTAAATCAATTACACTTCAGTAAAAATACAAATAAACTTTAAAAATAAAACAAAATCCAAGAACTTGATTTTAGCTACTAAACTGAGGACAAAATAAAGAAGTTTCAAATATCTAATGTCAACAACAAAAAAGATGGGTCATTTAGCAAGAAATTCTTATAATTTTACCTTGTCTAAAAATGACTATTTCCCCCTTGATTCCTGTAGTACAGTTTCATTGAATATAAAATCCAGAGTTGAGTTTCCTTTCAGCTTACAAAGATGTGCCTCTCCTTTCTGTCTCCATTTTTTTGGGTGAGAAATCTGCTATCATTTGAATTACCCTGTGACACCTATTATGCCATTTCTCACTGGCTTCTTTCAAGATTTTTTTCTTTGTTTTTTTGAAGTTTTTATGATTATGATGCATCTTCATGTGGACTTTAGGTTTATTCTATTTGGGCTTTTCTCAGCTTCGTGAATTTCTAGGTGTATGTCTTTCACCAAGTTTGAGAAGTTTTCAGCTATTCTTGCTTCAAATAATGTTTCAGTTCCACCCTCATCTTTCTCTTTTTCTGTGATTCCAATTATACGAATGTTGGCATTTTTGTTATTATCCCACAGATCATGAGCCTCTGGGTTATGTTTTGTTTTGTTTTTTTATTTTTTTTTCCTTGTTTTTGGAGTGGGCAGAAGGGGTCTCTTTTCTCTTTGTTGTGCAGATTGGGTAACTCTTGATCTCTCTTCAAGTTTATTGATTTTACCTTCTGTCACCTCCAGACTTCTGAGCCCATCTATCAGGTTTTTATTTTTCTGATATTAAAATCATCAGTTTTATCATTTCCATTTGGTACTTTTTATAACTTCTACTTCTTGACTGACAAATTCTTATTTACTTATTTCTGTCAAGATAATTTGTAATTGCTTGTTGAAGCATTTTTCACAGTGGCTGTTGAAAATCTTTACCATATAATTCCAACTCCAAGTCATCTCGTTACTGACATCAGTGGATTGACTTCTGGTTCAAGTTGCGATTTTTCTGCTTCTTGGAAATACAAGTGATTTTCAGTTGTATCCTGGCATTTGGGAAATTATATTGTGAGACTGTGAATCCTACCTAATCTTTATTTACAGGTAGTCCTACTCATGAGGGTCAGCACACAGGTCATGGCCTATATTTATGGCCATGGTTCCAATCATAGTTTAATTTTCAGAGCTTTTGTTGTGCTATTTCAGTTGACTTGGATTATGTGGCTGCTGCAGCCACCGCTAGTGCCTGCTGACGCTTCCTTCAGGGACAGAGAGGACAGGCTGGAGGTTCTGGTTCTTCTGCTCTGCAGAAAAGAGAGAGCTTCCCAGGCCACTTGCTTTGGAGGGATTCTCCTTGCAGTTGCTGCTTACTGTCTCTGAGGGGAAGGTGGACTCTCAGTCCCATGGAGATAAAGAGGTTTCCCAGTCCAGGTGTGATAGGTTCCTCTGTTCCAGTACTCCTGGCCACCCAGGCTCTCTCTGTGGGAAGAGGAATCTCAGGTTTGCCCTTGGGACAGAGAGGCTTCCTGGCCAGACTATTAGCAGGACACCTCCTTCCCAGTACTTCCTGGCTGGCTGTCCAGGGTCTGCCAGTGGGGAAGTGGAGTCTCCAGTGCAGCAGGGAGGAAACATGCTTCCCCTGGCTGATTAATGTTAGCAGGGCTGTTGACCCCATAGGCCAGAGCTACTGGGCTCACCTTGTGTTATGATCACGACTTCCCTTCAACCCAGGTGAGGAATGAGTCTGTGTGAACAGTTTTCCCTTGCTGGGCTGGTGCTAGGGAAGAGCCAGGCCTGCACTGCTGTCTTCTGTTGCATTGGGATGTAAGATGCCCTGCCACCCTGTTGTTCCTCTAGTTTCTAACCAGTTTGCCTTTCTTGTTCCACCTTTCAGAGTTCTCCTTTGGCTGCCTCTTGCATTTCTCCAGGGTTTGGTTTTATGTATTGTGGAGATGCAGGGAGAAATGTATTTAAACCACCTTGTCCTAATTGGGTGTCTGAACATTCAGTTTTTCACCCTTAAATTGATTTATCTATAGGGTTTTAGATGCCTAGTTTTTAATCATGAATAAATGTTTGATTTTTTTCACAATATATGTTAGTATATTGAAATATTATGTTTTTCTACTTTAGGTTGTTGATTTGCTGATTTATATTGATTGGTTCTTTGAATATTGAAGCAGCCTTGCTAATATCTTTGTGGCTGGGTACCAGGGTAATGCTGGTATCATTAAATGACTTTGGAACTTTTCTTTCCTATTGGATTTTCCAGAAGAGATCATGTAGACTTGCTATGACTTTTTTCCTTAAATGTTTGTAATGGAATTTTCTTTGTTAGAAGGTTTTTAATGGCAAATTACAAATTTTTAAACACATATAGGATTATTCAATTTAAATGGATGTTATGTTATCAATTTAAACTTGAGTGAGCATTAATTAGTAGCTTATAACTTTCAAGTAACTGGCTTATTTCGTCTAAGTTGTTAAACTCACAGGCATAAAGATGTTTGTAGGATTCTCTGGTTATGCCTTCAATGTCTCTAGGGCTTCTTACAATGAGTCCTCATTCATTCCTCATATTGGTAATTTGTGTCTTCTGTCTCTTTTTTCTTGGCTAGAATTTATTAATTTTATTGACCTTTTCAAAGAATCAATTTTTAGTTTTATTTATTTTCTCTATTGTTTTCCTACTTTAAATTTTATTGATTTATGATTTTTTTCTTTTGTTTATTTTAGGTTTAATTTACTAATCTTTCTCTAGTTGTTTAAGGTGGATTTGAGGTCTTCATTTTTTCTAATATAATATTTCTAACATTTAATGTTATATATTTCCCTGTAGCCACTGCATTAACTGCATTCCGCAAATTTTGAAATATTCTATTTGCATTTTCATTCAATTCAAAATGCTTTATTATTTCCATTACTACTACTACTTTGACCCCTGTCAAAGGGGTCAGCATAAGTTATCTAATTTCCAGACACTGGAGAGTTTCCACATATTCTTCTGTTACTGATTTGTAGTTTAATCCCATGTAATTTCCATTCTTTAAAAATTTTTAATTTGTTTTGTGGCTCAAAATATGTTCTCTCTTAGTGAATATTCCATGTGCACTTGAAAAGAATGTATATTCTGCTGTTTGGGGGTAAAATGCCAGTTAGATCAAATTGGTTGATAATTCTGTTTAGGTCTTTTATATTTTTGCTGATACTCTGTCTACTTGTTTTTTCAATTAATGAAAGAGGCATGTTGAAGTTTCCAGCTATAACTTATTTGTCTGTCTCTTCTTTCAGTCTGTCAGTTTTTTGCTCCATGTCTTTAGAAGCTATGCTGTTGAACTGTTACATCTTTTTGGTGAATTACTGTTGTTAAGACTATTATGAATCAACTGTTCTATTATTGTGTAATTTACCTCCCTATCCTTGGTAATATTCCTAGCTCTGAAGTTTACTTTGTTATTAGTATACTCACTCCAGCTTTTGTTTACACCAATCTCTTTTTCTTCTTTTTCTGAGCATCAAATCATATGAGCATTAGACATTTTGATATGATTTTGATATGTGCATTTTTTTCTCTCAAAATTTTCTATCTCTTCTTTAAATTAGCTAATTTCCATTCATCTCCATTCATCTAACATAAAGTCAAATGGCTCTTCTCCGTTATCTCTAGTCTATAGAGATACAGAGCTTATACAGTGAATTGATTTCAGACATTGTAGTTTTCATTTCTGAATTTTTCATTTGTTTCTTTTTTACAGTTTCTATTTCTCTGCTGAAAACTTCATTCTTGTCATTCACTTCAAGAGTGTTCATCTTACATTTTGGAGTATAGCTTTCTTTCCTTTGTCTAGCTCTGAAAATCTCCCATGCTTTTACTTTCAACCTTACTGTGTCTTCATTTTTAAAGACCACTTGTTATAAGCATTATATAATATGTCATTTTAAAATTAATTCTAACAATTTCATTATTTTATTTGAGGTATTCAGTGCCTTTTCATGTAATGTTATCATGGATATAATTGAAATTATGTCTGTCAACTTACTGTCTATTTCTATTTGATCCCCATGTTATTATAAGTTCCTTTCTCCATTTTATTACTTTCATTCAAATTAATAAAGTATTTGTATTATTTTATTTCCCCAGTCAACATATTTGTTTTACATTTTTACTATTCAATTTCCTTCTTTTTATATTCTATATACAGAAAGGTGTACAAAATAAAGATATCCATTTTATTGATTTATCACAAAGGGAACACGTATGCAAACACTTCCCCAGTCATGAAAGGGAATGTTGCCACCAACCTAAAAACCACCATTGTGTTCCCTTTAATTATCTGCCCATTTCTTCTGAAAGTTAACTGCTATCCTGATTTTATGGTAATCATGTCTTTCTTCCTTTGTAGTTTTAGCACCTAAGCAGACATTCCTAAACACTATAATTCTGACTGTGTGTTTAACTTTATTTGCTTTTTTTTTTTAACTGGTGTCTTTATTCAACATTAAGTTTGTAAAATTTGTAACCACAAATATTCTATATTCCCAGTTGGAGCATATAGATGTATGCAAATGTTCAGAGAAAGATGTGAAAGGGTACATATCATACCGATGATAGCGATACTTCTGAAAAAGAAACTAGAAGTGGCAGAAGCTTTGACTGAACTACAAGAGCTATACTTTAGCTATTTTCTTTATTGGCTAAACTGACTTGTAACTTCCAGAAAGATAGTAAGACTAAATTTTAATCTTTGAGCAGAAGTGCTGAGTCTTTACTTCAGTCACACACCATATTACTGCTTTACAGCCCTATGAAAGCTCAGACATTGATGTGAGAGAAGGTTTGTTATTTGCTCTATGGAACAGGAAAATTCTGCATTTTAATGATGATTTTCAAAACTTTTCTCAAGTGTATACAGGTGCCAGATAGTTAGCTCACATTAGAGAAGTAGTCAGAGGAACTGGGAAAGTAAGATGATGAATGGCATTTGGCATTTGGACTTATATTAGAGGTACAATAATGAGTAGTAGGGACTAGAGTAAGAGACCCCATGTCCATTTACAGAAGGAAATAGCTACTCAGGTCCAGCCAATTTTGGCTTTAGTAGTGTGTAATCATTGTTGCCTGAATCTTATTCATTTGTCTCTCTGTGTTTTGCCTGGCATTTCACATAAAAAAGGAGCCTTTCATACTGGCTTGGATTCAGCCTGACTTGCCCAGGCACTTTGGTTACAGTATGTTCAGTTGCTGGTAGCCTTTTGGAACCACTTCCGTAGTTGGGTTACTTTGTCTGGATCAGTTTTCTATCATCCCCTTTTACGTCTTCCTCCACTAGTGAGGTTTCCTTATGCCCCAGGGCCAAGCCTAGTCAAATGCCACACATGAGAGTGTTTATCATTCTTTTCTTTCCTCTCACAAGATCTGTTGCATGGTAAAAATGGAGCTTACTGCTCTGTAGTAGGCCCTGGTCTCAGGACTGTAGAAACATGCATGAAGCACCCTTTAAGCATCACATAGTTTTCAGCCCCTTAAACAAAGTGTCTCCAGTCATCCCTTGGTTGGATCAAGCTCATATTCTTCAAGAAGAGCTCATGAGTACAGTATTCTCTGAATTGTTACCTATTTAAACCTATTTTCTGTAACCTTGTAGTTTAAAAGATAGCTTGACGGGATATGAATACTTTGGCACACTTTATTTTCTTGAGTGTCTTGAAAATGGTTTAACTGTGTTGCTTGAGTTTTATGTCAGTTTTAGGCTGTCTGATGGCAACCTATTTCTCTTGCCTTTGTATGTTATTTGGGGATTTTTACCCTGGAGGCCCTGAGATTTTGGGGGTTTTTTGTTGTTGTTGTTTTCTGATGTTTAAAGTCTGAAAATTTTGTCTTGGAGTTAATCACTCTGGGTTAGATTTTTCCATGTATGTTGTAGAACTTTTCAGTATGTTAATTCCAGGCTACTTTCTTCTTTTATTAATAAAATGAGTCTTGGACCATAGTTTTAAATGTTGGTTCTATTCCATTGTTTTGTTTTCATTTTCAGAGATTATAAGAATGCTGGATCTCTTGCACCTATTTTCTATTTCAACTGTTTTGACCAATCCTTTTGACTCCCCTTTTCATAAATCAAATTTTCTTTCTCTTGGATGTTTTCCTGCTTTTTTTTTTCAGTGAAAATTTTTATATTTTTATTCAAATATATTCTCCCTGGGCAACTTGTAAGCTAGTTTTCATTTCTAATTTGATTTTTCTATATTATTGTTTTCCTGGACTTAAAAAATCTCTTTCTATTTCTTTCCTTTTTTTTTTTAAATAAATTTATTTATTTATTTTTGGCTATGTTGGGTCTTCGTTTCTGTGCAAGGGCTTCCTCCAGTGTAGCAAGCGGGGGCCACTCTTCATCATGGTGCGTGGGTCTGTCAGTGTCATGGCCCCTCATTGTGGAGCAGGGCTCCAGATGTGCAGGCTCAGTAATTGTGGCTCATGGGCCCAGTTGCTCCGTGGCATTGTGGGATCCTCCCAGACCAGAGCTCGAACCTGTGTCCCCTGCATCAGCAGGCAGACTCTCAACCACTGTGCCACCAGGGAAGCCATCCTTTTTTTTTGGTTCTTTTCTGTTCTTAGTTTTTTTGTGTCTGATTCAATATTTTTTGAAGGATCTCTAGTTCACTTTAGAGTGCTGTGTTAAAGGTTTTTTCTGAGTCTTGGTTGTTTATTGGATTAGGAATGTTCTTCAATTGACATATATTGATTCTCATTTTCTTTTTTTCTTCTTATAGTAGCTTTAAATAGATCAGGATTAAGTTTGTTCATTCATTTTGTGAACATATTTGGTGTTTGAGGGTAAATTACAAGATTACTAATTCTAGAGCACACTTTTCTTTTTCAGTATAGTAAAGTGTAGTAGTGTGGTTTATTTAATAGGTGACTTTTTTAAATGAGCAGGTTGGGGATCCCCAAGGACTCATAGAACTCAGAAAAACTATTGCACTCCTGGTTACAGTTTATTACAGCAAAATGATGGCTTAAAATGAACAACAGGAAAAGATGTATGCAGCAAAGTCCAGGAGAACCCAAGTGCAAGCTTCCAGGTGTTCTTCCCAGCAGGATGATACTAATGCAGTAATTATGTGTGACAAGAAGTACAGAATAGTACCAACCAGGGGAGCTCACTTGAGCCTTGATGTCCAGAATTTTTATTAGGAGTCACTCATACAGTCATTCAGCAACTGCATTACCTACCTCTGCTACCCAGACTCCAGCCTCTTTTGAGCAAAAACAAGCATTCACATAAATCACTTTTGTTAGCATAAACTCTGATCAAACTGGTCTGCCTGCAAAAACATTCTTATCAGCTAGAATATTCCTAAGACTTAGAGCTTGTCTCCCAGAAGCTGTCCAAAGACTTTTGCTAGGAGTGTGCAATGTTTTAGCAACTCAAGTCTACTAACACTTGTCCACATAAGAAGGGATCAGCTATGCGCCCTTTGAATTTTTGCTTTTCTTTTGTCTTTCAGAATCCTAAATTTCTTTTCTTGCTTCTTCTTCTCTGCATCAACCAGTACCAAAATGCTCATCATCATCTCTCTTTCTAACATCATTACCCACTTTCCACAGCAGAAGCAATGCATTTTGGAGACTGTCACCTGAAGCCTCATGTACTTTTGAGTCTCTTCTCTGAAACCAGTTCTTCAAAATACTAAGAGTCCCCTTCAAGGTGTATTTGTTCAATCTTAGGGTTTCTTGTTTCTTCTCTCTTCCATAGAGTTTATTTAAATTCCTCTACTCACCCCAAATTCTTCCAGTGGAAGCTTGAGCTCCACTGAATTGAATGCTTGGGGGCTTGTTTATAAGTATTCTTTTATAGTGTTCCTAACCTTACAGTTTTGTTATTTTGTGTGGTTTTATTTAGTTTTCTTGTTAATCTGAATAGTTGTTGATTATTTTCTTTTTTTTGGGTTTTGGAGTAGGTTTGAAGATTGTGGAGAGATTTTAATTAGGTAGCTGCCGTAATCTCTTTTACTATTCTTTTCATGGCTACATTCCTTCTTTTGTTTTTCATATACTCACTATATATATATATATATATATATATATATATATATATATATATTTTGTAGTATGCGGGCCTCTCACTGATGTGGCCTCTCCCATTGTGGAGCACAGGCTCCGGACACACAGGCCTAGCAGTCATGGCTCACGGGCCTAGCTGCTCCGTGGCATGTGGGATCTTCCCAGACCGGGGCACAAACCCATGTCCCCTGCATCGGCAGGTGGACTCTCAGCCACTGTGGCACCAGGGAAGCCCTATATATTTTAATTGGAATAGAAAATTAGGAAAATTAAAAGTGAAACTAAGAAAACAAACAAAGAAACTACAGCACCAAAATTGCAGTACCGGAAGCAGGCACTTATTTTCATGTTTCATGTTCCCTGTACCTTCTCTGTATATAAGTATGAATATAGAGAGATATACACATTTTTATTAAAGAGCATATTTAAAAAATATAGAATCTTTTTACATATCCTGTTTTATAAACTGATTATCATTTATTATATTATAAAAACATTTTCCTTTCAAAAATTTTATATCCAAATTATCCTTTAAGTTGTTATCTTGTATAAATATGTTTAAAACATCCTTTTTAGTTTGACATTTAAGTTTGATTTATTTTTCTCAATATTTATAAAGGGAAAATATAGCTCTTTTAAGAGTACCTGTGTTCTCATCATATTTTATCTTTTATTTCTCTGTAAAAATGATAATATACTCAAATTTTCATCTAGAAGTTGTTAATATGGCTATTAATGTGACTTGCTATCTAAATGAGCTGTGTGAGATAGCCCTATAGGTCATTAATTATCACTGTCATTAGACAATATGAACAGCTTCCAGTCAGCCTATTCTGCAGTCTTTTCCCCTTGACTTCAGCACCAATACTGGAGAGAAAAAGAGAATTTCTTCTTTGATTTCTGAAGTTCAAAGTTCAGTGGTTTTAATAGAGTTCCTGTGAATTTGAGTTTTCACTTGTGAGAGGAACCATACTTCAGAAATTCACTTTAAATCTTTTAGGAGATATTTCAATAAGCACAACTCTGATCCCAGATAAGAATTTTGCTACTGCACTCAAAATAATGAAAACTCTTGCTTGTGATGTATTCTCAATGGCAGGTACTGTTTTCATATAATTAGATCTGTTGAATGAAATAGAAATATACACAAAGAAGTAGATTTTAGATTTTAATGGAATAGCTTCAAATCATTATTTGTTTTATCTTTCATAATTCCTCGTCCAATTTTGAGCTACTAGATGAAACCTATACATTCTCCTTCTTTCTTGGTGTTGCCTTTAAGTTATTAACACACATACTTGAACAAAATAAATAATCAATGTCTGTATCCTCCCAAACAAGACAAAAGTCTTGCTATAATATCTCTACTCCTCCTTCTCCTCCTCTGTGTTATTATCTGACATTTTGTTACCAGATTTATAATGTAAAACTGAAAAGCAAATCATTTATGCAAAAGTATCTTTCACTAGTATCTTTGATCATTATGTTTTTGGTAACCTATTTCTTCTTCTTGCATTTATTTTCCTTGTTAAACTATAACTTCTGCTCATTTTCACAGAGTCTGTCTTTGGTAAAAATCTTGAGTTCTTGATCATCTAAGAGTTATCATTTTGCTCTTACATTTGAATGATTTGTCTGAATATAGAATTCTACTTTAAAAAACCCTTCTTTCACCTTTAAAGCACATTCCATTATCTTCTTAGGCTTATTCTTGTTAACGAGAGACTAGTGTTAATCTGAATCTTGCTATTTGTAGGTTTTTCTCTCTGGTAATAAATACTTTTAGAATTTTTTTCATGTTTGCTTTTTTGTTTTGGTTGTTTTTACACTTGATTCTGGGAAATTTTCAGGTATATAAAACTTTTATTAACATATGACCCATGTGCAGAAAACTTCACAAAATATAAATGTACAGTGAGTTAGCACAAAGTGTAATACTTTGTGTATCACTTGTATAACACCACCCACAAGAAGAAAAAGAAAATTACCAAAACCCCAGAAGCATCACTATGTCAATCACCAGCAAATTAAGAATAAAGAGGATTTACCTCAATTTAATAAAGAACATCTATCAACCTACAGCAAACATCATACAAATGGTGAAAGACTGAATACTTTTCCCCTGAAAATAAGACAAGGAGTCCATTTTCACTACTCTTATTCAACATAGTGCTGGGAGTTCTAGCCAATGCAACAAGGCAAGAAAATGTAGTAGAAGATATACAGATTGGAAATGAAGAAATAAAACTGCCCCATTTCATATGATACGATTATTTAATAGAGAATTTCAAGCAATCTATAAAGCAAACAAACTCCTAGAACTTAGAAGTATGTTCAGCACATCACAGGACTCAAGATTAACACCACCAAATCAACCAAATATTTATATACTTAACAATGAACATGTGGAAACTAAAATTAAAAACACAATACCATTCAAAATCACTATAAATTAAATGATATACTTAAGTATACACTTAACAAATGATGTACAAGATCTGTATGATGAAAATGACAAAATGCTGATGAAAGCAATCAAAGAAGACCTAAATATATAGAGAGGTATACTATGTCCATGAACTGAAAGAGTCAACATATTCAAATGTTGATTCTCACCAAACTGATCTATAGGTTTCACTTATACCTACCAAAATCCTATTAAGGTTTTTGATAAATATAGACAAGTCGAGTCTAAAATTGATGTGAAGATGAACAGACCCTAGAGTACCTAATGCAATCAATAAAGAAGAATAAAGTGAGAGGAATTACTCTACCTGATATGAAGTATTCTTATATGGTCACAGTGATCATGATAGTGTGGACAGTGTGGAGGGATAGACACATAGAGCAATGGAACAAAATAAGAACACAGAAGTAGACACCCACATAAGCTTGATTGATTTTTGACAATGGTGCAAAAGCAATTTAATAAAGGAAGAACAGCTTTTCAAGCAGTGCCCCCAAACGAATTGGTTCATAATCAACAGAATCAATTATAGTCAAAAAAATTAACCTCGACATTAACCTCATACCCTATGTAATAAGTAAATCAAAATGGACCATAAACTTAATTTTTAAATATGAAACTATAAAACTTTTAGGAAAAAACAGGAGAAAATATTTAGGATATAGGACTAGGCGGAGTTCTCCGACTTAACCCAAAAATACTATCCATAAAAGGAAAAATTGAGAAATTAGACCTCATTAAAATAGAAAACTTTGCTCTGTTAAAATCTATGTAAAGAAGATGAAAAGACAAGTTACAGACTTAAAGAAAATATTTGCAAACAACATATCTGACAAAGGACATATAGTGATCTCTTAAAATGCAGAAGTAGATCAAGAAGCCTCATTAGAAAATAGGCAAAAAGCATGAAGAAATTTTTCACCAAAGAGCATATACAGATGGCAAATAAGAAGATGAAAAAATGAGCAACATCATTAACCATCTGAAAAATGCAAATTAAAATCACAATGAGATATCACTGCATGCATATCTGAATAGCTGAAAGAAAAAATACTGACAACACCAGCTGCTGGCAAGGATGCAAAGAAACTGGGTCTCTCATACATTGCTGGTGAGAATAGAAAATGGTACAGCCACTCTGGAAAACAGGTTGTCAGTTTCTTATAAAACTGAATATGTAATTACCATATGAACTAGCTATTGCACTCTTGGGCATTTATCTCAGAGAAATGAAAACTTATGTTCATACATAAAAAACGTAGGTACATGAATTTCAGCAGCTTTATTTGTAATTGCCCAAAACTGGAATCACCTAGATGTCCTTCAACAAGTAAATGGACAAACTGTTGTACATGCATGCCATGGAATTCTACTAGGGAAATGAGGAACAAACTATTGATATATACAACAACTTGGATGAATCACCAGGGAATTATGCTTCCTGAAAAAAATGCTAATCCCCAAAGGTTACACACTGTATTTTTCATTCATTAACAGTTTTTTAAATTAAAAAAAAAAAAGAAATTGAGAACAGATTAGTGGTTGCCAGGGTGTTGGGAGAAGGAAGTGGGTGGAGTTATAAAAGGGAAATGCAAGGGATCTTTGTGGTGTTAGAACTGTTCAGTATCTTTCCTATTGCAGTGGCTACACCAACCAACACAGGTGATAAAATTGTGTAGAACCTAATAAACACATACATATGTGAATATAACTAAAATGGAAAATCTGAATAAGACTGGTGGATCACATCAATGTTAATATCCTGGTTGTGACATTATATTTTGAAGAATGTTACCATTGGGAAAAACTGGGCAACACATACAAATGATTTCTTGATACTATTTCTACTGCATGTGATTCTGCAATTATCACAAGAAAAATTTCAACCAAAAAAGAAAGAACAGTAAAATAGGAGCAGATCAATGAGCCCCTCCTAGTAATAGCAACTTATTCCTAAGCAAAAGAGCTCTACCTTAAGACGTTGCTAAAAAGTGACAGATCTCATGATAGGAAACATTTGCCATTTTCCAGTCATGATGTGCAGTACCCTATAGACTAAGTATTATACACTGAGCCACATTGCACTTTTGGGAAATGTCACTTCGTTCACATGAGTTAAATGCAAAGGATATACAATTATTCTTTCTCCAGGAGACAGTCTAAATAAGCCTGAGGGATTGTTAATATAGGAGTGAATAAACAAGGCAGGCACATGGCGGGGGGAAAGGGATCATATGCACTTGAATTTTCCAAGAAAAAAACATTTTGTCCTGTGATGGTCCGAGTGGAAGACGTCATTTCTCATCAGTCCAATATGATTCTATTAATACAAATAAAACTGAAGTGATGTGGGCACTACTTGACATATTTTCATATGTTAAACCCCTACATTTTTGTGCCATTCCATAAATGTATTTTGTATTGGGAGTTAAGTATGTGTCCACAGACCCCTTCAGTAATTCCTTACACCTGGATCTCTCTACACTTGGTGTCTAGCCTCCACAGCCCTCATCACAATTACAGAAGTAGGGGTGGGGCTGACCAGGGGCCACCATACAGGCAGCAGCTCTGTGGGAGTATAAACAAGCAGGACCCTATGAGGCCTTCCCAGAATAGACCCCCACCCATGTCCTCCACCTGCCTTTTGTCTGTAGAAAAATTTTAGTCAAAGAATAAATTTAATCAGAGAAGTGAGAAAATGAAGAAAGAAAGGAAAACAGTCAAACAAGACAAAATAATAATACTTTAGCCATTAAACAAAGTCGTGGATTTTTAGTTCTTCCTCAAGGACTATAGATAATATTCTGAGTCATAGTCTTTGAGCTGTTTTGCAGATACTGAAACCCCCACCAGATAGAAGTTAACTGTATGCTGCCCACAAGCACTTAGACCCCAGACCGGCTGGAACAAGAAGGTTGACGATGTTGATTCCCAATTACCTCATCACCAACCAATCAGAAGAATGTCCGTGAGCTGACCACGCCCTGCTCCTTGAACTCTATAAAACTCCTCACTACCCCCTCCAGGGTGGGTCACACAGTCTTGAGGGCATTAGCCCGCTGTGGCCCCCTTTGCCTGGCAAAGCAAAAAAAAGCTGCTCTTTTCTACTTCACCCAAAACTCCCTCCATGTTTCTATTCGGCACCGGTGAACAGAGGCTAAGTTTCGGCAACAGGATTTCCAGGTGCAGTGCGATACTGAATGGGACTGGTCAACCCATTCAGATATCTCAATGTAAGTTCTTTTAAAAGTATTAAGCACACAGACAGTTCTAGAGAATCCATGAGGTAGTAGAAGCCTCAGACACAAAACTGTGAAGAGGAAAAGAGACAAGGAATTGGCAATGGCAGCAGAAGCAGGGACTTAAGGACCAAAACAGCAGAAACTCAGATTGGTGAACTGAGCCACAAGCCACGCAGTCAGTAGGGTGAGAGCCACAGAGGGGAGTGGCTGAGCGGTTACCAGTGTGGTCAGGGTCCTCCCTTGGATTCCTGAGTTACTATTGGGACAGGAGTTGCCAATGTCCTGGTTCAGATCTTCACAATCTCCTATTTTGGCCAATCTAAAGGTCACTTATCACACTCTTTGCTTCCATCCATACTATGCTCCTGGAACCTATCATCAACACAATTTCCAAACTCATCAGATTATGGTTCAGTCTGCCCATGCCACATCTCCTATACATATACGGTATCCCACTGCCCGCAGTGTGAAATCCAAGGGCTATGTGGGCCAGACTCTCTTCAATGTGCCTCAAATTTTGGTGAGTGTAGCAACCTCCTGCAGAAAATGATGAAAATGATTCTGATTCTACTGGTAGGTGGAGCTCAAGAATCCACAGGGGGGTTTTCTTTTAAAAAATTGCTGTATTTTTTATGCAAATGATCATTCACATGGTTGAAAAATAGAAGGTACAAAGGGATTTTGAAAAATCTGCCTCCTGCCTTTGGATTCAGCCATATACTATTTGTCCTGCTTTCCCCCTAGTTTCTTGTTTATCCTTCAGAGATATTTTATGCTAATATTTGTCAGTATGAATATATATTATTTTCTTTAATTTAATGCAAATATTTACATCCAATACAGGCTAACCCCAAGTTCATGTGCTTTCTATTTATTCATGATTTCCAACACACCTCCCTCCAAATATTTAGACATATTGAGTGGGTGAAACCCTTTGGCAAAACATTGACTTTCTAGAAAGATTAAAATAAAACAAATACAAATTACAACAGGTGGCAAAATAAAATAAATTAATAACTTTGAGTGAAGAAAAACTAAAGACATCTCTTGGTTGGGAAAAGAAAAAAACCCACAGTCTTTCTAAAAAATCTAAGATACATGCAAGCTTGTGATTTACTATATTTTAATTAGGAAAAATAAGCCTAAGCTAATTTATGGTTTAATATTGAAGCAAAGACCCCAGGGTCAAGGAGGTAAAGACTATGCTACTTACATTTTCCAACACAAAACACAGCACCTGGAACATAGTAGGTGTTCAATGAAAGTTTTGATAAAATCATAAATATACAAATGAATGAAATCCTAAGTGTATGAATGAATGGTAAGGCCCAAGGTTTTGATTTAGGAGACAAACCCAACAACATAGAAATCATGATAATTCAGTAGTAACCAAAGAAAGATATTACTAAATCTGTTTTGTAATTTTGACTTAACAGTTTTCCCATCAGTGCTAAAAATATTGTACAGTACAAGGAATATAGCCAATATTTTATTTTATAAATTGAATATAACCTTTAAAAATTATGAATCAATATGTTGAAACATATAATATTGCACATGAACTATATCTCAATAAAAAAATAAAAATTTAAAATCACATAAAAAGAATAATAATAAGATTTTAAGTTGTGATTCAATGCAATCAAATCTCCCTTAAAATTTATGTGAGAATATATGTGTTATTTGAGAACAGTTACCACTGTGTTAGTCTCTCTAGCTGATTTAGTTAGTATAATTGTGCAGCATCACAGAGGAAACGATGTAGACCCAGTATCTCTGGTCCCTCCAGTCTGAGATAAGCCAAGAAGTCAAATGAGGGTCTGGTTCTTCCCTTAAATGGGGCAGCCCATCCATGATCCCGCAAACACAACAGGGAACACACTTTCATTTTTACAAAACATTAGTGAAGAGTCGGGAACAGTGGAAGGCAACTGTCCTCTACAGAATGGTTCACTCTATTGCACTTGGGGTCCCGGGCTTGGGGTCCTGGGTTGAGTCAGTTCCCTGCCTCACTCTCACCTTCCTCACTGGCCATAGGCAGCTCAACTCTCAACTCCAGGGTCAAGGAAAAATGACTCCAGTCTATTTCCTTACCCAGGTTTGTCCTAATCCCTGCATGAGCGATGTGATAATAACATTTCCTTCCAGGGAAAACCTCCCTCCACCACACCAAACTCCAGGGATTTGGTCTGGCCCCCTGACCACATAAGCCAGCACTTTGTGCCTGTAGCCAGTCTGCTGTTCTCAAGCTTCAAATCAGCATATATGGGAAACCAACAGCACAACCCAAGGACTACAAGAAGCTCAGACAATTCTTTTTTTTTTCAGTTATATATACACTCTTTTCAGATTATTTTCCATTATAAGTTATTACAAGATTGACAATTTTTTTAGTTGCACCTTTTCAGAAGTGCAGAATACCTGGGTTCATTTTCCCACAGCAGCCACACATTCAAGCTCTGTGGAGAAATAACACATGAAGGATCCCAGCCACTCCCATCTCAATAGCATATTTGGTTGGCCAATGCCCATCAGGGCTGTACCACACCTCGAGTGTTGGTCTCCCATGAAGTCTTTGCCTGGATGGCAGCCCCTGGTTCAGCCCCATTGCTGCTTCTGTAAATTATGACTATAAGGCTGTCACAATCAAGATCAAGGCCATCCCAGTGTAAGGCCATGACTGAAGGGGTCGGTGGCACACCATTTACTCAACTCTGAAATACAAAATGCACTTGCGGAATGGCACAAAAATGAACTGGCTTCATGTTTTGAGGCAATTGGACTAATCGCTCCACAGTTCCTTCATCACTGAAACCCACTACGTGTCTCCACATCTGTCACAACTCATCTCTTCGTGTTCCTTGATACCTTATTATCAAGGTATCAAGCAAAATGTGCTTATGAAGCAGCACATTTTGCCTCGAATCAAACTCATTTGTGTCTATATCTATTTTACCCTCTAGACTGAAGCTTTTTAAAGGTCCTCCTTGTTATCATTATTCGTAGCACCTAGCAAAGAGGCCTGGACACTTGTAACAGTTCCTTAAATATATGTGGTATTGATTTATCTGACTACTACTTCTCACTCTCATCCAAATTTATAAACGGAAAATAATGTGTTAGAAATGCCGTTTTCTTTTCCATCTCAGTGCTGAGATTCCACAGACTTGCCCACCTAAAGTCTGTGGCACTGCTATGGAAGGGGGAGATTGCAGGCCCTGGAGGGAAATGTACCAGAGGAGAACTCCACAAAATTCATCTGTGTGGAATGAAATGTGCTGATATTTTATCCAATCTAGCTGTATCAGTCGCCTATTACAAACAACCATCTCAAAACTTAGTGGATTTAAATAACAGCCATATAATATTCCTCAGATTTCTGCGGACTGGCTTCACCTGGGGTCATGCACACAGCCATAGTCAGTGAGGGGCAGCCGGCCTGGGAGGACCACAGTAGCCTGACTCACACGTCTGGCTCTTGGTGATGGCTGTGGACAAGGGCCCCGCTTCCCCTACAGTCATTCTCCTCTGTGTAGGTCAGGCCAGCTTCATATCACAGGGCTCTCAGGGCTGCACCCTAAGAGGGTGAAGCTGCAAAGTCCCTTAAGGCCTAGCCTCAGAAGTCTTCCAACGCCACACCTGCCACATTCTACTGGATTAAGCAAGTCACACAGCCAGCCCAGCAAAAAGGAGTGAATTGAAGTAAAATTTACCTTTGGTGGAATGAGAGATCAAGTCACATTCCGAGCACAATACCAGGGTGGAAGGAACATGTGGCTGTTACTCTACACACAGAGTGCCTCTGTGATACACCGAGACCCTGTGCAGCTCCAGAGCCTGGGGCCAACACAACAGCAGAGTCATACCTCCCACTTCAGGTTTGACCCAGCAACATCCATGACTCCTGGTCTCCCTAAGAGTCCCATTTCTCTAGAGTAGAAACCCCAAGGAGCCTTGATCGGGTTCTATTGTAAATGATGACAAACCACACGAAACTGGCATTTCCCTCTGTGGGCACAGACATATCACATATTAGAACAAATTGCCATCAGCCACCTGTAATGACTTTGGGGCACAGTGAAAGGCCCTGTCCAGGAGATGTGCCAACCCTTGCTGGGGCCTTCATCTTGGGGTAAATAAGGGCATCCTCTATCCCGGAATTAAGAGATGATCCTATGAGAGGGGGTCTGGGTGGATGCAGTTGCTTTCTTTCGACTTTCCCCAGATTTTCAGTATTTCCCTCTAGTACACAAAACAATCTTTAACATGGCCTTTTCAGACCCTTCCCAGACCCAGACATCCAAACCCAGCTCAATCTTCCAACTTATTGCCGACTGCCTCTCTTGTGAGCCTTTATTCAGCCTTGGAGTTTTTTCTACAGTATTTCTTTGTCTTGTGCTGTGCCTTCTACTAATTACTGTTTTCTTTTCTCATCCCTTTACCAGTCAGGATGCCACCTCCCCGAGAAGGGCAGAACTCGGTGTGTAATTTTCCAGTATCCACTCTCAGATTCACCTCCATCCTCAGTGCCTCCAGATAGAGCCCAGTCTTCTCTGTGTCCTGGTCCCACCCAGCACCGTGTCTTGAAAAGACAGTCGAGACTTGACCATTGGCAGATCAGCTGAGTGACAAGATCAGCTTCCATGTATGCAAAGTGAGTTGACACTGACATTCTGAGATTTAGAGAGGTAGCCTGCACTCAGCAGAGAGCCTGGCAAGTAGGCAAGCACACAGGCAACATTAGCTGCTAGCAGCCCCAGCGATAGCAGCACTAATAGTCGTATTGAAACACAGTTCTGTCCTAACAAACCTACCAGCCTCCATAACAGGCATTCTTACTCTGTCACTCCATCTCCCTCTCCTCACTAGAAAATTAGAACACCTGCCCTTCCGTCTCTACCAGTACGTGCTATTTCCTCCTTTTCTCCAACTCATCCAGGGTAGAAAGATTGTACCAATTAAACCAATTCCCCACTGAGCACTCCTGCTCTCTTTCTGTTTGGGTCTCTGGATACTGAATCTGATTTTTACCTAACTCTTGGGTCATGCTCTGGTTAATGGGAACGTACAGTTTGGATTCTGAATAGATGATAAGCTGTAAAGAGGTCTGCTTATCTCCTAGAGCTTTTCTTTCATTATCCCCTAACCTCTCTTCTGCTCTATTTCTTTTTCTTTTTTTCCATTATTTTTCACAAAACCCTGACTAGGCTCCTTCATATATAAAGCATTGCAAATAAAAAGATCGGCACTATTCCTTCCTTCAAAGAGTTCACAGTCTGAAGGGTGAGGCCAAACAGTAAACCAGCAATTACATCACAAGAAGTTAAACAATGGAGAAGAGAAATCCATGGGAATCCAAAGAAGAGGTATCTACTGAGTTTGGGGGCAAATGGAATCTAGTGCTTCTCAGAAGACTTGTGTTTTCAAAGTACAGCAGTGTTTTTTTTCATTAAAAATAAAAATGAAAGACCGATTGAGTCAATCCTATGTCTCCATCCTTTGGTTATTCTTTTTCTTTTAAAAAAAGCTTTGTATAATTCACATAACATAAAATTCACAGTTTTAAAGTGTACTATTAAATGGATTTTATTATATTCACAGAATTATGCAACCATCACCACAATGTAAATTCAGAATATTTTCATCACACCCAAATTAATTCTCTACACATTAGAAATCACTTCTCATTCTGCCTCACCCCCCAACCTCTGGCAACAATTAATCTACTTTATGTCTTTATAAGTTTGCCTATTCTGGACATTTCATATGAAGGGAATCATATAATATGTGATCTTTTATGACTGATTTCTTGCACTTAACATTGTGTTCACCATTTTTATCTATGTTAGCAGGGTCAAAACTTTTTTCTTTAACTTTCATTTATTTATTATTGTTAAATATTTTTTAACATCTTTATTGCAGTATAATTGCTTTACAATGGTATGTTAGTTTCTGCTGTATAACAAAGTGAATCAGCTATACATATACATATATCCCCATATTCCCTCACTCTTGTGTCTCCCTCCCACCCTCCCTATCCCACCCCTCTAGGTGGACACAAAGCACCGAGCTGATCTACCTGTGCTATCAGGCTACTTCCCACTAGCTATTTTACATTTGGTAGTGTATATATGTCCATGGCACACTCTCACTTCATCCCAGCTTACCCTTCCCTCTCCCTGTGTCCTCAAGTCCGTTCTCTATGTCTTCATCTTTATTCCTGCCCTGCCCTCAGGCTGTTCAAAACCTTTTTTTCTTTTTAGATTCCATATATATGTGTTAGCATACGGTATTTGTTTTTCTCTTTCTGACTTACTTCACTCTGTATGACAGACTCTAGGTCCATCCACCTCACTACAAATAATTCAATTTCATTTCTTTTTATGGCTGAGTAATATTCCATTGTATATTTGTACCACATATTCTTTATCCGTTCCTCTGTCGATGGACACTTAGGTTCCATCCATGTTATGGCTACTGTAAATAGAGCTGCAGTGAACATTGTGGTACGTGACTCATGTTGAATTATGGTTTTCTCAGGATATATGCCCAGCAATGAGATTGCTGGGTTGTGTGGTAGTTTTATTTTTTGTTTTTTAAGGAACCTCCATACTGTTCTCCACAGTGGCTGTATCAATTTACATTCCCACCAACAGTGCAAGAGGGTTCCCTTTTCTCCACACCTTACCCAGCATTTATTGTTTGTAGATATTTTGATGATGGCCATTCTGACTGGTGTGAGGTGATACCTCATTGTAGTTCTGATTTGCATTTCTCTAATGATTAGAGATGTTGACCATCCTTTCATGTGTTGGTTGGCAGTCTGTATATCTTCTTTGGAGAAATGTCTATTTAAGTCCTCTGCGCATTCTTGGATTGGGTTGCTTTTTGATATTGAGCAGCATGAGTTGCTTGTATATTATGGAGGTAAATCCTTTGTCAGTTGCTTCATTTGCAAATATTTTCTCCCATGCTGAGGGTTGTCTTTTCCTCTTGTTTATGGTTTCCTTTGTTGTGAAAAAGCTTTTAAGTTTCATGAGGTCCCATTTGTTTATTTTTGTTTTTATTTCCATTACTGTAGGAGGTGGGTCAGAAAGGATCTTGCTGTGATTTCTGTCATAGAGTGTTTTGCCTATGTTTTGCTCAAAGAGTTTGTTAGTGTCTGGAATTACATTTAGGTCTTTAATCCATTTTGAGTTCATTTTTCTGTATGGTGTTAAGGAGTGTTCTAATTTCATTCTTTTACATGTAGCTGTCCAGTTTTCCCAGCAACACTTATTGAAGAGCCTGTCTTTTCTGCATTGTATATTCTTGACTCCTTTATCAAAGATAAGGTGACCATATGTGCATGGGTTTTTCTCTGAGCTTTCTATCCTGTTCAATTGATTTATATTTCTATTCTTGTGCCAGTACCATACTGTCTTCATTACTGTAGCTTTGTAGTATACTCTGAATCTGATTCTTCCATCTCCTTTTTTGTTTCTCAAAATTGCTTTGGCTATTTGGGGTCTTTTGTGTTACCATACAAATTGTGAAATTTTTTGTTCTAGTTCTGTGAAAAATGCCATTGGTAGTTTGAGAGGGATTGCATTGCATCTATAGACTGCTTTGGATAGTATAGTCATTTTCCCAAAGTAGATTCTTGCAATCCAAGGACATGGTATATCTCTCCATCTGTTTGTATCATCTTTAATTTCTTTCATCAGTGTCTTATAGTTTTCTGCATACAGGTCTTTATCTCCTTAGGAAAGGTTTATTCCTAGGTATTATATTCTTTTTGTTGCAATGGCAAATGGGAGTGTTTACTTAATTTCTCTTTCAAATTTTTCATTATTAGTGTATGGAAATGCAAGAGATTTCTGTGCATTAATTTTGTATCCTGCTACTTTATCAAATTCATTGATTAGCTCTAGTAGTTTTCTGGTAGCTTCTTTAGGATTCTCTATGTAGAGTATCATGTCATCTGCAAACAGTGACAGCTTTACTTCTTCTTTTCCGATTTGGATTCCTTTTATTTCCTTTTCTTCTCTGATTGCTGTGGCTAAAACTTCCAAAACTATGTTGAATAATAGTGGTGAGCGTGGGCAACCTTGTCTTGTTCTGATCTTAGTGGAAAAGGTTTCAGTTTTTCACCATTGAGAACAATGTTGGCTGTGGTTTTGTCATATATGGCCTTTATTATGTTGAGGTACATTCCCTCTATGCCTTGTTTCTGGAGGGTTTTTATCATAAATAGGTGTTGAATTTTGTCAAAAGCTTTCTCTGCATCTATTGAGATGATCATATATTTTTTCTCCTTCAGTTTGTTAATATGGTTTATCACATTGATTGATTTGCATATATTGAAGAATACTTTCCTGAGATAAACCCCACTTGATCATGGTTTATGATTCTTTTAATGTGCTGTTGGATTCTGTTTGCTAGTATTTTGTTGAGGATTATTACATCTATATTCATGAGTGATATTGGCCTGTAGTTTTCTTTCTTTGTGACATCTTTGTCTGGTTTGGGGATGAGGGTGATGGTGGTCTCGAAGAATAAGTTGATAGTGTTCCTCCCTCTGCTATATTTTGGAAGAGTTTGAGAAGGATAGGTGTTAGCTCTTCTCTAAATGTTTGATAGAATTTGCCTGTGAAGCCATCTGGTCCTGGGCTTTTGTTTGTTGGAAGATTTTTAATCAGTTTCAATTTCAGTGCTTGTGATTGGTCTGTTTATATTTTCTACTTCTTCCTGGTTCAGTTTCAGATGGTTATGCTTTTCTAAGAATTTGTCCATTACTTCCAGGTTGTCCATTTTATTGGCATATAGTTGCTTGTAGTAATCTCTCATGATCCTTTGTACTCCTACAGTGTCAGTTGTTACTTCACCTTTTTCATTTCTAATTCTCTTGACTGTAGTCTTCTCCCTTTTCTTCTGGATGAGTCTGGTTATTGGTTTATCTATTTTATTTATCTTCTCAAAGAAAAACCTTTTAGTTTTATTGATCTTTGCTATCATTTCCTTCATTTCTTTTTCATTTATTATCTGATCTGATTTTTATGATTTCTTTCCTTCTGCTAACTTTGGAGTTATTTTGTTCTTCTTTCTCTAATTGCTTTAGGTGTAAGTTTAGGTTGTTTATTTGAGATGTTTCTTGTTTCTTAAGGTAGGATTTTATTGCTGTAAACTTTCCTCTTAGAACTACTTTTGCTGCATCCCACAGGTTTTGGGCCATTGTGTTTTCATTGTCATTTGTTTCTAAGTATTTTTTGATTTCCTCTTTGATTTCTTCAGTGATCTCTTGGTTAGTTAGCAGTGTATTGTTTAGCCTCCATGTGTTTGTATTTTTTACAGATTTTTTCCTGTAATTGATATCTAGTCTCATAGCCTTGTGGTTGGAAAAGATATTTGATACAATTTCAATTTTCTTAAATTTACCAACGCTTGATTTCTGACCCTAGATATGATGTATCTTGGAGAATGTTCCATGAGCACTTGAGAAGAAAGTATTCTGTTTTTGGATGGAATGTCCTATAAATATCAAGTACGTTCATCTTCTTTAAAGTGTCATTTGAAGCTTGTGTTTCCTTATTTATTTTCATTTTGGATGATATGTCCATTGATTAAAGTAGGGTGTTAAAGTCCCCTGCTATGATTGTGTTACTGTTGATTTCCCCTATTATGGCTGTTAGCATTTGCCTTATGTGTTGAGGTCTCCTATATTGGGTGCATAAATATTTAGAATTGTTATATCTTCTTCTTGGATTGATCCCTTAATCATTATGTAGTATCCTTCTTTGTCTCTTGTTATAGTCATTATTTTAAAGTCTATTTTTTCTGTTACAAGAATTGCTACTACTCCAGCTTTCTTTGGATTTCCATTTGCATGGAATATCTTTTTCCATCCACTCACTTTCAGTTTGTTTGTGTTCCTAGGTCTGAAGTGGGTCTTTTGTAGACAGCATATATATGGGTCTTGCTTTTGTATCCATTCAGCCAATCTGTGTCTTTTGGTGGGAGCATTTAATCCATTTACATTTAAGGTAGTTATTGATATGTATGTTTCTATTACCATTTTCTTAATTATTTTGGGTTTGTTGTAGGTCTTTTCATTCTCTTGTGTTTCTTGCCTAAAGAAGTTCTTTTAATATTTGTTGTAAAACTGGTTTGGTGGTGCTTAATTCCTATAGCTTTTCCTCGTCTGTAAAGGTTTAAATTTCTCCGTCGAATCTGAATGAGATCCTTGCTGGGTAGAGTAATCTTTTCTGTAGGTTTCTCTCTTTCATCACTTTAAATATGTTCTGCCATTCCCTTGTGGCTTGCAGAGTTTCTGCTGAAAGATCAGCTGTTATCCTTACGGGGATTCCCTTGTATGTTATTTGTTGCTTTTCCCTTGTTGCTGTTAATCTTTTTTCTTTGTATTTAATTTTTGATAGTTTGATTAATATGTGTCTTGGCATGTTTCTCTTTGGATTTATCCTGTATGGGACTCTCTGTGCTTCCTGCACTTGATTGACTATTTTCATTTCGATATTAAGGAAGTTTTCAACTATAATCTCTTCAAATATTTTTTCAGTCCTTTTCTTTTTCTCTTCTTCTTCTGGGATTCCCTATAATTCAAATGTTGGTGCATTTAATGTTGTCGCAAAGGTCTCTGAGACTGTCTTCAATTCTTTTCATTCTTTTTTCTTTATTCTGCTCTGTGGTAGTTATTTCCACTATTTTATCTTCCAGGTCACTTTTCCATTCTTCTGCCTCAGTTATTCCTCTGTTGATTCCTTCTAGAGAATTTTTCATTTCATTTATTGTGTTATTCATCATTGTTTGTTTCATCTTTAGTTCTTCTAAGTCCTTATTATACCTTTCTTGTATTTTCTCCATTCTATTTCCAAGATTTTGGATCGTCTTTACTATCATTACTCTGAACTCTTTTTCAGGTAGACTGCCTATTTCCTCTTCATTTGTTTGGTCTGGTTGGTTTTTACCTTGCTCCTTCATTGGCTGTGTGTTTCTCAGTCTTCTCATTTGGCTTAACTTACTGTGTTTTTGGTCTCCTTTTCGCAGGCTGCAGAATCATAGTTCCCGTTGTTTTTGGTGTCTTCCCCCAGTGGGTAAGTTTGCTTCAGTGCATTGTGTAGGCTTCCTGGTAGAGGGGACTGGTGCCTGTGTTCTGGTGAGTGGAGCTGTATCTTGTCTTTCTGGTGGGCAGAGCCACATCCAGTGGTGTGTTTTGGGGTGTTTGTGAACTTATTATGATTTTAAGTAGCCTCTCTGCTAATGGGTGGGGTTGAGTTCCTGTCTTGCTAGATGTTTAGCATGTGGTGTCCAGCACTGGAGCTTACTGGTTGTTTAGTGGAGCTGGGTCTTAGAATTGAGACAGAGATGTCTTGGAGAGCTCTTGCCAATTGATATTATATGGGACCAGGAGGTCTCTCATGGACCTATCTCTTGTGGAGATTTAATCCACGGCTCCTGAAGCTGGATAGAGAAATTTCCCTTTCTCTTCTTTGTTTTCACAACTCCTGGGGTTCAGCTTTGGATTTGGTCCCACCTCTGCATGTAGGTCCCCTTCTGGCATCTGTTCTTCACCCAGGCAGGAGAGGGTTAAAGGAGTGGCTGATTATGGGGCTCTGGGTCACTCAGGTCAGTGGGATGGAGTGGTATGGAATTCAGGGCAAGCCTGCAGTGGCAGAGGCTGGCATGACATTGCACCAGCCTTAGGTGTGCCATGTGATCTCCCAGGGAAGTTGTCCCTGGATCACAGGACCCTGGCAGTGGCAGGCAGTACAGACTCCCTGGAGGGGAGGTGTGGATAGTGACCTGTGTTTACACACAGGATTCTTGGTGGCTGGAGCAGCAACCTTAGCATTTCATGCCCATCTCTGGTGTCTGTACTGATAGCTGTGGCTCATGCCTGTCTCAAGCTCATTTAAGCAGTGCTCTGAATCCCCTTGCACCCCGAAACAATGGTCTCTTGCCTCTTCGGCAGGTCCAGAGTTTTTCCTGGACTCCTTCCTAGCTAGCCATGGCACACTGGCCCCCTTCAGTCTGTGTTCACACAACCAAGCCCAGTCCTTTCCCTGGAATCTGAAATCTGAAGCCCAAGCCTCAGCTCCTACCACCCTGGCGGGTGAGCAGACAAGACTCTCAGGCTGGTGAGTGCTGGTCGGCACTGATCCTCTGTGCAGGAATCTCTCTGCTTTGCCCTCTGCACCCCTGTTGCTGAGCTCTCCTTTGTGGCTCTGATGCTTCCCCCCAGTGAACCCCCTGTCTCCCCCAGTGAAGGCTCTTCCTATTGTGTGGAAACTTTTCCTCTTTACAACTCCCTCCCAGAGGTGCAGGTCCCATCCTTATTCTTTTTTCTGTTTTTTTCTTTTCCCCTACCCAGGTACGTGGGGAGTTTCTCGCCTTTTGGGAAGTCTGAGGTCTTCTGCCGGCATTCAGTAGGTGTTCTGTAGGAGTTTTTCCACATGTAGATGTATTTTTGATGTATTTGTGGGTAGGAAGGTGATCTCCACGTCTTACTCCTCTGCCATCTTGAAGGTCCCCCAAAATATTTTTATTTTTTTATTGCTGTATTAGTGTTCTATTACTGTCATAAAAATCACTACAAATTTAGTGAGTTAAAACAATACAAATTTATTATCTTACAGACCTATAAGTTAGAAAGCTGACATAGGTCTCACTGGATTAAAATCAAGGTGTCAGCAGACTGCCTTCCTTTCTGGAGGCTCTAATGGAACACCCATTTCCTGACCTTTTCCAGCTTCTATGGTCGGCCTGCATTCCTTGGCTGGTGGCCCCTTCCTCCACCACCAAACCCAGCAATGTTGCATCTCTCTGATTATTCTTCCATAGTCACATCTCACTCCGACTCTCTTCTGACTCCCTATTCCACTTTTAACGTGAGTACCTTGAGGGTGATTATATTAGACCCACCCAAATAATCCAGAATAATCTTGCCATCAAGATCCTTAACTTAATCTCATATGTAAAATCCCTTTGCAATGTAAGATAAAATATTCAATTCATAGGTTCTTGGAATTAAGACATGGATATCTTTGTGGCAGGGACATTATTCTGTCTCATACAATTGTCAAGTAAATTTACCATATTTTATTTATCAATTCATCATTTAATGGACAATTTGTTGTTCCCCCTTTTACATATATTATAACAAATGATGCCATGAACATTCGTATACAAGTTTTTGTGTGGACATGTTTTGATATACACCTAGGAATAGAAATTCTGGGTCATATGGCAACTCTGCATTTAACATTTTGAGTTACTGTCAAACTGTCATGTAGACTCAGATATGACAGAGATGTTAGAGTTATCAGACAGAGAATTTTAAATAGTTATCAGATACGGAATTTGAATTTAAATAGTTTAAAAATAAAAATATCTAAAATAATCATATTAATAAGATTTATATATATTGAGAATTCAAAAGTTGTAAAGTAGACAACATACAAGAACAGATGAACAATATATGCAAGGATGGAAACCCTAGAAAAAATAAAAAAGAAATGCTAAAATCAAGAGCACACCAACAGAAATGAAAAATGCCTTAAATGGGCTCATTAGTAGATTGGATATGAATGATACCAGATAGAATCAGTGAGCTTGAGATAGCTAATAGAAGTGTCCTCAAGGGAAATACAAAGAAAAAAAGTTTAAAGAATAAAAAAATTGAGAGGGAACATAACATCCCTGAACTGTGGGAGAGTTTCCAAATGTATAAATACGTATAATTGAAATACCAGAAAGAGAATGAAATAGAAGAAATATTTGTAGTGGCTAAGAACTTGTTAAAAATAATGGTAGGTTTTGGGGCTTCCCTGGTGGCGCAGTCATTGAGAGTCCGCCTGCCGATGCAGGGGACACAGGTTCGTGTCCCGGTCTGGGAAGATCCCGTATGCCATGGAGCGGCTAGGCCCGTGAGCCATGGTCACTGAGCCTGTGCATCCAGAGCCTGTGCTCTGCAACGGGAGAGGCCACAACAGTGAGAGGTCTGCGTACCACAAAAGAAAAAAAGGTAGGTGCAAAACCATAGAAACAGGAAGCATACTGAGTGGGACAATCACCTAAAAACAAAACAAAAAAAAGCAATCAAAAAACCTAGACATAGCTTCATATTTTAACTACAGACAAAGAAAATCTTCAATGAAGCCAGAGGGGAAAAAGGTCACCCTACATTTAGAAAACGAGAGTGAGAAAAACAAGAGTAAGAATTACAAGAGTGGAGTGAAAAATTAAAAGTGTTGAAAAATAAAATGACCCACTTAGAATTCTATATTCAGAGAAATTACTCCTCAAAAATGAAGGAGAAATACTTTTCCAGACAAACAAAAACTCAGATCATTTATCACTTATAGACATGCCCTGCAAAAAATGTTAAAATTTCTTCAAGCAGAAGGAAAAGTATATAGGTCAGAAATGTGGGTCTACATAAAGACAGGAAAAGCACTGAAGCTGAAATAAACAAAATTTTTTAATTTTCTTATTCCTCAATGATCTAAAAGATAACCCTAAATAAATAATAGTAACAATGCATTGGGTGATTATAGCATATGGATAGTAAAATGAACGGCAGAAATGTCATAAAAGAATTTGGGTTTGCCGAATGTTTTTTCACCATTAGAGTGAGATTAGGCACTTTGGGGAAGAATGCCACAAGTGAGGTGCCTTTCCCATTCCTCCACATCAGTGGGCACATGTTATCCACATGACATCACTTGGTCACTTGAGTAAGGTGTTTTCTGGTAGGTTTCTCCAATGCAAAGTTTCTGTGTTTCTTTTTCTCTTTCTATTCTTTGGAAGCAAGACACTGAGTACAGCCCACAGTCAGTGGAAGGGGAATGAAAGTTCATCTTTTGGAGAGCAGAGTATCTACATACATTATCTGGAATTCTTTTAAAAGGAAAAAATTTCTCTTGGTAGCTGATTTTTATTTGTTCCATTCCTTTTAGTTTCTTTGTTTCTCCTTTACTGCCTTCTCTGAGTTTATTTGGATAATTTTTTTTTTTTTTGTGGTACATGGGCCTCTCACTGATATAGCCTCTCCCATTGCAGAGCACAGGCTCTGGACATGCTGGCTCAGCCGACATGGCTCACAGGCCTAGCCGCTCTGCAGCATGTGGGATCTTCCTGGACCGGGGCACAAACCCGCGTCCCCCGCATTGGCAGGCGGACTCTCAACCACTGCACCACCAAGGAAGCCCTATTTGGATAATTTTTATGATTCCTTTCTAACTCCTCTGTTAACTTATTTATATTCCTTTTTTAATAGTTTTTAGTAGTTGCCCGAGGGTTTAAAATATGCATTTTAAAATAATCTGTTAAATTACTAAATGTATTTATTTATTATTAAATTAAATCCATTAAATGTATTACACCTTCAAACACATTGTGCATAAAGCCCTTTATAACAGTACATCTCCTGCTCTTTCTTCTCATGGCTTGTTCTTGTGGTCACACATTTCATTTTTACAAGTGTGATAAACACAATAATATGTGTTATTAAAAGCATGTAAAGTTAACACTTTAAACAGCTTATTTTAGGACAATTTAAAATTAGAAAAATTTTCTCTCACCTTTATTTATTTCATTTCTGATGCTCTATTTCTTTGTGTGGATCCAGGTTTCTAACCTATACAATAATATGTGTTATTAAAAGCATGTAAAGTTAACACTTTACATGCTTTTAATATGTGTTATTAAAATAATATGTGTTATTAAATAACACATATTATTTTGTGTGTTATTATATGTGTTATTAAATAATAACACATAATAATATGTGTTATTAAAAGCATGTAAAGTGTTAACTTAACAATAATATGTGTTATTAAAAGCATGTAAAGTTAACACTTTAAACAGCTTATTTTAGGACAATTTAAAATTAGAAAAATTTTCTCTCACCTTTATTTATTTCATTTCTGATGCTCTATTTCTTTGTGTGGATCCAGGTTTCTAACCTATACCATATACCTTCCACCTGAAGAACTTCCTTTAACTTTTTTTGTAGAGTAGGTCTGGTTGCAATGAATTCTCTTGGCTTCTGTTTGTCTAATAATATCTTTATTTCTCCATATATTTTTAAATAACTTCATTGAGATATAATTTACATACCATAAAGTTCACCTATTAAAAGTGAACAATAGTTTTTAGTATATTTACAATGTTTTGTAACCATCTCCATAGTCTAATTTTTAAGCATTTTCATTCTCTCGTGAAGAAACTTTGTACTTCCTAATTGTTCCTCCCACCCTCCCTCTCTTTGGCTCTCCCCACTAGTTCTAGGCAACCAAAAATCTTCCTCTGTCTCTATGGATTTTCCTGTTCTAGTTATTTCACATAAATGGGATCATAAAACATGTGGTGTCTTTTTAAAATTTTTTTATTTTTTGCGGTACCTGGGCCTCTCACTGTTGTGGTCTCTCCCACTGCGGAGCACAGGCTCCAGACGTGCAGGCTCAGTGGCCATGGCTCACGGGCCCAGCTGCTCTGTGGCATGAGGGATCCTCCCGGACCGGGGCACGAACCCACATCCCCTGAATCGGCAGGCAGAGTCTCAAACACTGCACCACCAGGGAAGCCCTATGTGGTGTCTTTTGATTGGCTTACTTCACTTAGCATAATGTTTATGGGGTTCATCCAATTCACAACAGTATTTCATTCCTTGTTATTGCCAAATAATATTCCATTATGGATATACCACATTTTTCTTATCCATTCCTCAGTGGATGGACATTTGATTTACTTCCACTTTTTGGCTATTATGAATAATGTTCCTATAGACCTTAATATTTAGGTTTTTGTGTTGTTACCTGTTTTCATTTCTTAGGATAGAAATTTTCAGTTCATATAATAACTATATTAGGATTTTGAAGAACTGCAAAACTGTTTACAAAATGGCTGAACAATTTTACATTCCCATCATCAATGTATAAGGGTTTCAATTTCTCTAGATCCTCTAGTACTTGCTTTGTCTATCTTTTTTATTTTAGCTGTCTTGGTGGGTGTGAAGTGGTAAGTCGTGGTTTTGATTTGCACTTCCCTAATTAGTAATGATATTGAGCATCTTTCCATCCTTAATAACCACTCATGTATATTTTTGGAGAAATGTCTATTCAAATCCTTTGCCCATTTTTTATTTGTGTTTTTAATCTTTCCTTTATTGAATTGTAAGACTTTATCCTACATTCTGGACCTAAGTCCATTCACAGATGTATGGCTTACAAATATTTTTTCCAGTCTGTGGGTTTTCTTTTCTCCTTCTTGATGATGTCTTTTAAAACACAATAGTTTTTAATTTTGGAGAAGTCCAACTTATCTATATTCTTTATCATTTGTGTTTTGAGAGTTATATCATTGTGTAAACCAAGATAATAAAGATATAGTCCTGTGTGTTTTTCTAAAATTTTTAAAGTTTAGTTGTTACATTTAGGTGGAAGGTCCACTTTGTGTTAATTTTTGTATTTTGTATCATTGTCTGATTTAGGTATCAGTGTAAGACTGACCTCATAGTATCAGTAGGAAAATGTTCACACGTTTCTATTTTCTGGAAGAGTCAGTAAAGCTTTGGTGTTCATTCTTCTTTAAATGTTGAATAGAATTTACCTGTGAAGTTAACTGGCCCTTGGGCTTTACTTTTTGAGGAGTTTTAAAATTATTAATTCTATCTCTTTACTTGTTATTGGTCATTTAATATTTTATATTTCTTCTTGATTCAATTTCAGTAATTTGTGTCTTTCTAGGAGTTTGTTCATTTCCTCTAAGTTATCTAATTTTTTGGTGTCAGTTGCTCAAAGTATCCACTGGTAGGCCATCATATTTCTGTAAGATTGGTAGTGATGTCCCCTCTTAATTCCTGATTTTAGTCATTTGCACCTTCTCATCTTCTACTGTCAGTTTAGCTAAAGGTTTGTCAGTTTCATTTGGTCTTACAAAAGAACCAACATTTTTTGGTTCCTGTTCTCTATTGTCTTTTTTTCTCTATTTCAGAGACGTCTATTTCTCCTGCAGTGAGAAACCTGTGCTGTTACTCCTCACTGAATGCAGCCTTGGGAATTCATGCAGTTCTGTTCACCAGGACTGTAATTTTATCTTGCTCTTTTGATTGTCTCTTACCCTGTCTCCTCATAGAGCTTCTGGCCTTCTGCATCTATTTTTATCACACCTAGCTGTTAGATTTCACAGATTGCTAGCTAATTACTGTATTGTTTTCAACATTGTTCTGGAGCACACAGAACAATGATTCTGGAGCACACAGATTGCTCCACAATCTGATCAAGCTGAATCCACTCCCTTAGCAGGAGCAGAGAATTACCAGTCTTTGAGACTTTCTCCCCTCTCCCCTGAGGAGGATCTCTGCACTGTGGTGCAAACCTGGGGGGATGAGAGGGAGTTTTGCCCTTTGCTGGCTGCTTCACACAGGTCCCCTCTATGTAGCAAGACTTATGTGAAATGGGAAGCGAAGTACAGGAGAGGCACTGGTGCTGTGACCCAACTTCTGCCAAACTGCCCAGCCTGACCGGAGAAGATGGAATGAGCCAATGTCTCCTGGCTGCTGAGTCACCCTGGAATAGGTCTTCTGCCTTAGGAAGCTGGTGGGGAGGGAGCTTCCACTCAACTTCCCAGCCACTGAAGCAGCTCTCCTGTAACACAGAGCTTGGAGGAAAAGGGGACTCTTTTAAGGTGGCCAGAACCACCTAGGGTAGCTTTTCTACAGGGAGTGGGGGGAGGATGGGAACTGCCACTCAGCTTCAAAGGTCATAAGAACAGTTGTTCCACAAGGCAGAGCTAAGGAAAATGAGTAGAATCACTAGCTCCTATGTCATAGCCTCTCACTGTTCTTGCTGTGTTTACATAGATTTTATTGCATAAGTGGTTCTCCATTTGTTGTAAGCCCTTTGATCAATCCCCAAAGACTCTGAGTGACTGTCTTTGCTAATTTTTCTAAGTTCTCAGCACTGAGAACTTAAAATATTTCTGCTAGCTACTCTTACACATTTTTTCATGTCTACTCTTAAGATAGCCAACCTGCAATTTTTAAAAAAATATTTACTGTTATTATTTTCCATAGGGTTTAGTACATTCCCTCAAAGATACTGTTATTCACTTGCAAAAAAAAAATCTAACTTGTTTGAATGGATTTCTAAAAATATATTTCTTGAGTTGTATTTCTCAGTGTCTCCGTTTGTTAGGACTGCGACAACAAAGTATCACAAACTAGCTTAAAAAACAGAAATGTATTGTCTTACAGTTCTGATATCTAGAAGTTCTAGGTCAAGGTGTCAGCAGGGCTGGTTCTTCTGAGGGCTATGGGAGGGAATCTGTTTCACACCTCCCTCCTAGCTTCTAGTGGTTTGCTGGCAATCTTTGGCATGACATGACTTCTAGAAGCATCGCTCCCATCTCTACTCCTTTTTTTTTTTTTTCACATTTTCCCCTCTGTGTGCTATCTGTGTCTAAATTTCCCCATTTTATAAGAACACCAGCCATATTGCATTAGGGGCCCACCCTCTCCAGTATGACCTCATCTTAAATAATTATATCTGAAACCATCCTGTTTCCAAATAAGATCACAATCAGAGTTACTGGTGCTTAAAACTTCAGCATATGAAGTTCAGTTTGTGGGGAGACAAAATTCAAGCCATAACACTTAGAAACTTAATTTATATATTTTCCTAGCTTAGTTTATATTATTTTCCAGGCCATTAACTTACTTAATATCAATAAAGAAACTAAATGTGAGGAAACAGAGGAGTAATGGAAAAAACTGTTAATCCCACTGAATTTTCACTATAGTAAGATCCCCTTTGAACAGATTAAAGAAAATCAAATAGAACACCCAGTTCATCTGTGCCTTTGGATAGATGCCTTGTACATCCTTGAAATCTATGTGTTGATGTGGGAATTGAAAAGGAAAAGGTTTTACCAGGGCATCACTGGGTTTTATCTCAAAGCAAACACTGCCCACATGTAAGGAGAATTTTCACAATTCACAGGGATTGTGACCTAATTAACTAACCATAATATTATAAAGTCCATACTTCTCCCTTTTAATGAGCTCAGAAAACCCACTCAGGTTGTGCATTACCACATGAGTTTACATTGATAAATTGATCATATAACTGTTAAATTTCTTCCCTTCCCTTCCTCTTTGTCTTCTTTAAGTATAAATACATCCTCCAGTTTACAGAGGTGGGGAAAACTCACCTCCCTTTATTTCCTAATAAGCCAGATATAAAACCTGGTAAAAATGGAAGGAAAACTACTTGAAAATATGGAAAATAAACACAAGCAGGTAAATCAGAGAAGAACACAAGAATATGAGAACCACCAAAAACAGTAAATTCAGTAATTTTTACTTCTGGTATCCCTAGCCTGAACTCAGCACATCCCAAAACTTGGAAGTGAGCACTACAGTGTAGACATAGTGAGGTACAGAAGAAACCCTTTAATTTTGTCTGGGGGAGCAGAAAAGGGACTCTTCAAACTCAGAGACAATGAGAGGAATCACTGGGGGTGATGGGTGTTTCTCTTTTTCTTTATTCTCTCTCATACTCAGTGCAGCAGTGGCCCGCAGTGGGTTTCCAATGTCCCAGTGGTGATGGCAAGAGTGGAGAGGAAAACAGTGTCAGGGAGGAAGACATTTTCCTATGCTCTTCTAGGTTCTTCTGGCTGGTCTTAGAATTAAATTGATATGAAACAGATTAACTGGACAAAATCAAATAAAAATTTAATAACGTGTGTACATGGGAAAGATCCAGGAGAACTGAGTAACTTGACCAAATGGTTAAAGCCCTAAACTTAAATACCATCCTCAGCTAAAGACAAAAAAGGATGTTGAGGGTGGGGAAAGTCAGTTATGGGAGATGACCAGGAAAGCCAAAAGTAAACAAGGGTGATTGTGATGCAGATTTAAGTCACTGCCTTCTCCATTGATAAGGGTTTCTAGAGATCTGGTCATCCTCCTCTTCCAGGTACAGAGAGGTAAACACCCTTACAGTGGAGATTTCCCTTACAAATGTACATGTTTCTTACAAAAGGGCAATTCCTACTTGGTTTTCAGAGCCTTTTCTGGGTCTGCTGTTTCTCAGAAAACAACCAGCTTAAAACAATTAATATGCCAAGGAGACATTTTTTAGGGTAGCAAAGTTCTGCTCCCCTACAATAGCTTCCAGGAGCCAAATATGTGAAGAAAGGAAATCTTTCACTGGGAGGAACTGTGGTGCCAATAGGGTGGGATCATGTAGCTTTCTGTTCTCCTGCCACTTGGTCTTGAATGTGTCAGAACCATAGGAGTGTATAGTTTTTGACCAAAGGACCAAACAGAGAATTTGGGGAACTGGAAAATAATAAGGTGATAATGGAGAGGGAAGAGCTCAGGAAAATGGACCAATAAATTGTTTTGAACTCTTGGGTTCACCCTAGACTTGTGCAGGCATGAATTTGATGGTAATTAGTATACCAAAGACTTTGAGACCCTCCGTATAGTTCCCAGACTGACCACTGGATGTGGTATATGGAGGACAGACCTGAAAAGTTCTGCAAAGGCTTTGAGAATTGAACTGACATTAGAAGAAACCCACAGAAATCAAAATAAAAGCAAGACCCAGAATCTCATTATTTAAATCTCTAAATGTCAAGGATACAAACAAAAATCACTTGACGTATGAAGCATCATGAAAATTTCAACTCAAATGGGAAAAAAAAATCAAGATAGACTGACAATGTGATGACAGATGCTGGAAACAGTAGGAATTATTCAATCTGAACAATAGAGGAAAAAATGATTGGGAAAAAAAAAGGAAAAGTCTTAGAGACCTGTGGCATAACAATAAAAGATTCAACATTCATGTCATCAGAGTCCCAAAAGAAGAGGAGAAAGAGTACAGGGCTGAAAAAAAAATTGAAAAAATAATGATGAAAATTTCCCAAGATTGGCAAAAGAATGAAACTACAGATTCAAGAGATACAGTGAATCCTAACAAGCATAAACTCAGAAACTGTACATCCAGATACTTAAAATCAAACTGCTGAAAAATTAAAATGAAGAAAAAGCTGTATAAGCAGCCATTAAAAATGATGTGTTATCTATAGAGAAATAACAATTCAAACAACTGTGGCTCTCTTATCAGAAATCATGAAGGCCAAAAGGAAGGGGCACAATATTTTTTAAGTGCTGAAAGAAAAAAATTGTCAACTCAGAATCCTATTTTCAGTGAAACTATCCTTTAGGAAAGAGATTTTCTCAGTTGGAGGAAAACTAAGAGGATTCATTGTCAGAAGACCTGCTCTAAAAAAAGTTGCTAAAAGAAATTCTTTGAACAGAAGAGAAAAATGCTAGAAGGAAAATTGGAATAGTTCACTCAGTACAGCTAAAATAGCTGGATACTATATACATCAAGGTGATAAGGCAAGGTGATTCTGAAGGGTGTAGAGAAGGAAGACCATCTGAGGTTTGGGGACCTAAGGACCCACATTGTGAGTAGTACCCATGTTTTCTTTTTACCTGGTGTATCCCAGAATGTGTGTAACCGAGCAGGACCCTATGGGGCCTTCCCAGGACAGACCACATATCCTCTACTTTAGCTCCTCTCTGAAGTACCTAGATAATAGTATCTGTCACACATTTCCTGAGTTGATTTTCAGAGGCTAAAATCACCATTAAATGGAAGACTTCTTGATGACCATGAGCACATAGGCCCCAGACCTACTGGCACCTAAGGATTGATAATGTTAACCCTTGTGACACTGCCTTGTTACTTCACCATCAACAAATCAGAGTATTGTGCTCCAGATGATCATGTACCTGGGATGCCCCTCCTTCACCCGGCCTTTAAAAATGCTTTGCTGAAACTCTTTGGGGAGTTCAGGATTTTAGAGCATGAGCCACCCATTCTCCTTTACAATAAACCTGCACTTTTACAATAAATGCTGTACTTTCTTCACCACAACCCAGTGCCAGTAGACTGGCTTTATAGCATGTGGGAAGGAGACCCAAGCTTGGTTCAGTAACAGGTGTACTAGAGAAGCCGGCAGCCTGGAAAAGCCAGCAGGCACAGACAACAGCAACAAGAAAAGCTTTGGAAAGGCCTGCTCTCTCTTACCAAAGGACCAAGAAAAGGGCAGCCTGAAAAGGCAGAAAACTTTCAGAAAATAACTACACATGGGAAAAAATTGCAGCCCGATCTCCCTCCCCAAAATTAAAGGCTCAGAGGGAAGCCTATATTTCCATCCTCACTCAGATGTAACCGTGTGACCATCATCTCCTGCAAAGATTGTGTTAGAAAATGCAAGAGGAGAGCCTGGACTTCCATCCCCACTTGGTGGCTCAAAGGAGCCTTTCCCCTCCCTCCCAGTATGGTGTCTAAGGAAGCCCAGTGAAAACCTGCAACTTCCACCACTGGTGAGGAGACTTCATCTCTCCCACATGCTGTCCTTGGAGGACGTGTGAAGAAACCAGTGAGGGCCCCTTCCAGCCAGGCAGTATCAGCAGATCACAGTAGGGAGCCAGAACTCCCTCCAAGTCCTTCAGTAAGGAGACCCCCCTCCCCTCAGGCCACCAGTTTAAACACCAGTTTTGCTAAAGACAAAAGAAAGGAGGGTTGGGGAGGCAAGTTGTGGGGAGGTGAACAGAAAAGCAAGGTAAAAAGTATGAGGTTTGTTATGCAGATTTAAGTCCAAGCCTCCTCCACTGATACCTGTTTCTTATTTAGTCACCCTCTCTTCCAGGTACAGAGAGAGAAACACCCTTACAAATGGAGAGTTCCCTTATCAATGTAAAATTTCCCTTACAAAAGAGTTAACTTTTCTGTTTTCAGAGCTTCTCCAGCATCTGCTGTTTCTCAAAATACCTCAAATTTATCCAGGTGCCAGAAAGACAAAATTTGCAGTGACAAATCTGCTCCCCACCTTCCTTATCACAGAAGTCTTGGACCCAGCTTCTGCGCTGTTGCAAATTTAGGTCCTCAGATGCAGCAGAGAGTCAGTTAACTCCAAGGCCTTGTTCACCTCAGACACAGGAAAAAAAAAAAAAAAACTTATTCAGCCTAATTCAGGTTTCACTCCCCACATCTCAGTAGCTCTAAGAAATATTTTTAAATGGTTCCCATTGGCCAATAAGTAATCTGTGTCTTATTAAAGATGACAGCAAAGTTCAGGGAGGTTGCATTCTGGAGACTTATTTGTGGAAGAATCCTTATCAGCTGATGTTATTTATACTTCTGGCTTGTGTTGTCACCCATTATCCGATATATTTTCTTCTCTGAAATGTATATATGTTACCAAGTCTAAGCGCGCTCTGCTCACCGCACAACAGGCCAATAAACTGGGAGATGAGGTGTTGAGGCAAGGAATAGCCACTTTATTCAGGAAATCAGCAGACCAAGAAGATGATGGACTAGGGCCCCCCAAAAACATCTTTCAGTGTCTAGATGCCAGTTTCTTTTATAGAACAGAGAGGGGAAGGAGGTGAGGAAGTAAAGTATAAAGGTTAGTTTTGCCTGACTTGGCCAGTATCTGGGAGGGGATGTGTTAATTTCTTCTTTTCTGCAGCCATTCACAGGTGGGCAGGGTCAGATTGTCTCCCTGTGAGCTGAACAAAGGAACTTTAGTTTAACATTCATGCAGAGGGGCAGGGTTCCCTGATGCAGGCCATTATGTATGATTATAATAACAAAAGCAATGAAAAGCAAAGGTTAAAGTCAAAGAAACAGACCAAATATGGAGTCAAGATTGGCTCTTCCCTGTTACACATACAAAGAGATCTAAAAACATCTCATAGATATACTTGGAAATTTCCTTCATAATATTCCTTTTATAATAAGTTATGGTAAATACTTTATTATTGATAAGTTAAGAACTGGGATGTTATTGGATAGACCTAGAGATTACCATACTAAGTGGAGTAAGTCAGAGAAAGACTAATATCACATTATATCACTCATATGTAGAATCTAAAAAAATGATACAAATGAACTTATTTACAAAACAGAAATAGACTCACAGACACATGTTGAAAGCTCAGCTTCTGTGTACACCAGTGCTGAATCAAACCTTGGAGACAGAGTTTTGGGTGAGGTAGAAAAGGATAGCTTTATTACTTTGCCAGGCAAAGGGGCACACAGAGGACGCCTGCCTCAAAAAACTATATGTCCCAACACAGGAGGATTTGATGAGGAGTTTTATGACAGTAGTCCCAAGTGTGGGGTTGCTGACAAGATTAGGGTATGTGCAGGGTGTCAGGTGGTTGGGTCTCCTAAACTTGATGGGCTTCTTAGGTCCCTTTAATCTTGCCTCAGGTGGTTTCTTGGCTGCTTTTCCAATCTGCCATTTGGAACTCATGGAGGCTGGAGTCTTGCCTACCAGAAACGGACGACAAAAAGCCTCCGTGCCTGGGAGCCCCACAAGGTCCCACTCAGTTTCACATAGAAGACAAAATTATGGTTACCAAAGGGGAAAGAGTGAGAGGGGAGAGGGATAAATTAGGAATTTGGGATTAACATATACATGCCACTATATATAAAATAGATAACCAACAGGGCCTACTGTATAGCACAGGGATCTATATTCAATATCTTGTAATAACCTATAATGGAAAAGAATCTGAAAAAGAATAGATTTATATATATGTATAACTGAGTCACTTTGCTGTACACCTGAAACTAAAACAACATTATAAATCAACTATACTTCAATAAAAAATGAATTTTAAAAAGTTAAAAAGAAAGGAATTGCGATGTTATACTTACTTAGACCTTCTGGTTAACAAAGAATTAACGATCACTCAGAATATAAAGGAAACACTGGTTAGCAAAGAATTAAAATGATAAACAAAATATATTTATACCTAAACCCTTGGAGATTCAGCTGATTCAGATTCACAGGGTTCATGCTGGCATCCCAGTGCAATATTCAGAATGTCAATAATTGCCATACATTAGTTTATAAAATACTTTCTGGTTGACATGTTTTTAATCTAGATTTTAGATAATGCTCAGTACTAAAATACGAATACTCTGCATTTATGGAAGAATTTCCAGTTGGAGCTCAAAAAGCAATTGGAGATTATCTTCCAAAGACTTGCTATTCTGCTTAAATAGACAGAAGTCTCCTTATTTTGTCAAAGCTAGTCACTTTCTGTCACAACATTTTTAAGCCATGTCACCAAAGTCTACATTATCTTCCTTCAAAATGTCTTCCTGTTTCTTGGATGTAATGCTGTGCCACTTGTAGATGTAATCACTACAATTAATGTCTGGTCCAGCCTTCTTCACCTGAGAAACATCCTTGAGGCCTTCAAAACCACCCTAAATGGACACTGTTTCAACACCCTGTGCTTATCTTGAACCACATGTGTTAGTTCGCATTCTATCTGTTTATATGTATTAGGATTCTAAGAAACTCTGAGTTACTCAGGTTATATTGTTTTGTGTAATTCCTCTTAATCACTAGTACTTGACATATCACTTGGACATTTACAGGATAAATAAAATAAATGAATGAAGCAATAAACAAGTCAATTGAATACATAAATTAATACACTAATTCTTAACCAACCAATAGAAATATCAAGGTAATGGTTGGGTAGATGTTTTGGTGCTGTAATAGAGAGCCTGGGATAGCCACTAACTCACTTCATCATTCTATTCACTGAATAGAGGGACTTGAAAGCTCTAATTTGAAAATAATGAGGTTTCAATGTTCTTTCAGAAAACTCTAACATAAATAATTACATAATAAAGATAAAACAGCCAAGAGTAGATTGGGAAAAAAAGGATAAGGCCAAATAATTACTTCCAGTGTTTTTATTAATTTCCAAAATTAAGTCAACTTGATGGCACAGACCACAGATTTTCACAAAGTAACAGTTGATATCATCATCTAGGTATGCTTTAGAACACAAATCTCAATTTTTTCCCTTCCTTTAGCTGAAATAATAAAGATAAATTTTGCAATGATTTGAGATGGAAAAAATTACCACCCACATTATTCCATATAAAGGAATTTACCCACTTTTAAAATAAAACCTATTTTTACCTAAAATGTCTTCTCATGTGAGTAATGTGCAAGTTGGCATATTGCTTCAGTGACCTGCTGAGCTGGCATATGGGATACATATCAATGGAATTGAGTGTAATTTCAGTTTTGCCATAAATTATTCATGTGGAATGGCCAACATGTTACTTCCCCAGGCCTTGGAGTCCTGTCTATCAAATAAGGGCATCAGATTCTATGATCGCTGAACTACCTTCCAGGTCATTTATCAATCTGAAACATTGAAGGACCCTGTGGGGCCCTCCCAGGTACAAATCCTTTATGTGTCCCCCATTTTCTATTTGTAGGAATCAGGCTTCATTCACCCTCCTTGACCTTCCCTGAGTTCCAAAGGGCAGATTCAAACAGTTGCTTATCAGGGAAAGAAAGGAAGGCAGAAAAGAAGGAGAAGCAGTCAGGAAACAATAGTGCAGCCGTGGGGCAGGATCCTGGTTCTTCCTCAAAGAATAATATCTTTGAGTTCTTCTGTAGGAACTAAGGTCCCACCCAGGTGGAGGACAGTAACTTCAGGCTGAGCACAAGATTCCTGGAGCACCACCCTGTTACCTCACCAACCAATCAAAAGAAAGTGTGCACACAGTGGAAGATAATGAAGACTCTGACCTCCTCCCCCACTGATTCTCCCTTTAAAAACTTTCATGGTTGAGCAGAATCTGTGGGGTTGGTTTTTGGACATGAGTCTGACTTCTCCCCAAGTTGCCAGCCTCCTGAATAAAACAATATTTCCGTTCCTACCAGAACTTGTTTCTCCAGTATTGGCTTTCAAGCAGCAAGCACCCAAACCTGAGCTTGGTAACAAATCCAGTATCCTGTTATTGGCATATTTCAATATTCTAATTGCCATTTAAATTATCTACATGTACAGATATTATGTATTACTGACTTGAGTAGAATTTAGAATTAATTGTTTAAAAGAGCAGATAAGCTTCCCATTGTAACAGAAATGAAAGACACTAAATCTTGCTGAGTGCTTTCTACATATGCTTACAGTGGTAACAAAATGTAAACTTTTTGTGATTATACTCCATGGACTATCTGCAGATGTGCTGTCAGTTTGTACAGGTAAGGATGCTATAGTAACTCAAGATGTCACAGCTACTCCTTTCTAGTTAACCTCCAGGAAAAAACAGAACAAGGGTCTGAGACCCAAAGAGGGCTTACTGAGGGAATCATCTGGTTTATAGATTTACATAAAGGGAAATTAGCCAGGATTTACCATTTTGTAAAGATGATTTTCTTTAGTGGACAACTCTCATTATACCTATAAACAGAAGAATTTTTAAAATTAAATTTTAAAAATTCTTCTGTTTATAGGTATAATGAGCAAGTGATGATTTTCCTATAATAGCATTTCATTAATTTTCTAAATCAAGACAGATTTCTAAAAAACCCTAATTTTGACTCCAAGATTAATTGAAGACTTTTTCATTGTTAATAAGATCACTTTTTAAAGATATTTTACATGTGATATTTTAAATGGAGCTGGGTAGTTCTAGTATCTACAGAAAGGGGGGGTTTCCCTAATGTTGAAAAAAATTGTAGTTGACCCTGAACAACACTGAAGGTAGAAAAGGATGGAATACAGAGAGAAAGATCAAGCATATAAGACAATGAGTCTTATTTTGAAATTGTTGATTTTTTATCTTTCAAAATACCTTTGATCATACTAGCATACACAAAACCCTGTTTTTCATGACAAGGTCACCTCTCAGTTTTAAGTTAGGTCCCTTGATAAAACATTTTCTCCTAATAACTCACATCATGTGAAGATATATAGCAATATCAGGTAAAGTTGAGAATATCGTAACATACACGATTTGGAGGTCAGAGTAAAATGTACATTAGGTTCAGGTATGAAACAATTGACATTTTTGTAATTTCACAATGTAATTTTAGAAATAAACAAAAGTGAAGACCTTTTAAGGTGGCCTTCTGGTAGTTTCTGTGCCTGTTGTGAGGTTGCTGCCTCTATTTACAACGTTTTCAGACTACCTTTTGTGTAATTACCTCTGGTCCAGTGTAGACACCACGCACAAAATGATTGGTCTCAGTATTTTATTTTCAGATCTTGTTTTGACCCAGAAAAGGAAAAACAGAAAGAAATTATTCAGGTTAAACAACATAATTTCAAACCTCATTTTCCTGTCTCTAAAAGTATAATAGACTCTTAGAAGTTTAGATATTTCCACCATGAAATGTACTCAGAGTTCTATAATAACCTGTGAGAGGGAATCTCAAACACTATGAGGATGGCAGCCTCAGTGGGGTGAGTGCACATTTGTCTTACCAAGTTCATGCCTCGGAAAGGACAGTGTTCGTCTCGGTGACTGAATTTATTCATGTCCCTAAAAAGCAGCCTCTAAAACAAGTTGGCAATTACAACTGCTATGCCATGATTGTACTGCAGAGAGGAATCCAAGAGCCTTTCAGTGTCTGACACACACTCAGTCCCCTTGGTGGCAACCCCCCAGTTCCATCCAGCCAGTAAATATGTCTCAGATGCTTCCTGGGGGTCAGACAATTCTGGGTTCAGGGGTCCAGCAGTGAGCAGGAAAGACGAAGCCTCTGTTCTTCTGAGGCTTTCATTCAGGAGGGATTTCAGGACATGCCACCCCAAAATAGACTGCTTCGGTATGTTGATTATTTTGAGCTGTAGGCACTTGAAAAACAGCAAATGTAGGGAGAGGCTTTCTCTGAACTCTCCATATCTGCCTAAAGACTGATCCTCCAAAAAGAATGAAACTGTCATAGATTCCCTCCTGGAGTTTCATCAACTGAGAAGAATTGATTCATCACAGGAGAGGAGACCAGAAGTCAAAATCACACCCAGACTTTGTCACAAATTATCACAGCTCTCACCTATTCTTCTAAGGGCTTATTCATCCTTCCCCCACATCATTTACTCTCCCCTAAGTGGCCTACATCTCCTCTTCTCTTCCCCTAAGAAGAGGATACTAAGGTCTCAAATCTCAAAACCTTTTTGGATATTTGTTTTTGTTTCCTGTGATGTCCCCAAGCACATAATATAAAAAATTAATAAATTTGTATACTTTTTCTCATATTAATCTACCTATTGCCAGTTTGCTTTATAGACCCAGCCATGGAACCTAAAAGAGTTGGTGAATGTCTCTCTTCCCTTACACAGTAAACAGATGATGTATCCATACAATAACAGCCACAAAGGGCAACCAATGGAGGGAGGGCCCTGTGTGCTGAGAGGAGAGGGTCAGAGGTCCAGTGACATTCTAGCAGAGACCTGAAGGCTATGAAGGCAGGAGCCAAACCCATGTGGATGTCAGAGGGGGTCTGGGGTCAGCTGGTCCAAGTGCTGCCACAAGATCCAGTGGGATGAAGACTTCTGGGTGTGGCACCATGGAGGTCACTGGCCTTGATGAAACCAGTGTTGGCGGGTTGGTGAAGACTAAACCTGTCTGGAACAGGTTTGAAGGAATAGGAGGAGAGGAAATAGAGATTTTGGAAGAACATGCCTTCTGGAGCTGAGTTATGTATCCTGAACAGTCTGGTCACAGCTGTGTCAGAACCAGCACCCTAACCAGAAGCAGTGAGAAGTTCAGTGCAAGGAAATAAGGAGCTTGTGGTCGTGAGAGAGGGCACAGACTTGGGAGGCCCTGCCTTGTGGCAGGTGAAGGCCAGCATCCACCCAGCTGCCCTGCACTCTGTGTCTGCAGAGGCCACAGACATGCCGGCCACAGCCTGTCTCTGCACTGGCATAGCTGGTGCTTTGTAGGGGAGGAAAAAAGTCTTTCTGAACTCTTTCAAGGTCCTTGACTGGGTCTAAAAATCAAACTGACAAAGACATACTAACAGGAGAAAAGCATACATATTTTACTGAATTTTTACACGTACATGAGAATATTTGCCAAAGAATGAACACTCAGAGAAGTGACCAGAGCGGGAAACTTTGATACCTTTTAGACAAAGAAACAATACATTTGTGAAGAATGGACAAGGCAAAGGAGTTTGGGCGAGGGAGAGTAAATGGTGAAGAAGTAACTAGGAGGAAAAGTTAGTTTTTAAGGTTTGTTTGTACACATTTCTTGGCCCCAAATTCCCCACCTCCAGTGATAAGAATGCCTTCCCTCCTCCTGGTACAGGGAGGGCACCCTCCACACAGGAGTTTTATGGCCTTTTTCAGGGAAGAAGCATGAGGTGGGGGAGGTCAGAGTGACTTTCTTTCTTCTGCCATTTCCCCCAGTTCCTTCAGTCTTAGATATTCAATGTGCCAAGGTGCTATACTTTGGGGTAGTATGTCCTGAATCCTATCACCTTCTCTTCCTGTAATGCTTCTCCATACATTGCAGCTAGAAGAAATGGTATATCTTCCCTGTAAAGTCTGAAATAATTGTTCCTCTTGGGTCCCCCTAGACCTCTCCTCTCCTCACTCACATGCCATTGCATTGTATTTAAATACATATACATCCATAAATCCTGTAAATTCTGAGATGAAAGGGATCATGCCGAACTAATTTATGCAGTTTCTAGCATAAAGTCTGGCATAGAGTAGGCACTCACTGGTTTCTCAGTAAATGTTTATGATAGATGATGTGGCTGTTTAGAGAGTTCCTTTATTTTCTACATCCCCTTACAAAAAAGTGCTCATCTGAAGCTACCTGAAAATATCTCTGATCCTTATAACCTGCAGCAGGTCAATACCATAGGTTTTCACTGCAAGTAAAGGTTTCCTTCTCATAAGGAAGCACGTGTCTCTGTTCTGGCCCAGAGTGTTTCACAGGAGGAACACACTGCTTGCTGTCTCCCAATACTCACTCTCCCATCTTAAGTCAGAAATAAAGGCGGGGTTTAGCTGGGACCTTGCCGCCTCCAGAAAGAGCCTCTCTTTCCCAGCCTGTCTTGGCACTGGCCTTGTGTCTAGGTTTATGTAAGTGGAAATCTTACCTCTTCCTCCAGGAAGTCTCCTTAAATAGAGGCTGGATGCCCTTCTCTGTTTCTTTCTCCATCATGCTGCTGAAGTCCTAGCAGCCACCTTGAAACATGAGATTAAGAACCACAGCTAAGGGCAGACAGAGATGGGAGCTGGAGGAACCAAGGGTTCCTGGCTACCTTACTGCCCACCCCTGGGCTTCCTTAAAATGAGAAAAATAAAATAAAATTCACCTTCTATCAACCCTATGTTAAAAATATGACAAAAGGCCCAAAATGGAGTTGCTTATGCCAAGTCATATGTCACCAAACTGAGACAACTAAATTACAGTTTCTGCTCTTCCAGAAATTACATCTTAATTTCAGTCAATCAGGAATCACCTGATCAGCACTAGTGAGGTCATCTGCCTGATAGACCCCCCCCATGCCCTAAGGGAAAGTAACCTTGCAATAGCCAACGCAATTTTTGGCCTAGTATAACTTCCTTGTTCCTGGTCCCTTCTGCTTATAAAAGTCTTCATCTTGTACAACTCCTCAGAGCTCCTTACTATCTGGTAAACTGCATACTGTTCAATTCATGATTCTTTGAATAGAGCCAACAAGATCTTTAAAATTTACTCAGCTGAATTTTGTTTTTTTAACAAGACAGAGTAATAAGAGAAAACACACAGACTTATTTAGTATGAGTTTTTTTGTTTGTTTGTTTTTTGTGGTACGCGGGCCTCTCACTGTTGTGGCCTCTCCCGTTGCGGAGCACAGGCTCCGGACGCACAGGCTCAGCGGCCATGGCTCATGGGCCCAGCCGCTCTGCGGCATGTGGGATCTTCCCGGACCGGGGCATGAACCCGTGTCCCCTGCATCGGCAGGCGGACTCTCAACCACTGCGCCACCAGGGAAGCCCTAGTATGAGTTTTATGTGACTCAGGGGAGTCTTCATAAGAAAAGGGAGACCCAAAGAAGTGGTTAAAGCTGAGTGCTTTTGCGCTAGGTTTGATGAAGGGTGGAAAGCCGTAGAAAAATGTGATAGGACAAGAGGGTATGAGCAAAGGGTAATGTCTTGGGGGAAACTTAGCGAGGACTGCTCCTTCATATTCTTCTTGGTGTCCCTGTCTTGGAGATAAGGATGCACCTTTCCTCCAGTCATAGGGAGATTTTATGACCTGTTTCAGGAGAGAAAGTGAGGAAAATTCTCAAACTAAATCAGCTTAAAATATTCAATTTGCCAAGTGCCATATTTTGGGGTAGTGTGTCCTGAATCCCATCAATATGCTTTTGTTGTTGTTGTTAAGCATTTGATTACTGTTGCAGCAAAAATAGAAATGAAGTTTTCTCTCTCCTGAGAACAAGGAAAAAAGGTAACGGTGAGCAGGCTAGAGAAGAAGCATAAACTGGTCTGAGTTAATCAATCCTAGTTTTATTTTAACTGTTACTAATCTGTAGTGTCTGTAGATTTGTTCTTCACAAAACTAACCTGTCACCCCTAATCCTGTGTAATTCAGGTAATTTACATTCTGCACCTGGTATTTGCTCCCCCTGTAATCTCTTGTAGCAAATCACCCCTTGTAGCTGTCTGCATTTCAGAACGGAGGTCACAGATTGATAAGCCAGAAACTGCTGCACCCAATTACCAGGTTGCCTGACTCCAGCAGTGACTGTTTTGAAATAATTCAAGAAGAAGAAGAATGCAAGACATTCACCATTTTGATCCTTATCACTCACTTCCGACTGCAAACTCCCCTATCAGAATCCCTGTAATTCCCCAGGAAGTGGGGATACAGTTCTTGAGGAGCTAGCCTGCTATGTCTTCCCTTTGCCTGGCAAAGAAAATAAAGAGCCTCTCTATTTATCTTCCAATTCTCTGTCTCCATATTTTTGTTTGGCATCGGTGCACAGGGATCCAGATTTGGCAACATTACTGGGACTGTGTGAGCCAAAAGCAGCATTTCTGCCCATTTACTATGGAAGTTTTCAGAATGAAAATGGGTTCACATGGAAATAGCCCCACTGAACCAAAGAAGGCAAAATCAGAAGTAGTTTTACAAACACAATATAAAACACACATTTCTCATTGTATAATAACCACTGTGTCTCAGTTAAAAGATCTGAAACTATTTTTTAAAATTATTTTTAAGGTATAGAGAGGAGAAAATCAGTTGGGATCAGGGGCTGGAAGCAGATTGCAAACACTCATTTTTTTATGGAAATAATGTGGCACAGCCAGGGCTGGGGGTATTTGCATTTCAACCAGAACTTCTGTGAGAGTCAGAGCAAGAACAGTTGGAGGCCTCCTTAAAAACACTGAAACCTACAGGTAAAAATTCAAGAAGCTAGTGACCTACAACTCTGGGCTTTAAACAGAGAAGGGCTGTTTATTATCCCTACTGCAGCCTTGTTCCACATCCCAGGCTTTCTGAGTTTTGGCCTGAGACACTGGAAAGTCACTACTCTTCCTCTGCTTCCTAAATCCTTCAAGACTCAGGGCACATCCCCAGCACCCTTGAAGGCTGTTCTCATCATTTCAGGTGGACAGTGTCTCGAATTCCCATATCTTACTCTTATAATTTAATCAGACTCTGCCCTATAGCATTCCTAGGGTTCTTACACTGAACAGTTGTTTAACCCTGGGATATCAGATTGTAAATCCCGTATCCCCTATGGGACTTGACACAGCTGATTTTATATATTTGTTGGTCAATATAGATTTATAGATGGACTAATTTGTACTTAGGTGCTGCAATAAATATCGCTCTAAATAGTCTCTTTTCTCAATAAAGTATGTAAATATTAGGATGGGCCATTGAACATTTATACTGCCACTTTATTATGTTGGAAAAGCATTACGCTGGACCCTGAGGCCACAGAACTCAGGGACTAGTCTAGACTTTGAAGTTCATACACGTGGGTTTGAATTCCAGTTCAACCACTCATTATGTGACCTTGGACAGTTTATTTAATCACCCTGAGGGTCAATGTCCTCACATGTTAAGGACATATTCAATAAGGCCCACATCACCAAGTTAATGTAAACATTGATGAGGTCATATACACAATACAGCAGACCCTCAACAAGTGTCCATTTTACTTTTTCCTTCTATAGGAGACATAGAAGGGAGATTTTTAAATGTCAACTCAGGATTTAAAGTAAGGATTCTCTTTGAAAGTTAAACTATGGCACCAACATATAATAACCAAAGCAGTATTACCCCAAAAACACAGTTTGCCTCTTGTTGTCAAGCCAAAAGACACAACCAAGCCAAAGAACAAGAGGATTTATTACTTGCAGTGAGTAAGGAGACCACTGGGGGTCTTTCCCAAAGCAGCATCTCCCTGACAGCAAAATTGGGGAAGTTTTAAGCTAAGCATACATGCATATTCATGAAGAGCTTCAGCAGAGGAGAATTCAGCATAGAATTGGGGCAAAGGTCAACAGAGTCCAAGCTTTAGTTGATTGAAGTCAGGAGGGTCAATATCCTCATTCCATCCTCCACCTGGGTAGGGGCCTTATTTCCTGCAGAACTCAAAGACATATTGTTATGTATAATCTTTGAAGAGGAACTAGGACTCTGCTTTATCACTGCACTGTTGTTTGACTGCCTTTTCTCTGTTCCTATGTTCCTTTGTTACCTTAAGATCATGAATTACTGAGACCTGTTCAAGGGCAAGCATTGTAGCCAGGCTTAAATCATAAAGGCTTAGGCCAAAATGGCTTCTTTTACATCAAAAAAAGAGAAGCCACATCTGGTTCTTTTCCTCCGGGGATACCCTACCCTATCTGCCTACAGCAAGGATACCTAAATTTACAAAGAATACCATGACTGAATGAAAATCCTTTACACAAGACTGCCCAGGCCACTCCAATTTTCTTGTCCATATGGTAGACACTGTGGAAGAGGATGCAGCAGGTTTTTATCCTACAACCATTCAGTATTTAAATTATAGAACCTATTCCTCTTATGCTGATTCCTTGCCAGGAAATCTTTGATAATACCATTTACCTAGAGGGCAAGAAGTCCAGGATCAGGTTGCATGAATATCCATCCATCTTTCAACTATTTCTCCCTACAACTGAAATACATTGACATTCTACTTTATACATCAATTTCTTTTGAACTTGTTAGTTTCAGTCTGTAGGTCCAAGTGCTTTTATCAAATGTCCACATTTCAAGGACTGTAGCTTTAAATGCTGGCAAGAGTCAGCCAGATGAAGCGGATTCAGTGTGAGACAACAGGGAGTGCTGGGGACTGTGGCAAACCAGAAAACAGGATCTATCTAAAACCTTGCAAACACAAATTATTTTAGACACTGTATGGGTCAAAGAAGTGTTTCCTGGCTGGATCTAACCCACTCCTTGGGCAATAATTTTGTATCCCTGGGTTGCTGTCCAGTGTATAGTTGTGGTATTTTTCAAATCCTAATAGCTGGGAGAAAACCCAGCCATTCCCTTCTAGATCCATTTATTGGATGGCAGCTACTGATGCCAAAAACTCAACCTCTGTGTACTGGTGCCAAAATGAATCTTGGAGACAGAGTTTTGGGTGAAGTAGAAAAGAATAGCTTATTGCTTTGCCAGGCAAAGGAGGACATATTGGTCTCATGCCCCTCAAAATTGTGTCCCAATCCGGAGAGATTTGGTGAGGAGTTTTATAGAAATGGTTCAAGGGTTGGGTTGCTAATAAGGATCAGAGGGTGTGCAGGGCCTGCCTGCCTTTAATCTGGCCTCAAGTGGTCTCCTGATGAGCTGAGTTTCTCAAGGTTATCAAACTATGACCTTCTCTCTGGAATGAAGAATGCTTCATCAAGTAGTTTATCTTCCATTTGTTGGGGGTTTTAGTTCTGCAGACGAGTTCAAAGATATCATTATGTGTATCTCTTGAGGGGGAACCAGGACCCTGCCCCAAGGCTTCACTATCGTTTCTTGACTGCTCCTCCCTTGTCTCTGCATCCCCTCCCTTCCATGATTAGCAACTGTTTGGATGTGCCCTTTGGAACTCAGGGATGGTCATGGAGGCTGAAAGCTATTGCCTACAAACAAGAAACAGAGGACACAGAAAGGCTTCCATGCCCAGGAACCCCACAGTGTCCTGCTTGGTTTCACTATGGTTTCACTCGGTTTCAACTATTTTTCAGAATGGGTTTCTCAATATTTAGTTTGCATAAAAGTCACCCCATGTCCTTGAAAACAGGGAGTTTCCCAAGACCTGCCTGCACATTCGGTGCAACAGCTACACATGGCTCAGGAATCTACTTTTTAATGATTGCCCAGGCACATTGATTCAGAGGCTCCTTGGACCATTCTGAGGAACACTGGTAACAATACTGCTGGTCTCAAAGTTCAAAGGATTTAAAAAAAGGATGTCATGTATAATAACTTCCACTCCAACCTATCTAAATTTGAGATTAGAATTAAAGAAACCTCCATTCCCTTCTTTTCTTTACTGAAGAGAGAATCCATGACTGAGCTCAGCTTCCCTGAAGTCAGATCTCCTTGAGGAACTTATAGCCTTCTGGGAAATCAAATGATAAATCCAAGCACAATAGCATATTCTTTTTTTTACTATTGTCCCAACTTTATTGACATATATAAAATTGTAATATATTTAAAGTGTATAATGTGGCAGTTTGATTATATATACCTTGAGAAACAATTCCCACAATCAAGTTATTTAAAACATCCATCACTTAAATAGTTACCTTTTCTTGTATGTATGACAACACTTAAGATATACTCTCTTAACAAATTTTAATTATACAGTACAGTATTATCAACTATGATCTCCATGCTATATATTAGAGCCTCAGAACTACTTAGTTTTCTTTTCTCTTTCAGTTTTATTGAGATGTAATTGACTTACAGCACTGTATAACTTTAAGGTGTACAGCATAATGAGTTGACACATATACTGTGAAGTGATTACCACATAAGTTTAGTTAACACACATCATCTCATATAAATACAAAAAGAAAAAAAAATGTCTTCCTTGTGATGAGAACTTTTAGGACCTAATCTCTTAATGACTTTCAAATACACTGTACAATAGTGCTAAGTACAGTCATCATGTTGTACATTACATACCTTATTTACATTACTTATTTTTCTTATAACTGGAAGTTTGTACTTTTAGACCACCTTCATCCAATCCCCCCAGTCCTGCTTCTGGTAACCACGAATCTGATCTCTTTTTATATGAGTTTATTTGTTTATTTATTTTAGATTTCACATATAAGTGAGATCACACAATATTTGTCTTTGTCTGAGAAAGCATAATGCCCTCAAGTTTCATCCATGCTGTTGCAATTATTAATCTCTCCTAAAGCAATTACTTACTGAAGGGTTTGAAGTATATGCTGAGCATATATATGTGTATATATATATTTGTATATATATATTTCTATCACCTGACCTTACTAGACTTTGATATATTATCTCATATTCTCATCTACTGTACCTAAGATACTAAAAAATCCTGCTGCGGCCCCTTCACCTGCTTTTGAGTCTTAGTTGTACCTGAAGCCAGCCTGTGGGTGAAGCAAGATAAACAGAGCACTCGTACATACCTCATTATACACAACATGTATGGGATGAAGGAAAGTTACAGTGAGAACTTGAGTTCTGCAGAGGAGAGGTGCTCAACTTCATTCAGGAGAGCACAGGACAAGCACAAAGATCAGACACAAACACCTTCCTTCCCTTGGGGTGGCTTTTGCACATTTTATATACGGAAAACAGAAAAAATGAGAGCTCTCTTTACAAAGAGATGTTAAAGAGCTCGGTGTTTTTTGTACTTTTCCAATCTGTCAGAGTCCCTAGAGAAGACTGGAAAAGAAGCATACTCACTGAGGGAATGGAGAACTGGTGGGGTCTTGCTTGTGCAGAGGACCCTAGAGTGCCAGCAGAAGGTGGTCCCTGAGGAGACATGGGCAGTGGTGCAGGGGTGTCTGTCCTCAAAGGCCAACAGAAGTGCACACACAGAGCTTCTCAAGGGGGCAACCTTTTCACTGGCAGGGTTGGGGAGGCCCCAAGAGGTACCATGGATCTAAATGTGTCTGTATAAAATAACCCAGCTGTCATTTGGGTTTTGTAAGCTTAGGAGGCTCCAATAGTCATTTAGGAATGTCGAATGGCCTGTAACATCTTCTGTGCAAGTGAGGGGTTTGGACTAGCTATCTAAGGTCCCTGCCAGCTCTAATTTTTTTCATTTTTAGTCAAATGTACAATATCCACTCTCCTGGACTGCCCACCCCATAGTCTTGGTATTTCCCTCTCTAGAAGCGAGGGGGCTGCCTTGGCACCAGGTTGCAAAGCTCTGTACAAGGGTAGGGGGCTGGCGTGCAGCAGGGCAACATCACATGGCCAAGCAGCAGAGCCCTTACCACCACCCACGCCACAGTCAGGGATAGCCACATCATTTCTCTAGCAAGTTACCCTGCTCAGTGCTGAGGAGAGTCCTTCTACTCTCTGATCCTTTCAGTGACTAGAATGGGAGCTCATGGTTCTGTTTTGTACACTGCTTATCCCCAGTGCCCCAAGCCTAGAGCTGGGAGGTGCCCAACAATGTTTGTGGAAGGAATGAATCAGTGAATGCATGAGTGAATGGGTAACAAGAGTGGAGTCAGAGGTTTCCATGGATTCTGGCACAGAAGGCAGTTTCCTCTGGCTGCCTCTTCCCATGGCTATTCTAACAAAGAAAGTAGACCATCCTCATTTCCTTCCTTATGTATAATACATTCTTTGATTCATTTCCTTAACAAAGCGAGAAAGTGATTCTTTCCAATGCTTTGGCCAATGACTAAAGCAAATAAATGAAATCCTGCAGAGTGCTCGCAGAAGACTACATGCATTTTTCCTACTGTCTGTAACACTAATTTCCTTGTTTGACCATGTCAACATCTTTCTTTCTAGGGCTGGAGTATACTCCATTGAGTGCTTTAGAAAATGCTTGCTGATAGTGTCCTAAATGGAAGTTGTTCATTCTGAGAATGTCAGCATTTTTTAAAAGTAGTTGTCTTCTACAATGATAGCATCTATCAGCCTGTGGCATCATCTTCATAACAATATATACAGCACACCCCCAGGTGTGACAAAAAGTTTCCATAAATGAAACACTATAAAAGTTTATCACTGATCAGCCCCATTACCAAAATAGAGGTATGATATTAGGAAATGTCTGGTTCCCACAGCATCTGACAAAAAAAAAATTCTGTTAACTTAAATATAAAACATGGACCATAATTTATATCTCATATAGTGAAAATTTTTGCTTTTGCCAAGAACTTTGAAATGATTACTTTCTTTAACAACTCACAAGAGAATTTAAGTTTCTCTTCTTTTTGAAGAGCTATGGCTTTCATTAAACCAAGCTGAAAGAACTAATAACTGTGCTGGTGTAACAGTGATTCACCTAAATATGACAAATGATTGAAACTTTCTGTTGAAAAAGTGTCATGGCTACAACTAATGTTTTAAAGTCATATTAATTAGGATTAAAGGGTAAGGATAAAAGTTTCTAAATTAATGTGTTATTTAAAATTCTATAGTTATACTTTCTTTTCTCATGCATACAACAGCAAAGGCTCAGCCAATGAAGTCTTGTTGGTAGAGAAGTTGTCTAATGGAGACTCAAACATTTATTTTTAATACCTTTATTGAGGCAAACATAATATATTAAAATATGAAAACTGCACATATTTAATGTGTGCATCTTGATGAGTTTGGACATATACACACACTTGTCAAACCATCACCATAGTCACCGTAATAAACACTTCCATCATCTCCCAGAGTTTCTTCATGTTTCTAGGCAAAAATATTTTTAATTAGCTCACAGATTGCCTGTAAACAAAAAAAGGAAGAAAACATTTTGGATACTTTTTTTTTTAGTGACTCTGCTGGGACATTTTGGATACTTTTTAAAAAATTAGAATCATATCATGGAGATAACCTGAGATACCATATTGTCTTCCTATCTTGTGTATGAATGAAAAGAGGCCCATTGAGGTCTAACTGGCTTATTTGGACACACAGGAAGAGGAACCCAGCTGTTCCAAATTGCAGCCCAGCACTCTCCTCACACAGCATGTTTCTCCTACAGGTCATCTCCTACCTGGTCTGGACTCAACACAACTCTTCTTTGCCCATTTTATTTCATTTCTTTTTTCTTTTTTCTTTAAAACAGATACCACTTACTGAGCAGTAAGTAGGAGTGTGACGGCAGAACAGGGTCAGGAGCAGAGTTTTCAGCACCAACTCCCTGCCCTCTGATGTGGATATTTACTCCCTTGCTCTTTCAAAACCGATTTGGAACAATGTGCAAAGACAACTCCAGAAGATGCCCTGCATGGCCTTCCAACCAGGCCACCAGTGGCTGCTACTCAGGATGTGCCAGGGTTTAAATACTCTCCTTCTCTTTACTCTTAGAATAGCCCTATAATTCTTTATCTCCATTCTACAGATGGAGACACAGAGGTCTACAGAGATTCACAGCCCAAAGAAGGAGAATGGGCCTCTGATCTCAGGGCCCTCCTTAGCCACTGTATGGTGATTTCACAGAATCTGAATTAACAAACATTCACTGCTATACCTAACCATGAGGTTGGGAGAGAATACTTTTAGGGCATCCCAACAAATCTCTCAGGTGTCAGAGATGGGGGTCTGAACGTGAATCAGTTGTAAGTATGAAATTCTTGCTTCTCTCAACATGTCGTCTCCAAACCAAGCACAGACACATTTTCAAACTGTAGAATATTTCTGCTGAAGAAATTCATTGGCACCTTATTCATGTTCACACAGAAAATGTCTTTCAGTAATTAGGGACACCAGGAGGGTGTGTGGAGTTTCAGGGACATAGGTTGCTTGCCTTGGCAGGCCATGGCCATGGCAACAAGAAGCTCCACTTCCTTTGATGAGCACTGAAAACCTCACTCCACCATGTGATAGATCCTTAAGGTTTTTGTGCAGACAGATGGTCCCAGAGTGGCACTTCCATGAAGCTGAATAGTAGTTGGTGCAGTAAATAGACACACTTTCGATCAAAAACATAGTCCTGAATATGTGGAGAACAAATTTCTAATCACATGAATGCATAATAATCCTGATTTTTAGGCAGATAAGTAGCATCGTGATGCCATGTGTAGGAGGTGGGGGAATACAGGAGAAGGAGGTTCATTGTGATGATTGCGTTGTTTTCTATTATGGCTTTTGTCCCTAGTGTTTTATACTCAAGTGAAGGTTTCTCTTAACCAGTGGTTCTCATACTTGACTGTGCATCAGCATGCCCTGGAGGGCTTGTTGAAACAACTTACTGGGCTCCACCCTCAGAGGATTTCTGGGGTTTGAGTGGCACCAGGAACTTGCAACTTTACTGAGTGCGCAAGTGACAGCCTTGCTGTTTGCCCAGGGACCCACTTTGAGAACCACTCTGGTAAACAGCATGATTTGGTTTACATAAATTTCCACAATTAGAGCAGAATCATGATTTCCAATCCATTAGTATATTTTAGTTGGGGGAGGATGATTTATGGCTAAGTTGAAGTCCAGGAATTGAGGAAGTTAAGATGGTTTCCAAAGTGATAGCTGCATTTATACAGTATGGAATGGGGTGAGGTTAAGAGGTCACTCTGTGGTGCAACATCTTTAGTGACCTGCTGAAAAAAATTCTCTCCAGGAGAGCCAGAGGGCTAGATCTGGAGCTTTTTGGCCAGGACTATGTCCCAAACCATGTGACACAGCCGGCCCAGTGAGGATACCACCCACCTGGCCATGCAGTGACCACAGTGCTGCCTGTAGCCAGTTGGCCTGGGCACTGGATGTGGACAGCAACATTGTTGCCCAGTGTTATGGACTGAATTGGGTCCTCCCCAAATTCATATGTTGAAGCCCTGACCCCTAATGTGATTATGTTTGGAGATGGGCCTTTAAGGAGGTAATTAAGTTTAAATGAGGTCATAGGGTATGGCTCTGATCCAAAAAAACTGTGGCCTTATAGGAAGAGGGAGAGACAGACATCAGAGAAGTGTGTGCACAGAGAAAGACCAGCTGAGAGAAAGCAGCTGTCTGCAAGCCAGGGAGAGGTCTCAGGAGGGACCTTGACCTTGACTCTCCTGTCCCCCAGAAATGAGTATCTGATATTTAAGCCACCACCAGGCTGTGGTATTTTTTTATGGCAGCCCAAAGAGATTAATACTTCCAGAAACTTGATCTCTCTGCATATTTTGCCAGACACCAATGTTGCTGGTGGCCCTGCTTCCCTGCTTCACTGTTTCTAATTCAGAGTCTGGGTGTCTGAAATGGCCAAAGCCTGCATCTTGCTGCAAAGAATGCTGAAACAGACCGCCAGGTGTAACCAGCTTCTGCAGAATAGATGTGGGAGTAGGTTCTGCCTCCCACCAAAGTGCATAAGATGGGGATTCCGCTGCATAGGGAGGATGTGCAGGTGCTAGGCAACCAGTTTGAACTGACTGGTTCCAGAAAGGAAATTTGATAATAGGACATTGGGAGAGGGGGTAGATAAAAGCAAAAGAAATCAGAGGGGTGAGGAATGTGCAGAGGGAAGGGATTTTAGAAAAAAACAACACAAAACACCAAAAAACATCCTGTGTGAAGGGTTAGCCAGTTGTTTGCTGAACTTTGTCTAATCTGGCCACATTGGGGTTCCTGTGCAGGTGCCAGGAACTGTGCTCCTTGTTTGCAGGCTGAGAGCAAGTTAGAATAAAAGTATTTCGATATATGGGCCCCATTTTCTCAAGTCCTAACATTACCTCTAGAGTAAGGGAAGCCATGACTACTAAGGAAAGAAGTCCATGAAACGTGGGGTTAATAGGTAGACAGATTCACAGAGGGTCACAGGTCACAAATGATGGTATCTTTCCCAAAATGAAATGAGGTTCTGGGGAAACATTTAGTCCTAAATCTGGAGGAACTCTAACCTCTGAGGCAGGCATTTCAGAAAGGACTCTGTTATACTTTGTCACTAAAGCCACAGATACAACTCCTCTGCTGGAACTGAGGGTCCCCATCAAACAGGCTCGTATTTTTTTCTGTGCACTTGTTGGTTGTCTAGGCAATATTCTGGATTCTTTGGAGGAACAGAGATCAAACAATTTTCTAGTTATAAGTCAACTGGACAGAAATTTCAAGGATCCTACTTAAGTATGCTGTTTGGAAAATAATTCTCTTAGTATTTGTTTCTCTTTTGAAAGCAGCATCATTCATCTTAAAGAAGAATTGAAAGGCAGTAGCTTATTAGTCAAAGATGTTGAAATGTCATTTTCATTACTCACTCATCATCTCTGTTTTTAGGTAACTCATGTCATAGAACTAACCTTTCTTATATCACCCATCAATTAAAATATGCCATATGAAAGAAAATATTTAGTTATAAGAAATGCATTGATATGAGAAAACAATTTAATGTCAAATATTAATCCAAAAACCTGAGTTTAAATGTATATATTTTAAAAAAACATTAAAAAAATCATTATTTTAGATATTTGACAGCATTGCTATTGTCTTTGTTTATTAGCAAATGTGAAGTTACTTCTTAGTCCATCAGTCTTTGAGCCTTTACAGCAGCAATTAAACCCCAGGTAGTCCTTTTTGTCTCTAATCTAGCTTCATTATAGATTATAATAAAGTGGGATGGGTCCTGGCCCATCCTGGGGACTCATCAGTGAGGCACTGTGGGCAACAGTTTGAATCTTGGCAGAGTCCTAGCAAAGGTCCCAGCTCTGCACCTCCCTGACCTCAGGGCAGTGTTAGGTCAGGGTGCCCCAGGACTGCCATTTGGCTTTGTTGTTATTGCTGTTCTTTGACTAACTCTCTGCTCATCCTGAGTTGTGTGGTTGGCTGTGAGAACCTCACACTTGTCATTTCTTTCTGCTGCTGCTTTTTCATTCCTCAAGCAGAAGAAAAATAGGTAGAAGATGCCATGGACTAGTTTGCACTCCACCTGACTTACATTTGTGGAAGTTGGACATTTTAAAACTCTGTTTCTTAGAGTCCCTTGCAGCTAGGATTCAGAGTGTTAATTAGTCTCAGCCAGTGAGATGAACTTGAGTTAAGATTTGAAAGACACACTGCAACAGAGGCCAACCTCTGTCCAGTTGATGAGCAAGGTCCCGGCGTGAGGGGGAGGGATTTCTCCAGGAGCTGGTTTCCAGAGCAGCTTTGTGATACCCAGTCTGCAATTGTAGGGGCAATGCAGAGCCAGCTTTAGTGGCCTCAGAGGAAGTAACTTCCTTGTGAGTGAGATCTGTAATGTTCAGGGAGTATTTCATGGAGACCTAGCTTGGACCCCATTCCTTCCACCTAAAGTGTAAGTATCTACTCTGTGTGTTAAGCCATTTCCTGAGTAATATCTCTGGAGTGACTTCTGTTTTCTGCAGTGAAACCTGATTCTTACAAATGGGCCAAAAGGGACCTGGATTCTGCTCATTTTCACTGCCCCAGGCCCAGTGTTGGGAGACCTCAGGGGCGATGTTTTTCTCATATGTGGGACAGAGAAGACTCAAAGTGTTATAGGTACATTGTAACACAAGCTGGTAAACATCTTCCTTGTGAAAAGATATGGTCAGAAGTGATTTACCTAAGTTTCTTGTCACATGTTTTAGGGCCTAATTTAGCTTTTTTGTATACAGAAATCTCTTAGGTAGCCTTAGAATTTTGAGAATTTCCTTAGGCCTTGTTGGAGTTTTATGTTGAAGAAAGGCATGGGACCTACATGCTCCTGGGGGAAGGCTGGAAGGACTGTCCTTCCTTCAGTGATGCAGAACATTCCATTGCTTTATTCAAAACCCACAAGGAAGAATTGGTCTCATCAAATCCCAAGACTGGATTTTAAAGCCTGCAAGAAGGGATTGGAAGAGAGGCCTAAGTCATTCAAAATCTGGTTTTTGTTGGTTAACCTGAGTACTGGCCTGGAGAGGTTTAGAAAACAGAAGAAACAAACTGAAGGCCAAGGGGAACTGCAGAGTGCCCAAGACCCCAGGGACACCCTTGGGCCAGTCAAATTGTCAAGAAAGGTCAGGCTGCAGGAGAGAACTTTTCTTCATTCCCATGGTTTACTCCTGCCAGTATTTCTAGACTGGTCATCCCTCCTCAAAGATGATTCACATCAAGGTAACATTTTCTAGAAATTCTTTTCATGTTATGGCATATTTTTCTCTTCCTGCACAGGTAGAACATCTTCTAACCTGTAAACTGGAAATCCATTTTGTATAAGAAAGTTTGAAAAATAGCATAATGTATTCTACCTGGAAAGTTAAGATCCCACTGGACTCGTATCTTAGTCTGTTTGGGCTTAAACAACAACTTACTTCTCACAGTTCTGGAGACTGGGGTCAGGATGGTTGGGTTCTGGTGAGGTCTCTCATCTGGGTTGCAGACAGCTGAACTCTCATTACATCCTTACCTGGTGGAAGGGGTCTGTCTCTCCTGCAAGGGCACTAATCCCATACATGAGGGTTCCACCTTGTGACCTAATCACCTCCAAAGGCCCTACCTCCTAACACTATCACACTGGGGATTAGATTTCAACATATGAATTCTAGGGGGACACAAGCAGGTCCATTTTGGTAGATAATGCTATGAAATGCCTCTCCTTTCTTCATATCCAAGTACTGTAAGCCCTGACAGTTGGTTTTTATTTTTCTTTTCTTTTTTTTTTTTTTTCATAATGCCTGACTTAAGCATCCACTTCAAAGATGGCTATGTAAATAAATACATTGCCAGCCACAGGACTAGATGAAAAGCCAGGCCTCCCCCTCCACCTCACCTCCCCACCAGGCCCCTTTAATTAGAGAATTTTGTTTGATTTAGATAACTGATCTTTTGGCCACTTTTTTCTTTTCTTTTCTTCCCTGCACTTTAATTCCCATGCTTATGTTTTAAATTCACCAATGAAGGGTGAGCCCTGAAACCCTAGGCCCAGACCATTGACCCCAATAAGACAGAAACTTATACCAGCATGCTCTCTCTACTGAAGACCTCCCTATGTGGCCCCAGGCATGTACCCTCCAGGACATGTAAGTAACAGACCGTGTTTCCTTCAGTTTCCTGATAGTTGTTGCTGAGGATGTCTTGCAATCATAAGAACCACAAAGACCAGCCCAGACACAACACTGGTTCTGAAAGGAACCACAGCCCAGGTGAGTGTCCCCAGGCACTTCTGGCCAGTAACAACATTATCAGTAGGCTGAGACTGGCACAGGACAACCCAGCTCCTGTAAATATTTATCTTGTTCTCTTCCCTTTTGCACCGATAAGGAGGAAGCATTCATGTGCAAAGAGCCTGTGCTGCCCAGAGTGTATGAGTGTGGCCAGGCTTACCCCACTGCAGGCTGCTCACCACCCCTCCCTACTCCTCCTGCACACCATCTGCCGTCAATTTTCCATAAAAGCAGCTGTGAGATTACCCTCATCTGCTGGGCAGTGCTAGAAGAATCCTCCCTAAATATGTTCTAAAATGGGCTTCAATATTTGGAGATTTTTCTGGACCTGGGCACTTACATCTTATTTAAGGACAGGATGCAATTTTTAGTAAATTTTCTTGTGAGACTAATGTGAAGTAACTCTTTAGGCTTCTGAGTTCCATTTCCTGACACTAACAAGGCCAAAATTCCTTCAGTGTAGCTCTCTTTTGAGGCAGAAAGGGTTATACAAACACCAAGGCCTGCCAAACTACAAGCCTTAAGTTCAAGGAAGAGAGATTTACTAGGTGCTATTTTTATTATGTGAACAAGAGAAGCCAGATTGGCACCAAAGTGTACCCCCATTCACTGCTTATGTTTTTATCTCACTCCAATTAGCTATGTTACCTAACCTCTTGTTCTTATGTGAAAATAGACAGTGAATTAGAGACACCTCTTAGAATTGGTGTTAACCAGACTTGACCAGAACGAGGAACCAGCTGCTCAGCCCAAGTGAAATATACAACCAACTCCTGCTGCTGATCTCATTTGATCTAATTTTTGCATGTGTCTTTATTCAGGATCTTATGGAAAAAGATGTTGATAACAGGATTTCAGAGAGGTGTTTAGAAAAATCCCCAAATCTATGGAAGTTTTGCTTTTTTTATGCTTCTATTTTTTCTTTTTCTTTTTTTTTACATCTTTATTGGAGTATAATTGCTTTACAATGGTGTGTTACTGTCTGCTTTATAACAAAGTGAATCAGTTATACATATACATATGTTCCCATATCTCCTCCCTCCTACATCTCCCTCCCTTACACCCTCCCTATCCCACCCCTCCAGGTGGTCACAAAGCACCAAGCTGATCTCCCTGTGCTATGCCGCTGCCTCCCACTAGGTATCTATCTTACACTTGGTAGTGTATATATGTCCATGCCACTCTCTTGCCTCGTCACAGCTTACCCTTCCCCCTCCCCATATCCTCAAGTCCGTTCTCTAGTAGGTATGTGTCTTTATTCCTGTTTTACCCCTACGTTCTTCATGACATTTTCTTTTTCTTAAATTCCATATATATGTGTTAGCATACGGTACCTGTCTGTCTCTTTCTGACTTACTTCACTCTGTATGACAGACTCCAGGTCCATCCACCTCATTACAAATAACTCAATTTCTTCTTGTGGCTGAGTAATATTCCATTGTATATATGTACCACAACTTCTTTATCCATTCATCCGATGATGGACACTTAGGTTGTTTCCATCTCCGGGCTATTGTAAATAGAGCTTCAATGAACATTTTGGTACATGAGTCTTTTTGAATTATGTTTTTCTCAGGGTATATGTCCAGTAGTGGGATTGCTGGGTCATATGGTAGTTCTATTTGTAGTTTTTTAAGGAACCTCCATACTGTTCTCCATAGTGGCTGTACCAATTCGCATTCGCACCAGCAGTGCAAGAGTGTTCCACACCCTCTCCAGCATTTATTGTTTCTATATTTTTTGATAATGGCCATTCTGACTCCTGTGAGATGTTATCTCATTGTAGTTTTGATTTGCATTTCTCTAATGATTAATGAAGTTGAGCATTCTTTCATGTGTTTGTTGGCAGTCTGTATATCTTCTTTGGGAAATGTCTATTTAGGTCTTCTGCCCATTTTTGGATTGGGTTGTTTGTTTTTATGTTATTGAGCTCCATGAGCTGCTTATAAATTTTGGAGATTAATCCTATGTCAGTTGCTTCATTTGCAAATATTTTCTCCCATTCTGAGGGTTGTTTTCTGGTCTTGTTTATGGTTTCCTTTGCTGTGCAAAAGATTTTAAGTTTCATTAGGTCCCATTTGTTTATTTTTGTTTGTATTTCCATTTCTCTAGGAGGTGGGTCAAGAAGGATCTTGCTGTGATTTATGCCATAGAGTGTTCTGCCTATGTTTTCCTCTAAGAGTTTGATAGTTTCTGGCCTGACATTTAGCTCGTTAATCCATTTTGAGCTTATTTTTGTGTATGGTGTTAAGGAGTGATCTAATCTCATACTTTTATATGTACCTGTCCAGTTTTCCCAGCAACAATTATTAAAGAGGCTGTCCTTTCTCCACTGTACATTCCTGCCTCCTTTATCAAAGATAAGGTGACCATATGTGCATGGGTTTATCTCTGGGATTTCTATCCTGTTCCATTGATCTTTCTGTTTTTGTGCCAGTACCATAGTGTCTTGATTACTGTAGCTTTGTAGTATAGTCTGAATTCAGGGAGCCTGATTCCTCCAGCTCAGTTTTTCGTTCTCAAGATTGCTTTGGCTATTCGGGGTCTTTTGTGTTTCCATACAAATTGTGAAATTTTTTGTTCTAATTCTGTGGAAAATGCCAGTTGTAGTTTGATAGTGATTGCATTGAATCTGTAGATTGCTTTGGGGAGTAGAGTCATTTTCACAATGTTGATTCTTGCAATCCAAGAACATGGCATATGTCTCCATCTATTTGTATCATCTTTAATGTCTTTCATCAGTGTCTTATAATTTTCTGCATACAGGTCTTTTGTCTCCTTAGGTAGGTTTATTCCTAGATATTTTATTCTTTTTGTTGCAATTGTAAATGGGAGTGTTTTCTTGATTTCACTTACAGATTTTTCATCAGTGTATCAGAATGCCAGAGATTTCTGTGGATTAATTTTGTATCCTGCTACTTTACCAAACTCATTGATTAGCTCTAGTACTTTTCTGATAGCATATTTAGGATTCTCTATGTATAGTATCATGTCATCTGAAAACAGTGACAGCTTTACTTCTTTTTTTCCAATTTGGATTCCTTTAATTTCCTTTTCTTCTTTGATTGCTGTGGCTAAAACTTCCAAAACTATGTTGAATAAGAGTGGTGAGAGTGGGCAACCTTGTCTTGTTCCTGATCTTAGTGGAAATGGTTTCAGTTTTTCACCATTGAGGATGATGTTGGCTGTGGGTTTGTCATATATGGCCTTTATTATGTTGAGGAGAGTTCCCTCTATGCCTACTTTCTGCAGGGTTTGTATCATAAATGGGTGTTGAATTTTGTTAAAAGCTTTCTCTGCATCTATTGAGATGATCATATAGTTTTTCTCCTTCAATTGGGTAATATGGTGTATCAAGTTGATTGATTTGCATATATTGAAGAATGCTTGCATTCCTGGAGTAAACCCCACTGGATCATGGTGTATGATCCTTTTAATGTGCTATTGGATTCTATTTGCTAGTATTTTGTTGAGGATTTTTGCATCTATGTTCATCTGTGATATAGGCCTGTAGTTTTCTTTCTTTGTGACATCCTTGTCTGGTTTTGGTATCAGGGTGATGGTGGCCTTGTAGAATGAATTTGGGAGTGTTCCTCCCTCTGCTATATTTTGGAAGAGTTTGAGAAGGATAGGTGTTATCTCTTCTCTAAATGTTTGAGAGAATTTGCCTGTGCACCCATCTGGTCCTGGACTTTTGTTTGTTGGAAGATTTTTAATCACAGTTTCAATTTCAGTGCTTGTGATTGGTCTGTTCATATTTTCTATTTCTTTCTGATTCAGTCTCGGCAGGCTGTGCATTCCTAAGAATTTGTCCATTTCTTCCAGGTTGTCCATTTTATTGGCATAGAGTTGCTTGTAGTAATCTCTCATGATCTTTTGTTTTTCTGCAGTGTCAGTTGTTACTTCTCCTTTTTCATTTCTAATTCTATTGATTTGAGTCTTCTCCCTTTTTTTCTTGATGAGTCTGGCTAATGGTTTAGCAATTTTGTTTATCTTCTCAAAGAACCAGCTTTTAATTTTATTGATCTTTGCTAGCATTTCCTTCATTTCTTTTTCATTTATTTCTGATCTGATCTATATGATTTCTTTCCTTCTGCTAACTTTGCGGGTTTTTTTGTTCTTCTTTCTCTAATTGCTTTAGGTGCAAGGTTAGGTTGTTTATTCGAGATGCTTCCTGTTTCGTAAGGTAGGATTGTATTGTTATAAACTTCCCTCTTAGTACTGCTTTTGCTGCATCCCATAGGTTTTCGGTTGTCGTGTCTCCATTGTCATGTGTTTCTAGGTATTTTTTTATTTCCTCTTTGATTTCTTCAGTGATCACTTCGTTATTAAGTACTGTATTGTTTAGCCTCCATGTCTTTGTATTTTCTACAGATCTTTTCCTTAATTGATATCTAGTCTCATAACGTTGTGGTCAGAAAAGATACTTGATACAATTTCAATTTTCTTGATTTACCAAGGCTTGATTTGTGACCCAAGATATGATCTATCCTGGAGAATGTTCCATGAGCACTTGAGAAAAATGTGTATCCTGTTGTTTTTGGATGGAATGTCCTGTAAATATCAATTAAGTCCATCTTGTTTAATGTATCATTTAAAGCTTGTGTTTCCTTATTTATTTTCATTTAGCATGATCTGTCCATTGGTGAAAGTGGGGTGTTAAAGTCCCATACTATGAATGTGTTACTGTCGATTTCCTCTTTTATGTCTGTTAGTATTTGCCTTATGTATTGAGGTGGCTCCTATGTTTGGTGCGTAAGTATTACAATTGTTATATCTTCTTCTTGGATCGATCACTTGATCATTATGTAGTATCCTTCTTTGTCTCTTCTAATAGTCTTTATTTTAAAGTCTATTTTGTCTGATATGAGAATTACTACTCCAACTTTCTTTTGGTTTCCATTTGCATGGAATATCTTTTTCCATCCCCTTACTTTCAGTCTGTACGTGTCTCTAGGTCTGAAGTCGGTCTCTTGTAGACCGCATATATATGGGTCTTGTTTTTGTATGCATTCAGCCAATCAGTGTCTTTTCGTGGGAGCATTTAGTCCATTTACATTTAATGTAATTATCGATATGTATGTTCCTATTCCCATTTTCTAAGTTGTTTTGGATTCATTATTGTAGGTCTTTTCCTTCTCTTGTGTTTCTTGCCTAGAGAAGTTCATTTAGCATTTGTTGTAAAGCTGGTTTGGTGGTGCTGAACTCTCTCAGCTTTTGGTTGTCTGTAAAGGTTTTAATTTGTCCATCAAATCTGAGTGAGATCCTTGCTGGATAGAGTAATCTTGGTTGCAGGTTTTTCTCCTTCATCACTTTAAATATGTCCTGCCACTCCCTTCTGGCTTGCAGAGTTTCTGCTGAAAGATCAGCTGTTAACCTTATGGGGATTCCCTTGTGTGCTATTTGTTGTTTTTCCCTTGCTGTTTTTAATATGTTTTCTTTGTATTTAATTTTTGACAGTTTGATTAATTTGTGTCTTTGTGTATTTCTCCTTGGATTTGTCCTGTATGGGACTCTCTGTGCTTCCTGGACTTGATTAACAGTTCCTTTCCCATATTAGGGAAGTTTTCAACTATAATCTCTTCAAATATTTTCTCAGTCCCTTTCTTTTTCTCTTCTTCTTCTGGGACCCCTATAATTCAAATGGTGGTGCATTTACTGTTGTCCCACAGGTCTCTGAGACTGTCCTCAGTTCTTTTCATTCTTTTTTCTTTATTCTGCTCTGCAGTAGTTATTTCCACTCTTTTATCTTCCAGGTCACTTCTCTGTTCTGCCTCAGTTATTCTGCTATTGATCCTATGTAGAGTATTTTTCATTTCATTTATTGTGTTTTTCATAATTGTTTGTTTCATCTTTAATTCTTCTAGGTCCTTGTTAAATGTTTCTTGCATTTTGTCTATTCTATTTCCAAGATTTTGGATCATCTTTACTAGCATTATTCTGAATTCTTCTTCAGGTAGACTGCCTATTTCCTCTTCATTTGTTAGATGTGACTTTTTTTTATCTTGCTCCTCATCTACTGTGTGTTTTTCTCTCTTCTCATTTTGCTTATCTTACTGTGTTTCGGGTCTCCTTTTTGCAGGCTGTAGGTTTGTAGTTCCCGTTGTTTTTGGTATGTGTCCCCAGTGGCTAAAATTCGTTCAGTAGGTTGTGTAGGCTTCCTGGTGGAGGGGACTAGTGCCTGTGTTCTGGTGGATGACGCTGGATCTTGTCTTTCTGATGGGCAGGTCCACGTCTGTTGGTGTGTTGTGGGTTGTCTGTGGATTTATTTTGATTTTAGGCAACCTCTCTGCCATGGGTTGGGTTGTGTTCCTGTTTGCTAGTTTTTTGGCATAGGGTGTTCAGCACTGTAGTTTGCTGATTGGTGAGTGAAGCTGGGTGCTGGTGTTTAGATGGAGATCTCTGGGAAACTTTCGCCGTTTGATATTATGTGGAGCTGGGAGGTCTCTTGTGGACCAGTGTCCTGAAGTTGGCTCTCCCACCTCAGAGGCACAGCACTGACTCCTGACTACAGCACCAAGAGCCTTTCATGCACATGGCTCAGAATAAAAGGGAGGAAAAGTGAAAGAAAGAAAGAAAGAAAGGAAGAAAGAAAGAAAGAAAGAAAGAAAGAAAGAAGACAAAATAAAATAAAGTAAGATAAAATAAAGTTATTAAAATAAAAAATAAGTATTAAGGAAAAAAATTTTTTTAAAAAGAAAAACAAACAAACAAAAAGACGGATGGATAAAACCCTAGGAGAAATGGTGGAATCAAAGCTATACAGACAAAATCTCACACAGAAGCATAGACATACACACTCACAAAAAGAGGAAAAGGGGAAAAGATAATAAATCTTGCTCTCAAAGTCCACCTCCTCAATTTGGGATGATTCGTTGTCTATTCATGTGTTCCACAGATGCAGGGTACATCAAGTTGATTGTGGAGCTTTAATCCACTGCTTCTGAGACTGCTGGGAGAGATTTCCCTTTCTCTTCTTTGTTCTCATAGCTCCTGGGGCTCAGCTTTGGATTTGGCCCCGCCTCTGCATGTAGGTCGCTGGAGGGCGTCTGTTCTTCGCTCAGACAGGACGGGGTTAAAGGAGCTGCTGATTTGGGGGCTCTGGCTCACTCAGCCCGGGGGGAGGTAGGGGCACGGAGTGCGGGGCGATCCTGCTGCAGCAGAGACCAGTGTGATGTTGCACCAGCCTGTGGCACGCCGTGCGTTCTTCCGGGGAAGTGGTCCCTGGATCCCGGGACCCTGGCAGTGGCAGGCTGCACAGGATTTCCAGAAGGTGGGTGTGGATAGTGACTTGTGCTCACACACAGGCTTCTTGGTGGTGGCAGCAGCAGCCTTAGCATCTCAGGCCCGTCTCTGGGGTCTGCGCTTTTAGCCGCGGCTTAAGCCCATCTCTGGTGCTCCTTTAAGCAGCGCTCTTAATCCCCTCTCCTCGTGCACCAGGAAACAAAGAGGGAAGAAAAAGTCCCTTGCCTCTTCGGCAGGTCCAAACTTTTCCCTGGACTCCCTCCAGGCTAGCCGTGGTGCACTAACCCCTTGCAGGCTGTGTTCAAGCCACCAACCCCAGTCCTCTCCCTGCGCTCCGACCGAAGCCCAAGCCTCAGCTCCCAGCCCTGCCCGTCCCGGCGTGTGAGCAAGCAAACCTCTCGGGCTGGTGAGTGCCAGTCGGCACTGATCCTCTGTGCGGGAATCTCTCCACTTTGCCCACCGCAACCCTGTTGCTGTTCTCTCCTCTGCGGCTCCAAAGCTTTCCCCTCCGCCACCCCCAGTCTCCAGTCACAAAGGGGCTTCCTAGTGTGTGGAAACCTTTCCTCCTTCACAGCTCCCTCCCACTGGTGCCAGTCCCATCCCTATCCTTTTGTCTCTGTTTATTCTTTTTTCTTTTGCCCTACCCAGGTACGTGGGGACTTTCTTGCCTTTTGGGAGGTCTGAGGTCTTCTGCCAGCATTCAGTAGCTGTTCTGTAGGAGTTTTTCTACGTTAGATGTATTTCTGGTGTATCTGTGGGTAGGAAGGTTATCTCTGCATCTTACTCTTCCGCCATCTTCCCCTCGTCCCCCCTATGCTTCTATATTTTTTAATTTTATTGAAGCATAGTTGATTTACAATGTTTTGTTAATTTTTGCTTTACAGCAAAGTGACTCATTTACACATATATATACACATTCTTTTTCAAATTCTTTTCCATTATGGTTTATCACAGGATTATGAGTATAGTTCCCTGTGCTATATAGTAGGACCTTGTTGTTTACCCATCCTATATATAATAGGTTGCATCTGCTAATCCAAAACTCCCAATCCATCCCTCCCCCTTGGCAACCACAAGTCTGTACTGGAAGCTTCTCTTGATCTGCAGTGTTTGTATTAGGAAGCACCACACCTCAGTGCCACCCCCACCCTAACCCATACTTTGTGGAGTTGGAAGCTATTTGACTTTTTAGCCCAAGGGGAAGTTTTAGGGGAAGTTTTTGCCTGCCTGTAATTGAGAGTTCTCAAGACTTTTCACTCACTGGTCTGCTATCCTGCCTTGAGGGCACATGCCTGATTTCTCAGCTCTTCAGAGAATTACAAGGATATCTTCCTTTGTTCTCCTAGCTCAAGACTTCTATACTTCTCACAAGAGGATGAGTTCATCATCCATGAAGAAGCAGTGAGAAATCAGTTCATAAAGAGAAACAGAGTAAAACTGAATGAGGTAGTGATAACAGGGAGGTCCTGCTGGAAAACAGGTCAGGCAAATTAGAGAAATGTTGGGGAAGAAGACAGAAAGTGCTTTTTTTTTTTTTTGCAGTACGCGGGCCTCTCACTGCTGTGGCCTCTCTCGTTGAGGAGCACAAGCTCCGGACGTGCAGGCTCAGCAGCCATGGCTCACGGGCCCAGCCGCTCTGCGGCATGTGAGATCTTCCCGGATCGGGGCACAAACCCGTGTCCCCTGCATCGGCAGGGGGACTCTCAACCACTGCGCCACCAGGGAAGCCCAGAAAGTGCATTTTGTAAACTCCTCCTGCCCCTGTGCGGAGTGACGTTCCTGACTGACAAGTGTTACCACTGCCATATTCAGCATAGACCTAACCACTCAATCAGCTGCCTGGCTTTAACTGTTTCCATCTATTTGCAATGACTAATTTTTCTTTGATTTTCATAAATGTTGGAACTCTCCAAAGTAGAAGAAGTGACCCTGAATTAATCATAAATCATAAATATAGCCATGTTAAAATAATTTTGATATAATATGCAATTTGCATTTTTCAAATCTGCCTGAAAATTTTCCAGTCATTGATTTGTCAAATCTGCACTTAGATTTCTGAAAACCAAGGCAGCCCATGGCATAGAAATGTAGGTGTCTTGGTATGTTTGGTTTGTAGTTTCATCTAAGATTGACTAAAACAATAGGAGAAACATGTTTTAGGATGAAGACAACAGGAGAATCACTTTATTAGCACAAATCCTGATTTGTGCCATCAGTAATCTTGCAGAAATTTAGGAATGGAAGAGGCTGGAATGTACAATGTTTATAGGGGAGGTTTGACTGAAGCAATAAAACAGGAACATGTGGTCCTACAAGGGCATGTAGGTCCTAGAAAAAATGATGGAAATCAAGATAGAGAAGTTGCCTGAGCCCTATATTGGGGCTTTAGCACATGAGGGTTTCACTCCACATAGTAGGTTCCCAAGACAACGGATGGACCATTTTGACTCAGATTATAACTTCAGGAAAGACTAAACGGTCTTTCTTTTTTTCTTTTTCTGGTATTAAAAATTTTAAATATCTTTATTGGAGCATAATTGCTTTACAATGTTGTGTTAGTTTCTGCTGTACAACAAAGTGAATCAGCTATATGCATACATATATCCCCATATCCCCTCCATCTTGAGCCTCCCTCCCTATCCTCTAGATCATGATAAAGCATTGAGCTGATTTCCCTGTGCTATGCAATAGCTTCCCACTAGCCATCCATTTTACATTTGGTAGTGTATACATGTCAATGCTACACTTTCACTTCGTTCAACCTTCCCCTTCCCCCCCGTGTCCTCAAGTCTGTTCTCTACCCCTGTGTCTTTACTCCTGCCCTGTCACTAGGTTCATCAGAACCATTTTTTTTGATTCCATATATGTGCATTAGCATACAGTATTTGTTTTTCCCTTTCTGACTTACTTGAACTCTGTATTACAAACTCTAGGTCCATCCACCTCATTACAAATAACTCAGTTTCATTCCTTTTTATGGCTGAGTAATATTCCATTGTTATATGTGCCACATCTTCTTTATCCATTCAAATGTCAATGGACATTTAGGTTCCTTCCATGTCCTGGCTATTGTAAATAGTGCTGCTATGAACATTGAGGTACATATATTTTTTGAATTATGGTTTTCTCAGGATATATGTCCAGTAGTGGGATTGTTGTGTCATATGGTAGTTCTATTTTTAGTTTTTAAAGGAACCTCCATATTGTTCTCCATAGTGGCTCTATCAATTTTCATTCCCACCAACAGTGCAGGTCAGTTCCCTTTCCTCCACACCTTCTCCAGCATTTATTGTTTCCAGATTTTTTGATGATGGCTATTCTGACTGGTGTGAGGTGATACATCATTGTAGTTTTGATTTGCATTTCTCTAATGATTAGTGACACTGAACATCTTTTCATGTGTTTGTTGTCAATCTGTATGTCTTCTTTGGAGAAATGCTTATTTAAGTCTTCTGTCCATTTGCTGATTGGGTTGTTTGTTTTTTTGATATTGAGCTGCATGTGCTGCTTGTAATTTTGGAGATTAATCCTCTGTTGGTTGGTTTTTTTTTGCAAATATTTTCTCCCATGCTGATGATTGTCTTTTCATCTTGTTTATGGTTTCCTTTGCTGTGCAAAAGGCTTTAAGTTTCATTAGGTCACATTTGGTTTTTTTGTTGTTGTTGTTTTTATTTCCATTTCTCTAGGAGGTGGGTCAAAAAGGATCTTGCTGTGAATTCTGTCATAGAGTGTTCTGCCTATGTTTTCCTCTAAGAGTTGTGTAGTGTGTGGCCCTACATTTAGGTCTTTAATCCATTTTGAGTTTATTTTTGTGTATGGTGCTAGGAACTGTTCTAATTTCATTCTTTCATATGTAGCTGTCCAGTTTCCAGCACCACTTATTGAAGAGGTTGACTTTTCTCCATTGTATATTCTTGCCTCCTTTGTCAAAGATAGGGTGACCATATACGCATGGGTTTATTGCTGGGCTTTCTATCCTGTTCCATTGATCTGTATTTCTGTTTTTGTGCCAGTACCATACTGTCTTGATTACTGTAGCATTGTAGTATAGTCTGATATCAGGGAGCCTGAGTCCTCCAGCTCTGTTTTTCTCTCTCAAGATTGTTTTGGCAATTCGGGGTCTTTTGTGTTTCCACACAAACGGTAAAATTTTTTGTCCTAATTCTGTGAAGGATGCCATTGGTAGTTTGATAGGGATTTCACTGAATCTGTAGATTTCTTTGGGTAGTATAGTCATTTTCACAGTGTTTATTCTTCCAATATAAGAACATGGTATATCTCTCCATCTATTTGTATCATCTTTAATTTCTTTCTTCAGTGTCTTATAGTTTTCTGCATACAGGTCTTTTGCCTCCTTAGGTAGGTTTATTCCTAGGTATTTTATTCTTTATATTGCAATGGTAAATGAGATTGTTTCCTTAATTTCTTTTTCTTATTTTTTATTGTTATTGTATAGGATTGAAACAGATTTCTGTGCATTAATTTTGCATCCTACTACTTTACCAAATCCATTGATTAGCTCTAGTAGTTTTCTGGTAGCATCTTTAGGGTTCTCTATGTATAGTATCATGTCATCTGCAAACAGTGACAGTTTTACTTCTTCTTTTCCAATTTGGATTCCTTTTATTTCATTTTCTTCTCTGATTGCCAAGGATAAAACTTCCAAAACTATTTTGAATAATAGTGGTGAGAGTGGGCACCCATGTCTTGTTCCTGATCTTAGAGGAAATGTTTTCAATTTTTCACCTTTGAGAATGATGTTGGCTGTGGGTTTGTCACATATGGCATTTATTATGTTGAGGTAGTTTCCCTTTATGCCCAGTTTCTGGAGAATTTTTATCATAAATGAGTGCTGAATTTTGTCAAACGATTTTTCTGTACCTATTGAGTTTTTAATATGGTTTTTATCCTTCAATTTGTTAATATGGTGTATCACATTGATTGATTTGCATATATTGAAGAGTCCTTGCATTCCTGGGATAAACCCCACTTATTCATGGTGTATGATCCTTTTAATGTGCTGTTGGATTCTGTTTGCTAGTATTTTGTTGAGGATTTTTACCTCTATGTTCATCAGATATATTGGCCTGTAATTTTCTTCTTTTGTGACATCTTTGTCTGGTTTTGGTATCAGGGTGATGGTGGCCTCATAGAATGATTTTGGGAGGGTTCCTCCCTCTACTATATTTTGGAAGAGTTTTAGAAGGATAGGTGTTAGCTCTTCTCTAAATTTTTGATAGAATTCACCTGTGAAGCCATCTGCTATTGATTCCTTCTAGAGTATTTTTAATTTTAGTTATTGTGTTGTTCATTACTGTTTGTTTGCTCTTTAATTCTTCTAGGTCTTGTTAAATGTTTCTTGTGTTTTCTCTATTGTATTTCCGAGATTTTGCATCATCTTTACTATCATTACTCTGAATTCTTTTTCAGGGAGTTTGCCTACTTCTTCTTCATTTATTTTGTTCATGTGTTTTTTTATCTTGCTCCTTTGTCTGCTAGATATTTTTCTGTCTTCTCATTTGTCTAATTTATATTTGATGTCTCCTTTTCCCAGGCTCCAGGGTAGTAATTCCTCTTGCTTCTGTTTCCTACCCCTGGTGGTGAGGTTGGTCTAGTGGCTTGTGTAAGGCTTCTTGATGGGAGGGACTGGTGCCTGTGTTCTGGTGGGTGGAGCTAAGTCTTCTCCCTCTGATGAGCAAGGCTGTGTCAGGTGGTGTGTTTTGCAGTGTCTGTGAGCTTAGTATGACTTTAGGTAGTCTGTGTGCTGATGGGTGAGTTTGTGTTCCTGTCTAATTTGTTATTTGGTGTGAGGGATCCAGTTCTGGGAGCTGCTGGCTGTTGGGTGGAGCAGGGTCTTGGATTCAAATAGAGTATTCCATGAGAGCTCTTGGTGATTAATATTCCCTGGGGCTGGGAATTCTCTATTGGTGCAGCATCCTGGACTTGGTACTCCCACCCCAGAGCCTCAGGCCCGACTTCTGGTTGAGGAACCTAGACCCCACAAGTTGTTCGTCCCAGCAATAAAGGGGAGTTAAAAAAAAAAAAAAGACTAACAAACCCCAGACAAATGGTAAAAAGTAAAATCAAACAAACAAAAACAGAAACAAGGAAACACACACACATAAAAGAAACAAAACCAGAAATAAATAAATAAATAAAACAGAAAGCAAGAGAACCACCAGACAAATAGAAGAACTCAAAATCAAACCCTTAGGATTAAAACTTACAAAAACACATAACCTAGAAACAAAACAAAAGCAGTGTGCCAACTGAAGAATAAACAAGGAAACAGAGCAAACCAATAAAAATGGTTGAAGAAAAATAATAATAAAATAAATTAAAAATGGACAAAACACAGGAAAATGGAAAAGCAAAGTAGAAATGGAAATATTTTTTAAATGTATTAAAGAAAAAGAAGAAGAAAAAAATAAGGTAAAAAACACAGAACAACAGAAAAGCAAAGTAAAAATAGAAATATATATAAAAATATATAAATTAAAAATATGTTAAAAAACACAGAGATCCCTAAAGACTAAATAAATTTAAAAAAAACTGAAACAACAAACAAATAAAAAAGAAAGGAAAAACGAACAAACAAAAAGCCAGAACCAACACCAGAATGAATCAAATCATAATAAAATTAATCGTAATTATTATGTTTCCCTGGGGTCTCTGCTGTAAGTGTCCTTGCACACTCTGTGAGCCAGAGCCCACCTCTGCCTCCCCAAGAGGCTCTCCTCTGCCTCTGGGCTGGTCTCTGGATGTGCTGAGGTCCCTGTGGGTGCCACTCAGACTCTGATCTTGCCCAATTCCTGCATGTGCAGTCCCCAAAGTCCACAGCAGCCAGGACTAGACTGTTTTCATATGTGGGAACACTCATTGTCTACTCAGATATTCCACAGATGCAGGGTCTACCTAGCTGATTGCAGGCATTTAATCTGCAGCTTGTACAGCTGATGGAAAGATTTTCAGTCTTCTTCCTTAGACACCCCATCCCTGGGGCTCAGTTTGGTTTTATCCCCACCTCTGCATGTGGTCCACCCATAAGAGTCTGGTCCTGTGGCTGCCTTGGAGCTCTTGGTTCTGCCCCAGTTAGGACAGGGTGCAGATGCGGTATGACTGCTTGGTTCACGGTAGCCCCTGCAGCACCAAATGCACAGGGAAGCCGGCAGCCACGGGTGAAAGAGATATGGCCCTAGTGACGGTCTTTTCTGGTGCCCAGCATAAGGCATGTGAGGGCAAGCTCTGAGGGGGCTTTTTAAATTACTCGGCAATCAGTGCTGGTGTGTGGGAAGAGAGAGGTTACAATAGTGGCTCCTTCCCCCGCGTGACTCAGCAATAGCACCCTGCTTCCATGGCAGTCCAGTCTTCCTCGTAGGCATTCCCTGCTGTGGATTTCCTCCCTCAGTCCATCTCCCCACAGCCAACAGCAATTTCTTGCTCCAGGCCTGTTGTCCAATCCCCATGTTCCACCTCCCAGCCCCCTTGCACACCTGTGAAGCATGTCCCAGTCTGGGGCACTTTGGGCCACAGTACGGACCGTCTGTATATTTCTCACTCTGTCCAGTCTGTCACAGATCAGCCACTTCACCCACTTCCAACAGTCTCAAATGCTTCCCTTCTGTCCCAATCGATTTCCCCATTGGAGATGGGGTTTCCCCAAATTTGGGAATCTCTCCTCTACTTCAGCTCCCCCCTCCTGGGGTGCAGGTCCTGTCCTGCTTCCTCTCCTCCTCTTTCTCCCTTCTTTTTTTCCATCCTACCCAGTTATGCATGGATCTTTATAGTCCTTTCTGGTGTCCAAGTTCTTCTGCTAGTTTTCAGCCAGTGTTCTGTGAGAATTGTTGCATCTATAGATGTATTCCTGATGCATCCATGGAGAGAGATGAACTCCACGTCCTCCTACTCCTCCACCGTCTTGAATCTAAATGGTCTTTCTTAATTCAGGTTTATACAATTTCTAGGAAGTGGAAATTGTAAGTGTGGTGGAGGGTGGGGGTGTGGTTTAAAGCGTTTGCTTGTCTTCCCTAGGAATTACCATGGACAAGTCATGGTGGGAAGCTGAACAGCCTAGAATACACTTTAAGCCAATCCTTATCCAACCTCTGCTTTAAATTAGCAAACAACCCCATGAAAGGCCAACAATGTAGGTTTATTGTAATGTCTTTAATGTGAATCTGTGCACTAAAGTATGGAGACTTTTCAGTGGGGCTAACTTGAGACATATTAGCCTGGCATTTTCTACTTGTCCCTCAGAACACCTTTGCCCCAACTTTCCCCAAAGCTCATTGTTGGCATCTACTCAATGCTTGTTATACAACAGTATTTATTCTAGTGGTTCTGATGGGAAAAACCTTCAACTATGCATAACTTTGCACAGTAATTTACTGGCATTAGTAGAGTGAATATTCCTGGTTTAGGTCACATTTAAGCACCAATTGCAATGGGCTGTTATAACTACCTCAAAAGATATTTATAAGCATGGAGTGAAGAAAAGCAAACAACAGTTTGCCTTAAGGTGCTGATGAGACCTTACAGGTGTAGGGGCCCATAGATGACCCTCACTACATGGTTGGAATGCTTCTCAAACTTGGACACTCTGGAAAGGTCCCATGCAGATGTGTCTAGAGTGGGTACTTTGCTTTATTCTACAAGTTCAAGGAGAATCTATTGACATCAAGTTTCCAGCAAGATAAAAAGAAAATTTAAATACATATTCTCTCCTGTAGATTGTTGTGATTATTGGGATGCAATTTTGTTGAATACCAATTTTGTATTAAGCTAACATCCAAATTAACCAACATTTTTTGGTTATTTCCTATGTGTTTACTCTGTGCTAGATGCCTTTATACAAAACTGGAAACACTATTCCCATTTTATAATAGAAGCAGCTCAAGACTGAAGTATTCTCAGAACTACCCAACTAGAAAATAGCTTTGAAAGTAGCTTTGCAAATGAAAGCAGATAATAAAAATAATTGGTAAAAACCTTGTTTAAGAAACTGTTATTTACAAGCTATCCCTTCTCCCCCTGTAAACACACACACACACACACACACACACACACACACACCACAACAAGATGAACCCAGCAGAAGTCCACCAACTTATCTTCTCAGGAGAAGAACATTGGGTGTCACTTGACTAAGAGCTCCTGGAAGAGTTGAGTAGAGGGAACAGAGCATACTTCTCAAAACAGGGACATTAAGTGAATATTTATATACTGAATGTTGAGTTCTCCAGCTTCTTCCCTACTTGATACCCAGAAATATGTAAGATAGGCTAATAATTCCAGGCAGGAGATAGAAAGACTTCTGCAGGGATTCTGAAAAGCTACAAAGAGATTTGGGGCTCCCCAGTGAAGTTGTCCATCCCATTTGCACTTTGTATAGCCCACCATCCATGCACAGATATACCAACCATTATCTTGATGGCCCATCCTTAAACATGAGCAGACAGCAAGAGTGAGTAAATACCTGACTACTTATATGTGTAGATATTTGACGTCTTATATTAAAGATATAAATGAAAACCTATCAATCAATAAGGAAAACCCTACTTAAAGAAAAGAGAAACCACACAGGGAAATAAAACCTCAATAATAATAAAACCACTATTATAGAATACTTGTACTATACTACTATAGTATCCCTAGAAAGAAAAGGGAAGGTGTTGCATCCATGAAACAAGAACACAATGTTGATTAAAAATATACTATTTTTTAAAAGGCAAGAACTGTGATTCTTGTAAATTGAAATTAAATATTTAGAAAACACAATGTGTTAGAAAATAAGATGAGGAAATTTCCCTGAATGTAGAACAAAAAGTCAAATGTATGGATAATAGGAGAGAAAAGATTTAAAAAAATAGAGGATCAATTTGGGAGGACCAACATTCAAATAAAAGGAGTTTTGGAAAGCAAGAAGCATTAAGAGAGTAGAAGATGATTTTTCAAATCTGCAAAGAAATTTCCCAAAATTAAAGGACATGAATTTCAAACTGTAAATGCTGATAAAGAACCCCACACGATTGAGTTTTAAAAATTAAGCCTAACCTTGTAAAATATCACAATTATGGGAAGTATCCTACGTTTTTAAGAGAAAGAAAAAATATGTCAGATACAAAGGATTAAGAATGAAAATGGCTTTGTACTTCTCAATAGCAAAAATGAAAGTTGAAAACAACACAACAAAACTTTTGAAATTCTGAAGGAAAATAACTTCCAAACTTAAACCCAGAAAAACTGTCTATTAAACATGAGAGTTGAATAAAGGTACCTCCCTTTTCTCAGGAAGCAACTCGAAAAAGAGCTGTACCAAAACAAGAGAGTGATTCAGTAATGATACCTAGGCCTCCAGTACATAAGGAAGTCACGTGAGTCCGTGGCCCAGGGCATCCTCAGGACACTGAGAGGGAAGGGCAGGTACAGCTGGGATGCCCCCAGGACACTGGAGCAGGCCTGAAATCTCCTGGAGAGCTTCCCTTAGGATCATGGAATTGATTTATCATAACGAAATTTAGACATTTGGGGAGGGTTGGGGTTGGAATAAGTGATAAATTCATAAGAAACTAAGCAACTGAAAACAAGACAATTAACTTTGGGGATGACAATTAATGCTAAAAAGGAAAAGTAACTGTACTATGCCAGTTGGCTCATCTATGAATGACATTTACATAATAGTAATGAGGTAAATAATAAATACTGGTTTAAACTAAAATATGTTAAAATTATATTAAGAGCATTGGAGTTGAGGAAATGGTGTGTGTGTGTGTTGGTGGCAGCAGGAGTGAGTTAAAACTTTATCTTCTCAAAGATAATGTCAAAAACTAAAAAATCAAGAAGTGACAGTATAAACATGTTATATAGAGTTATAAAAATAAAAACCAAAAGAAACATTTAAAAATGTAAGGGCTCTGTGGAATAGGATATTGAGGGTATATTAGACAGTATTTTTTCAATAATAAGCCTTGTAAAAATGGTTCTTTTAAACTATATGGATGCATATATTGATGAAAGAAAAGCTAAAATAGAAAGATTTCTAATGTCTTGTAACAGTTCTTAGATAATGCTCCTATTTAAGCTCACCTCACTCTGGAATTGCACAGTTGTCCAAAGTAAAGATGAAGTTGCTTTCCCCAGAAGCAGTTCACCTGGAGTTCAGATAAGAGCATTGAGGGCTTTCCTCCTGAATTTCACAATATCCCATATCCTAACTCCTGGATGGATACCCCTTGCATGGTAATGAATTGATAATTGTCACAAGCAAATTTTTTACCATCCCCATCCCCTAAAATATCTGTGGTCTTGATTACCATTTCTCCCAAGCTTTGCCTTCTTCATATACACCATCTTATCTATTTTCATCATAATTTATTGAGGAGTATTTTAGACTGCATAATCATATATCATGGCATCATCAAAGGGGTTCTAAGCTGGACATCAGGAAACCACCTTATACGATGGCTTACTATGTTTGTTAGTCGGGATGGGTTAAGCTCATACTGCTTTAACACTATCTCACAATCTCAGTAGCTTTAATACATAAACATCAATTTTCCTATCAAAGTCTACTCTAAGGAAAAAGAGAAGCTGGTGAGTCATGGAAGAGTTTTTCACTAGTTCAGTTCAAAATTTTCTCTTTTGTAAAATTAAGGGGTTAAACCAGTTACTTGTTTCTGAAAACACCCAGCCCTTTCCACCTATCTCTCTTCTCCTACCATAGACCCTGGGACATCTCAAAGGTGATGACATTGATGTCACCAATGATGATGAACATATCACCAATGAATAGGAAAACAATTCTAACATCTATTTAGCTCTCACTATATGCCAGACTCCATGTTCTGCACCTTGGCAACATTTTATCTTTTGATCATGAGAACAACATTCTTAAAATACTTTTAAGAAGTAAGAAAATGGAGGCTCTGATCCTTCACCCAAACCTGCTCTCCATAAAGTCTTCCTCATTTCAGTTGATGAGAAGTCCATCTTCCTAGCTGCTCAAACAAAAATCTCACATCTAACGCAACAGGAAACTCTGTTGACTCTATATCAAAATATGTAAAATATCCAGCTATTTCTGATAACCTCCTTTGCCACCACCTTGACCTGAGCTGCCCTCATCTTTCACCTGGGTTCCTGCAATCCCCTGGTCAACTTACCCTCGCCCTCACCACTTCACTGATCATTCTCAATCTGATCACTCCTATGCTCAAAATTTCCAGGGTTACAGTGACCTCAAGGGCTCCAGGTCATTTGTCTCTACCTGATCCTTTATTTTACCTGTTGGGCCTCTTCTTCTGATCTTTTCCCTCCAGTCACATTGGGCTTCCTGGCGTTCTTAGACCACAGAGTGCTTCTCATGCTTAATCGCTTTCTACTGACTTTCTCTTCCTTGAATGCAATTTTCCCAGATATTTGGCAGTCAATTTATGTTATGGACTGAATATTTGTGTCCTCCCAAAATTCATTTATTGAAGCCCTAACTCCTAATGTGATAGTATTTGGAGGTATGGGCTCTGGGATGTAATTAGTTTTAGATAGGTCATGAGGGTGGGGCCTTCAGGATGGTATCAGTGGCCTTTTTAGAAGACAGTGATCTCCCTCCAATTGTATGCATTGAGGAAAGGCTGTGTGAGCAAACAATGAGATAGTGGCTGTCTGCAAGCCAGAAAGAGGGCCCTCACCAAGAACTGAATCTGCCTGCACTGTGATCTTGGACTTCCCAGCCTCCAGAATTGTCAGCAATAAGTGTCTGTTTTTTAATCCATCCAGTCTATGATATTTTGTTATAGCAGCCCAAGCTGACCAAGATAACTTCCTTACCTTGTCAAGTCTTTGCTCAAATGTCACCTTTTCAATAAGGCACAATCTAATCTCTCTTTTTAATGTTGCATTCTGATCTCCATCAACATCCCCTCTGTCTCTAGCACATTTGTTTCCTTTCTTCCTGCTGAGTTTTACCCTTAGCATTTAGCACCTTTTTTCAGAAGATGACCCTTTACACTCCACACTAGAAGCAAGCTCCATATGAGCAGGAGTTTTGTTCTGTTTGTTCACTATAATTCATCAAGTTTCTAGCACTTCATGGGTGATAATTCTAGCACCTATATCTTGGTTTCTAATACTGTTTTCTAGTAGAAGGAACCAGAATTCCTTAGAGAAGTGATTGATTCCAGGGCTGGGACAGCAAAAATACAAGATGAACCTGGAAGAGCTTTTGGTGTCAGAAAGTAAGGAAGAGCTTAAAAAGTAATGGTGGGGCTTCCCTGGTGGCGCAGTCGTTGAGAGTCCGCCTGCCGATGCAGGGGACACAGGTTCGTGCCCCGGTCTGGGAAGATCCCGCATGCTGCGGAGTGGCTCGGCCCGTGAGCCATGGCCACTGAGCCTGCGCGTCCAGAGTCTGTGCTCCACAGCGGGAGAGGTCACAACAGTGAGAGACCCGCGTTCCACACACACACACACACACACACACAAAAGTAATGGTGGCATATTGAAAGGAGATAAGAGCCAACTTGAAGGAATGCCCAGTAGCCAAAACAGAAACAATTTGATTAAGAAACTGAATAGTAATAGTAAGTCATAAGATAACATAAATATGCTTGTGTTAATACTGATATATATATATATAATTTATTAAATAAAGAGATTCATTACAGAAAATTTTCAATTAATGAAAGTAGAAGGATTGAGAGAAATATAAAATTACCATGAAGCAAACACCAAAGTAAAATCACTGTAGGCAAGATCCACTAATAGATGCTGAAATCAGTGAGAAAAGGAGAAACTAGCTATTTGCATAATCACAAAGTATCTCTCTCAGGATATTTATTAATTCCAAAGGGAAAATTCATAACTTTATAGTGAAGAAATCCAGAAGACACCATCATAACCAAGTGATCAAGATGTAATAAGACATTGTGTATTACCTGATATGATGCACTGAACAAAAAGGGTAACCTCAATCAAACCATGAGAAAACATCAGGTAAACCCAAATTGTGACTGCTACTATTTAAAACTGCTGAGGTCATGAGAGACAAGGAAAGAGTGAGGAACTGTGAATTTAGACATGACAACTAAATTCCAGGTTGGATGTGAGGCCCTGGATTGGACCCTGGAACACAAAAAGGACAGTGCAAAAACTGGTAATAAGTGAATAAAGTATGAGTTTAGTAAATTTGTGATATACTATCTTACTTTTGATAAATTTATCATGCTCATAGAAGATAACATTTAAGGAAGCTCTGTGAAGGGCATACAGGAACTCACAGTACTATCTTTGCAATTTTCTGTAAGTCCAAAATTATTTCAAAATAACAAGTTTTAAAAATAGATGCATAGTAAGTATTTGTTAAATGAATGAGTTTTCTTATCTATAAAATTAAGACTTTTTATTGATTTTCAGATCTCTGTCAAACTTTAATAAATCCATTAAAATGTGGAAAAATTATGGTATACTATTTTATCAAAACAATTAGGAGAACTAACCTAGGGCAAATCTGTTAGCACTGTCAGTCTAAAATAGAGTCAGTAACTGACAGATTATCAAAATAATTTTATGTAGTAGACAACATTTCTGATTGATTAGACTGAGAAGAACAGAAACTTTGGTACCAAATGGATGAATAAATGGAATAAATCAGCAGCTAACCAAAGGATTAACTAGATAAATCCTTGGCTAAGATGAATATAAGGACCTTCTGAAATTAATATTATCATATTGAGCTAGAAACTTTGTATATTTTTATGGCTCTGGAAATATTTAATTGCTTAACAAAGCATCCTACAAAAACCACACAGTTTCCACTTTGTGAAGCTCAAAGTTGGCCCAGAGATGATTAGAAAGAGTAGAGAACAGATATATTCCTCTTCCGTAAGTGACAATGCTTTGACTTGAGTCATGATGTGAAATGAGGAGCGAGTTCCTTCTATGTTTTACACGCAGAGCATAGCCAGCCTAGGAAGAAGGCATGATCCACGTTCATTTGGTTCTGAAAAATTTCAAGTGTTTTGAATACACCAGATGGCCAGCAACACGTTTGCTAAATCTTCCCTTCTTTTCTGGTGTGGTGTTCAACATCTCGTTAAGTAAAAAATGTTTCCCTTTTAACATTAAAATATTAAAATATTTGAAATTTCGATTTGACTACTTCTCAGAATGATTGATAATTTGAATTTCCACAAAACTCTAGCACACTCATCATTGTAAGTAAGACTTGCTATTTGTACAACACTTTACACTTGTTAGAATTTATAACTCAGGAGACAATTATGTAACCTATGGGGAAATCTTTTATGAGAAGCCGAGTGACAACTTGAAGACACCTCAGGAAAAGTCCTCAACAGCTGCACACTGCACATCTGAATCCTCAAATTCTTCACTATTCTCTACCCACATAGTTTAATTTAAGATGACCTTCCTCATTCAAGTTATTAAAGTTAGTAAAGAGGAATAATTATTTTGAAAATTTACCTCTCATGCCATACAATGTTGAAACAGGTAATCTTGACAAATACAGCACAATATTTCACAGTATAAAACTAAATATAGCCCATTTAAAAAAAACTGTACAAATACTCACTGACTTTGGGGTTTCACTATTAACTCATATGTCCACACAATATTAATAATTCTGAGATAGATTAATTAATTAATTAACTGCAAATGAAGCTAGGTCTTCTACATGCATCATTCTTTTTAATCTTCACAGTATTGTTCAGATAAAGAAACTGAAGTTAGAAGGTTTAGTTTCCCACCCAAGGAGGCACAGCTCCTATGTGGCAAACTCTATTCAAGCTGAGGTAAACAAATTCTAAGGCCAGGGTGATAAATTATTTAACATTATTGCCACAAATATCATACAAATATAGGTTAAAAACATAAGAAAAACCACAATGTGATAATATATGTATTTCCTTTAAAAATACATACAAATATATATATACATATATGTGTGTGTATGTGTATACATATATATACATATATGTATAAAGAGAGAGAGACAAAGGGAGATTATGAGGAAATGGCTCATGCAGTCTGCCATCTGCAAGCTGGGGACCAGGGGAGCCAGTGGCACAGTTCAGTCTGAGTCAGAAGGTCTAAGAACACAGGGAGCTGATGGTGTAAGTCTGGCTAAAGGCAGAAGGTGAGGTGAGCTGTCCCAGCTCAACAGTGAGGCAGGAAAAAGAGCAAATTCCTCCTTCCTCTACCTGTTGTTCTCTTCAGGCCCTCAGTGGATTAGATAATGCCCACCTATGTGGTGGAGAGCATCTGCTTTACCAAGTCCACTGATGCAAATGCTCAGCTCATCCAGAGATTCCTCATCAGGAAACACCCGGCAGGCACACCCAGAAATAATGATTAGCAAAATATCTGGTCACCCATGATCCAGTCAAGTTGACACATAAAATAAACCATCAAAATATACTTTGGATGTTTTTCTTATTTGTTTTTACCTATTGACAGGAGATCAGGAACTATGAGCTCAAATTGTTAACTAGAAAAATAATACCAACCTATATATTTATATCAGAAATTCTGACTTGGTGATGTAATTCTGTCCTATCAAGGTAATGTAGAGCAGTCCTGGGGATTCTGCATGTAGAGCACTTGCATTTGACTGATTTTATGTGCCAAGATATCTGACAAGTAGAGAAAGTGAGAAAGTGAAGTGAGTTCACATACACATAGTTGCAGTGGGCAGGAACCTTGGAAATCCCATGAAGAAAAAAAAAGGAAGAACCCATACATCTAAGAATGAGAAGAAAGAGCGGGGACATCACGTCTCTGTGACTTCTTACTATTTAATAACTGTATTTCACATTACAAAGCATGTGTAACCCCATCATTTTATTAGTACATATAACAACTTTCTGAAATATGCATGGCTTTAGTGATTAATAAGACTATATAGCTATTAAGCAGTGAAATTTACTAGGAGCTAATTTTTTTAATTTTATGGGTACTTTTCATAATTCCAGGCAGCCTCACTGACAGCATTCATGACCCAATCACAATGAAAAAGCAAACAAATCAAAGTGTATATGTGTGGTGGCAGGGCGAGGAGACTCCTAAGGGGCATTAAAAAGACATAAAAAGAAATTCCAAAGTGAGAGGATTAGAAAGACTCTTAATAGATTATAACATTGGTTTTCCACTTTTCAGATGTATTCTTAAAGATACCGAAGCAAAAGAAAACCTATTATCTCACTTGGTAGTCTCTTTCAGTACTTAACAAGTTTCAGTGAAATTTATTATAATGGACCTAAACCCAAACTGTTAAATCTAAGAATTTTCTTTTTGTTCTATCCATCTACACAGATGTCCACATTGAACAACAGTTTGGATTTTAACCTTTGGAAAATGATTAAGTTCCATTTGACCTACTTTTAATTTTTGAGTTTCTTTTTAAGCAGTTCAAATTATCTATAAGGATTTACATTTTACAACACTTTCATCCTTTCTTAGGAGCCATCCAAAAAAAAAGCAGTTTTACTAATTTTTAATAAAATAAACTGTATTTGTAGTGTAAGCCTGACAGTTGATTTTTTGTTGTTGTTGTTTTTTGTTTGTTTCTTTCCATATGCAAGTGCCTGACTTAGACTTTGATTGCCGAGGCCTCCACCTCAAAGAAGTTGTCTCAAATAAACACACTGCCAGCCACAGGACTGGATAAAGAGCCAGGCCGTCCCCTTGAAGCTCCTTTGTTCAGAGATCTTCAGTTGATTCAGTAACTGACTGTTTGACCATGCGTTGTTGTTTTCTGTTCGTTTTCGTCCAGCTCTTAGGTTTTAAACTCACCAATAAAAAGTGAGCCCGAGAAGCCCTAGACTCCCACCCTGGAGCCCATGATCTCACTGTGTGGCCCCAGACGTGCTTTGTACTCTCCATTCAGCTGAGTAATAAAACTTGTTACTTTTTCAAAGTCTCCTGATGGTTATTGCTGAGGGTATCTTGCAATCATAATAAGAAACACAAGGGTCCCTCCAGCCACAATGTTGGCTATTGAAAGGCTAAGACTGGCACAGAACAGTATTTTATTTTATAATTAACATATGGGCCCATTGGATCCTTTAATATATCTAAGATACAATATGGGATCTTAGTGATTTAATTTTTCCTGTATATTAAAACATTTATATTTTAAGTACCCTAGTAATTGTTTCATCCTTGCCCATTAATTACATCCATATATGCTTAAAAAATTATAGGATATTAAGAAAGTAGAAGAAAGACAGTGTGTCAGGCAGAATGGATCCCCCAAGCTATCCACACCCTAAACGCTGGATCTTGTGAATGTGTTACATTATGTGACAAAAGTGGCCAGTAACCTTAAGATATGGAGATAATCCTGGATTATCTAAGTGGGTCTGTATAATCACATGAGCCCTGAAAAGCAGAGCACTTTCTTTGGCTAGAGTCAGAGAGATATGGTGATGGAAAAGCTGGAAGATTTGAAGTGTGAGAGAGATTCAACTCAACACTGCTGGAGGGAGCCACATAGAAAGCTGAGAAGGGACTCAGCAGCCTCTAGGCACAAGACCAGCCCTTGGCCGACAGCCCGCAAGGAAACAGCAACCTCAATCCTACAACCACAAGGAATTAAAGTGGGCCAAGAACTTTAATAAGCTTGGAAGCCTCCAGAAAGGGACGCAACACTGCCAAAACCTTGATTTCTGTCTCATGAGACCCTAGGCAGAGGACCCAAGATGAGACCCACTGTACCTAGACTCCTGACCTACAGAATTGTGAGATAGTAAATGAGTTCTTTATTTTTCAACATTCTTATTTCTTTTTTTTTTTTATTGAAGTATAGTTGAGTTACAATGTTGTGCCTATCTCTGCTATACAGCAAAGTGACTCAGTTATACACGTATATGAACTCTTTTTTATATTCTTTTCCATTATGGTTTATCACAGGATATTGAACATGGTTCCCTGTGCTATACATTAAGACCTTGTTTTTTATCCATTCTGATTGTGATAGTTTGCATCTACCAACCCCAAACTTCCAGTCCATCCCTCTCCCTCCCCCCTCCCTCTTGGCAACCACAAGTCTGTTCTCTATGTTTATGAGTCTGTTTCTCTTTTGTAGATAGGTACATTTGTGCCATATTTTAGATTCCACATATAAATGATATCATATGGTATTTGTCTTTCTCTTTCTGACTTACTTCACTTAGTATGATAACCTCTAGTTTCATCCATGTTGCTGCAAATGGCATTATTATGTTCTTTTTTATGGCTGAGTAGTATTCCATTATATATATTACCACATCTTTTTTATCTATTCATCTGTTGATGGACATTTAGGTTATTTCCATGTTTTGGCTACTGTGAACAGTGCTGCTATGAATATAGGTGTGCATGTATCTTTTTGAATTATAGTTTTGTCTGGGTATATTCCCAGGATTCAGATTGCTGGATCATATGGCAACTCGATTTTTAGTTTTCTGAGGAAACTCCATACTGTTTTCCATAGTGGCTGTACGAACTTACATTACCACCAACATTGTAGAAGGGTTCCCTGTTCTCCACAGCCTCTCCAGAATTTGTTATTTGTAGACATTTTAATGATGGTCATTCTGACTGGTGTGAGGTGTTACCTCATTGTAGTTTTGATTTGCATTTCTCTAATAATTAGTGATGTTGAGCAGCTTTTTATGTGCCTACTGACCATCCATATGTCTTCTTTGGAGAAATGTCTATTAAGGCCTTCTGTCCAGCTTTTGATAGGGTTGTTTGGTTTTTTGTTATTGAGTTGTATGAGCTGTTTTTATATTTTGGAGATTAATCCTTTGTTCATTGCTTCATTTGCAAATATTTTTTTCCTATTCTGAGAGTTGTCTTTTCATCTTGTTTATAGTTTTCTTTGCTGTACAAAAGCATTTAAGTTTAATTAGGTCTCATTTGCTTATTTTTGTTTTAATTTTCATTACTCCAGGAGGTGTGTCAAAAAAGATCTTGCTGTGGTTTATGTCAAAGACTGTTTTTCCTGTTTTCCTTTAAGAGTTTTATAGTGTTAGGTCTTTAATCCATTTTGAGTTTATTTGTGTGTATGGTGTTAGGAAGCATTCTAATTTCATTCTTTTATATATAGCTGTCCAGTTTTCCCAGCACCACTTATTGAAGAGGCGGTCTGTTCTCCACTATATGTTGTTGCCTTTGTCATAAATTAGGTGACCATATGTGTGTGGTTTTATTTCTGGGCTTTCTATCCTGTACCATTGGTCTATATTTCGGTTTTTGTGCCATTACCATACTGTCTTGATTACTGTAGCTTTGTAGTATAGTTTGAAGTCAGGGAGTCTGATCCCTCCAGCTGTGTTTTTCTTTCTCAAAATTGCTTTGGCTATGCAGGATCTTTTGTGTTTCCATACTAATTGTAAAACTTTTTGTTCTAATTTTATGAAGAATGCCATTGGTAGTTTGATAGGGATTGCACTGAATCTGTAGATTGCTTTGGGTAGTATAGTCATTTTCACAATATTGATTCTTCCAATTCAAGAATATGATATATCTCTCCATCTGTTTGTGTGATCTTTGATTTCTTTCATCAGTGTTTTATAGTTTTCTGCATACAGGTCTCCTGCCTCCTTAGGTAGGTTTATTCTTAAGTATTTTATTCTTTTGGTTGCAATGGTAAATGGGAGTGTTTCCTTAATTTCTCTTTCTGACTTTTCATCATTAGTGTATAGGAATGCAAGAGATTTCTATGCATTAATTTTTCATCCATCAGCCTTAACAAATGCATTGATTTGTCCTAGTAGGTTTCTAGTGGCATCTATAGGATTTTCTATGTATAGTATCATGTCATCTGCAAAGAGTGACAACTTTACTTCTTCTTTTACAACTTGGATTTCTTTTATTTCCTTTTCTTCTCTGATTGCCATGGCTAGGACTTCCAAAACTAGGTTGAATAAGAGTGGTGAGAATGGGCAACCTTGTCTTTTTCCTGAACTTTGTGGAAATGTTTTCAGTTTTTCACCATTGAGAATGATGTTAGCTGTGGGTTTGTCATATATGGCTTTTATTATGTTGAGGTAGGTTCCCTTTATGCCCACTTTCTGGAGACTTTTTACCCTAAATTGGTGTTGAATTTTGTCAAAAGCTTTTTCTGCACCTATTGATATGATCATATGGTTTTATTGTTAAATTTGTTAAAATGGTATCACATTGATTGATTTACATATATTGAAGAATCCTTGCATTCCTGGAATAAATCCCACTTAGTCATTGTGCATGATCAATGTGTTGTTGGATTCTGTTTGCTAGTATTTTGTTGAGGATTTTTTGCATCTATGTTCCTCAGTGATATTGATCTGTAATTTCCTTTATTTGTGGATATCTTTGTCTGGTTTTGGTATCAGGGTGATGGTGACCTTGTAGAACAAGTTTGGGAGTGTTCCTCCTTCTGCAATTTTTTGGAAGAGTTTGAGAAGGATAAGTGTTAGCTCTTCTCTAAATGTTTGAGAGAATTTGCCTGTGAAGCCATCTGGTCCTGGACTTTTGTTTGTTGGAAGATTTTTAATTACAGTTTCAATTCCATTACTTGTGATAGGTCTGTTTATATTTTCTAATTCTTCCTGGTTCAGTCTTGGAAAATTTTACCTTTCTAAGAATTTTCCATTTCTTCGTGGTTGTCCATTTTATTGGCATATAGTAATTTGTAGTAGTCTCTTATAATCCTTTGTATTTCTTCAGTGTCAGTTGTGATTTCTCCTTTTTCATTTCTAAATTTATTGATTTGCATCCTTTTTCTTTTTTTCTTGATGAGTCTGGCTAAAGGTTTATTGATTTTGTTTATCTTTACAAAGAACCAACTTTTAGTTTTATTGATCTTTGCTATTGTTTTCTTCCTTTCTATTTCATTTATTTCTGCTCTGTTCTTAATGATTTCTTTCCTTCTACTGACTTCGGATTTTCTTTTTTCTTCTTTCTCTAGTTGCTTGAGGTGCAAGGTTAGATTATTATTTGAGATTTTTCTTGTTTCTTGATGTGAGATTTAATTGCTGTAAACTTCCCTCTTCGAACTGCTTTTGCTGAGCCCCATAGATTTTGGGTCATCGTGTTTTCATTGCCATTTGTCTCTATGTATTTCTTAATTTCTTCTTTGATTTCTTCAGTGATCTCTTGATTATTTAGTCATGCACTGTTTAGCCTCCATGTATTTGTGTTTTTTACAGTTTTTTTTTTCCCTCGAATTGATTTCTAATCTCAGAGTGTTGTGTCAGAAAAGATGCTTGATATGATTTCAATTTTTTTAAATTTTCTGAGGCTTGGTTTGTGACTCAAGATGTGATCTATCCTGGAGAATATTCCATAAGCACTTGATAAGAAAGTGTGTTCTGCAACTGTCAGGCGGAATGTCCTATAAATATCAATTTAATCTATCTGGTCTATTGTGTCTTTTAAAGCTTGTGTTTCCTTATTAATTTTCTGTTTGGATGATCTGTCCATTGGTGTAAGTGAGGTGTTAAAATCCCTACTATTATTGTTTTACTGTTGATTTCCCCTTTTATGGTTGTTAGCATTTGCCTTATGTATTGAGGTGCTCTTATTTTGGGTGCATAAATATTTACAATTGTTATATCTTCTTCTTGGCTTGATCCCTTGATCTTTATGTAGTGTCTTTCCTTATCTCTTGTAAGAGTCTTTATTTCAAAGTGTATTTTATCTGATACAAGTATTGCTACTCCAGCTTTCTTTTGATTTCCATTTGCATGGAATATCTTTTTCCCCTCACTTTCAGTCTGTATGTATCCCTAGGTCTGAAGTGGGTCTCTTGTTGACAGCATATATATTGTGTTTGCATCCATTCAGCCAGTTTGTGTCTTTTGGTTAGAGCATTTAATCCATTTATATTCAAGGTTATTATTGATATATATGTTCCTATTACCATTTTCTTAATTGTTTTGGGTTTGTTTTTGTGAGTCTTTTTCTCCTCTTGTGTTTCCCGCCTAGTGAAGCTCCTTTAGCATTTGTCATAAAGCTGGTTTGGTGGTTCTGAATTCTCTTAGCTTTTGCGTGTCTGTCAAGCTTTTGATTTCTCTGTCAAATCTCAGTGAGGTCCTCGCTGCATAATTTTGGTTGTACATTTTTCTCTTTCATCACTTTAAGTATATCCTGCCACTCCCTTCTGGCCTGCAGAGTTTCTGCTGAAAAATCAGCTTATAACCTTATCAGGATTCCTTTGTATGTTACTTTTTGCTTTTCCCTTGCTGCTTTTCATATTTTTTCTTTTAATTTAATTATTGTAAGGTTGATTAATATGTATTTTGTTGTATTTCTCCTAGGGTTTATCCTGTATGGGACTCTCTGTGCTTCCTAGACTTGGGTGACTATTTTCTTTCACATGTTAGGGAAGTTTTCAACTATAATCTCTTCAAATATTTTCTCAGACACTTTCTTTTTCTCTTCATCTACTGGGACCCCTATAATTAGAATGTTCATGCATTTAGTGTTGTCCCAGAAGTCTCTGAGATTGTCTTCAATTCTTTTCATTCTTTTATTCTTTATTTTGCTCCTCAGCAGTTGTTTCCACCATTCTGTCTTTCAGCTCACTTATTCATTCTTCTTCCTCAGTTATTCTGTTTTTGATTCTTTCTAGTGTATTTTTCATTTCAGTTATTGTGTGTTGTTCAACTCTGTTTGTTTGTTCTTTAGTTCTTCTAGATCTTTGTTAAACACTTCTTGTAATTTCTCAGTCTTTGCCTTTATTCTGTTTCTGAGATTCTGGATCACCTTTACTATCTTTACTCTGAATTCTTTTTTAGGTAGGTTGCCTATTTCCTCTTAATTTATTTGGTCTTGTAAGTTTTTACCTTGCTCCTTCATCTGTGACATATTTTTTTGTCATCTCATTTTTTTTTTTTTTTTTGGATGGGTGAGATTGTTTTCCTGTATTACTGGTTGTTTGGCCTGAGGCCTCTAGCACTGGAGTTTGTAGGCTGGTGGGTAGAACTGGGTCTTGGTGCCAAGATGAGGATGTCTGGGAGAGCTCACTCTGATGAATATTCCCTAGGTTCTGAGGTTCTCTGTTAGTCCAGTGGTTCAAACTTGGAGCTCCCACCACAGGATCTCAGGCCCAACACTCAGCTTGTGAACCAAGATCCCACAAGCTGCATGGATAGGCAAAAGAAAAAAAGGAGCAGAACAATAACAAAGAGTAAAAAAGAAAATAAGATTAGAAAACTAACAGATATGTTAGAAAAAATAAAAATGTAGATGAAACAAAAACGAAGGTAAAACAGAACCACAGAAGCAAAAAAGAGGAGAAAAAAAAGCCAGAAAAAGCCTTGGTTGTTGTGGGGCAGGACTTACGTAGGGGTGGGATTTAGATGGTGGGTGGGGCCTATGCTTATGACCCACAGGTCCAGAAAAGGCCCTGGTGGGTGGGAGATGGGGCTTAGGGTCAATGTGGCAGGAGCGGCCCAGGAGTGCCTCTGGCCTTGGAGGGAAGAGGACCAGGTCCGGGACCCCAGCAGGCTCCCTGGGCCTGAGTTGGTGGGGGAAATGCTAAGTGCATTCCTCCCGATCTTCTGGTACTACAGGGTCCTTCCCTGTTGGCCTCTCTTCTTCCCCCCTCCCTCCCTCATATGCCCCTAGGACCCATGCAGCCAGAAGGGCCCCCAGAAAGAAGGGGGCCAGACCTGGAAGCCCAACAGGCTTCCAGAGCTGAGTGGATGGGGGAAATGCCCTCCGCGTCTCCACTGATCCTCCAATCCTGAAGAGCCCTTCCCCTTCCTCCTCTCCTTTTCTTCTCCCCCACACCCAGGCCCAATGGAGCTGGAGGGACCCCCAGAAGGCATAGGACCTGGTCCAGGATCCCAGCAGGCTTTCCAGGGCCCGAATGGGCAGGGAAAACACCCATTACACCTCACCTGACCCTCCAAGCCTCCGAGGGTCCCTCCAGGCATGGGAACCCCTTCCCTCTCCCAGTCACCCTTCAGAGTGTCTGACCTCCACTTCTCCTCCCCCCCAATCCCCCCCATATCCTACACAGTCACTCGGGGGTTCCTCCTATCTCCTTGGGCATCAAGGTCCCCCATCAGAATCTGGCAGATGCCCTAGTTGTGGAGAAACAGGAGCTCTGCATCCTCCCATGCTGCCACCTTGACTCTGCCTCTGTAGATGTATTTTGACATATCTGTAAGGAGAAGGTGAACTCCACGTCCTACTCCTCCGCCATCTTGATCCAATCTCCCTTGAGTATTTCTTTAAAATGCTAAATCTATAGAAAACTAATAGCAATGGCATTGCCTACAAGAATGATGCGATGGGGAGATTATCTATTAATCTTTTAATTTTCTTGTTATGTTTCCCCAAATGTCACATCATTTTTAAAGAAAGTATAAAACAAGTCTGGAAACTTTATCATTGTAATCACTTTTTAGAAAGATCTTTATTGAAATTAGTTGGGGAAAACATTTCACATTTATTGGATGGATTACTAGATGAATTCAAAGATACATATAGCAACACTCTAGATTGTTCTAATAATGATGAAATTGATCATATTAACAAAATCTTAAACCATATGTCTTTAGATGACAGTATCCTAGATGAATTTTCTCAATAGATTAACAATATGTTTGTAAGGACAAAAAGAAAATACAGCATTTTCATCCAGCTAGTCTTTTAACTGTAAGAATTTCACAGTATTTTTTGACAAAAATATGTACCATCCTATTTTGCCAAAGAATGTATCACAGTATTCTTTCCTCTTTTATGATGTTTATGCACTCTTATTTACTTGATACAATTCTTAAGTGCAAAAATTCTGAAGGCAGGTATATATGCAAATGTGACTGGAATGAAGTAAATAATGTCGAAATGAAGAGTTTTTGTACTGATTGTTGAGTTGGTATTGTTTTGTTTTGTTTTGTTTTGTGGGCATTTTTGCCTGCATTCGGGCAGCTTGGATATGACCATAATTACAGGAGTGATTCTTTAAGAGAGACTCAGGAGTTGGCAGGAATAAACCATCCATATTTTTCTCCAAAGCTTCAATAACACATATCGATTTTTCAATTGCAGTCATTCATGCCAAAAAAAAAGCTGCGCAGAGGAGTGGCTGTAATGAAGTAACTACAGTGGTGGATGTGAAAGAGATCTTCAAGTCCTCATCACCCATCCCTTGAACTCAAGTCCCACTCATTACGAATTCATCCTGCCAGTGTCCTCACATCCTGCCCCACCAAGACGTTCTCATCATGTGTTATGAGTGGCGCTCATGGTAGGCACAGAGGGGCAGAAAAATATTACACACTCCCTAGGAAAAACACAAAATTGCACTTAATCGTGGTTTAAAAAGAAAAAGAAAAAAAAAAGGTGCCAGCTTTTCGAAAAATCAGTTTTAATAGATGCCTTGGTTAGGATATCGTATCTCCAAATATCGATTAATTTTTCATAGAATTAAGGAAAAATGAATATATGAGTATTTGAGTGGACTCTTTAAAATCAATTTCAGAATTCATTACCAGATTTCAAAAACTTATACACAAATATATTGCTTTGAGTAAAACCAATTCTTTTCAAATCAATCTTAGAGTGGCAAATACTGAATTTTTTAAGGTCTCTTTAATAACTTACAAATCAAAGAAAAATGGCTATTTGAGACTACACTTCCACACTTTTTTTAATTGTTTTTTTTATTTTTTTCTGCATCTTTATTGGAGTATAATTGCTTTACAATGGTATGTTAGTTTCTGTTTTATAACAAAGTGAATCACTTATACATATACATATGTTCCCATATCTCTTCACTCTTGCGTCCCCCTCCCCCCACCCTCCCTATCCCACACCTCTAGGTGGTCACAAAGCACGTAGCTGATCTCCCTGTGCTATGCAGCTACTTCCCACTAGCTATCTATTTTACATTTGGTAGTGTATATATATGTCCATGCCACTCTCTCATTTTGTCATAGCTTACCCTTCCCCCTCCCCATATCCTCAAGTCCATTCTCTAGTAGGTCTGTGTCTTTATTCCCGTCTTACCCCTAGGTTCTTCATGACATTTTTTTTTCTTAGATTCCATATATATGTGTTAGTATATGGTATTTGTCTTTCTCTTTCTGACTTACTTCACTCTGTATGACAGATTCTAGGTCCATCCACCTCACTAAAAATAACTCTTTTTTGTTTCTTTTCATGGCTGAGTAATATTCCATTGTATATATGTGCCACATCTTCTTTATCCATTCATCTAATGATGGACACTTAGGTTGCTTCCATCTCCTGGCTATTGTAAATAGAGCTGCAATGGACATTTTGGTACATGACTCTTTTTGAATTTTGGTTTTCTCAGGGTATATGCCCAGTAGTGGGATTGCTGGGTCATATGGTAGTTCTATTTACAGTTTCTAAGGAACCTCCATACTGCTCTCCACAGTGGCTGTACCAATTCACATTCCCACCAGCAGTGCAAGAGTGCTCCCTTTCCTCCACACCCTCTCCAGCATTTATTGTTTCTAGATGATGGCCATTCTGACCACTGTGAAATAATATCTCATTGTAGTTTTGATTTGCATTTCTCTAATGATTAATAATGTTGAGCATTCCTTCATGTGTTTGTTGGCAATCTGTATATCTTCTTTGGAGAAATGTCTATTTAGGTCTTCTGCCCATTTTTGGATTGGGTTGTTTGTTTTTTTGTTATTGAGCTGTATGAGCTGCTTGTAAATTTTGGAGATTAATCCTTTGTCAGTTGCTTCATTTGCAAATATTTTCTCTCATTCTGAGGGCGGTCTTTTGCTCTTGTTTATAGTTTCCTTTGCTGTGCAAAAACTTTGAAGTTTCATTAGGTCCCATTTGTTTATTTTTGTTTGTATTTCCATTTCTCTAGGAGGTGGATCAAGAAGGATCTTGCTGTGATTTATGCCATAGAGTGTTCTGCCTATGTTTTCCTCTAAGAGTTTGATAGTTTCTGGCCTGACATTTAGGTCTTTAATCCATTTTGAGCTTATTTTTGTGTATGGTGTTAAGGAGTGTTCGAATCTCATACTTTTACATGTACCTGCCCAGTTTTCCCAGCACCACTTACTGAAGATGCTGTCCTTGCTCCACTGTACATTCCTGCCTCCTTTATCAAAGATAAGGTGACTATATGTGCATGGGTTTATCTCTGGACTTTCTATCTTGTTCCATTGATCTAACTTTCTGTATTTGTGCCAGTACCATACTGTCTTGATTACTGTAGCTTTGTAGCATAGTCTGAAGTCAGGGAGCCTGATTCCTCCAGCTCCACTTTTCATTCTCAAGATTGCTTTGGCTATTGGGGGTGTTTTGTGTTTCCACACAAATTGCGAAATTTTTTATTCTAGTTCTGTGGAAAATGTCAGTGATAGTTTGATAGCGATCGAATTGAATCTGTAGATTGCTTTGGGTAGTAGAGTCATTTTCACAATGTTGATTCTTCCAATCCAAGAACATGGTATATCTCTCCATCTATTTGTATCATCTTTAATGTCTTTCATCAGTGTCTTATAATTTTCTGCATACAGGTCGTTTGTCTCCTTAGGTAGGTTTATTCCTACATATTTTATTCTTTTTGATGCAATTGTAAATGGGAGCATTTTCTTGATTTCACTTACAGATTTTTCATCAGTGTATCAGAATGCCAGAGATTTCTGTGCATTAATTTTGTATCCTGCTAGTTTACCGAATTCATTGATTAGCTCTAATAGTTTTCTGGTAGCATATTTAGGATTCTTTATGTAAAGTATCATGTCATCTGCAAACAGTGACAGCTTTATTTCTTCTTCTCTTTGGATTCCTTTTATTTCCTTTTCTTCTCTGATTGCTGTGGCTAAAACTTCCAAAATTATGTTGAATAAGAGTGGTGAGAGTGGGCAACCTTGTCTTGTTCCTGATCTTAGTGGAAATGGTTTCAGTTTTTCACCATTGAGGATGATGTTGGCTGTGGGTTTGTCATATATGGCCTTTATTATGTTGAGGAAAGTTCCCTCTATGCCTACTTTCTGCAGGGTTTGTATCATAAATGGGTGTTGAATTTTGTTAAAAGCTTTCTCTGTATCTATTGAGATGATCATATGGTTTTTCTCCTTCAATTGGTTAATATGGTGTATCACGTTGATTGATTTGCATATATTGAAGAATGCTTGCATTCCTGGAATAAACCCCACTTGATCATGGTGTATGATCCTTTTAATGTGCTGTTGGATTCTGTTTGCTAGTATTTTGTTGAGGATTTTTGCATCTATGTTCATCAGTGATATTGGCCTGTAGTTTTCTTTCTTTGTGACATCCTTGTCTGGTTTTGGTATCAGGGTGATGGGCCTCATAGAATGAGTTTGGGAGTGTTCCTCCCTCTGCTATATTTTGGAAGAGTTTGAGAAGGATAGGTGTTAGCTCTTCTCTAAATGTTTGATAGAATTCACCTGTGAAGCCATCTGGTCCTGAGCTTTTGTTTGTTGGAAGATTTTTAATCACAGTTTCAATTTCAGTGCTTGTGATTGGTCTGTTCATATTTTCTATTTCTTCCTGATTCAGTCTTAGCATGTTGTGCATTTCTAAGAATTTGTCTATTTTTTCCAGGTTGTCCATTTTATTGGCATAGAGTTCCTTGTAGTAATCTCTCATGATCTTTTGTATTTCTGCAGTGTCAGTTGTTACTTCTCCTTTTTCATTTCTAATTCTATTGATTTGAGTCTTCTCCCTTTTTTTCTTGATGACTCTGGCTAATGGTTTATCAATTTTATCTTCTCAAAGAACCAGCTTAATTTTATTGAGGTTTGCTATCATTTCCTTCATTTATTTTTCATTTATTTCTGACCTGATTTTGATGATTTCTTTCCTTCTGCTAACTTTGGGGTTTTTTTGTCCTTCTTTCTCTAATTGCTTTAAGTGCAAAGTTAGGTTGTTTATTCGAGATGTTTCTGTTTCGTAAGGTAGGATTGTATTGCTATAAACTTCCCTCTTAGAACTGCTTTTGCTGCATCCCATAGGTTTTAGGTTGTTGTGTCTCCATTGTCATTTGTTTATAGGTATTTTTTGATTTCCTCTTTGATTTCTTCAGTGATCACTTCGTTATTAAGTGGTGTATTGTTTAGCCTCCATGTGTTTGTATTTTTTACAGATCGTTTCCTGTAACTGATATCTAGTCTCATAGCGTTGTGGTCAGAAAAGATACTTGATACAATTTCAATTTTCTTAAATTTACCAAGGCTTGATTTGTGACCCAAGATATGATCTATCCTGGAGAATGTTCCATGAGCACTTGAGAAAAATGTGTATTCTGTTATTTTGGGATGGACTATCCTATAAATATCAATTAAGCCCATGTTGTTTAATGATTCATTTAAAGCTTGTGTTTCCTTATTTATTTTCATTTAGGATGATCTGTCCATTGGTGAAAGTGGGGTGTTAAAGTCCCCTACTATGAATGTGTTAGTGTCGATTTCCCCTTTTATGGCTGTTAGTATTTGTGTTATGTATTGAGGTGCTCCTATGTTGGATACATATATATTTACAACTGTTATATCCTCTTCTTGGATCAATCCCTTGATCATTATGTAGTGTCCTTCTTTGTCTCTTGTAATAGTCTTTATTTTAAAGTCTAATTGTCTGATATGAGAATTGCTTGCTAATCCAGCTTTCTTCTGATTTCCATTTGCTTGGAATATCTTTTTCCATCCCCTCACTTTCAGTCTGTATGTGTCTCTATGTCTGAAGTGGGTCTCTTGTAGACCGCATATATATGGGTCTTGTTTTTGTATCCATTCAGCCAATCTGTGTCTTTTGGTGGGAGCATTTAATCTATTTACATTTAAGGTAATTATCGATATGTATGTTCCTATTCCCATTTTCTTAATTGTTTTGGGTTTGTTATTGTAGGTCTTTTCCTTCTCTTGTGTTTCTTGCCTAGAGAAGTTCCTTTAGCATTTGTTGTAAAGCTGGTTTGGTGGTGCTGAACTCTCTCAGCTTTTGCTTTTCTGTAAAGGTTTTAATTTCTGCATTAAATCTGGATGAGATCCTTGCTGGGTAGAGTAATCTTCATTGTAGTTTTTTCTCCTTCATCATTTTAAATATGTCCTGCCACTCCCTTCTGGCTTGCAGAGTTTTTGCTGAAAGATCAGCTGTTAACTTTATGGGGATTCCCTTTTATGTTATTTGTTGTTTTTCCCTTGCTGGTTTTAATATGTTTTCTTTGTATTTAATTTTTGACAGTTTGATTAATATGTATCTTGGCATGTTTCTCCTTGGATTTATCCTATATGGGACTCTCTGTGCTTCCTGGACTTGATTAACTATTTCCTTTCCCATATTAGGGAAGTTTTCAACTATAATCTCTTCAAATATTTTCTCAGTCCCTTTCTTTATCTCTTCTTCTTCTGGGACCCTATAATTCGAATGTTGGTGCATTTAATGTTGTCCCAGAGGTCTCTGAGACTGTCCTCAGCTCTTTTTATTCTTTTTTCTTTATTCTGCTCTGCAGTAGTTATTTCCACTCTTTTATCTTCCAGGTCACTTATCCATTCTTCTGCCTCAGTTATTCTGCTATTTATCCCTTCTTGAGTATTTTTAATTTCATTTATTGTGTTGATCATCGTTGCTTGTTTCCTCTTTAGATCTTTTAGGTCCTTATTAAATGTTTCTTGCATTTTCTCGATTCTATTTCTAAGATTTTGTATCATCTTTACTATCATTATTCTGAATTCTTTTTCAGGTAGACTGCCTATTTCCTCTTCCTTTTTTAGGTCTGGTGGGTTTTTATCTTGCTCCTTCTTCTGCTGTGTGTTTTTCTGTCTTCTCATTTTGCTTATCTTACTGTTTTTGGGGTCTCCTTTTTGTAGGCTGCATGTTCGTAGTTCCCGTTTTTTATGGTGTCTGTCCCCAGTGGCTAATGTTGGTTCAGTGGGTCATGTAGGCTTCCTGGTGGACGGGACTAGTGCCTGTGTTCTGGTGGATGAGGCTGTCTCTTTTCTTTCTGGTGCACGGGTTCACGTCTAGTAGTGTGTTTTGGGGTGTCTGTGGCCTTATGATTTTAGGCAGCCTTTCTGCTAATGGGTTGGGTTGTGTTCCTGTCTTGCTAGTTGTTTGGCATAGAGTATCCAGCACTGTAGCTTGCTGGTCATTGAGTGAAGCTGGGTGTTGGTGTTGAGATGGAGATCTCTGGGAGATTTTTGCCATTTGATATTACGTGGAGCTGGGAGGTCTCTTGTTGACCAGTGTCCTGAAGTTGGCTCTCCCACCTCTGAGGCACATCACTGACTCCTGGCTGCAGTACCAAGAGCCTTTCATCCACACGGCTCAGAATAAGAGGGAGAAAAATAGAAAGAAAGAATGAAAGAAAGAAAGAAAGAAAGAAAGAAAGAGAAAGAAGATAGAAAGAAAGAAAGAGGATAAAATAAAATAAAATGAAGTAAGATAAAATAAAGTTATTAAAATAAAAAATAATTATGAAGAAAGAAAAAAAATTTTTAAGTAAAAAATGAGAAAAATATGGCCAGACAGAACCCAAGCCAAATGGTGAAAGCAAAGCTATACAGACAAAAATCTCACACAGAAGTATACACTCACAGAAAGAGGAAAAGGGGAAAAAATAATAAATCTTGCTCTCAAAGTCCACCTCCTCAGTTTTGGATGATTCGTTGTCTATTCAGATGTTCCACAGATGCAGGGTACATCAAGTTGATTGTGGAGATTTAATCCACTGCTCCTGAGGCTGCTGGGAGAGATTTCGCTTTCTCTTCATTTGTTCGCACAGCTCCCAGGGTTCAGCTTTGGATTTGGCCCTGCCTCTGAGTGTAGGTCGCCTGAGGGCATCTGTTCTTCACTCAGACAGGACGGAGTTAAAGTAGCAGCTGATTCGGGGGTGTGGCTCACTCAGGTTGGGGCGAGGGAGGGGCACGGAGTGCGGGGCGAGCCTGTGGCAGTAGAGGCTGGAGGGACGTTGCACCAGCCTGAGGTGCGCCATGCATTCTTCCGGGGAAGTTGTCCCTAGATCACGGGACCCTCGCAGTGGCGGGCTGCCCAGGCTCCCGGGACGGGACGTATGGAGAGTGACCTGTGCTCACACACAGCCTTCTTGGTGGTGGCAGCAGCAACTTTAGCATCTCATGCCCGTCTCTGGGTCCGTGCTGATAGCCGCGGCTTGCGCCTGTCTCTGGAGGTCCTTTAAGCAGCGCTCTTAATCCCCTCTCCTTGCGCACCAGGAAACAAAGAGGGAAGCAAAAGTCTCCTGCCTCTTCGGCAGGTCCAGACTTTTTCCCGGACTCCCTCCCAGGTAGCCATGGTGCACTAACCCCTTGAGGCTGTGTTCACGCTGCCAGTCCTCTCCCTGCACTCCCAGCCCCGCCCGCCCCGGCGGGTGAGCAGACAAGCCTCTCGGGCTGGTGAGTGCTGGTCGGCACCGATCCTCCGCGCGGGAATCTCTCTGCTTTGCCCTCCGCACCTGTGTTGCTGCGCTCTCCTCCGCGGCTCCGTAGCTTCCCCCCTCCGCCACCCGCAGTCTCCCGAGTTGGTATTGTTAATCTAAAAGTGAAAATGTTTGTAGCCATGGTGTAAAGAAGGTGATTATTCTTTCTTAAATTATGAATCAAAGTTTCAAAAGTATTTGATTTTGATGATACAAGCACGAGAAAAACAGAAGTAATAATAACCTAGAACCTATTAGAGATGTATTTAAAATCTGTAATCAGTATTTACAGGTTTATGCATGACAGATGGTAGCATTAAAAAAACGTTGTACATTTGGTGTATATATAATTTCCAAAACCAGAAAAAATAAAATAAAAATTTCATTTTGCAATATATAAAATTCTATTAAAAGTTTGAACAAAGTTTTTTTTTACTATCACTTTATCTTTGTGTAGTTAATTCATATAATAACTCAAAACCTTCATTGAAACGAAAAGTAGAAAGGTTCCATTGGACCCAGATGGTAATTTCTAATGACTCTTTTTCCTGGTACAGTAAGGATTAATCAAGTTAAAAATATTTGTCAGTAACAGATATGATAGTTATTCTACAGCAATACTTTACATAACAAGCCCAAAACTGAATACCTGATAAAATATTTTTGGCTCCCTTAACTTACTAATCTTGTTGAATTTTTGTATTCTATCTTTGGTTAACATAAGTCATCCTTCTGGACATGATGTTAAAACATTTCCACACACCTTGTGAAACAATTGAATAATTTAATGCTCTGTATGTATCTATCCAAGTTATTTTATGGTTAGAAGAAACAAAGACATAAAATCTATTGAATATATAAACACTGACATACAGTGATGCACTTATTCTTTACAAACCGTGATGTAATAGTAAATCGTTAACATATGTATTGAGCTCTTTTGTTGCTTCAAGCACTGCATGTGTCACAAGACATGCATTATGTCATTTAGAGCTATTCAAGGGAGGTAGTGTTAGCATGCTTATTTTATAGATGAAGAGTCTGAGATTCGGTGAGGTCTGGTAACTTGGACGAAGCCATGATCCTAAGTGTGCCTGACACTTTTATCTCTACCCAGAAGAGTAGAATGTCAAGGGAGGGGGAGCAGCGTTCCCTTAGTCATCATGTATCTGCCTCTTTTATAAGCAACATGCAACTTCTACCTAAGCTTCTCCCCTAATTGGAAATTAGTGGAGGAAACAATCCTAGCCCTTCTTTCTACCCTTTATAGAACATTGCACACGGGAGGAAGAGTTAATTTGCTTTGTTAGAACCTGACAGTGACTGGGCTATGCATCATGCATCATGTGTCATGGTGGCTCACACAATGACGTGTTACACTTGTGGATGTACCCTGGGTAGGCCATTCCTCAAATTGCAGTGGTTAGGGTCCTATATGACACATGCTTAGTGGTACGGCACAAAATGGTCAGAGAAGAAGAAAGCGTGAGAACACATGGGGGCCTCCTAAAAAGACCATGAACATCAAAAGCAAAACTTTGAAATTTTGAAAGAAAACAAAGGAAAAATCTTTCTGATCTTGGATCAGGAAGAACTCCTAACATGCAAATAGAAAAAGTCTTTATAAGATGGACGCATTTGACTATTTTGATATGAAGAATTTTTGTTTATAAAAAGATGCTTTGAAGAAAGTGAAAAGCCACAAATTGTGAGAACATGTTTTCAACATATAACTAATGGTAGGTTGTTAATAAGACTATATATGAGATTTAGAAATCAATAAGTAAAAGCAACAATTCCAAGGAAAAATGAGTAAAACACATGAAAAGGCATTTCATAAAAAAGAGAAAACCTGTTTGGTGCCAAATCATAAAAGACTCAAACCTCATCAGTGATCATGGAAACGCAAAACAGACAACAAAGAGATGACATTCTATTGGCAAAATAACTAATACTAAACAATACTAAACAACAATACTAAATGTTGGAGAAAATGGGGAGCAAGCAATTCTTTATTCATTGCTGATGGGAAAGTAAATTTGTACAACCATCTTTGAAAACAGTTCGGCAGTGCCTTGTAAGTTGACCATCATATTCCCTACGACCTAGCAACTCTTTTTCTAAGCATATCCAAGATGAACTTTTATACATGTGCATGTGGAGAGCTGTACAAGCATGTCTAAGGAAATGTTTTATTTTTTGATAACAAAAATTGTGCATGATCAAGAAATAGGTAAATAAATTATAATATAGCCAGGAAATGGAAAGATAAATTATGATTATATGAGTGAAGTTATATGAATTAATTTTAGCAACGCAATTTTCAGTGAAAAAAAGATGTCTTGGATGATTCAACCATAATAATACCCACTTTATAAGGTTTAAAAGAAACCCAGAATAAACAAACAAATAAACAAAACACCATGAACATAAATTCAGCTTTTAACAGAGAAATTCAAATTAGAACACCAGGCACTTTTCTTAGTTTTTAATAAAATTAATCCCTGATTCCCATCTAGTCTTTCATCCTTTTTACATAAATTCCCTCAGCAAAGAAGCCAGTGGGAGGAAAGGTGAATTGTACCTTAACAAATTTCTATCTTTTAAGCTATACCATCTCCCACCACAGAATTTTCATTGTACAAATGACATATACTGCTTAATGGACGCATTTTTTAATTTTCTCAAAATGAAATTAAAGGCAAATACAAGGAAACCCAGGCCAGAAGAACCTTCTCTCATTAGAACTTCCAATAGTTTTTTTATCATCTTTACCTTCACAGATTTATATTCTTCCATGTGACCATCTTTCCTACACTAGTGTTTCCAAATGTTTGCCATCTAAAATGAATGTTAGTAAGTGTCATTCATGTGAAAGGAATGTTAACTGTCAAATAAGCTTAGGTTTGAGAAATAGAACAGACAGATATGCCAATTATCTCCTCCATACTCAAAAGCTTCACCTTTAAAAACTGACTCTGCACATAACCCGTAAACGTCCTATGTGTCACTGACCTTTCTTTCAACAACTGGTGGGCCAGGAGTGGACCTTTGACCCATGCCGGGTCAGTACTCTCTCTGGAGTCTTTGAGATTGAGACAGTGAGAGTCTGGACTACTTAAGCTATGAAGGAAGTTAGAACTAAAAGATGGCATATATCCTGAGATGGAGTCACCCCTTTCCCATACAAAATCATATGCACAGTAGAGATGATTAGAATTACAGAAAAAGTCTTTCTTCACAGAGCAACAGGAGAACAAAACAGACATACAAGGAGGAGCAGACAGCTCCACCAAAGATGGCAGAAACAGCCTCAGATTTTATTTTCCAGTTGTAGTTTTATGTGGCAAATTTGGTTCCCTATGATATTGCCTTTAACATCTTCTCAGTCTCTTTTTATTTGGGCTAACTTAGGTGACAAGCAAAGTGCAGTGCCAAAGACAGGGGATTCAAGAAGTCTACTGGCTACAGGGCTTCTCAGAGTCTTACGAATGATAACGTGCTTTGTTTATCTCTAATGGTTGGGGCACAGCATCATAGATTTATGTGACCTTTCTTTTTAGGCCAGATATAGAACTCACTATGAAAACCACTGATCTAATTAATTTACCCTCAATCCAGGCTTATACATTATCCTTAATACCAAATTGCATGCACTGGGATTCCGACATGGAATGCCACAGGGCTAAGAATTCCCAACCACAACCTCTTCTAACTTATCACTAGCACACCTGTGAATATCCAGAAAAATATGTAAACTTACAACAATATTGAACAATAGGATTGACAGTATTCTGCCAGAATCTCCAAGAAATTTACACTCAAACTATAGTGAAGGGGCAGTGCAAACATGTAAAAGTGACCATTTTTGTTAAGATTCTGTCTGCAAGCCCAACTGAAAGTGTTTAGAAAATATCGTCTTGGGTGTACTACCAGAAACCCAACTCAAATGTCTAAGAAATATATGTTAGTAAGAAAAATATCTGGCAATCCATCTAATCATAAAAGCTCTTTTGGCGGGATAGCCAGAGAGTTGGGGGGAAGTGAGGGTGCATTATCGCCTAGAAAATATACTGGCAGACCTCGTTTTATTGCACTTCACAGATAGTTTTTTACAAATTGAAGGTTTGAGGCAACCCTGCATCAAGCAAGTCTATCAGCACCATTTTTCCAACAGCATTTATTCACTTCATGTCTGTGTCACATTTTGGTAATTCTCTAAATTTTTCATTGTGATTACATATATTAATGGTGATCTCTGATCAGTGATCTTTGATGTTACTATTGCAATCGTTTTGTAACTGCACCCATATAAGACAGTGAACTTAATAAATGTGTATTTTCTGACTGCTCCACTAACTGGCTGTTTCCCCATCTCCCTCTCTCTCCTTAGACCTTCCTTTTCCCTAAAAAACAACAATATTGAAATTAGGCCAATTAATAACCCTACAATGGTCTCTAAGTGCTCAAGTGAAAGGAAGAGTTGCACATCTCTCACTTTAAATCAAAGCTAGGAATGATTAAACTTAATGAGGAAAGAATGTGAAAAACCAAGATGGGTTGAAAGCTAGGCCTCTTGCACCAAACAGCCAAGTCGTGAACACAAAGGAAAAGTTCTTGAAGGAAACTGAAAGTACTACTCCAGTGAACACACAAATGATAAGAGAGAAAAGCAGGTTTATTGCTGATATGGAGAAAGTTTTAATGGTCTAGATAGAAGATCAAACCAGCCACAACATTCCCTTCAGCCAAAGCCTAATTCAGAGCAAGGCCCTAACTCTCTTCAATTCTATGAAGGCTGAGAGAGGTGAGGAATCTGCAAAAGAATAGTTTGAAGCTAGCAGAGATTAGTCCATGAGATTTAAGGAAAGAAGCTGTTTCCATAACAGAAGAGTACAAGGTAAAGCAGCAAGTGCTGATACAGAAGCTGCAGCAAGTTATCCAGAAGATTTAGCTAAAATAATGACAGTGGCTACCCTGAACAACAGATTTTCAATGTCATCTTTCATAGTTAGAGAAGAGAAGTCAATGCCTGGCTTCCAAGCATTAAAGGACAGGCTGAATCTCCTGTTAGACTAATATAGCTGGTGAATTTAGGTTGAAGTCAATGCTCATTTACCATTCAAAAAATCTTAGAGCCCTTAACAATTATGCTACTCTGCCTGTGCTCTCTGCATGGATAAAAAGCCTGGATGGCAGCACATCTGTGTACAAAATGGTTTACTGAGTATTTTAAACCCTCTGTTGAGAACTACTGCTCAGGAAAAAAGATACTTTTCAAAATATTACTGCTCATTGACAATGTACCTGTCATCCAAGGGCTCTGGTGGAGATAGACAGTGAGTTGAATGTTGTTTTCATGTCTGCTAATACAGCATCAACAAGAGTTTGGAATAAGTTGATTCCAAACCTCATGGATGATTTTGAGGGGTTCAGGACTTCAGTGGAGGGAGTCACTGCAGATGTGGAAATAGCAAGAGAACTAGAAGCGGAGCCTGAAGATGTGACTGAATTGCTGGAATATCATGATGAAACTTTAATTGATGAGGAGTTGCTTCTAATGGATGAGCAAAGAAATTTGATTCTTGAGATTGAATCTACTCCTAGTGAAGATACTGATAAGACTGTAGAAGTGACAACAGAGGATTTAGAATATTACATAAACTTAGTTGATAAAGCAGTGGCAGGGTTGTAGAGGATCACCTCTGATTTGGAAAGAAGTTGTATTGTGGGTAAAATGCTATCAAACAGCATTGTACACTACAGAGAAATTGCTCATGAAAGGAAGAGTCAATTGATGTGGCAAACTTCAGTGCTGTCTTATTTTAAGAAATGGCCACAGCCACCCCAGCCTTCAGCACCACCACCCTGATCAGTCAGCAGCCATCAACATCAAGGCAAGACTCTTCACCAGCAAAAAGATTATGACTCTCTGGAGGCTCAGATGATGGTTAGCATTTTTTTAGCACTATGTATTTTTTAATTAAGGTATGTAAATGGTTATTTAAGACATAATTTTATTGCACACTTAGTAGACTATAGAATAATGTAAACATAACTTCTATACGCAGTGGGAAACCAAAAAATTCATGTGATGTGCTTTATTGTGATATTGACTTTATTGTGGTAGTGTGGAACCAAACCCTTGACATCTCCAAGGTATGCCTTTAATCTTCACAAATATGATTGGTATAAGTGGAGTGAAGGTGAGAAGAATGCCAGAAGCAATGCATTGTGTATCTTTCTATTCAGAATATCTAAGGACCATATAATGTAGCCCAGAATAACTCTAGCAAAAGAAAGCTTGCTAAACGTTGGTAATTATGTTAGATGTTCTCTAGATTATTTTCTCTCCTGGTAAATCTGAAGTGGATTTGATCAGTACAAAACTGGGCAAAGAAGACCACTTTAAGGAAATCCAAAACTCCCTATTGGAAAAACATTGAATTTGAGGTTAACAGAGGAATCAAGGAAAGAGATAGACAAGAAAAGCCTTCCTGGGATCACCCTCATGAGGGACCATAAGAATGTACACGTGCCCTGGACCATACCAACTCAGGAAAATCAAAGCACACTGTGATGCAGACTTCAAAAAATTCTTCAAGCCACCTGTACATCCATCAGTAAAAGTCCTTTACTCTTAAAGGCCCCAGGGGGTTAAAACAACCTGTGATCAAACACTGGTATAAAAATAAGCTGCTTGGACATGGAGCAGCTCACGGGAAGCCAGGCTTAGAAATACAATTCCATTCATCCCTAGGGATCAGAAGACTGCATATACCAAAGGCTGCACCCTGTCAGGAGCAACTGGGGATATAACCTCAGAACTACTAGTCTCTGGAGGGATGTGAGACGAGGGGAGGACACGAGACAGTAAGTTCCTCAAATAGTAAAAGGTAAAAACGTACCTGGTTAAGAGGGCTTAAGCACAACTTTGACTAAAAAGTAGTTAAAGTACACTCAGGATGTGACCTCTAGAAAGCCAGGCTAAAAGATAAAAATAAGAGGGAAATCCTGAGGCAAGACATCAAAGACTGCATACTGTGGGCAAAAGAAACTTCACAGAATTTGTCCCCAAAAATCATTAAACAAAATGACCAAACTACAAAATGACCCCAAACTACAAACCTCAGAAAGGGTAGGGTGTGTATCATTACCCAGAGTTGCTACAATATATTATATACAATTTCCAGTTTTCAACAAAAAATTATGATGAGACATGCAAAGAGATAGGAAAGTGTGGACTATACACAAGAAATAAAATAGGCCCTATAAACTGCCTTTGAGGGGGCCAGGATGTTGGACTTAACAGATGAAGACTTCAAAACAGCTCTTATAAAATGCTCATGGAACTAAAGAAAACTATGTTTACAGAATTACATAAAGGTATGAAAACAATAATTGAATAATAAAGAATGCCAATAAAGAGATAGAAATTATGAAGGTAACCAAACATAAATTCTGAAGTTGAAAAGTATGATAGAAATTTAAAATTTGCTAGAGGGGCTCAATAGTAGGTTTGAGTTGACAGAAGACATCACTACTGACCTTACAGAAATATAAAGAATTATAAGGGAGTACTATGAACAGCTGTATGCTGACACATCAGATAACAAAGATAAATGGAAAAATGTTGCCACTCAGTTCCTGCCTATGCCAATGCAAGATTCTGGGCAAATAACATCAAGTACTTTGCTTTGGCAGAACTCAGCCTGTGAGGTAGTAACTCTAAGACAGATGGGTCTGACTGTGCTTATTAATCAACACATACAAAATTACACTTTAAAAATGTGGGTGATTATTTGTATTACAGAAGGCTATAATATTGATTAAATGATTAAAATCAAGTTTCTTTTCAGTTGAGGGTGTTCTTATATTGTGTTAAGGAGATAAGATCCAATCAGAGAAACTTAACATTTTACTTGCTAATTCAAGACAGAGCAGAAAGTGAGATCAATTACTACTGAAGAACTGCAAGCTATAGGCATGAAGAAGAAAAGGTTATAAGATGACCAAACCCTTGGGATTCGTAGAGATGAAACATTCCATAATTAATAATACAACCAGATTCACTTTACAGAAGACAATTGGAAATTGTTCTAATATGAACTTAAGTTGCATCTCAATTTTCACATTAATTTCCCCATTAGCTTTTATTTTTTCTAGCATGATAGAGCAAGAATGAGGAGATGTTTAGTGAACCCAGTTTGGGTATAGCTCAGACTGTATTTGCCCAAGAATAAGTACCCATCTTAATTTAATTCCATTGCCACACTTATTGAATGGAAGTACAGGGAGTGTCGATGACATTTTAATTTTAAGTTAGATTGTGGAAAGTTCACCTAACTGGACATGGTGCTCTAACCTCCTTAGAATGATAGTTTTGCTAAAATCACTTTCTAAATGAAACTCTGTTTAAACTTGTCTTCTTAATAATTTGCATCAAGCGAAGAACTCTTCCTTGTATCGATATGTTACAATTTTTTTATACACTGAGCTTTTATTATAAATGTTTGATACTAGGAAAGGAAAAGGAATGAAAGCAGATATGGGGAGGACTTGCATAATCTTATTTTTTTCTTCCTTTTATGAGATTTGAATTTCCATAATTATTCTAAAGAATAAAATTTTTAAAAGGTAGGGTGGAGAGCTAAATAAAATCACCTTCTAAAGCAACTAAATAAAATCACTTCTAATTCAATAAAATTAGAATACTGAAAGATGAAAACTGAAGATTTGTTCTATGTGACCTTTCATGATATTTAGGCATCTGGCTTTTTAGATCAAGCAATCAACATGCTAATTAAAACTACATTTTTGTGAATGTCAAAACTGTCATCTGCATTTTCAATGTTATAATTGTGTGAAATTAAAAGAAAATGAGAGATTGTACATCAGTGAGATCACTGTAATAAAATTATCTCGAGGACTACATAGTTAAGAAAACGCTTTGCAATCCAGGGTATGTGGGTCAGCTGGAGGATACCTCCCATCAGCAGATACAGGTATCCCTCAGCATCTGTGGAAGACTGGTCCCAGAACAACCTCTCCACGCCCATGCCTGCGGATACCCAAGGCCGCAGGTACTCTAGTTCCTTATGTAAATGGTGTGGTACAGTCTGACCTACATACTCGCGAATTTGACCAACAGCCTGCGGATGTGCAAGGTGCACTGTACATCAGCACCTCCTGGGCCTGAAAACACTCTGCCGCCTACACAGCAGCACATAACTTAATCAGAAACAAGGGGGCGCTGAGGTAGAGTCCAACTTCTCAAAGAATCACCTGCTGGCCTGTTAAACCTTCCGCAGAGAGTCTCATGCGGAGGCTGGAGGGGCGGGCCCTGGAGTTTGCATGTCTAACAGGGCCAGATGATGCCTGGTGGAGGCCGGTTGCCATGGGGTTTTTACGGGTCTGGTGGCAGCCTTGGAAGGCAGAGGCCATGTTCATCTCCTGGGTGTGGTAATAAGATGAAGTAGGTTCCCTTGGGCCTCTTATAAGAGGGAGGTTTCCTAAGCTCAAGGTTTCTTGGCTGTGACACACATGCACAGCAGGTGCAGTGAGTTCCTGGGCAGGTGGGAGTCACTCCTCCAGACTTAGTGTGATATAGATATCTTTATATATACTTACATATATTTTCCCCAAAACCCTTGCTGCCTCGAGGTAAGACTCCTTTACTCCTTTAGCCATAAGGCAGAGGTACTGGTTCAGACATTCCACATCAGGTAACAGAATCCTTCCTAATGGTCAGCGATACTACAAGAGTTACAAACAAGGGCATCTCCCTTTCCCCTTTAGACTGGCCTAGGTTCCCCTCTTCTCTGCTTTCTAACTACCTATGAACAAATAAGTTCATTAGTAAATTAATCACCTTTAACCCACAAGCACCATCTAATTCAATTTAGACCAGCATTCTCTCAGCTCTTCAACTTAGGTTACTTTGGTGACACGGCCATAGGATTTTCACTTGTCAGCGGAGCTAATAATGCTGCTGTCCTATAACTCTTCTAAGGATGTGAGAAAACAATAAACATGCCTATGAAAGCACCAGGCACAGCATCCAGCTTAGAGAAGAATATCCAGTGATGATTTTTAAATTGCTTTTGGACTTCTATGCAACTGAATGGGGCATTGCATCGGAGGCCCAGAATGCTTCTCTGCTGTATTGGAACATGAGACTAAAGCAGCAGCCCCAGGAAGCTGCTCCTCAAATCTCGCTCCGCATCACTGGTGGCTTGTAAAGCAGTGGGAGGCAGAAGGCGGCGGGAAAGCTCCTGGAGAGGCAGCATCGGACAGCGTTTGCTTTTTGGCTCTTCCCGCACTGAGGGAAAGGAGAGAGACCGCCCAGGTTAGCACCGACACAAGTCCCTTTGTCCTCCCCCCACACTTGCAGACCTTGGGCTGTTGGGCAGCAGGCCTCTGCTTCCTCCCCACTCAGATGGTTACAGCTTTATTTAGGGTGTCACAGCCCAGCGGGTGGGAGACCTCTTCTCAGCAAATGAGGATGTTTTCTGTGACTCGGGAACCCACAGAGTCCCCTTGTTGTTGTTACTGATGAACAATTCTCCTTTTTGGGGTCATTCTCCTTTTACTCAGCAGTGTTAATTTATTCTCACCTGTGCGTTACCAAAATCTTGACGTCTCTGTGGGAAAGTTCTGGCACTGTGTGTGGTTTACCTGCCAAATGGCACCCCTTTAGGGAGAGCTTCTACAGGAAAACCAAACCAGGGAGATCTCCGCTTCCCAAGATGTCAATAGCGCAATTTAGAGGGGCCATAGGGCCACCTGGAGGTCAGCTCTGGGAGGGCATCTAACACAGCTCCACAGAGATCCACTTGCCCCCTCCAGGTGGCTGCCTGAGCCATTGCTGGTGTGTTTGGACAGCTGGGTCCACTGCCCCTCACAGTCTCTGGGGAACCGCCCTCTTCCAAAGAGGAGGCATGTCCCCCTAGACCTGGGCCATTGACTGACAGGCAGACAAAGACACTGCTAGGATGGGACAGAAACCAGTCTATGCTGGGATTTCCCTTCACCTGAGAACATCCCCAATAAATCAGCTAAACCTGAATGCCTGTCTCTGGCTCTGCTTGGAGGGACAATGAGCCCTAGATGAGATCAAGAAAATCTTTAAAGGAATATAATCCCAATCTGTTACTCATAACAGATTTTTGTTCTATTTTGTTTTGTGGTCCTTCTTTTATTTATTTATTAATTTTTAAAAATTGAAGTATAGTTGATGTGCAATATTATGTAAGTTACAGGTGTACAATATAGTGATTCACAATTTTTAAAGGTTATACTCCATTATAAAATATTGGCTGGGCTTCCCTGGCGGCGCAGTGGTTGAGAGTCCGCCTGCCGATGCAGGGGACACGAGTTTGTGCCCCGGTCTGGGAAGATCCCACATGATGTGGAGAGGCTGGGCCCATGAGCCATGGCCACTGGGCCTGCGCATCCGGAGTCTGTGCTCCACAGTGGGAGAGGACACAACAGTGAGAGGCCCACAAAAAAAAAAAAAAAAAAAAAATATTGGCTACATTCCCCATGTTATACAATATATCTTTGTAGCTTATTTTATACATACTAGTTTATACCTCTTAATCCCCTTCCACTATATTGCCCCTCCCCCTTCCCTCTCCCCACTGGTAACCACTAGTTTGTTCTCTATATCTGTGAGTCTGCTTCTTTTTTGTTATATTCACTATTTTGTTGTATTTTTTAGATTTCACACATAAGTGAAATCATGCAGTACTTGTCTTTCTCTCTCTGACTTATTTCACTTAGCATGATACCCTCCAAGTCCATCCATGTTTTTGCAAATGGCAAAATTTCATTCTTTTTATGGCTTGTGTATATATACAACAGCTTCTTTATCCATTCTTCTGCTGAGAGACTTAGGTTGCTTCCACATCTTGGCTATTGTAAATAGTGCTGTTATGAACATTTGGGGTACATGTAACTTTTCGAGTTAGTGTTTTTGTTTTTCTTGGATATATACCCAGGAGTGGGATTGCTGGGTCATATGGTAGCTCTATTTCTAGGTTTTTGAAATATCTCCTTACTGTTGTCCACAGTGGCTGCACCAAATTACATTCCCACCAGCAGCGTACATTGTGGCCCTTCTTTCAATTCATGTCAACTAATTCTGAAATTCAGGCAACTGGAAAATAAAGTTGGTGATTTTCCACCAAGCTACACCATTGTTTCAAAAATTGTATTCCTAATCCTTAATATTCACTGGTGAACAGAAGCTAATATACTTTCCTGTTAAAGCAGAGCTGATAAAATGAATTTCTGTTTAAGAAAAGCATCCATGCTAGATAGTTATGCACAAGATAAAATAGAATTTAGTTATCACATTATAATTACAAAATAATAACATTAAAAAAATTTAAATCCAGGGGAAAATTCTGCCTTAAACTATTCATTGTTAGCAAAATCCGAAAATATTCTTTTTATCTTTGTTTTCTGGTTTAAAAGTTTTCATTTTTGTCACTGAAGATGCAATGTTAATATTTATCCTGAGGAAGAATGTTAAGTAATTTACATATTCTCCAGTCACAAACAGCAGTGAGAAGAGTCTGACATCAATCAGTCAGAAGGCCATGAGGATGCAGAGCCGTTTATATATCCAGGCCATGTTGGTGTGTGCTGTTGTTCCCTTCCCACTCACATGGCCAGGCTTGGAGAAGCGATAGGGGAGGGGAACAGAACAAGTCAAGGGAAAACATCCACATGTCACTGAGGGTGTCAGCCAATTCACAGACTCTATACGGCACATCCACCTTGCCATCTCTTCCACTCCCAGGGAGGTGATTTTTTTCTTCTACCCTTTTGTTCAAATCAGCTTTAAAAAAGGTGACTTGCCCTGGGTAGGTGTGGGGAAAATGACCTTTAAATTCTATTACCACTTGACTCCCAGGACTGTATTGAAAAACTGTCTCTATGCATCTGAATTGGTTTATTCTTTATATATATATTGATTCTTCAATCATTTTCATAAAAACATCTTTTAAATAAAAATTTTATTCATTAATTATTGAAAACATGAAACACATAGGTACATAGTATGATGAATGTTAAGGAAACTATTTTTATTAACGATATATTTATAGATCATACAAAACCTAAATAGAATTATTGGTTCAATTCAAAGGAAATCTTTTTTCAAAAAACTAAAGTTCACATAAAGAAAAACAGCAAATTAAAAAAAATTTATTGAAGTATAGTTGATTTACAATGTTGTGTTAATTTCTGCTGTATAACAAACTCGTTCAGTTATGCATATATATTCTTTTCATATTCCTTTCCATTATGGTTTATCACAGGATATTAAATATAGTTCCCTGTGCTATACAGTTGGACCTTGTTGTTTAACTATCCTACATATAATAGTTTAGATCTGCTAATCCCAAACTCCCAATTCTTCCCTCCCCCACCTCCCCTTCCCCTTGGCAACCACAAGTATATTCTCTATGTCTGTGAGTCTGTTTCAGGAAAAGCAGCTAAATTTTTAATATTTTTCTTTTGCTGACAAAGGGGCTTGCAGAGATTTTAAAATAACCATAACTAAAATTAATCATTAGTGTATATTATTTAATGAGATAATGTATGTAAAAATTTAATACATGGAGCCCTTTATTATCGTTGCTCAGGTGACAACCAAAGTAGCAATGTATATGCTTTACTAGTGAAATAAGAATCGCACAGCATAACAATTCAAATGGAGGCCAATGACATACAACAGTGAATGCAGACAACCTGTCATAAACAGCTTGAAATAATAAATATACAAATAATTAAATATTTTGATTTATTTAAAATCAAAGTATGAAAGTGGGAGCCTCTGATATTCTGAAGATTCACGTGTTACATTAAAGAGTGAAACCACCATAGAGAGAGGGCTTCTCTGTAGGAAAAGCATTACTTCACTACTCAGAAAGCTTACATTAGAAACAAAGGACTGATCTTTCCTCTGTCACACTGCAGTGCCATGACACAAGGCATTCTCCCAGTTTTGCAGCCATGCAAACCTTGCCTCAAGGCGCAGCTCATGCACCATCTCCTCTGTCCCACCTTTGATTCTACGAGGCTGATTTAGATGTGTCTCCTGTTCTCCACTGTGCCCTCCATGAGATACTTTTCTTTGTATATTACCGTTTTGCATGTCTCTCTCATCAAGGTCAGCAAATGTATTTTTTCACGTGCCCAGAATCCAGGATCACACTCAATGCCAGCTGGGTGAATGAGGAACCCATCTGAAGCACAACAAAGCCTTCTTGGTGAAGTTCTTCTCGACATCTTCTACAGAGCAGAAATGGTGTTGTTTTGACTCTTCATGCTTCTGCTGGACTAGAGTAAACAAAGATCTTGTTCATTCCTATAAAGTACTTAATTAAGAAGAGTTGTTGAAATGTCAATAAATATTCAGAAGGGAGGTTTTCTTGGAGATAATTTGAAGGTCAAATGATCTGGTTGTGATAAATGAGAGATAATGGTAGAGAAATTATTAGTCATTCGTCTGGATGTGCTTATTAGTCCCTTAGCCGTCGTTAGTGCCACATAGAGAAAAGAAAGGCTGGTGAGGCCCTGGAGAAGTTCAGCCAGCTAGTGGGCAGGAGAAGAAGGGAACCTAGCTCCCCTCCTCTAGCCAATTTGCTCAGCTCCCAGACTTCCTGGAGTCAATTAGGAGGCATAGATGTGCCCATGCCTGGGACACAAAGCTGTGGGATAAAAATGTCCTGTGTTATGTGGGGCTGACTCCAGAACCAACATCATATGAAAGCTCCCTTCAGTCAGAGCATCTTCTATCAACTGTTGTCCTCAACCAAATTGTAGAACAGTACCAATTTGGGAACCAATTAAGGGAAAAATAAATGTCTGTGGCCTACACGATTGGATTCTGTGCCTTTTTTCTACTGTGATCTTGACACATTTCCACAAAGGAGCAAAGAGGGAGAGTGGAATAGGGAAAGTTAGTACCTATTAGATTGCAAGTACTTTAATGTAATCTCTCATTAGGAGATGAGGATTATTATCATTCTGTACCAGATACAACTAAAGCTCAGGAAGACTAATTAATTTCTCCAAGGTAACATAGCTAGAAAGTATTTTGCATCCAGGTTTTTTGGGTTCATCAAAGGTTCTTACATATAATTCTTGTAACATTTTTCTAGAGCAAGAGAAAAGTTAGAGAAATTTGGTTCTTTCCTTTTATATCCATGCATTATTTATCTTCTTTTCCCAGACACTTTCAAATAAGGTCTATGAATGAGTTCCTTCTATTTCCAAGAATTTTATTATTGTAAGCCATCATTTACAATGTTTATGATTATTTTTATTATGATAGTTATTTTTACATTTATAAGTGTGAGGATACAAATCTACTGTTTTACTTAGTTTAGTTTGCAAATAAAAATTATTCACATTAAATACCAATACCTCTTCTGGTTATTAAATGATTCCTCGTGTGTTATTTACTGATACATCAGTTGACAGAAGTGATACCAGTATCAATCCCACAATGTGAACTATGAATTCAAGGTAAAGGAAACATATCTGGCTATTAAATTTCCCCCTCAAACCGTTGATAGTGTCAGTATTTGAAATCAGGCGAAAATAAGGATTGTGAATCAAATTACTTTCCTAACTACACCAACAATTGCTTTGTTCTGGTTCTCAAGATTTTGTAATAAAATAAAAAAATTTTATTTCCAAATGTCATCACTTATGAAAAGCTTTTCCTAGTATACATTTCTATTTCATGATAACAGAGACAGGATATAAAAAGGAATATATGCTTCCTGAACTTTTAATTGATCTGAATGAGCTTTCTTTTACTTGATTTTTTTGAGTCTATATTGCTTCCTTTTTTGTGGAGAGACCAAACGTCGTCTATCTTCCTATTACTTCAGAGCTGCCTGATATCAGCTGCTTTCTTGAATCTTAAGCTTGGTTCTTTGTAGCTTATAAAACCTTTATTATTTTTTTATTTTATTTTATTTTTTTTGCCGTATGCGGGCCTCTCACTGTTGTGGCCTCTGCTGTTGCGGAGCACAGTCTCCGGATGCGCAGGCTCAGCGGCCATGGTTCATGGGCCCAGCCGCTCCGCGGCATGTGGGATCTTCCTGGACCGGGGGCATGAACCCGTGTCCCCTGCATCGGCAGGCGGACTCTCAATCACTTTGCCACCAGGGAAGCCCAAACCTTTATTTTTGATAACTGATTATATTGACTAAATGTCACTCAGAATCTCTGATATAGATCTTTGTTATTTTTATATTTTTAATTAAATATTCTCACCCTCTCCACCTCATAACTCAGTAACAAAGTCATTTTAGATTTTAGTAGAGTATTACATTTTATGTGGCCACCCTGAGTCAAAGATTTACTTCATTAACATGACAGAGATTGCCAATGTTCCCTTACAACTGTTCTTCTTCCCCATCCTCACCTTCATAGAAGTACGGCCATGTAACTAGGCTGCAGCCAATTGAGGTACGTACAATTCTGAGATGTGTCATTAAAAGGGGAGGGGCCTGACCTTCCCCCACACCTTTCCTCCTTCCTGTTTTTTAAACCTCAGATAGTACAGCTGGCATCTAGCCGCCAGTTGAGGATGAGACATTGGAAGGACCCTGGGTCCTTGAAAATTTGGACTGTGATATTTGGGCTACTTCCAAATATTTTGAATGTGATAAAAATTAAACATATCTTACTCAAACCACTGTTATTTTTAAAAATTTTTTTTGCTACCAACCAAACTCAATTTTTAGTAGCTTTATTGAAATATAATTAATATACCATATAATTCTCCCATTTAAAGTGTATAATTCAATGGTATTTACAGAAGTGTGCAACCATCACTATGGTTAAACTTCAAAAAGATATTCTGTACCCTTTAGCTATTTTTCTGCTATGTACCCACCCCACCCCACACCAGTCCTGAGGAACCAATAATCTACTTTCCTAGACTCTCATATGAATGGAATCATATAATATGTTTTCTTTTGTGACTGGCTTCTTTGACTTAGCATACTGTTTTCAAGGTTCATCCACGTTGTAACATGTACTTCATTCCTTTTTATGGGCAAATATTCCATTGTATGGATATACTACATTTTGTTTATTCATTCATCCATTGTTGGATGTTTGAGTTATTTCCACCTTTTGGCTATTAAGAATAATGTTACTATAAGTAATCAGGTACACGCTTTTCTGTAAACATATATTTTCATTTCTCTTGAGCGTATACCTATGAGTTGAATTGCTGTATCAAATTGTAACTATATGTTTAATCACTTGAGGAACTGCCAGACTGTTTTCCAAAGTGAATGCACCATTTTACATTCTCACCTGTAGTGTATGAGGGTTCCAAATTCTCCACATCCTTGCCAACACTTGTTATCTGACTTTTAAATTCTATTCATCCCAGTGGGTATGAAGTGGTGATTGGGGTTTGCATTTTCCTGATGACTAATGTGTTTATTGGCCACTTGTATTTCTTTCTAGGAGTGATTTCTTTTCAGATCCTTTGTCTATTTTTCAATTGAGTTTTTGTCTTTTTATTATTGAGATGTAAGAGTTTGTTATATATTTTAGATAAAGACGCTTTTAGATGTATGACTTGCAAATATTTTCTTGTATTCTATGGATTGTCTATTCACTTTCTTGATGGTATTCTTTGAGACACAAAATTTAAAAATTTTTATAAAGTCCAATTTGTCTATTTTTTTCTTTTTCCATTTGTGCTTTGATGACAAGTCCAAGACTCCTTCGCCAATCCAGGGTCATGAAGATTTACCCATATGTTTTATTCTAAGAGTTTTACAGTTTTAGCTCTTACATGTAGCTCCTTGATCCACTTTGAGCTAATTTCAGTATATAGTGTGAGGTAAGGGTCCAAATTCATTCTTTTGTATGTAACTATTCAAATGTCCCAGCACCATCTGTTGAAAAGACTGCTCTTTTCCAATTGAATGCTCTTGGAACCCTTGTCAAAATCAGTTGACTATTGATGTGTGGATTTATTTCTAGACTCAGTTCCATTCTATTCATCTATATATCTATTCTTGTACCAATGTTATACTGTCCTAATTGTCATTGTTTTGTAGTAAATTTTGAAATTAAGTGTGAATCCTCATACTTTGCTCTTCTTTTTCAGGATTATTTAGCTATTCTGGGTCCCTTGCAATCCCATATGAATTTTAGAATCATCTTGTGCATGTATATGGTCATCAGAGATTCTGATAAAGATTGTGTTGAATCTATAGATCAATTAGGGAGATTCGCCATCTTAATGAGGTTAAGGCTTCTGATCTGTGAACACGGGATGTTCTCCTACTTATTTAGAACTTCCTTAATTTCTTTCAACAATATTTTATATAGGGGGGAAGGTACAGGGAGGGAGAATTGGATAAAAGTAGTCAAAATTTACAAGCTTGCAGTTATAAGATAAATAAGTACCAGGGACATAATGTACAACATGATAGATATAATTAACACAGTTGTATGTTATATATGAAAGTTGTTAAAAGAGTGGATCTTGGGAGTTCTCATCACAAGGAAAATTTTTTTTCTTTTTCTTTAATTTTGTATCCATATGAGATAATGGTTGGTCACTAAACTTATTGTGATAATCATTTCATGATGTATGTAAGTCAAACTGTACATATTAAACTTAGTGCTGTATGTCAATTAACTCTCAACAAAACTCGAAGGAAAAAACAAACAAAAAACACAATGCTTTATAGTTTTCAGAGTATAATTTTTCACTTTGTTAAATCCATCCTTAAATATTTTATTCTTCTTGATGCTATAGTGAATGGAATTGTCTTCTTAATTTCATTTTTGGATTGTTCATTACATGTATAGAAATGCAGCTGATTCTGTGTTTTGATCTTGTATCCTGCAACCTTGTTCAACTTATTTATTAGTTCTAACAGGTTTTTAGTAAATTCCTTAGGATTCTCTATATGATCATGTCATCTACAAATGGAGTTAGTTTTACTTCTTCCTTTCCAATCTGGATGCCCTTTATTTCTTTCTCTTGTTTAATTGCCCAGGCTAAAATCTCCATCACAATGTTGAATAGAAGTGGCAAGAGAAGACATCTAGTTTTGCTTCTGATTTTAGGGTGAAAAATACCTGCTTTTGCACCATTAAGTATGACGTTAGCTGTGGGTTTTGGTAGATGTCCTTTATCAGGTTGAGGCAGACCCTCTGTTTCCGGTTTGGTGAATATTTTTTTAAATCATGAATGGGTTTTAAATTTTTTCAAATGTCTTTTCTGCATCTATTGAGATGATTGTGTGATTTTTATTTTTTATTCTATTCATATGATGTATTGCATTAATTTATTAAAACCAACCTTGGATTTCTGGGATAAGTTCCATTTTCTCATAGTATAGAATTCTTTTAATACATTACTGGGTTTAGTCTACTAGGATTTTTATATTCATATTCATAAGAGATATTGATCTCTAATTTTATTTCCTTGTGATACCTTTGCCTGGTTTTGGTATAAGGGTAATACTGAAATCATAAACTGATTTGGAAAGTGTTCTCTTCTACATTTTGGAAGAGTTTGTGAAGATTTGCTATTATTTCTTTAAATGTTTGGTAGAACTCAACTGTGAAGTCATCTGCATCTGGGAATTTCTTTGTGGGTAATTAAAAAAATTACTTGTTCAATTTCTTCATTTATTACAGGTCTATTTAGAAGGTCTATCTCTTCTTAAGTCTGTTTTAGCAGTTTATGTCTTTCTAAGAATTTGTCCATTTCACCTAACTTATCTAATTTTTTGGTGTACAGTGGTTCATGGTTTTCCTTTATAATCTTTTTTATTTGTGTAAGGTTGGTAGTAATGTCTTCTATTTAATTTCTAATTCTAATAATTTAACTAGTTTCTCTTATTTTCTTGGTAAACTTGTCTGTTTTTTCAATTTTGTTAATCTTTTGAAGAAGCTTTTGTTCTCATTGATTTTTCTGTATTAAAACTCAATTCTCATTATTAGAGACAGTCAGCTTTATTTAAATTATTTGTAAACCCCAGAGACATACTCAGAGTAAAAGTTACGCCTTGCAATAAATCTCCACAAATAATGATTTTTGTCTTAAATAGATAGGACATGGAAAGAGGACATCATCTATCAAAGATTCAGGGCTCTGAAATTTATTTTTTCCCTTTAGCTCACATTTCTTTAACATTGGAGAAATAATACTATTTTTCTATTAAGATACTGTATATAAGTCTTGTAAATAACCCAACATAGTAGATTCTACATAAGTAGTTTTTTTCTCCTTCTATTAAGAGACTTATTCTTTTGAGAGTGAAGAATAATCACTCTGGTGAATCCAGCAATTTTTTATGTTCATTTTGGTAAGTAAGATCATTTCATTTCTGAAACAGTAATGCTAAATAATTTTTAGTTGGTTTATTTAAAACTATGAATATTTTTTATTCTAAGTCTTACTATTAGACTTGTCTTCTGAAGGAAAGTTTTCTCATTCAGAAAATGAGCAAAGGATCCATAAATGAAGTAGTTGGCTAAAGTGACCAGATATAGGTTTGATGGGAAAAGAAATCCATTGCTAACTCAAGGTAGTGTACTGGAAAATTTTATTGTGTTCAGTCCGTATAATAAAGATAAGAGTAATTATTTGAGGAGAAAAGCCTTTTTGGGACCAAAGACTAGAATTTGATTGTGTCTAAAAAGCTGGTTTCCAAACCATTTGCTTCTGATTCATCTAAAGCATCAAAGCAGGGGTCTGCAATTTTTTTTCCTGTAAAGGCCAGAAAGTAAATAGTTTGGATTTTATAGGCCCATACAGTGGATATAAAGGATGTTAGTGGAATGAGAAAGAGGTGTCCAAAAAGCTGAGGGGTTACTGGAAATCTCTATTTGGAACAATCAGTCCCGGCGGGTCTCCACACTAACCACCACTCCATCACCTTCCCTCCAACCCATACAATGTGTATCATCACCAGGATAAAACAAGCAAATGAGCAACAACAAATAAGCACAGACATCTTTAATAAATACACTAAAAACAATTACCTATGAAGAGCTAGACTCCTAGAGAGGGCATAAGTAGCCCAGAAAAGAAAAGCCCTTTTTATTTTGGTACTGGGATGCCCAGCATTTAGGTCACCTCTCTGCTCACTCTAAAATAAAACATTCCTGCTGAAGCCCCAGAAACATACTCAGACCACTCATTTAGTCTTAATAGTTACAGGAAAAAGCTGGTTGTAAAAGAGAAACACACGAGATATATGATACAAAGAAAACCAGATAAAGCTAACTCACAAAACATTTCACAAAAGGCCACCAGTTTTAGAAAGAAAACTACTGGCATAAAAAATACCACAATAAACAAAACAGAAAAATTAGTGTTAAAAATTAATGCTTTGGGGATCAAGAAAACCTTTTCTATTTTCAGTGAGATTTAAAAATTAGAGCAGTCTGTACTAAGACAAAAATCAATATACAAAAATCAACTGCATATCCACTTATTAGCAACAATGAGAAATTGAAGTTTTTTTTAAAAAACTACATCATCCAAGAAATATTAAATATAAGGATAAACCCCAAAAAAGATGTGCAAGTCTCTACATTTAAAACCAAAAACTACTGCTAAGAGAAATTTTAAAAGATCCAGAGCAGTGGTTCTCAGCCAACTGTCCATCCCTGGGGACATCTGGCAATATCTGAAGACATGTTCAGTTGTTACAACTGAGGAGGCAGATTTTGACACTGGATCTAGTGAGTAGAGGCCTCAGGGATGTGGGTAAACATCCTATAGTGTACAGAACAGTTCTCCATGACAAAGAAGTATGTAGTCCAAAGTATCAATATGCCAAGGTCAAGAAACCCACACTGTTAGGATGGCAGTTCTCCACAAATTGGTGCATAAATTCATTGTAACCCTAATCAAATTATAAGAACGAATCTACATATTCATATATATATATGAATATATAGAGAGAATGAACATATATATATAGAGAGCGAGAGAGAGAGAAAGAGAGAAACAAACTGATTCTAAAATTTATATGGAAATGTCAAAATAAAGCCAGGGCTTCCCTGGTGGCACAGTGGTTGAGAGTCTGCCTGCCGATGCAGGGGACATGGGTTCATGCCCCTGTCCGGGAAGATCCCACATACCGCAGAGCAGCTGGGCCCGTGAGCCACGGCCGCTGAGCCTGTGCGTCCGGAGCCTGTGTTCCACAACGGGAGAGGCCACAACAGTGAGAGGCCCACGTACCGCAAACAAACAAACAAAACAAAACAAAAAATGTATTATAAGTCTAAATGTAATACCTAAATCTATAAAACTTCTAGAAGAAAACATATGGAAAAATCTTTGTGACCTATAATTAGGCAAAGATTTTTTAGAAACAATACCATATATATGACCCATAAATGAAAAAAATAGAAAAAATAAATTATCAAAATTTAAAACATATGCTTTCTGAAAAGCTGTTAAGAGAATGAAAAGACAAGCCATGGACAGGGAGAAAAAAGTTAGAAAACATGTTTGATAAAGGATTTTTATCTAAAATATATAAAGAACTCTCAAAACACAACAAGAAAACCAATTAAAAATGAACAGAGATTTAAACAAACCTTTTTTTAGTGAAGACAAAGAGATGACAAAAAACACATGGAAAGATACTCAACATCATTAGTCAATAAGGAAATGCAAATTAAAATCAAAAGGAGATATGACCATGTAACTATTGAATGGATAAAATTAGAAATACTGACTATACTAAGTGCTGGAGAAGATGTGGAGAAACTGGAACCCTCAAACACAGCTGGTGAAATGTAAAACCACTTTGGAAAACAGTTAGGCAGTTTTATAAAAAGTTAAACCTACACCATCATAAAATCCAACTATTTCACTCTTAGATATTTACCCAAGAAAAATGAAAGCATATGTCTATGCAAAAGTTGTATATGGATGTTCCAAAAGTGGAAACAATCCAAATGTCTGTCATCAAGTGAATGGATAAACAAACTGTGGGTATCTGTACAGTGGAATACTACTCAGCAATAAAAAGTACAACAACATGTATGAATCCCAAAATAATTATAGTGAGTGAAAGAAGTTAGAGAAAAAAGAGTGTACTCTGATTTCATTTATATAAAATTTTAGAAAAAGAAACTAATCTTTAGTGTGTCATTTGTTGAGAGCACATTAGTTGTTGCTTGGGGATAGGAATGGGTGTCTTAGAGTAGGGTGGAGATTTACAAAGTGGTTCAAGTAAACTTTGGGGGGAATGAATATGTTCAATATTTTGAGTGTGATGATGGTTTCACATATGTCAAAATTTATCAAATTACACATTTTCAACATGTACAGTTTTTATATGTCATTTATACTTCTAAAAATATATTTAGAAAATGAAATAGAATTGTTAAAAGAAAAAGTCAATCACCCCAAACACATAGCTAACAAATGAAATACTAGGACAGGAAAGAAAGATTATATATTAAGGAGCAAACCATTAAGTACAAAATCTGAGTAGTAGGAGCATACGAAAAAAGACAGAGAGGATTTTCTAAAAAATAATATAAGAAAAGTGTCCAGAGCTCAGAGATATAGATCTTTAGATTTAGAGTTTCAACCAGGATCCAATACAATATACAAAAAAGACTCACACTAAATAAACCTTTATGAAATATTAGAAAGATGTCCTAAAAGCAAGTTGAGTAGGGGCATGAGGAGTTGGGGGTTAGTGCATTTAAGTAAATTAGAATCAGCTGGTATGAAACTCATTATAAGCATCACTGGAATGTAAAATACAATGGTACAGTGATTTCAAAGGTCTGGGGAAATTACTTTCAATCCACGTCAATACCTAGCTAACTACCAATTAAATATAAAGGACCAGGGAATGAATTCAGGTAATCAAAGCCTCAGAAACCTTCTGTCTCATACCTACTCCTCAGACATTAACTGAGGATGAACTTTGGCAAAAAAGAAGAATAAAACCAGGAAAGAGGAAGCCATGGGCTATTTAGAAATATTGGAACTAATCCAGAAATCATAGGATGAGAGTTTTGCAGCAGGTCCAAAAGGCAAGCAGTTCTCATTTGTATGGGAAGTCAGTCAATGCCAAGAAGAATATTTTCATTAAGAAAAACAATAACAAACAATAAACTTAATGACTAAGGTGGTAGATAATGTTATATACATGGTCAAGAAAGCATACCATTCTTTCTTAATTAAGAAAAAATAATGCAAATTAGAAACCTCAGAATGGATGTTTATGGGTGATTGGGAGGGAATAAATCTAGGAAAGTCCTAATGCAAACACGCATGTGATAAGGTTTGGATCAACTAAAGTAGTGTAGGAAAAAGTAATTCATTTAATCTGGACCTTAGGAATATTCTCCTTCAAATAGTCCTAGGAAGTCACTGGACTTCTAAATTGGTCTGAGCAGACTGCTTAGCTCTGCTTTGAATGATACTTATATAGTTGATAACATCAAAGTTTTTCAATATTTTTCAACTTTTAGAATAATTTATAAGTAAAATACTGAAGGCTGAAGTACAGTCACAGTGCTGAATGTAAAAGTTCTCAACCTCCATGAAGCAGTAAGAGATGACATCTCTCTTTTCATACATCCTCAACTGATCACACTTTCCAGGCAGAAAAACTCTTAACTATAGGAGTTCTGTTTTTTCCTTCTTCTAATATGTATCTTAATACATTCAACTGAAATACTAAACCTTGAACTGTACTTACTCAATGATGTGAGATGTTCATTACAACCTATAGAGGTTCATTTCAACCTATAGAGTTTATTACTTATAGAGTTTAGAATCACTCTATAAACATAATGTTAAACAGTAAAATCTTATGATTGTAGGCAGAATGTAAATGTTTTTGACCTTGATAATGTAAAAATATAGTTACAGTTAACAGAAGATAGGAGATAAACATGGCCTATAATACAGCATTTCAAGGCTTGACAAGTGAATGATTGTGCACAGCTAATGCTTCAACATGCAAGAGGAACAGTTGATTCTTCTATTTCAGGAAAGGAACTGGAAGTGCTAACATCAAGGTCTCAATTGCTCTGAAAGCAACAGGTAATCAAAATCACTTTTTAATTTTCAAAGGAGAAATTCCCCAAAAACCCAAACTAACAAAAAAAGAAGATAGGGCATGAGAAAAGGGAAAGGGAAATGCGTGGAAGGATGGGATGTGACCACCTTTACCTCAAGAATGGAGAGTCAAGCTGGACCCTAGGGAAATCAGAAATGCATTGCAAGATATTTTCTTGCAATCAATGGCTACCAGGGCCACTAACTAGTTTCCTATTTGGTTTCAAGATGCACACACATACACCCACACCCACACCCGCAGCAGACGTGTTTTAAAGTCAGCCATTTTTGTGGACTGCATTTTTCTTACAGGTTCCCTTTACATTGCTTGCCTATGGATTCTAAGTGGAACCTATTTATATAAAAGGCAAGGGCCATGGAATGTGAGTCCCTCTAATGCCAGGAGTGCCTCAATTGATAACCATTGCTGCTTTAGTCCTATAAGGGGCCAAATGTCACAGGTTCCAAAGAGTTAATCTTCCCTGAAGAATAGTTTTCCCATTCAAAGGAGAGTTGACATTCCCTCTCCTTTAGAAGCTGGTAAGAGGAGGTAGGAAAGAATTGTGAAATGGTGCCAAATGTGTACGTGGCCCGTGGCAGCCACGCGGACCAGGAGTAAGTGGATTCTGGGTGGACCTTGCATTCAGTGAGGCTTTCTTTGTCAACCAAAAGTGAGATGCTTTTAAAAGAAACTTTAAGAAATTTGATCAAAATTCCTTTTTTCTGCAGTTATTGGTAATTTAAACTTGGCATCTGAATGAATAGTGTTGTAGCCTCATGAAGTGAGAAATGTCCCTACTGTGAAGTGCCAGTCCTAGACAGAGAATTAGTGTGAAATATGTCCATGTCAGGGTCCCAAAGTAGACGAGGGAGGTAAAAAACCTGTCCATAGGTTAAAAAATGAAAACGTGGCATGTAAAGAATTACCAAAGACTGTATTATTTTGTTTAGAGTAGGCACATTGGAAGCTAAGCCTCTATTAAACCCTAGCTGGCTGTGGGACACTTTCCTTTTATATATAGCATATACACGTGAGCCAGCAGCATTTCAGGGGCCTAGAAATATGTGTCAGTAAAAGTTCTGTATGGTTTGAGGTGTCTGAGCATCTTCATTCATTCATTCACTCACTCACTCAGAGACACTGCTTGTTACTTTCCCACTGGAGAGGAAACAAGGGAAATTGCTTTTTAGTCCTGAAAAGCTAAAGAGTAGGGACCAACACCACCTGTGCCAGAGCTTATTGGTAGGTTAGTTTCCTGGCCTTTAATATAGAAATAATTCTCTCTGAAATCACTTTTTTGAAGAGAGGAGCAAGGTGGATCTCTGTGTCTAGTTGTCCTTTGATGTTCAGAATAAATCACAATTTAAAAAAAATGTCATGGTTCAAATTGGTCTCATACAGTCAGTTTTGAGCTTATTTCTTTTTACTTTCAGCATAATTGAAATGGGAATGTATGACTAAAAATACCTAGAATTAAAATAATCACACTAGTTTGAAAATAGACAAGGGGAAAAAAATCAGCCTTCACATTGAAGTCAGTTAGTCCTTTTTTAATAAATTTGAAGTCATTCATCAACAAGTTTCATATTGTATCTATCACTCAGTTTTGCTGTTTTTTTCATGTCAAATAATACCAAAAAAATTACATCAATGTGCTTAAGCAAAATTGGGTTTTAATTGATCTTTACAATGAAATGAAATCAATGCGGGAATTGATCATGACAGCAATCGCCTATTCCTATTAGAATAATCCTGTACTTACCTTGAACACACTCACTGACTCATGAAGTAGAAATATGAGACAAGAATGACAAAATTGTTTCTGGGGCTTGCCCTAGGGAGAGGCATGGTACATGAGTCACTCTCTGGGAGGCTGCTATTTACCCAGGTGCTGGGAATTTCAGGAAAACATGGCACCTTTCAATGCAGTAGAAGAGGTAATAATCAATCCAAGGCACACTAGTTGTGTCCTGGGAAAATTTAATCCACCTGGGCAGCTCTTTGCTCCACGATTCAATGTTGCCCTGACCAATAGCTCATGTAAGGTGAGAGCTGGACTCTATTCCACAAGTAACAAAATATTTCACTGATTGTTCAGTTTTGCTTACATTAAAATGGCCCTAAATATGAACTGGTTTTCAGATGGAGAGCTAAATTAAGAATTATGGGATGGTTTATCATTTCAAGCCAGGAGATTCAAAGTTGGACACATCCTCTTTTTTAGAAGACACTATTGTGGGACAAACACCAATGGGATTATCTATGAGATGCTGAAAATGAACACCTCCAGCTGCAGTATGCCTGTCCCCTTAAAACCAGTCCCCACGTGCTTGGCATCACCTCTGAGAGGATGATCTCCTTGGTGAAAACGTTAATCCCATAGCTGGACGGTGAGAAGTGTCTTGATGTCAACGACTGAACATGTCCAAAGTTCTGGGTGCTGGCACTAGAAACACATGGTACTACACATATACATGGGACAGGAACATTATCATGATATACACTGAGGTCACTTAGATCAGAGGAAAACGAGTGGGTCATGGTATAGACAGTGAAACCCCCTACAGTCCTGGGGCTGGTGAACAAGAACAATACTTGTTTTAAAGATTACTCTGTGTTATCCATCCTTCTCTGTCGATATTTTATGTAGTAGGGCTCTGGGATTGTCTTGAATATACTTATATTCGAATATGGGTAATAACAAACTCATAACAAGATTCTTCTGTATGCTTTGAGCCCCTGTGAAGCATTTTGGAAAGACAGGGCTATGTAGAAAATCAACTTTTTATTACGTTCAGTTGTTGAGAAAGAGATACCATTAGATTCCAATTTCAACTTTTCTCTCCTTACTCAAGAGGTCTGGACGAGGGTAACAACCACCTCACATTATGCCAGGGGTCCGCGTTCAGATTTATCAATACACCACACTCACTGGCTCCAGGAACTGCTGTGCAGTAATGAAAGGGCATTGTAATAGAACAGAGAGCCAACCTCGACTCTCTTCTGGCAGCACAGAGTTCTGCTTCTCAACATTTCTCACAGCTTTTAAAAATGGAGAAGCTATAAAATAATTTTATTAGAAGAAGAGTAATTTTCTTCTAAAATGGAGTAAAGCAAACACATACCCAAGGATCTCAAAAAGTCTTTTTTTTTTTTACAGAATATATGTATGTAATTGTGTGTGTGTGCGCGCGTGTGTGTGTAGTTACAAACACTATTTATAGTATAGCTATTATGTTTAACGTCATTGTAGTGTCTACAAAGTTGTGGATCCCAGTCTCGGTGCCAAATGCATATAAAAAGCTCAAAAGCTATTATGACTATACCATGCAAATTTATATCCAGAAAATCTTGGGACGTAGACTGCAGTTCTTCTGAGCCCCACAGGGTCTCTGCTTCTGACAGTTGGGTACCTTAACTATGCATCAAAAACATTTTGAATCACTTTTCTCCCAGAAAGAATTAATGTCACAGTTCTGAATATATAAATTGTACATTTAAATCAACCGTTGACACTTTTGTCCATGTTCATTTGCATTTTGGGGTCCCTCTTCTGCATGTGGAGCTCACTCCTTGAATCACTGATACAGAAGAAGATACCTGAAGTATTGAAAGGGATAAGGTCTTCACAATGTCCTTTTTTTTTTTTTCTTTAACATGTTAACAATGATAAGGCCACTTACAAGGTTTTTCCCAATCTGTTTAACTTTTAGGATTCCCCCATTGTTACCCATGAAAAAAAATTGTCAGAAAAAAGCCAAGGAACAAGAAGTCACTGGCTAGTCTCCAGATAAAAGTAAAACCAGAGAGCAGTGGTTGGGAGAAGATGCTGAAAAAAGATAAGAATGAAAGAGGGGAAAGGGTATAAAAATTGGTCACTGCTTCTAGCATGAGACTTTGTGGTCTGTGTACTACCTGATGGTGGGTTTGACCTGTTACAAACTCTTACAAATTAAAGGTTGTCATCAGCCACCAAGGTAAATCAAGTAGTGGTCAGCTGCTGGGGATAGCCCACAGCACATACACCCGCGAGGAGGGTGGTACCCCTACCAGTGGGGAAAACTGGGGTCAGCTCTGAGAATACTGGGCGAGACTCTGGTCATTGGTTTTGGATAGAACAGAGAGGGTGAGGCATATGTGGCATTTTGGGATAAAGTATTAATTTAGCAGTTCTTTCCTGAATATTTTGCTTTTTTGTTTCTCCAAATGCTTAACTTCACTGTGACATCTGTTTGCACAACTGTAGTCATTTCAGTTTATGGATGCCTGTGATAGAAATATTGTTTACAAAAAATATATCATCTCTTTTTTTTTTCTTTAGAAAGATCTCATCTAAATAGTAAGTTAAGGTTGCATCTATGAAACCGGTGCACCTTGTCTTGTTTCTACGAGCTTTAAAAAGTCCAAATACTGATGAGGCTGTGGATCAGAAGGAACCAAAAGTGACTGTGTTTGTTGTCATGTTGCTCTCCTTTGCCTCAAGAGAACGGTCATGGGTCCCTGGGTGATGCATGGTGTGGACTGGTCGTGTTCCTGCAGCATCCTAGTTACACTAGGAGTAGTTGGATGTGCTTGTGAAATATGTCAGATATAGAAATAAAGGCATGAGGATGTTTCTTGGTTTCTGAAATTGAACAGAAATGTTTTTCGTTTCGATCTTAATTCTAGAGAACAGAAAGTAGTTACATCACAGAAAGAAAATATGACATTGCATGCTGCCATGATAGCAAGAGTAAGAAAGAAAATCTTGGTAAATATACATATATATGCATATTATGCAAATATATTTGATATTAACATACAATGTTATGAGTGATTGATAACTTAAAGACAAGGGGGAAATTCATCCTAGATGGTTTTACTTTAGAGTAACAAATAACCTGAGACGTCTAAGCTTTCCGTTAGATACCAGGCCTAGAAATCCATAAGAGATGTAGAGCACGTGTTCACTAACTGAAATGTCAACTCAACTTTGCCAAAATGTGCTGCCGTGTCCCACATGATGCGGAAGCTGGATCCACTCCAAGTGAGCAGAGAAATACACTGTACAGCAGAGTACTTACAATGAGATGCCATCCATCCCCGATGGGCTTTCAAAAGATGGACGTGCAGACATCAATGTGGGCTCTACCTATGTTTAAGAAACAGGTGAGCGCATACCAGAGGCTCACCCCACCCATGGAACCGTACAGAAAAATTCTGCCCCACGAAAACAAATCCCATTGCCAAGAAAGCCGAAAAGCCTTCACTTAATAAACTGAAAGAGAGGGTATGAAGTGTGACTGGTTTTAAACTAGCAATACCACTGTATGAGTTTTCGAAGAATAACTAAGTTTCTTCCTGATTTTTAAACTAAAACATCTAACTAATGATAGTAAAAGACACATTTTGGGATGATATTGTGTTTCGCGCCCTCATTCTCAAGGCATAATATTTAGACGATGCTTGTCCCTTTCAATTAAAAAAGAAAAAACTATGACTTTCTTTAATATGCATCCTGTGTTAAATTGTCCATAGCTGCAAAATGTATATATGTATGTGTATTTGTTTGACATACACATGGGTACTTACACCTGTGTGTATAAACATATACACATACATCCTCATATACACGTGTATTTTATATATATGCTGAGAAAGTTCACATATATATACAATTGCGTATGTATATATGTGTGTGTCTGTGTGTGTGTGTGTCTGTGTGTGTACAGGTATAAAAACTTGACAGGCAGAGTAATATTTCACTCAGTGTTAAATGAAGTCTTTGAAAAATCAAGTACAGTCACTCAGTTAACATAGTACAGCCAGTAAACTAAGTTGAAAAGAGAAAAAGTGAATGGAAACACGATCCGGGACCATCTGTCTATGGCATTCACATCGGTTAGATCAGGGATTTTAATTTTGAGCTGTGAAGACCTCCTCCGTAGATGGGTCTTCTTGTGCGGGATGCTTCTGTCCCCCATGTGTCGCCCATGCCCTTCCCGAGGCATGCTCTGTTTCCTGTACTGGATTCCTGAGTTGTCAAAGGATATTGCTGAATTCCTGGTATCACCAATGCCACCTGTGACCTCATTCATTTCATTGTGAACCTCTAGCGATGTTAACAGAATATTTCCATGAGCATCCACCTAATTGGAAGAAAACACACACTGTTAGACAGCTAGCATAGCATGCCAATAAACCTAATTTCTACATACAAACCCAGGACAGACTCACGTCATGCAGCCATGTCACATATAGTATGAGAAATTGCACATCTGTCAAAGCCAGCACTCTAGTTTAGTGGAAAGTGTCATTTTGTGGGCTTAACTGCAGGTTAGAGTTTTGATTTCCTTGATTTAAAAATTCTCATGTAGAAAATTAGATAAAATAAGGGGGCCCTTTTCAAATTGAAATTCCACATTATGGGTACAAGTCCTTATTGAAGACAAAATTAAAGTACAAATGTCTTTCAAGATGTTAACAGGTATTATAACCATTTTTCACAACTATACACTGGATAGAAACTATACTCTCCCATTCTTCTTTGGAAGCTGATTTGTCTCCTTTTCTGATGGTACAAAAATATCCAAATTACCATGAAGAAACAAGCGAGTACTGTGATGAATGGACACACCTAATGACCTTGGTGGATTAGATAAAGACCCCCACCCAAATACGATCTCCCCACTCAATTCCGCTCCTGGCAGGAGACCTCCTTTTTAAGAGCTACATTTAAGATAGGCTAAAGTCCTTTCTTACATCGGAGCCAAACTTTAAAATAACATTTTATTCTGCGCTAAATACAGCTTCAGACCTTTCATGATGACGCCAATGGTCCATTTTACTTTTTGGTCTGCCACTAAACTTTCATGGAGCATGCCTGAGGCTAGGCCTTAAGGTAGATGTACAGGAGGTGAGGTTGGGAGAGAAGACTCCCAACGAAGAGTAGGGGCCCGTGCAGATCTCTGAGTGGTGCTTGGACTGCAGGTAGGATGGCCCCAGACACCAAGGTTGTCTAGACACAGGAAGGGCTGCCAACATCCTGGGGCCACTCAGGCTCTGGCACAAAGGCACAAAAAAAGACTCAGAGGTGCCCTCCCCACCCCCCCTTGGTTTGAGAATACCACTCAATTACGCTTGGGGAAGGAAAGGTGTGGTCATCAGGATGTCACCCCTTTCTCCTCAGACCTTTGAGTATGTTATGCAAAAGGGACTTTGCAAACATAATTAAGGTCATGGACCTTAAAATAGAGAGAGTAGCCTAGATTATCCAAGTGGGCCCAATCTAATCACATGAGACCTTAAAAGCAGAGAACTTTCTCCAGCTCGAAGCAGAAGAGAACGTCTGAAAGATGTGGCAGAAATTGAAAGCCAGGAGAATTTGAAGCATGAGGACTGGATTCACCCTTGATTGAGAACTTCAGGGAAGGCCTGAGAAGAAAGGGGCAGCCTCTAGGAGAAAAGATGGGCCCTGGCCAACAGCCAGCAAGGCAATGGGGACCTCAGTCCTACAACCACAAGGAACCATGGTACCCACTGAGTTGGCCCCACTATACCCAGACTTCTGACTGACCCAACTGTGGGATAACATTTGGGTGTTGTTTTAAGTGTTAAGTTTGTGTGGCTGTAATCAAAACTACTACAGGACACAAAAGGGAAGATTTCAGAGGGGTGATGAATTTGAACTGGGCCTCAAGAATGAGTAGAAATTTCTCAGGCAAAAAGCCAGAAAAACATACATACAAAGCCTTGAAGAGTGGCTGAAGTATTTTGAGAAGGGCAAACTAGTGGGACTCAAGTCCTGGAGAGAATGGATGCACACGCTCAACTCCTGGCCCATGCTCAGCTGGAGATAGAGGAGGTGACTGTCATTCTCATCCCTGTCAGCATCTACCTATCACCTTATCATTACAGGAAAGAAAACCTAGTGATGAATGGGAAGCAGATGAGAGTCAAGCCATTAAAGGAATTTCACCTTTACCCTTTAGGTAATGAGAAATAAAAGTGATTTCTAAGTGAAATAGTGACACATTTCTGAAACCCAACTTAAGTGGCAGAATAAAGAATAAATGATGGATTTGAAGGGAGAAAGTGAAGAGACAGACCCTAGTTGGTGTGCACCGCACTGGTCTCTGTTCCTTGAGGGCAGTCTGGGAGCGAAATGCCAGGAGGTGGTAACTGCTCCCCGCCAGCCACTGAAACCCATCCCAGCATTTCCTCTAGACCACGCAGGACACTCAGCAATGCTTCACCACCACCTAGTCATTTCTGCATCTCTGCAGTTAAGAAGGTGGGAAAGGAGTGGAGAGAGAGTTACTCATCACCCTACTCCCACCCAGCCTCCTGGCCCTTCCCGAGCTCCCTGAAGAAATACTCGCAATGTGGACTCAGGGTGAAGCAGCTGGCCCACGTTAGCCTGGGTTGGGCTCAATGTTCCTGCGTGATGAATGAGAAGGGCCAAGGTGGGATGGACTGTGGTCTACGGTCTCCTGAGAATGGAAGACAGCCCACCTGGGGGTGCCGGGAGACACGAATAGACCAAGATAATACCATTCGTATTAGGGAGAAGGCTTTTCATGGAGACCCATTCTTGGGGAAGGAGCAGAGCACTGCCAGAAGAAAATTAAAGTTTTATTATTTTTTTATTCTAAAATGGATGTTAAAATTCTAATGGGGCTTGTATCTCAAAAGTACCAGGAATAGTAGACCTTTGTAAGGACTTGTGTTCTGTATCTGTTCTTTTCATCGTCTCTCCCTGGAATGATTGGCAGTAAAATCCTTACAACAAAGAGTCTATTTTCCTGTTTGGGGGATCAGTGAGGCATCCATCCGGTGGTTTGGAGCTGAGTCATGTGGGAGGAGCAGCCCAACAGGTAAATGAAGGTGTGGCTGAAACAGGAGGAGACAGCAAAGGAAAGGCCAGCAAGGGACTGGGCAGTAGCATGTCCTCCGTAGAAACCACCTAGGAACTGGGGGTGTGCTGGGGCCACCGGAAGACATCACCTTCCCTAAGAAGGGGGTGGTCTGGACCTGCTTCGGAAGTTGTGGGCAGTTGGCCCTAAGGCAACAAGGAGGTGAGGGTGATGGGCAGATTAGCTGGCCTTTACTGAAATGCACGGAGGAGTAAGAGAAGGTCCTTGCCCTCAAGGGGTGGAACAGGTGAGAGCTTTAAATAATCAGCAAATGCATTTTAGAAGGTACTGCCTATTGCCCTTAAAGCACATTTTAAAATACATGCCAACAATTCCATCTCTTTTCTAGTTATCAAAAATGCCATAATATGCAAATCTCCTTTTATCAAAATCTAGGGGATTATGATGAATGACTTTGTAGAACAAAATACCAATAAAGGAATGTCTACTATTAAAGAAGGAAAGGAGTATTCTGTGATACGTTTATTAGGTAGAACTTTGATGGTTCTAATGACGCAGAATTTCACCTGGCTTTAAAGGTATGTTTATGTATTTTATACATAGTAGCGTGAAGTAATAACCTATAAGGGAAAAGAATCTGGAAAAGATTCTTATGTATGTATACATTCATATTTGCATGTATAACTGAATCACTGTACCTGAAATCACCTGAAACTTACACGATATTGTAAATCAACTATACGTCAATAAAATTTTTTAAAAAAGATATAGTTCTAATTAGAAAAAAAAAAAAGGTACATTTATGAACCTTCCCCCCCTTCCCACTAGAAGAGTGAGAAAACATGTGGCTTCAGTGGAACCAAACAGATGACAAACACTACTCATTCATGGACACACATTCCCTGAGCACTTACCACATCCAGCCCCAGTGTCCACCTTTTGGTAGATGCAAAGAATGGGATGCTGTCTAGGACAGAAGGCACAGTGGCCACATGAAATGTGACCTGCTATCTATCTCCGAAGCACAGAGCATGTGCCCTGGAGGTTAGAAGAACAGGGACAAGTCCACCTGCTTGGAGTGGGGATTGTCAGAGGCAGGATGGGAACAAGTGGTAGACAAAATCAGGAAAACATCATAGAGAAGAGCATCTGGGTTAGGTCTTGAAGGAGGGGAGATGTGGACAAAAAAGAGAGGGATTCTGGGAAGAGGGAATCAAAGGCAAAGAGATAATAAGGTGTATGGTGATTTCAGGAAGCCCACAGGGAGAGTGAAAAAAACATAAGAAGTAAGGTCAACTGGATGCTGAGTTGATTTTTCAAGATTTAATGACAAATCTGTAAGAATCAGTATCCTGTTTTCCCTTATCACTTGTGGCCAGTTTTGTGCATTTGGAAAAGAACTTCGGAGGGTGGGCCTAAGTCTGCACTCTTGGATTCCAGTGAAGGAAACCCACCCTGAGGGAAGCTGAACCTGATGTTGTCAATGTTTACAAAGTTGGGGTGCCAGGGTGCTCTGACACCGGTGGCTGCCTCAAAGCTGTTTGAGAACCAATATGGTTGCATCGCTCCATTTCAGAGTGGGGTGAACAGCTACAATGGAACAATCATGTCAAAAGGAACTTGAACATATACATGGAATTAATAAGAATTTAGAGTAAATTAGTTTGGCTGCTTTTGACATAGTTTTACATTTGCATAGTTTTCATTTAAACGTGAACCAGTGTGTAGAAAATTTACACTGAAACTACTAGAAGGTATTTTTTTCTGCAAGAATTAAAGGGTTACTAAAATCTTTTAAATCTTAGAAACCAAACATTTTAAACAAATATTTCCAGAAGAGATGCTAATCTTTTCCTATCATCTAGAAGTTAAATCTTAAAACAGATGGGATTGTAAAAATGTCCTGTATAGAATGACAGTGATGACTTGTAATTTCTGAAGCATTTCATGAATGCTACTTATTTTGAGGAGTTTGTCTCATATCTACTATAATTAGATTCATTGATTTCAATGTAGTTTTTCTTCCCGCTTCAAAACTTGGACAGGCAGAAACATTCAGAGATGAAAAACATCTCATGTGGAATGTATCCTAGAGGGATTTTCACTTTTTCCATGAATCTGTCACCAGATTGGCACACTGTTGACGTCTCATTCTCTACTAACCTTCAATCTTCAAAATGAGTAAAATACTCTAGTTTCAGGAAAGTAAGGAACTATTTATCATGTGAGAAATGAAATCTTGCTCTTTAGTAAGAGGAATGATGTCAAGCCTGCAGCTCTGATTCCTTGGCAAGACTTTCTGCCACTTCATGAAATTCAAATACCGTTTGGTCAACTTGCAAAATATCACAAGGCTTGTAACCATAATACATGCATTACAACCAAAGACTAACTCTTGGGTATAGAAACAACTCAGGAACAAACAGAGGTTAAGCACAAATAAATTAAGGTCAGGATTTTCATTGCACCACTGATCTGAGGATAAACTAAGTGACTATGTGAACACTGCCACTAAGTTAAAATAGAGTTTAATCACTAAATTTAAGGAAAATCTACTCATGGTCCGACATTAGGTTCAATAGCGTCATGGTCACGTTGGTGGCCTGCAGAGCCCCTGAGGACGCCACCCTGAGATCTCTTACAGGACACAAGCAAAGACAATGACAGTACAAGTCCTTGCTGTCACCCAGTGTCCATCAGTCCAAGAAAAGCTTCAGCCCCCGAGCCTCTTGGCTCCCAACTATGACAGAGGGGCTCCTTGAGGCCATTGCTGGCCATACTGATAAACAATCCCAAGAGATATCACTGAAAATGAATGAGTGAATAATTGTAATTACAAAGAACTCTTGAAACTGTTGGCCTCTGCATAGTGCCATTTCTGTTTTGCATTAAATTTTTTATTCTTTAATTCATTCGGATCATGTGATATGAACTTTTGGGAGGTGCATTTCTACTTTAAAATTATCACTAAATTCTTAGGTGTGGTCAGCAACAATATTTTAAAATTGAAGTACAGTTGATTTACAATGTTTCAGTTAGATAGCGAAGTGATTCAGTTTTATATATATATACACATATATATGTATATACATACACTCTTTTCCATTATATGTTATTACAAGCTATTGAATATAGTTCCCTGTGCTATACAGGGTCCTGGTGGTTTATTTATTTTACATATATTAGTGTGTATCTGTTAATCCCAAATTCCCAATTTATCCCTCCCCCCACTTTCCCCTTTGGTATCTGTACGTTTCTTTTCTATGTTTGTGAGTCTATTTCTATTTTGGAAATATGATCATTTTATCATCTTTTTTTTTTTTAGATTCCACATATAAATAATATGATATTTGACTTTATCTGTTTGATTTACTTCACTTAGTATGATACTCTTGGGTCCATCCATGTTGCTGCAAATGGCATTATTTCATTCTTTTTTATGACTGAGTAATATTGCATTGTGTATATGTACCACATCTTTATCCATTCATCTGTCGACAGGCACTTGGGTTGTTTTCATGTTTTGGCCATTGTGAATATAGCTGCTATGAACACTTGGGTGCATGTATCTTTTCGAATTAGAGTTTTCATCTTTTCCAAATATATGCCCAGGAGTGGGATTGCAGAATCATATGGTAACTCTATTTTTGGTTTCTTAAGGAACCTCCATACTGTTCATCATAGTGGCTGTACCAATTTACATTCCCACTAGCAGTGTAGCAGGGTTCCCTTTTCTCCACACCCTCTCCAGCATTTGTTGTTTGTAGATTTTTTGATGATGGCCATTCTGACCAGTATGAGGTGATAACTCTTAGTTTTGATTTGTGTTTCTCTAATAATTAGTGATGTTGAGCATCTTTTCATGTGCCTGTTTGCCATCTAGTCAGCAACAGCTTTTAATGCTTACCTTTAAGAGCATCAAATATGCATTTAAAACTAGCATACATGCATTTGTATGTCTGAGCTGATGTCTACAATTACAGATTTTTAAAAATATGAACATGCAAAGGCTTTAAGAAAACTGCTGGGAAAACAGATACAAATTTTCAGAAAAGCAAACAGTAAAAATGGACTCATGAATTTTCCTCTGCATCTGATTTATAATATATTATTTCTACATTCTGCTTAATTTCGTCTGTGGATTTAGAGATTTGGGGGATTTTGTTTCCTTTTGTTTTAAATTTTAAGCTTCACACTCAAAAAGATATTTCTGTAGCAAAACAATTTAACCTTTCTAAAGAGTGTCATTTAGAAGAAAGGAAACAAATTTAAATCTGTTTAAATTATGAGGGAATTTGGAAAAACAGCATTGTATGTGTCTGCGTGTCTGTGTAATGGAAAAAATAATGATGTGATGAATTCTAGTTTCCTTGGAAACAGTATTACCAAAGTATACTGTGTATGCATAATAGGATGTGGACTAATTTAGAAACACACCAGTATGGTGCTAAGTATAGTTTCCAGTAAGAAATTCAGGGTCATGTTGCCTGTGGAAGCCTGATTTTATTCACAGATCCTAGTTTCTCTGACCAAGTCTATTTATGTGTTGCTGAAAGGATAGGAGCCATTTATAGCCATTTACCTTCATTCATTCATGAACATCCAGGGACCTATTCTGGGCCACTGGTGGGCCACAGGCACAGCACTCCTCCAGGGAGCTTCTGCACCCCTGGGAGAGGCTTGGGCCGGCAATGCACCAAGAACACCAGAAAGAACAAGGAAACCTCACGAGCTTGAGAAATAAGTATGTTTAGTAAGAAGAATTTAAAAGTGAAGAAATATAGGAACAAGCCCAGTATGTAAACGGGTGGAGGTATATTTTTGAGGACTTGAAGGGATGCAAGAGGTAAAAGGATAAAGATAAAAATTTTATAGAAACGACAATGTGCTTTCACTAAAATAGTATTTATAATTGCAATAACATATTCCTTTTATTAAAAAAATAAACCGAAATGACATCTAACTGCAAAGTTTGTAATTGGAAGGATGTAAGCGTGAGATGAGGAGGGCTGGAGAGGGACCTGATTGGTGCCCTCTCTCTGGGTTCAGAGCCCATGGGTCCTAGAGCAGCTCCCTGATTGGCCGCTGCTGTCCTGGGCTGCTTGCCTGGCATTTTGCAGAACACAGCCAGCAGGGCTGGGCCAGGGCAGATGCACGAGAGCCCTGGGACAGTGCACTGCTCCTGCCCTGCACTAGGGACCCTGAACCAGGGCAGATGAGAGAGGGGGCTGTCCACACCGTGCAAAGAACAACAGCATGCTGGCTATCACATTTGTAATTTGACCACTGAAGGAAAACTGCAACATTGTTGAAAATGCTTTTGACTGTCAAGTTTGGGCCCCACACCCCAGAGATCCATTCATTCCTATATCTTTCCTTTTCTTTTCACAGGAAACTGGCAAGCTTTTGGCTTCTCCAACTTCTGCACCAATTTTGCTTTTCTATAAAATTCAGTGACTTGCAGACGCCACCTTTCAGGCTACAATCAACAAGCCTGCATCACTCCTACTCAAAGGCCATGATGCCGCGGGGTCTGCAGGTCTGGGAAAGGCAGAGTGGGGGCGGCCGAGGCCGAGAGGCCTACCCGGTTGCTGTCACCCTTTGAACGGTCATTCTTTGCCTTGGCGGTCTTTTCCGCAAGCTTCTTCTGCCTTTGAGGGCCTCTTCCAAAGAAAATGTAGTTGACAAAGGCATACTCCAGAAGGGCCAGAAACACAAAGACAAAGCAGCCCATGAGGTACATGTCAATGGCTTTGACATAGGGGATTTTGGGCAACGTCTCCCGAAGATGTGTGTTGATGGTCGTCATGGTCAGCACGGTGGTGATCCCTGTAAAAGAAATGGGAGCGTGAGAGGCTGCAGGTCCACCGCTCAGTTCCTCACTTTTCACTTTCCTGCTTTATTTTCTCAAACAGTGTGAAGTAGTTGAAAATCACGGTTGAATATTGTTGGGTGATCGAAACACTACAGAATATAGAACACACAGTTTGGGCGGCAGGTCACACCTCAGGCTGGGGAGTTAACATCTCTTCCCTCCCTGCGCCACCTGGGAGGCGCCTCCCACTGCACCTGGCCCGTGGACGGAGGTGGATGGAGAGGGGTTGGGGACAAGGCAGAGGCTGCCCTGCATGAAAGCTGTAAGAAATGAAAATAAACCTGGAATTTATCATAAAACACTAAGTGTCTGGGTGAGAAGCTTCTGGGAAGAAAATGAATCTGGGGAATCTAGGAAGGCCATGTGTGGCCACTAGTGAAGAAAATGATTCTTACCACAAGGCCTTAAAGCAAGGGGAATGAGGCAATGACTTAAAGCTGCTAAGGACGGGAACCAGTCCTTAGCTCAGAGAGGGAATGTTCGAGTGTAGCTCCGGAGAACAGATTACCTCACATAGCAACTTCCCACCCCAGCTAAGAAAGAGGCTAATAAGCTGTGCAGCACATGTTGGCTGTGGGCAAGGGCTAAGATTTTACCCGAAGTATAGGATCTTACCATGCTCTGGGGCAAGTGGCCAGATCTCTGTTGGTATTTTTTTTTTTTGTTAAATGTCATTATTTTGTATTCTTTAGATAGTATCAGGTGAAAAATACCATTTTTCCCTAAGGGAGCTCAGTTTAGTCTCTAAAAACATGTAAGGACCATATTTTGTAATTCTCCCATAGCAGTGGGCATGTTCTTGGTGTATAAAGATTCCATATGGGATGATCTGAAGCCACAGACAGCAGGGGACCCATTGGCTCATGACATGACCAGAGCTGCTGAGCTGAATGAAGCTACATGTGTGGGAATGAACTGCATCACTCACTTCTCAGTGGCACGGGCATTACTGCAGCTGACTTGCTCTCTTTGAGACAGTACTTTTGAAATATTAAGAAGTCTCAAAAAAGTAAGGCAGCTCCAAAGAGCCAACTCTTTTCTACCCATTTGACTGGTACCATGGAATGTGATTACTCATGTGTCTTCCAGGACCCAAAGGAGAGGGTCATTGCCACATGAGGACTTCTCTCAAGGAGACTTGCAAGGTGAGAGCTTCAGTCATGGTCCTTCACCCGTAGTAACCCAGAAAACCAATGATGTCCCCTAGACCAGCAGGCGGTGCAAGCCCAAGAGGCTGACCACCCAGACACATGGTCCCACCAGACCACTTCTCTGACCCCACTGGACCCCCACTCAACTCTCTGGGGAAGGGGCTGGGTTTGTTAAGCGTTTTAGTCTGATGCCCTCTGGACTCCCATCCCATTCTTGGATGAGTGCCAGAGTGTAGGGCTCCCCTCACTAGTGACTACCTGGAGAAGAGGGAAGAGAGCCCAGGCTTCCATCCCACACATGCTGAGCTGCTGTTAGCAGGAGATGAGGGAAGCAAGGAGCAGAGAACCTATTTTCATGTCTGACTGCAAACAAGAGCTGACGATGAATATATGGAAGTCAAAGATGTCAGGATATTTTAAGACTCGCCTTTAACATAAAATTCAGGTGTACCTGGGGACTTTTAAGATTTGAAAATGGCAATGGGATAATTATAGTTTACAAGGAAGTGCAAAAACACCACGCAGATGCTACAAAATTAGCTGTTCTCACTATTATTCAAAAATTTTGTAATGTTGTTGCCACAACTTATTTTTTTCTTTCCAAATGGACTTTGGAAAGTGCTCTGCTTTAGTCGTTGCTTTGGCTCTCCAGTTGATTATTCTGAGTGGATGTGTATAACATAGGCCTCAGCAGATGTCCCCAGAAAATGGGCTAAAGTAACACAAAACAGGGACGGCCAGCACATGTCAACGAGAACTCAGCCTGGCAAAGGCAAGGAAAATGGGCAAGGACGCTGGCTTCAGGCCCATCAGTGCCAGCTCAAGGAGTCCCTTAAGAGTAAGGTTTTGTGGTGAGTGTTCCCTGGCTTTCCAGCTTGGGATCACATGACCTCTTAGCTTGAAAGGCCATGCATTCTCTAATTCTTTGTATCATTTTCCTTCCTATCAAGATAACCGTGGAGAGTGGTGGATGCGGTGGTTCACGGCCTGGATAGTAGAACCACATGGCGCAGGCCAAAAGCCCTGCTCCACCACGTACCAGCAGCAGGACCTGAATGAGCTTGATAGGTCCACAACTGTTGTCTAAATGTGTTGTGAAGTCTAAACACCACGGTGATGGGATAACAGTAACTGGCATTGTTAACACTCGCCAACAACAGATGTTATCATTATCAGCATCACAGAAAAATACATTTTCTGGTAGCCTCCAGTTTCTTGGCAGGAGACCCAGATCCGGCAGCCTCTCTTTGAACTTCTAATCTCTAAAGGGGACCCCATCCAAAGGCAGAATGGGAGACTGAGTGGTGCCTTCTGTGTTCTTCATACATTTACCAAGCTCTTGTCTTGCTAACTATTAGCCTCAAATTATTTCTCATTTATATTAAGGAAATATTATGCTTGAAAAACTGCATTTATAAAGAAGGTTGTGAAATAAAAATATAATTTATATCATTTAATCAAAAGATATTTAATTTTTCTTCTTTGTGACCTAAATAATGTGACTTAAATTATTTTAGTGTAAATTTTCACTTTCAGAAGGACCAATACTATTATTCACTGATATGTGGACTATTATTATTCACTGATATGTGGACTTCAGGATGACCATGTAATTACAACTCCCAACTTTGTAGTCTGGCGGCTTCTAACACTAACAGTTCAACGGATGTGGGGGTCAGATCCTGGGCAGAAGAAGCATCCTGAAGCACACAGAGCATCTGTGCAGCACAACTGGGTGAAGAACCAGCGTTTCCCTTCTCAGAGGAGACAACCCCTGACAATTCCAGGTCTAACAGTGCCCTGAGCTGGAGGGACATGCCAAGGAGGTCTTCACTGAGCACCCTTCTGTGCAGACCCACACCTCTCAGACTTCATTTAGAAGTGGGGAGAACTCACCACTGTGCAATCATTCAGGATGAAGGCAAACAGCACTCTAAATATTTCAAAGGGTGTAGTTCATGACAAGACACATGAAGTGAGCTGGGGGAGGGGGAGTTCTCCAGTCAAAGCCCCCCAAACCATGGCTATATCCTCTCCAAGAGGCACTGAGCACATTAGCATCTTAAAGATTCTGAGAGATTCCTTAAAGAATGGTTAATAATAATTCTTGCTGAGCTTTTAAAAAAATCCATCATTTTTACAATGTAATAGACCAAAGAACCCTTCTGTGTATTGTCTATTGACACTGTAGAAATCACGTGTAGTGGTTAAGGGCCCTGAAGTCAGACAAACTGGATTAAAATCTTTCTTCTGACACTTAATATTATCTGACTTTGCACCAGTTATGTAGCTTCTCTGCACCTCACTCCCTTCTCTGTAAAATGGGAACGATAACTCTGCCTATCATGCTATGGATCTTCTGCACCATGGATCAGGTAACCACTTTCCAATGACCTTGCACAGAACTTAGAACTTGAGTATTTGGTAAGTTTCAGCCTTAATGATTGTTGTTGTTGTTGCTGTTATTTAGGGTTCATTACCCGATGATACACTTTTCCTTAACCAATTGGAGTTGCCGTGCTGTCACTTCCCAAGTCCTGCAGGCCCAGGCTCAGAGACCATGTCTTATGCAGAAGCTGGGAGACAAGGAGTGAGAGGACTGGGGTCCCACGCTGAGAGCGGGACCTGCTGGACATCAATCTGGCCAGACACTGCAGCCTGGAGATCCCAGCTGCCTTCTCGACCTCCAGGCCTCAGGTCCACCCCAACACTGGCAAATGCCTTCAATTCTGCCTCCCAGACTTCTGATATCCATCAGAACCTGCACACCTCCAGTGGTAACGCCTTAGCCAGTCTGGACAGACCACTCCTCTGTCCCAGCAAAACATGAAGCATGTTCATGTTTTCATGAACATGAAAACATCCCAGAAGCATGACTGAGGTTTATAGTAACAATACTGAGTTGACAAGAAAAAGTGGAGTCTACTTTCATATGCTGTAATGAGGCTATGTTGACTCTAATCCACTCCAGATAGATTATCTATTTAATATTGTGGAAGACGATGTTTACAATTTAGGAGCTATAGAATTTGGATCATCCAGAAAATTGAGAAATTTGCATTTTCAGTACACCTCTCTTCTGATGATGCCAGATAATTCTGGTTCTTTGGTACTCATATTTCTCTAATTATCTCAAAAATAACAGAGTCTCTGAGGCAGATTCCCTGGAAGCTCAGGAAGCTTCAGCTTCTGATCTTCTCTAATACAGGCCTCTTACAGGCTCGGGAGGGGTTCCGGAAATTCTGTATTTATGTATTTTATATTCTTTTCCTTAAAGAGAGCTCCTGAAGTTGTATAAGCTAGCAGCTCCACAAAATTTGGATCTGCCCTAGCAAATTCATTTTAGCTGTGAATTTTCCAGGTGAGAAGAGAAAATAGTTTAACAAAGAGCAACCTAGTAACATAACAAAAAAGGCAAAACCTACAGAAAGGACTGATGTTACAGGGTAACCTCTGCAGGTGGTAAAAAATCCTGAAGGTTTTTTCGAGAGATTTTTCCTTTACCAAGCCCATCAGAAATAGATTAACAGCACTTCTGATTTTTTGATACCTTATTCTGCTCAAAGTGTTTTTACATTCACCTAATACTTTAGAGGTAACTACCTAAGTTTCTTAAGTCACTGTTAAATGTTATTTCATTAGAAAAAAATAAGTCACTGTTAAATGTTATTTCATGAGAAAAGAAATCTAATCTTGAATCAGTGAGAGTCACCTGTCTTTGCGTCTAAACCAGACGTCCACTTACACACATGTACACACATTCTCCTGGAAGCATGATGCTAAGCAACTTATATTCCTGGGAAGAGATGGTAAATAGAAAAAGTAAGAAAGAGGGACAACCAGATCCCTGAATTCTTATGCTTCTCTGCAGGCTTACCAGCAGATGTGTTGTAATTCTTTCCCATCAGTTTTGAAAGGTATTATTGATGACTTCACTCCCAGGAATTAAATTCAACCCTACCCAAAGAAGGGATAAACTGGACAATTGCTCTTCAGCTCTAAAAGCTCAGTACTTACCTCAAATGTATTTAAATAATTATTTTGTCCATGCAGTTTCATAATAATTAGTTCAGTAGAAAATAATTTTTCTGAAAATATAAGCCTTCCCTTAATAATTAAAAAATATTAGAAATCATACTGGAACATAAAATGTATATTGTACATCAGCTAATAATCCATTTGTCAAGTGACCAATGGCCAGAAGAGATCACTAGAGTTCTTGGGAACCACTCAGAATTTAATATCACATTTTAATGCTCATTAATTTGTGTAATTCCAATTATATGGTATAACATTTGACTGTTTTTCTAACTTAAAAAAGAATGCACACAATTAATCAAGTCTTCTTTCTGGGCCATAGAATAATTTTGAACAGGAGATGTTAATCCTTGCTTTAAAATTAGTGTCAAAAATAGTTTTATTATGCAAATATTCGGCAAGCATATTTTCCCTTTCATAGGCATGAAAATTCACATTTGAGCCTTATAATTAAATTAACACATCAAGAGAATCATGCATGAAATTAGTGTTTCAAGATAAAAAGTGACTATATGGGCAAGACTGGTGTCATGATGTCAAAAAATTGTAGTTGAACTATAGTCTTTGAACTCCCTTAATATTGTAATGATATGGTGACTTTACATTTTAGGTATCATTTAAAAATAGCACATACCAAGGGCAACTCTAGCCGCAGATGCATCATAATTGATCCAGAAGGACACCCATGAGAGAATTGTAATTAGGATAGAGGGCATGTAGGTCTGGAGAATGAAGTATCCAATGTTTCTCTTCAACCGAAAGCTCAGTGAGAGCCGAGGGTAGGCACCTATAGTAAACAGACAGGAGTTACACTGGAGATCAGACACAGCAAAGAGTTTGCTTTGACTTCTAGGGGTCAACAGCATGCATTTGAAAAGTCCAGAACGGAGGGGTGGTCCACAACCATGTAATCTGCCTCCGTGCGCCTAATGGTACCCATCAAGAACTTGGGAGAGGAATGATTTTCAGTCTATGTATGAGGTCATGACGAGGATACTCTTCTAAGGTTAAATACTCAGCTGAGAACTGTCCCTGAGAAAACTTTGGGGGAAGGCTTTAGCTTAGAACACAGAATAGTGCCAAATATCTCATTTAGTTTTCAACTAATGGTCCCCTTCTTCTCCATTGTAGATAGGGGAGATTTGGCTCAAGGCTTTACTGAGCAAAATGGTTTTTATCAGTCATCCCCTGTCAGTCCATCTAGAGCAACAGTGCACAGATGTTTGAGGCACTGACCCTGGAACACCTGGGATAGCTCAGGGACCCCCACCCGAGAGCTGGAGAGGCACAGAGGGCAGGAGTATACTCTGAGATGCTCTGCTCCAACCACAGGAAAGGCATCAAGGAGAGCTGAGGAGAAGCACCCAGTCTGCTTTCCTGTATTTGAATCCCAGTGCTAACCTCCTGATGTGCACATCCCACTTAGACAGCCTTGAACCCCACCACCACTGCCAGTGCAGAGAAAAAAGTCCACTGCTTATGCCACCTATAGCTATATATTTGCCTTTTCTGTTTGATTTTGTTTTTCTTGGAGCAAGGCAAGTGTGGCTTCCATTTCCTCCTGTCCATTTCAACAGCCCACTTTATCAGTTTCAAACTTCTCAGCTCTTAATTTTCTGGACTCAATTGAGGTCGCTGGAAAGTCAACCTTCTCTAATCATCAACTTCCTTGCCTCCTCCCCTCCTGCCTTCACTCATGGGTGGTGCTCTGTTCCTGAAATTCTTCCACCCAAAGCTTCAGGAGGCCTCACTTTTCTTGTCTTCCTCCTACTCCAAGCCTGACAGGCTCCTGTTCTCCTCCTGCCTCAAAGTATATGCATTTTCCTGACTTTACTCCACATCCCTTTCTGGTTTTGTCCCTATATTCTATACCTTTTCCAGTCTGATTCATTCGTATGACTGTTCTACGTAGTAGATGAAAGACTTTAACCTCTAGGCTCTTACTTTAGCATCAACCACATTTTCAGCCAAATTATATAAAGGAGAAAAGAAATCGCCTAATGGACCCAGCATTTAAAAGCTGACAATCTGGAAATTTCCTCCAATCTTTTATGTGCCTGTGTGTGTATAGTTTCTTTTATATAACTCTGATCAAATGCATATATTGTATTGTCACCATAGCATAAACACTTTCATCCTTATTACAAATTACTTATAAATACAATTTTAAAGTTCTCCTAATTTTCCATCAAATACATACACATGTATTCTATAGTTTATAAATACATTTTCCTGAATGCAATAAATTTAGGGTACTGCCATTTTTACAAAACGTAAGTAATATTCTTAGGGATACCTTTGAGCAGAGTCCTTTCATTATGTTTAAACTTACTGCCTTAGGATGAATGTGCCAAAAGAGGAATTGCTAAGCCAAGGCTGAAGGCTTTTGATACATATTCCCAAATTACTTTGCAAAAGAACCACACAAGCATACATGCCACTATGAGTACTTTATAGAAGTGCCTATCTCATTTTGTAAACATAACAATATTGCATAATATTTCTTTTCTTTTCTTTTTTTTTTTTTTTGTGGTACGTGGGCCTCTCACTGTTGTGGTCTTTCCCATTGCGGAACACAGGCTCCGTACACGCAGGCTCAGTGGCCATGGCTTACGGGCCTAGCCGCTCCGCGGCATGTGGGATCTTCCCGGGCCGGGGCACGAACCCATGTCCCCTGCATCGGCAGGCGGACTCTCAACCACTGTGCCACCAGGGAAGCCCCATAATATTTCTTAAAAATAACTTTTGTTAATTTCCTTGGGAAAATGTGTCCTTTCAATCACTTTCTTTAATTGATCACTTCCTAAATGTTTGTTTTTCCCCTGATTTTAACTTTATATATAATCTAATTACACTATTCATTCATTTTTCCCATTTTTTTGTTCCTCTTACTGTTTTTACCTATTCATTAAAGTTCTTTTAATACTAATACTTGCTTGTATCCTCTGCAAGCATTTTCCCAGTTATTTGTTTAAAAACCTGAATTGGGTAAAGTGGGGGACATATAAAAACAAGTTTTTTATGTAGTTGAGTCTATCCATTTTATTTTTTTCCCTGTGATTTTTAAAACCTGTTTTTAGGTTTAGATACATTCACAATAGAGAGCTAACCACAAACTTATTTTGAGGGTTGGCAATTTGATATGAAGTGAACATGCATGTTGTTGGTTTTTGTTCCACAAACAACTAACCAAGTTTTCCAACACCTCTATGAAATAAAGCTTCTGCTGACATAGATTTGATACACTCTGTTGTTTTATAGTACATTCCATGTCTATGGACATGGACATGGACATGTCCATAGACATGATGTGCCCATGAACCAAGTCAGAGCCCTGCCTGGGCTTTAACACCTCTGGGTCCCCGGCCCCATATGTTTCACAAGCACAGTCATACCGTATTCAACAACTTCTAAGGCTTCACATAAAGGTTAAAATAGTCATCCGGGAATTTTAGCTTCTCCAAAATGTTTTCCCAATTTAACATTAGTTTTATTTTCCACCATGTCTCTGCATTAAGCATAACATTTTCTAGCCAAGAAGTATCCTCATTGCCTCAAAATAATTGTTCATATTTCTTGCCTCTGCTGATTCACACCCACTGTTCTCCCCTTAAGAAATGTCTTCTTTTAACCATACTTCAAGGCCTTGGTCAAATGCCACATCTTCCATAAATTCGTTCTTTTTCTTCCCTCCAAGTGTAAGTAATTACCCTCTTATTTTCTTTCCTCTTTAAAGTTATAACTATTAATATTTACCAAGGTAAGATCTTCCTTAGTAAGCTGTACATACCCCTAGGCAGAGTTTGTGAGGTACTGTATTTTTCATATACTGTCATGCCTAGCTAAACGTCTAAACCATCTCTGTCTATTAATAAATGCATCTGTGTACTGAGAGAAAGAAAGCAGGCATATTTGGTTTATTTATGTGACTCTTTAGCAAGTTTAATACTCAAAATAGTCAGTAACTCTATTAAATATTAGTTTGAAATCCCATAGCAACTTCAACATTTTTTTAATAAATTTATTTTATTTATTTATCTATTTATTTTGGCTGCGTTGGGTCTTTGCTACTGTGCACGGGCTTTCTCTAGTTGCGGTGAGTGGGGGCTACTCTTTGCTGCAGTGTGCGGGCTTCTCATTGCGGTGGCTTCTCTTGCTGTGAAGCACGGTATCCAGGCACACGGGCTTCAGTAGCTGTGGCACATGGGCTCAGTAGTTGTGGCACACGGGCCCTAGAGCACAGGCTCAGTAGTTGTGGCGCACGGGCTTAGATGCTCCTTGGCATGTGGGATCTTCCCGGACCAGAGCTTGAACCCGTGTCCCCTGCATTGGCAGACAGATTCCTAACCACTGCACCACCAGGGAAGCCCACAACTTCAACATTTTTACTGAAGTAACTTCAAAATCAGATCTTAGTTTGCAGTTTCATGGCAATCTTATGCCTTTACTTGTCATTTGCTATTCTATGCTCCAAATATTTGTCACTATATCCACTCTACTTGGAATTGTTTGATTCCATCAGGATAGACTGGCTTATGTTGTAGTAGCAAAAGACCCCTCAAATCTCAGTAGCTTTACAACAAAGATTGTTTTTTCTTTCTTGTGCTCCATAGTCACTTAGCTTCCTCTATCTGGAAGACAGCTGGACACTGTGGAAGAGGTGCAACACATACTTCCCGTCACATTTCATTGTCCAGAGCAAGTCTCACTGTCAATCTTTATGTGTAAGACAGTTCAGTCCTCTCCCAGGGAAGTGCAACAAATATTTTTTGAATGATAATGCAATCTACCATATTCCCCAACTTTCCATTTTCTGAGTCAACTTTCTTAACTTTTTCCAAAATGCATCTTCTTTAGGGAAACTGTTCCCTACAAGGCAAATATTGATACTTATGCAATGAAGTACAACTGATACTCTTTTGAGAATACTTGCCCCAGGCAACATGGGGACCAATGATACAATTGCATAGTGAAACACTTGGAAGGTCATTAGTGACCCTGAGAAAGGGAATATTACTCAGATTTCAAAACTATGTATTCACCAAGGTACTCATTAACACAGAACATAGAATTAAGAAAATATACTATTTTCTTATGTATTCTTTTAGTAAATACATTCTATTTCTTAAATGTGAAATATACCTTCAAATTAACAAAATTTTTAGGCATTCACCATGTGCTGCCCCCCCAATCCCAATCTCCTAATCCCACAGGTGGGAATGTTAGTGGAGGAAAAACAAAGATGAATAAGAGGATAGTCTATGCTCTCAACTAGCTCCTAATCTGTCAGAGAGACTCATACAGAACTGGCCTCTGTAAACCGCAGGTAAGGGCTACCCTGGATATTCTTAGGCACACGTTTAAGAAAGGTTTCACGGTATCTAAACTGAGATACTACTGGTTGAATAAGAGTCTTTACGGGCAGAGAAGCAGAATAGCCTTCAAGGTAAAAGATCCACCAGGGCCAAATGAAGAAAAGCCTTTCAAGATACCATGAGACAGAGACCTCAGAATGTTAATAAACACAAGAATCTTCAGAGGTGTCAAGACCCATTCTTCTAGGCAAAGACTTTTGCCATTTGGTGTGCATCCTCAAGAACACATAGAGTCTTTGTGTAGCTCTGTTAGATAAAGTCCTGACACTGGTACAACAGATGTCCTGATGTATCCTATATCTACGGAGAAACTCCTCAAATGATCATAATAAGTGGCTTTAAAGTTCAGAAGTAGTGAGTCAGCTGCACCAAGACATAACCTTCAAAAGAGCAATAGAAGCTTACAAATTACAACAGAAAGGCACAGAACCCTAAAGTCTGTGTGCCAATGCAGATGTGGTCAGGTCCACAAGTAGATGCTGAGTAAAAAGACAAAGGTACAGTCCCTAAATACAAGTGCATTGTTCTGGTTCAGGGCTTCCTTGGTAAAACTATCTATCGAAGATGCCGATCTCAACCCTTTCTCCCCAGATGCACTAAAAGTTGAGGCCAGAAACAAGGCTCTGGATCTCTCATCCAGACTCAATTAATAGCACTTTCTAAGGCATTAATATTGTTGAAGAACTCATAAAAATGTGGATGCAGAGTATCATGTCACCTTTGCGGAGAGATAAGAGCCACTCAAATGTATCTATAAAGTAACAAGCTGATTTTTTAGCAACTGCAGCAGAGCTGGCCTATGTACATATACCTGTCCCTCTCCACGGCGGCCACCGTGGGGGCTCTGTCACAATGGCCTAGGAAGCTTTGTGAGCTTGGTGCTGTTCTTGGGGTCTTTATGACGCTGTCTCATTTAATATCTACCTTTTTTACTTTATAATACAACCTAAAGTTCAGAATGGTGTTCCTAACTTTCTCACCTGCATTGCTAGTCACCTTAATTATGTTCAAAAATTCCATAAAGGAAAGGAGATATATGAAATAGGAAAGAGAGAAAGAGGAAAAACAAAACTTTTTCAAAGACTGTCTCAACCAGGCAATGATTCTCTTTCTGATCCTCCACAGTAAAGCCAGAATGTTCTATCCTATGACTCTGAAGCAAAGAGCAGGGGCATCTGAGTGATCCAGTTTCAGGCTCCGGGTTTATTTGGGATATTCCTTTAGGAAGCTGGCTACCCTCTCAGACCCTTAGTTTCCTTGTGTGTAAAATTAGGGCAAGAATATCACAAGTGAAAAAAGAAAAAATATAAATCATACTCCATTGATTATAAACTATTATTCTGCAAAGGAAACCATCAAGAAAATGAAAATACAGTCCACAGAAAGGGAGAAAATATTTGCAAATCATGTATCTGATGAAGAACTTATATCTAGAATATATAAAGAAGGTTTACAAAAAATACAAACAGCCCAATTTAAAAATGGGCAAAGGACTTGAATAGATATTTCTCCAAAGAAGAAATTTACAGTGTCTAGTAAGTACATAAAAGATGCTCAGCATCTTACTCATTAAGGGAATGCAAGTCAAAAACACAATGAGATGCCATTTCATACTATTAGGATGACTACAATAAAAAAGAGAGACAATAACACATGTTGGTAAGGATGTGGATAAATTAGAACCCTCAGGATTGCTTATAGAACTTAAATGGTACAGCCACTTTAAAAAACAGTTTGGCAGTTCCTCAAAAGCTTAAACATAGTTATCATATGACCCAGCAGTTGCAATCCTAAGTACATATGTAATGCAAATGACAACTTATGTCCGCAGAAAAACGTGTGCATGAATGTTCATAGCAGCTTTATTCCTGATGATCAAAAGGTGGAAACAGCCCAACATTCATCAACTTTATGTATGGTTAAACAAAAAATGATATAGTCATACAATAGAATAATATTCAGCAATAAAAAGGAATGAAGTATCGATAAATGCCACAACAAGGATGAACCTTGAAAACATCATGCTGAGTGAAAGAAGCCAGACATATAGGACCATATAGTGTATGATTACATTCACATGAAATGTACAGGATAGGTAAAACCATAGAAACAGAAATTAGATTAGTGGTTACCCAGGGTTAGGGTTGGCAGATTGGGGGAAATGGGGAGTGACTGCTAATGAGTACAGGGTTTCTGGGGTGATTAAAATATTTGGAAATTGATTGTGGTCATGATTACAAAACTCTGTAAATACACTAAAAACAATTGAATTATATACTTTAAATGCTTAAATTTTAATGGTATGTAAATTACATTTTAATAACTCTGTCATAAGAAAAAGAATACCTACTATGTGTACTTTACTGGAAATTAAATGGCTTAATTCATTTATATCAAGTACCAAACATACTACCTGGCTGCAAATACACACTCAATAAAAGCAAGTTCCTTCTTCCTTTCCTTTCTCTCCTCTGTGGTGACTTCTGTGCTCAAGATTCTATAATCTAAGCATTTTTACCACTGAGCATATTTTAAAAATTGTGTGGAAGTCTTAAAAGCAATTCCAAAAGATGAAGATAGACGAGAGTTAGTTTTGCAAAGGAGGTGTGGGACAATGAATTTCTGAGGAAATCTGGCTTCTGTAGTGAGACATTTTTCATAGGTCAGGAGCCCTTAAAGGGAAATGATTTCATAGCAATAAGATGAGATAGTTAAGCTCTCCTTTGGCACTGAGAGAATAAGTTTGCTCTAGTTCTGCCATTTTGCACTGAGAGATTAGTAGTATTTGGCTAGTAAGCACAGGTGACTTGTCTCTAAGTATCCTTCTAAAAACAGTCGATGGGGAAAAAAGAATGGGAATTTGTCTCTGGAATTTAAAAGACAATGAGATATAGATGATAATTCCTTCTTCTAACCTTTCATATAATATTGGCTCTAGACCAATAGTAGATGTTATTTAGAGACCCAATGAGTAATAATTTGATCACAGGGCTTTACTTTAGGAAAAAACTAAAGCACAGAGTTCACGAATGGACTCTAGAGAAAATTAAGTGAATGTATTAAGGGTGTGACATGCAGACTTTTAAAAATTTTGTAATTTGTTTCATAATCATAATTGAAAAGCAAAATAGTGTTTTGAAAGTTGATTTTTGAAGAATAGAAAATTCAGGTGTCTTAACAGAAATGTATCATCATCATTTATTTTTAGATTCTTTTCTTTTTCTTTCTTCTAATCTTGGCAGAAGTATTTTGAAATGAAGTCAGAATGTATCAGTCCAAATGTACCCCGGAAAAAAAGGAGAGAAATAAAAACATCACATAATTAAAGAGGCATATTAAGTAACTTGTTCTCCATGAATTTACCAAAAATCTCAGTCTTTTGGCTCAAAGAAAATGAAAAAGTTAGGAGTAAATTTCAGATTTGGCAAAAACCATATATACCAAAGTTTGTGGGTCAGCAGAAGTACATTCAAGACGAGTACAAAAGCTGAAGTCCCAATGAAGTGATCCCGTGTCCAGAGTGATATTTAAAGGGCTCTTTGATTGTTAGCTGGATATGCTTGTTGAAATAAATTTAACACAGTATTTCTTTTAACCTAATCCTCTTACTATCTGCCATTGAAGTGCTTTGCTCACATTTTCACAGCTTTGTATTGCTGCAACCAAGGACCCAGATCTCCTGACTTTGAGCTTTACAGCACTTTCCTCAGTAGTACACTATTATGGATAAGTGTTTCCTCTCTATAATGTTGTCAGAAAAATACAGAATTAAATGATTTATATTTACTGAACTGTGATTATAAAAAATGTATCCCAAATTTTCTTTTTTACTCTCATGTAATTAATAGTCCAAGCTAAATAAGAATTAAATATTGAAACAACTGTAAATTTTTCTGAAAAAATAAAGAGGAGTGAAAAATAAGCTATGGTGTTTGAGTATTGTGGAATAGGTAACCCTTCTATTGGAAACAACTGGGAAAAATGGACAAAACTTAAATACATCTCCTTAGAGGCACTGGAGTGATAACAAGCCAGTAAGAATCTGGGCTAAGGTTTGGGAGAAAAAGTAAACTGGGAGAGGTGAGCTCCATGTTTCAGATAGCTGTAGTTTCTATAACAGAAAGATGAGAAGCTAAGTAGAACATCTGACAGACTCATGGAACAAAGGGAGCAAAAATGAGATAGACACCATCAAACAGGGATTCCAAAGAGCTCTGTCCAAGATGTAAAGATAAATTACAAGGATTCAAGCATGCACAAGGAATGAATCTGAACTCAGCATTACCCAAATCCCAGAAAGCAAATGAAGCTTGTTCTGGATTGCTAATGCCTCTAGATGCCTGATAGAGGCAAGCATAAATTCTCTCTGAAGAAAGAAAACATCATCATAGATTTTGAATTACATCTATAATTTTCCCATGTACAACACTAGCAGATTAGACACAGATGAAGAAAGAATTGTTGAACTGAAAGATAAACCAGAAGAAAATTTCCAGAGTGAAGCATGAAGAGAAAATAAAAAATTCAGAAAGCAAGGTGAAGATATAGTGACAAGACAGAAGATATAGTGACAAGATCCAATGTTGGAATTGTCAGAATTGAAATTGGAACCCTCGAAGGAGAAAAGCAGAGAGAAAATGGAGGAAAAGCAATCGTGGCTAACAGAGCTCTAAAACTGCTGAAAGACCTCAAGCCAAAGATTCAAGAAGATCTACAAACTCCAAGAAGAATAATTAGAGAGAAAATTATATCTTGGTACATCATAAGTGCCAGTGAAATCAAAACAAAGAGAAAAATTATAAAAGGATCTGGAGGGGGAGGAAAAACAGATTAATTTGAAAGTAGCACCAAGTAGACCAACAACTGTCTTCTCAATGGAAACAATGGACACCAGGGAAAATGAAGTCATATCTTCAAATGGAAAGGAAAAAATGCCAGCCTATCTTTCTGTAACCAGCAAATTTATCCTATAAGAATAAATATGATATAAAGTCATACACAGGTTTTTTTTTTTAAAAAAAAAAACCCTAGAAGAAATTTGACCAGGAGGCTCATACTAAAGAAAATATTTTAAAAATATTCTTCTTTAGGCAGAAGGAAACATTCACAGATAGACTTGGTGGTAAAGGAAAGAATGAATAACAAAGAAGAGAGGATTATTTATAATTACATCTAAGTGAAAATTTCCTGCATCTAATAACAATAATAATATGGTACAGGGTTTAAAATATATATAAAATTATAATACATAATGACAATAGCATATATAAGTCAGAATGAGGAACTATGGAATCCAAATGTACAAAGGCCCCTCCAGTGCTCAGGAATAGGTAAAAATACCATCTCAGATAAATTCATAGAGGTAATAAAACTTTAGCAAGGTTGTTCAATACAAAATCATTGTGTTCTTATATACCAGCAACAAATAAGAAATTATGTTAAGAAAATTTTACCATCTATAATAACATCAGAAAATACCAAACATATAGAAAAGTTTAACAAAGATGTACAAGTTTTCTACACAGAAAACTCTAAATGTTATTGAGACAAATTAAAGAAGACCAAAATGAGAGATAAAATATATACAGATTGAAAGAATTATAACAAGGTCACTTTTCACTAACTTAACTAATACATTCCCAATAAAACGCCAAAGCATTTTTTAAATAAAAATTAATGATCTGATTATAAAAGTTTTATGGAAATGTAAAGGGCCAAAAATAATCATCAATAGTAAATAAAAAGAAAGGGAAGGAAGGATCTGCTCTACTTAAAAGCTACAGCAATCCACACAGTGAGGGAAGTGTACAAAGATGGATAAATAAACCCATGGCACAGAATACAAAGTCCAAAAACAGATCCATGCACATACAAACAATTTATGACAAAGGTGTTGCTGCAAGCACAATGATGCTGTGGAAGATAATGAAACTTTCACACCTTTCACCAAAAACTGAATTCCAGGTGGACTGTAGGTCTCAATGTAAAAAGTACATTTTTGTAACACATTATAACCTGTATAAGTTTGCATCCAGAATTTATAAATAACTCCAATAAATTATTGACAGGAAATTCACATAAAAAAACTTGCATAGGTAATTCACAAAAGAGGATCTCCAAAGAGCCATTAGGGAAAGGTGCTCAGTCCCACTAGCACTCAGAGGAATGGAAGTTAAAACCACAAGACATCACCCAACACCCGACAGGTGACTTCCATGTGAAATATTAGCAAGGTCGTTGTGGGGCAAAAGGAACACTCAGGCATTACTGCTATGAATGTAAGTTAGTAAAACCACTTTGGAAAACAGGTTGGCATAATCATTAAGCTTGAACATTCACAATTACACTTTTAAGCATATTCTCAACATTTATGTGAGCATTTATTCACAAAAAAACAAGTACAAGAATGTTCACAGTGGCATTACTCATAAATCTCCACCTGCAGTAGACTGGAAAAATAAATTGTGGTGTATTTACACAGTAGTACAGCAAGGAAAATAAATGAACCATAGCGATACTGATGGATTTCACAAACATAATGTTCAATTAAAGAAGGTAGTCACAAAATAATTTAAACTCTACTATCCCATTCAATAAAGTTCAAAAATACAAAATTAACTATACTGTAACAAGATAGTGGTTTCCTTTGAGAAGGAGGGATGTAAAGAAATTAGGAGAGGTCATAGTGTGTATCTTGGGAGTGCCCACAGCATTCTACTTTTTGACCTGATTTTCCTTTTTTACAAGATTTTCATTTTCTGATAATTCACTTAGTACTATATTTATATTTTAAATACTTTTCTGTATGCACACATACAGAAAAGTTATAAAGATTATACTTAAAGTCATAAAAATCTATAAGTCTTTGTATTAAAAATAAAGCATGAGAAAAATTCTAAACCTTCCTAGGAGTGTCTTGCTTTAATTAATTACATTCTTTTAGAAGGTCCACCAACTTCTGTTTGACAATTTACGTAAAATTTTCACATATTTCTTAATGAATTGAGATCTGTTTGCTTTAAGGTCATTCAACTTGATATTTCTGGCACATCCCAAGTACTTCAGCAACACATGTATATTTATTATGTTTAACTAAGCAGAAATTAGATAAAAGAATGAAAGTATTTCCTTTATTGAGATTCTGCTTGAGTCACTGGCTTAATTTCAGTAAGCAGAAAATAATGATATAATACTTGCTTTGCTAAGTTTTTCTGAAAGATGTTTTCAAACCCCAACATTTAAATAATTATGGCTTGCCTATCTAGAACAGGTTTAAAAGCTAAGTTCAGTAAAAATTTCTTACACAATTCCCAAAGCTTGTATAGAAGGACAATATCTTTTCAGGTTTCAATCAAAAGATTTCAAAGACTAATCTCAACTTGCACTTATTTTTAAAAATACATTTTCAGTATTTTCTGAAATTCAACCATAAACCACTAATGAGTCATAGAGAACTAGATCACACTTTAAAGTAGAAATCTGTGAACTGCAGTAAAAACATACTTTATTTGTAGGGTTAAAGCAGAAATGAAACATCAGGTAATCTCACATCTAGGTGACAGCAAGCTGCTCCCTTCTTTCATTATTTCTCTTTAATCTGGTCTCCTTTTTCCTTCTTGGAAAGACTTCCCCATGTGTGTTTTCAGGTTTGGCTTAATTCTATAGACTGTAGGTGCTAAAGAATGATCTGAGTATTCACTTTATAAACTCTTTTCTTAAGAAATATAGCTCTGAATCAAGAAGGAATATTGGTAATAGATTCAGGACTTTCCAAGAAATCCAGTGGATTTAAATAGTCAATGATATACCACGGATCTAATGAAAGATTTCTTTTTTCTCTTCTCTGTTTGACTTTCAAGCAGAATCTGTAATTGAGGTTTTGGTATTTTGTGGGAATCCTGAACATATGGTTATGAACAAATGAATTAATTCAGAAGATTTTAAATGAATGCCAGATATATAAGAGAGTGAGAGTAATAACATACGACAATTGATAGAGGAATGATACAGTCAGACTGTGACTCGAAGCTTTTCAAAGGAAAAGGATAATTGGCAGAGATGCTCAAGGAAGGCCAATCAGAGATGTTGGTGTTTCAACTGTCCATTGATGAATGTACTGGATATGAATAGAAAAAAGAGGAAGAGAATACATCAAATGTGGGCTGTAATAGGAGCAAAAGTCTTTAGGCAGCATGCAGGAGTGAGTGGAGGAGAGAAGAAGAGATGACTGCAGCAACTAAAACAAAGCTTTGTGTTGGGGATGTTTATGAGCTAAACTGAAGAGGAGAGGTTAGAGCTAGATGTGGATCCACGGTGAAGGAGACTGGATTCCTTGCTGCTGCAGGCAAAGGCAAGTCATCACAGGTTCTGGAGCTGAAAAGTGGCTTCATGAAAACAGTGTTGCATGACCACTATTTACAATAGCCAAGACATGGAAGCAACCTAAATGTCCATCTGTCCACAGATGAATGGATCAAGAAGACATGGTAATCTATCTATCTATCTATCTATATCTATCTGTAGATATCTATCTATATATATATATCTACACACACACACACACACACACACACACACACACAATGGAATATTACTCAGCCATAAAGAAGAATGAAATAATGCCATTTTCAGCAACCTAGACCTAGAGATTATCATACTAAATGAAGTCAGACAGAGAAAGGCAAACACCATATGATATAACTTACATGTGGTATCTACAATATGATACAAGTGAACTTATTTACAAAACAGAAATAGACTTACAGACATAGAAAACACACTTATGGTTACTAAAGTGGAAAGGGGGTAAGGGAGGGACTAATTAGGAGTCTGGGATTAACAGATACACACTACTACATACAGTCCTACTGTATAGCACAGGGAACTATATTCAATATCCTGTAATGAGCCATAATGGAAAAAAATATGAAAAAGTATAAATATATAACTGAATCACTTTGCTGTACACCAGAAACTAACACAACATAGTAAATCAACTATACGTCAATAAAAAAAGCAAACAGTGTTGCATGGCTACTAATTTGCCAGCAAAATGCAGGATGGACTGGAAGGCAGAGGCACATTTCTTGCCATGAAGGATTTCTGGACATTGGATGAATCAATTCTAGGTCTCTGGATTAAGAATTTGGAGGCCTCCAATCCCGACATCCGTTTTAGAAACTTGCATAAAAGCATTGCTCATCAAGAACGTACAGCCCATAGGGACTTCCCTGGTGGCACAGTGGTTAAGAATCCACCTGCCAATGCAGGGCACACGGGTTTGAGTCCTGCTCCGGGAAGATCCCACATGCCGTGGCACAACTAAGTCCATGCACCACAACTACTGAGCCTGCGCTCTAGAGCCCGCGTGCCTAGAGCCTGTGCTCCGCAACAAGAGAAACCACTGCAATGAGAAGCCCACGCACTGCAACGAAAATAGTCCCCCACTGGCCGCAACTAGAGAAAGCCTGCGTGTAGCAACAAAGACCCAACGCAACCAAAAATAAATAAATTAATTAATTAAATTAAAAAAAAAGAATGTACAGCCCATTAATACTGGAAAGTAAGGGAAGGAATGACACAGATGCCGTGGACAGGCACAGTAGATATTGTTTGTCATCCCAACAGCTACACGCTGTGTAACAACACTTATAACATTAATATATAAAAGTATGGAAAATAATCATTTAAATAAAGCTTAAAAATATTAGTTTTTAAAATCTTTGTCAAACAGATATATCAGGGTTTCCTATTTGTCAGGAACCTTGTGGATTAATTTCTGTCCTTTCTAGCTTTACTGTGTAAATTTGGTCAAATCATTATCATTCTTGAACATCAGTTTTCCTATACTTTAACTTGGGCTAATTTGTTTGTCAAGTACCAGTCTCCCAGGCACATTAGTGAAAAATCTCGAACACAAGGTGCTATGAATTATAATGTAGCACACCATTGTTATTGTTAGAAATCACAATGAGTAATAAAGTTTTACTTCATTTTCTTTTGAGTTGTAAGGGGATCGAAATATTTTTTCCAAATCCTATTTGCTGAGTCATGGCAGAAATGGAATAATTATTATTGAGGTGAATTAACTCAGTTATTTCTTTAAAATGCACTCATGGAACAAAGTTCCCTCCTTCTAGGCAAAGGCATACTTAATTTCCTCCCCAGGTACAAAGAGGTTTTATGTGGATTTTTCTTTTTAAAACATCATATTTTAGTACATTAAATATTTGAACATATAATGTTATTAATTTATATAGTATCTCTTTTGCAGAAACAATTCATTTGATTAGGGTTGAATACATACTTAGTAATGACAGTCAAACTTCCTCTTGTAATTCAACAACCATGCAGTTTTCAAACTATTGAGTGGGCTAGATGCTGGGATATGTATTAGGGATACAAATATGAACCCCAAACAAGCCCTATTCTTAAGAAACCCTCAGACAAGCACTTAGGAGTCAGTTACATCATGCTCAATAATCCAGGAGAATAATGTCATACATTTTCTAATATTTAAAGCTCTGGGCAGCCACTGGAGTGTCTATTCTCAGACTCCTCAAAATATGTCTCATTCCTGGACCCACGCAATTTAATTAATGAAAGCTAATCAGTGCTCACCCTATTATAGGCTCTTTATTTATACTAACTCATGTAATCCTCTACAATCCTACCAAATAGATATTATCAATGTCCTCTTTTTCTCAGAGAGATCACCATGGGTCACCCTGCTAGAAGGTTCCAGAGTCTGGACTTAAGCTCTGGCAGTTCTGGCTCCAGGGTATGAGTCTTTAAACCTTGTACATACTGTTTCTTGAACTCGAGCTCTCTTATTGTGGTTCAATTCCCACTAAACACCCCACTAGGTAAGAGGCTACCTGATGTCATCCGGGGCACACTGCTGAATGCTTGCAGGCTGTGAGCAGTCCCACTGGACCAGACACTCCCTGCTCCCTCTCTGACCCAGGGTTCAGTCCCATGCCTAGTTCATGCCAGCCATTGAGTGAATATTCACGACTCCTTTTGTATGTATTCCCTGCCCTGCAGCCTGCAACCTCATGTTACCCAGGAGACGGATTAGGACTCTACACCTTGGGAAACCACAGCAAGACGCCATTCACAAGGTCCTCAAAGAGGCAGGACAAGGGAGAGGTGGGCCAGCCACAGAATTTCGCTTGCATGACCCTGAGAAGAAGCATCTCCAGAAACCTCCAGAGTGTTGTGTCTTTCCTAATCCCCTTTCTGAGAATCCTCTTTCAGGCTACAGAATCCTTCAGTCCAGTTTACTGATTGAAATCTCATTAACTCAGAACACTTGTGTAAAGGAAAATAAATTAGTATAATATTTAATTTTGAAATAGTTTTGTAACAATGTGGCTTATGACCTTTTTACATAAGTAAGCAAATTAGAATAATTTTAAAGCGCAGGGTCTTTGAAGGATGGGAGGTTTATAACTGACTGATACGGAGCTCCTGGTGACACCCTGCGAATGCAGAAACTCGGTGAGCACAGAAAAGAGGACTCAACACTGCATTCTGAGGGCATGATCTTGTGTATCTTCTCCAGATGTGTTTAGGATATGTTCTGCCATACACATAGTTAAAAGAAAGACAGAGACTGCACCTAGGAAAAAGTGGCTCCAGTGCTTTTGAGCAAGAAGATTCAGGAAGGCCATTCTATGTGGTTGCAGTTTCCCATGGAAGCACCACACCCTCCACAGACGCCTCATCAGGCTTTCAAGGAGGGTGCATGAAAATGCAATAAAAGGGCCTCCTGGCAGTGCCCTAACAGCCCTATCTGCAATCTTCTAGACAAAGGCAGGCATGGGCAGGACTCCTACACCAAGACAAGACTATCCCTGCGTTCTGAGCAGACCTCTGCTCACATCATTTGGAGCATGGAACAGTTTGAAATCCAGTTTTAAAAGCAATAAATCATTTTCTGCAACACATCACAGGGCAATTTTCTTGGTTGTGGAAACTATTCCTTAATGATAAGCCCAGGTGCCTTTTGGCCTCACCACCCACCCAAGGTGAGCACCTCCGTGCGTACTCTACAGAGACTGCAAGCACATTTGCAGGACGTCTTGCAACACAGGAGAAGGTGGCACCGCCATGAAGATGGACCTTAAACATTCAGGCTTCTGTCTCTACTTGCACGTCCCTTCGTTCTTGAGGCTGAGGTAGAGAGGAGAGAAACCGGCCCAGTGCGGACTGGCTGCATGGCCGCAGCATGGCAGGCATCCCACAAGGAGGGGACGGGGAGTGGGGTCAGCCGTGCCCAGGACAGGCCTCTCTTATGGGAGGGGTCTCCTTGAAGTCGCAGGCACTGGTGGTCAGTGCAGCACTGAAGGAATGCAGAGCTGTCACCTAAGCCAACCTGGGGAGGCAGTGTGTGGGCAGAGCAGGGGCCAAACCTTCACAGAGGAAGAGCATTTCGATTAAGCTGAAGAATGAGTAGAAGGTGGCCAGGTGAAGAGATTCAAGGTTGCCATGGGTCACAGGCATTCAAGCTAGAGGCTACAGGCAGAGAGTGCAGGCCGCAGGCTTCATGAATGCTGGCACAGAACCAGGGCTAACCACCACCCACTTGGTGTGGTTTAAGCTACATTGTCAGGAGAAAGCCAAGATGGGAGATCCCAGCTCTGCCTTCTTGAGAATTCTCCACTCAGAGTTTGTGGTCTTTAGAATACCCTACACTTTACAGAGCGCTTTTGTTTATTCTCTCAGCTACAGCACAGCATTCAGTAAGAACACCGAGAAAGCACTTCCCATTGTGAGAGACATGGTTGGAACTTAATAAAACCTCAGCAAGTTCAGACAGGAGAGTAGAAGATAACTACTCTGTCTTTGGACAGTTGAAACAAAGATGACAATGAAACCCAGGCCAGGGCAGCCTCCCAGATGATATTAGGAGCAGATGACCATGTCTGAAGAGGCGTCACTAACTGCAGGTGCCCAGGTTCCCGGACCAGGGCTGACTGCCAGCCCAGAAGTGGGGAGAAGGTCTCTTACTTTTGACAGCACAGCACTTGCCTCCTCAGGTCTTCCTCCCTCTCCTTCCTTCCTGCCTCCAAGGCCATCAGTGGCCTCTTGTCTGCCCAGAATGAAAGCTGCTTATGTTATCAAACAAGGTTGGTTAAATTCACCCTCAGTCTTTTAACTTTTCAATAACCAGTACAGAGAGCATCTCCTGGTCAGGTGCTCCTTCCTACCCATCAAAGCTTATCCATCCCCTCTAGATACAGAGAAAAGGGTAGAGAAAATGATGAAATATTGATGATAGTCCTTTTTTGGTTGACTCAGCACTGTGAATCAGCAGCAGGGTATTTCACAATGATAGCATCATGGCCAGGCAGCCAGTATCTTTCCAGGGAGTATGAGGGGATGCAGGACTCACCTGTGGCAAAGACAACATTCCTGGAGACCAGACGATGCTCCACGATGGAGAACTGTGGGAGCTCAATTCTCTCCACTCCAGTAACAGCCTTATCACCACCACGCCAGTAAAATTCAATGTCATCTGTGGTGTAGCCATCTGCCAGGAGAGAGAAGCAAGGACATGGCAGAAATGAAGCATTATTTTGTCTAAAGAAACTGTCACTAATAAATGGAAGTAACAGCTTGCCCATGTTTGAAGTAAATTTGTTTGATGTGCTTGTCTATGAAAAGAAGCATCATCAAAGAACTAACTTTCGAATATTCTCATGTTACCTCTGCTGTCCGATTTGAACCAGGCTGAGAAACTGTGGAGGTAGAGTGCTCTGACCAAAGTTCTGTCTGCAAAGCCTAATTGTAGGGCTGGCCTCGACTTTGCACATAAATGAATTAAAAACATATTCATAGCACTGAATAAGATAGTTGGAAGAAAAAGTAAGAACTTGAGTATGAAGAATTCTAGAAAGGCAGCTCTCTCAAAAACTATTAAAAAGTTAAAACACTGAGGGTGAATTTGACCAATCAATGTTTGATAAAGTCAGGCATTTTTGGATGGTGTCATGAGATGTTCCTGGCCATGAGCTTGGCCATCCTTAGAAACGCCTTTTGTAGGGACCCTCTTGGCCCTTAGAGATTTGAGCAGTGGTCTCAGCAGAAAGAGGAGTGGTCATTTGCCAGATTATAGCTCCAAAGCCAACTCTTGGATGGTCTCATGCTCGCTCGGTAATTAATCAATGCTTCCCGAGAATGACTAAATAGGACAATAGTGTCTGATGTTATTTGTAGCACCCAGGAGTCTTCTAAAGAATTAGGTCAACTTTAGCGGTAAGGAAAATTAAAACTCACACCTGTAGAAAAGTAGCCTATGAATATAACAGACTTTTTGATTTGAACATATAACACAACAAGAGGCAGATACTAAATATCTGACGTTAGACAAACAAATAGACCAAAGCTGTGGGGATGACTGCCCCCCACAGCCCCTGCTGGCTCCCTGGTCCTGTCTGCTGTCCTACCTCCAGGATCACGGTGGGCACACCTCTTGTCTCTGCCCTTCCCTCCGACTGCCTTACACTCCATTCTCACCTGGCGGCCACAGCGATCGCTAATAAAACACACATCTTACCAAGTCACTTTTCTGCTTAAAGCACTCAAATGTTTCCCAATGCAATTAGCAAAACAAGTCCAAAGTCCTTAATAGGACCCCAAGAACCCACAGGACTGGTCCCTGTGTGCGTTGTTAAGTACATCCACGCCCACTCCCTTGCCCACCCAGTCCAGTCCCTCTGGCCTTCTGGCTGTAGCTCAGATCAGCATGCTGTGCCCAGTGCTTACATGCCCCACAGCGGGACATCCAGATCTTCAAGTGGCTAACTCTTCCATACATTTGCATCTTGACTTTAATAAAAACTTTTGCACACGTGTGTAGTCAGGTCACCAGAAAACTGGGAGAATCCCTCTTCTGTTCAACTGCTTTAATCGTGAATTCTCTGAGGGGGAGGGACCTCACACACTCTGAGGAAATCTCTTTGACAACGGACCTTCCTGCCCATCCTCCACCTTGGTTAAACATCAAGGAAACAGAATCTACACTCTTCAACGCCACTCACTACAGCTCACAGTTGGAATAGGAGCTGCTTCCTCACTTAGATCCCAAATTTGCCTTGCTGAAACTCTCATCAACTCATTGGAGTTGTGTCCTCTGGCCACACAGAATCTACTTAACTTCCTAAAGTAGCCCTTCAACTATTGGGAAACCATCATCTTTCCCCTGAGCCTTCATACTAAATATACTATGCATCATGCCACATGATCTCACGTCCCTCACCTTCTGAAAGCACAGCTCTCAGAAAGCAGGGCCATGATGCCGTGTGAAAGTGAGGGGCACAGTGAGGGGTCTAAACACTGGCCTGCCACCAGTGCAGCTTCCCAGTGTATTCATTCACCAAGGCATTCACTTCTCACTATGCATACATCGAATGTGCTGCAAAGTAAGTCATTTGCCATCCCCCCAAAATTCAATACAAATACCGACAACCTGAAATCCAACTGAGGCTAATGATAAACCAGTCTATGGTGGGTCAGGAGAAGACACAACGGCAGCAGCCATATCCGGATATGCCAGGGTTGCAGGTCAGGGAGCAGGACATTTTCTTCTTAGACTACGTGGCTGCAGCTCTCGTCCCTCGCAGAGAAGTATCACTCAACACTGAATTATCAATAAGGCATCTGAATACTCTTCAAACTGAAGAAAATTGCCAAGATGTAGAAATAGCTGGCTTGTAAAGCTGAGCTCCTAATGGGAAATGAGGTTTACTCCAACTGCAGAGGGTCCCAGGAGTACAGCCACTTGTGCCTGATGAAGCACATTGAGAGGGACCGCCTCTCGGCGTCTGCTCTCTTCTCACTGAAGGGGTCAAGATGAAGAGCAGCTGTCTTCTTTTATTTCAGCATAGCAAACAGACTCTCTTAGATCAGAGTGGAGGATTCTTTTATACTGAGCCTCTGTCTCTGTCTCTCTCTGTCTCTTTCTTTCTCTTGCCCTCTCTCTGTCATGAAAGTGATATTTGCAGAGTGGAGGATTAAACCTCTAATCTTTAGGATAGTTAAAAACTATGTCAAGAAAATTATATATGCCATGCCAAATAATGATAAAAAGGCCTAAAACACAAAGTGGATGAAAAAGAAATACAGATACACACAGCTTTCAATCTCCAGAGTGCAGTTCTGCTCATCCAAAGGGTATCTTCTCAGGTCCATCATGCATGCTGCGGTCGTGGTGATTCTGAAACACACAGAGTGAGGGCAGATATTAAAGATGGGATGAGAAATACAGCAGAAAAACTGCTTCTAGATAAACACTGAGTAACCCTCAGGTAGGACCCCTTCCCCAAAGCACACCTGATTAAACATATTTCATGATATATACTAAATGGACAAGTTTTCATTATACTGTAGGCCAGCTTTATCCAAAAAAGCAGTACATATATAATTACAAAATTACTCATGCAAACTTGTTGACTTTGGATGATCAAGGGAAGAGAAAGGGGCTTCTTAGGAAGCTCTTGTCTTCAATTTTTATTCTGCCTCATTGTCTAGTGACGCTCTAACTTTTGTAGCACAGAGAAAACTTACCTATGGTAACAACATTGATTAGATTACAATTTAATTCTTTGACTTTCAGTGTGAAGTGTTCAAGTAGCTCCCAATCCACAGGCTGCACTCTGGAAATGTGAGCCAAGCTTCTATTTGATTCTGTTTTATTATAGTTGCCTCTTGGGCTAATGCTCCAGGGCTTTTCACCATAGGATCATCTACCTTTTCAAAGAGAATATTTGGCTTCTATGTTATTGATTATGAATGAAAACTTGGGTTAGCTTCCCTTGAGGTCAGCTGCAGCCATGGAAAGAATTTATATCGTGGCCTAAGGACAGTTAAGCCTCTGCCGTGCAATGGTTAAACCCACTGTACATGGAGATAAAACACTTCCAGAAACGTCAAGTTCATTTCCTACTCTGCCGAAAGCCTCATTTTAGGGAAACCAACCTACCCAAAGCCTCTGTTGAAAATGCAACGATTAGGCTACCATGTTTTATTCTCTTTCTCGAAATCCCACCCCTTCTGCACCACAGTCCAGGCTAACCAGACTGGGCTGGGTCCCTGAATCAAGCACAGCCAACCATTAATGGAACAAGAATATAGAATGTGGCCTGAGTTAAAAGGCAGAATGGAGCTAAAGGGATTCTCTTCCATGAGAATGAATTAAAGATGAGAATGGAGCTAAACTTGCAAGTTCATGAATTAGAGGCTTGTGATGCCATTTTCAAACTGGAGAGTCAGGCATGAGAAAGCATAACAGAGGTGAAGACAATGCAGAGAGTTGATGGTTCAGGAGACAGCAGAGCTAAGCCTGGGCCACAGCACACAGCCTTGCAGGACATGGATGACACATCTCAGGGAGCAGCATCTCAGAGCTGATGTGGAAGACGTGTAAATGGCAGCCCGGGCTGTGCTCATTAAATGGTGAATCTTAAGAAGGAAGAAGTGAGAATGTCTTCTCCTGAGATCCCTAGATTTACCTTGAAATCCCAGCCACATTCTAGACTCCACCCTTCTCGAAGCCCAGTATTGAGCTTTCTATAGACAGCCGTCCATGTGAACATTCACAACAAACCTCCTACCACTCAGGCAACATGAGCAAGTTCTGCTCCAAAACACCCATCAGACACCAGTCATATGCTAATTATGTTGGGCTTGTCTCACTGAACCTAAGTGCCAGTGCTAAAGGAATAGGAGTAAAGCATGTCCTTCTATTAGCATTGGGTTAAGCAGCAGGTTGAGGAAAGTTCTACTTTTCAATGACTGAGAAGAACAGTGAGGGAAAACGTCAACCCATTTGCCAATCATGGGACAACGCTAATTTTTTCTTTGCAAATAGCATGCAAGTGCCGTGCAGACATATGCTATAAGATCCACACCAATGATGAAACTGTGTCCTTTCCAAATGTCATAACACTTCCAATTATCATTCCAAAGAGTGGATTACATTCTATCCAAAGTCAACACATAGCTCTTTGGTATATTTTTCTACATCATCTGACTTCCTAGCCAACTGAAGAACCAGCCTCACACTTTGAAATTCTGGCATGTTTTATGGCAGGTTGTCAACCCAACATCCATACAAGATGCCTACAAGGCAAAATTAGAAGAAAGTTCTGCTAAAATTACAAATTTTTGTAAATAAGAGAAAAAGATCTCTACTGGAAATGTTCAAATTTTTAAATTTTCCTACATGTTTTAGTACCTATTCACTTGAAGACTCAGTAACTGAGATTACCATTTTTTGTTTGTTTTTCCTTATTTATTCCCAATTATCATCATTAAAATACATGCACACAAGTGCACACACACACATCCAAATTGTTTGGAGACTCACATGTATTGTGATATTATGTAGAGTGTTTCATAGGAATCATTGGAACTGGGAAGCATGAAGCTAGTAGAATTGGTGAGTACCTTTAGTACAGCTGTTGTCCTGTCTTCTCATTCTGGTATCATACTGGCTATCATATGGAGCCCTATTCCTATTGACTTGAGGAATAAGGTATAGACATCTATGTGCTACTCTTCTTCCTATGGAAGAAATACACAGAAAACCCTCTTATGGTGGAAAGTAAGTCATAAGAGCCTACTCATGACACAGTGGAAGAAGGAAAGAGGTCTTTTTGCCACTGGGACAGAAAGGCAAGAAAAAAAGAAAGGGGGGAATAAAGAGATCAAGAAGGGGACAGCAGGCCAGAACCCCTCCCCGAGCCACAAGGCCATCATCCACATTGGCTAAACTCATGACAGGTTTGGGGACTGGACCTTCTGAGTGAAATGACCAAATTTTGCACCCCTGGGACTTTGTAGAAACCATAGGAGGGTATTTCATAGTCTGCAGAATGAGAACTCAAGCCTAGTTAATGGAGATGGACCAAGGGCAGGGAAGCCCCAGTGACATTCGAGCTCTAGTTGCATAATCCCCAACACGCATGCGCTCACACACACACCTTTTGTATTTTTTTCTAATCAATTTTATTTGTCCTGAGGAAAGACTTTAACCAACTTCTAGCTCCACTTCCATCTGAAAGCTGATAATTCCACTCCTATTTCTAAGAAATAGTGGTGAAGTCAATAAGAAATATTGCGTGAGGAATTCTCTCCAGTAGATCCATTGTTTTTAGTCGTAGCATGCAGTCACATCTGAACTTTATGTAAGGCTGGTTGTGAGATGGCTTTGGGCCCAGCTCCGTGCTCAGCAATTGAATACTCATGCATTTAATCTCACAACAACCACATTGTAGAGGTATTGTTATTCTTCCCATTTTGCAGATGAGCAAACCAAGGATCAGAAAGAGTAAGGAGGTCGGCAACATTTACAGTGCTACTGGAAGGCACATGTGGCATTCAGATCCAGGCAGCCTGAATCCTGCACTCACTCATCTACCTCCTTGACACCTCTTCTGCCTTAAACTAACAAAATATATTCAACTTTTAAAAGCCTACTCAGGGAATGAGGTTCTCGTTTTCAAAGGAGAGCGAATTCAGTAAAGAAATATGTTATATATATATGTGTGTATATATATATATATATATATATGATATATATGATCACACATATATATACACACAGAGATCATATACATGTATATGTCTCATATGTATGACAAATTGGAAATATACTACGTAAGGGGAGAAAATAAATATTTTAAGGCTACACTTGCTGCAACAGCAGTGATATTTTGCCCATTGTGGAATAGGGTAGAGTTTAGTAGGTAGTCCTGCTATTGTAAGTGATATATCCCTAAAGATATGTTTAAGAGTCAAAAGTATGAAAATTCGAGGAATAAATGTGAAGTTTATAAGGGCAGCAACATCCCAACAAGTTTAAAATCCTATTATGAGACACCTGCCATCTTTGGACACCATCTAGAAACTACTCCTGGGAAGAACAGCTTTTAGCAGGTCAAAGGGTTCTAACTTTGTCTCAATTATATCAAGCTTATGAGATCTATGTTGGTATCAGCACTTCCATTTTAAAATCCACCAATTAAAAAGAATATTAAGGGCCGACGCAAACTCTTTGTGTCATCCCACAAACGCAGATTTCTCCACAGACCGCCTGGAGAGGCTGTGGTGGAAATATCGCTTTTGGCTGCTCAGGAACACAGCTACTAGGTGGTGGTAGTATGCCTGCTTGTCAGCCGAGGTACGACACTGCTCTCTCTCTGTCCTTGCTGGGAAAGGGGGACTCTGAACTGAGCCTGGGACCCACACTTACAGTGAATCACAAGGCAATGCACACACTCTCTTCCCCACTTATACAAATATTTTACATTCATAGTAAATACCAGAGAGAACAGAGGTTAAAATGTCCCTGACTAGCTTTCTCAGAGGCCTTGTAGAACTAAAGTATCTCAGCCCTGCTATCTCTCCTTTCATCACCCATTTTAGTATCGTCATTATACTTAGGACCATCTACCCTTGGAATGTCCTTCCATTTGTTGACTTGCAGGCCCCTTGCTTGTCCTCTGGGGAACCTGGAGCAGGGCTTGGTCCCCTGCAGTCATAAGTGCCTAGAACCGCAGCCACATGCACATGGCAGGTGTCCTGGACTAACAGACATCGTGGAACTCAAGCAAAATGTGGAAAAGAGGTGGCTTGGCCCTTCTTGGTTTCAATCCCCCAAACCGAAGAGCCAGAGGGGATACCCACCCTCCTTGCAAGCACTCCCAGCAGGAGATCTGACTTTGAATGTTTACTGACCCTCTGAGAGCCTCCCTGGGCTCACTGGTCAATATGCTTGGATGATTATATTCCAATAAAGATGTTAAGAAAAATAAATAAAAATAAAACATTCCATTATGTACGAACAAAAAGAAAAGGTGCTTGGATGACGCTCTATGTGCTGACATCCTGGTGGTCTCTGAATCCTTCGGCTGCAGAATGAGTCCTTAGCAGGCTGATGTTAATGCCCATAAGCTTTACAGTTTCCATGGCTGTGAGGACTGCAGCAAAATGCAGCCATAGGTGGAGTTCTGGCCCTTTGATCACAATCTTGTCAAACTAGCAGGACCAGGAGCAAGTTAGCAGCACCTCCTGTGTGACTTCTGGCTTGTACTGGGGATGTCCAAATGTCCGAGAACCCTGGGCAATGGTTGTTACCCATGGCCCCAGAACAGCAGCACACCTGGGGTACTGCCTTACAGGTAATCACTTAGCCCTCTGCAACTGCTCTCAGGTAACTTACACTCATCTCCATTCCTGGCTTCACCCCAGGTGCACCAGGCAGTGGAGGCATCTATCATTTATCCACGAATAGAAATTCAGATGCTAGGATTAAGGACCAAATCAAATAATTCAGACTGACCAAGCATCCTTCTAAAGCAAGTGCCTATTATTCAATGTGGAGAGGGCACAGGACATAAACCAACATTGAAGTTGCCCCAGTTTTTGTTTTATTTTACAATAAATATAAGATACACGCACAGAAATGTCCAAAGGCCTCTGCTGTGCAGATTCGTTGAGGATGTTGCTGGGAAAATTGATTGTGTTGGCAGCCCCATTCCTTCATCTTCCCCAGTATCCACTCTCTTTGCCATGTCATTTACAGCTCTTCTCACTAAAGAGGAGCTGTCTGCCCGCTTCTGAACATGGGCCAACTTTGTGCCTTGCTTTGTCCGATAGAATGTGTGTACTAACAGTCCCAAGATTAGCCTCCAAGAGACATTCTGTGTTTCTGGTCCCCTTGTACTCCTGTGAGAAAACCACGCTCATGTAAGTCTGCTCGTTCTAGGAGGAGTACGGACATAAGGGGCAGAGACCACCCATCCCTGGGCCTGTGGGTGAACCAGCCAGAATCTGCAGAGGTGCTGATTAATCACCCAGATTCACAAGCAATGAGCACTCATTATCATTTGACATTGAGGCTTTCCAGCTGTTTGTTACGCAGCAATGTTGTGGGCATAGATAACAGATACAACAATCAACGCAAGTAACTACACACATAGAAAAGCATAAATTATCTTATAAATAAATGGACATCACAACCTGATACTTCTCAGGGGTGCCATAAGATAGCAAAGCCCTTAGCAGATAGTATTTTCCTACAACGGGAGCATTTACTTCTAGATTTCAGCATAAATCCACTAGCATTGTAGGAACATAAATCTTGGTGAAATGAGTAGTCACATTAGGCAAATGAGATGCGCCACCTCCTGATTTTCAAACAATATGGTGATAAAGCAATTCAAAGGCCAAAACCAGCAATAATGCTAAAAACCAAAACCAAAAGAAAGCATGTGCCAGATCCCCAAGCACCTGACAGGAACAGAAATGTCAGGGTGGATGACTGAGGGAGTCTCAAGGAAAATACTTAGGTTCAACTCTCTAAGAGGAAGGAAGGAAATATTTTGAAAGAATCAAAAAAGTACTTTGAGATTTTGAATCTCCCCAACCATCTGGATCTAATGATGGTACTTGGGAGGTATGTGTGGGGTTTATATCTAGAAAGGTAGCCACTAGCCACATGTGCCTATTTATAATTAAATTCTAAATTAATTAAAATGAAATAAAATTAAAAATTTAGTTCCTTTAAGGCACTAGCCAAATTCCAAGTGCTCAATAGTCACCTATGGCTAGTGGCTATTGTACTGGATGGTACAGATTTTAGAACATCTTCATCACCACGGTAAGTTCCATCGGAAAGGGTGAGAAACAGCGTGAGCCAGACAGGGTGACAGACCTGGCCCTGCCTGCTAATGCAGCCTGCCAGCTCTTCTCCCTCCCTGACTCTCTCTCTCCTCTCCTTTCCCCCGCCCTCTCCTTCCTGCTCCCCCAGCCTCCTTCTCCCTCCGGCCCCCTCGCCACCATAGCTTTACAGGACACACTCCCTAGTTGAAAGTGGTTGGACGACAAAGTCAAATGCACACAACCTATCACCTCAAAGAAAAGCCTCTGCAGCTAGAGGCAGATATCCACAGGGCATGGAAACAAGCAGGCCAGAGTAGAAGGTGTCATTCAAGACTATTTAAAGTATCATACCGTTGCATCTGACTTCATGGCTCAGTGGGTTAACCAGCAGTCTGAGGGGAGGACCTACCCTAAAAGAATGGCAATTAGGCATAACAAAGGGAATGCATTAACCCAATCTTCAGATTTGTATCCTAGGGACTAAGGCTTCCAATGTGAGCGTGAGACAGAAGGGGGCCAAGGTCGCCATATCCAAAGTCTCATTAGAATATCACTTAGTCTCTATGGATCTGCTCATCTAAGGATAAACATTATGAAAAAAAGAGATGTTCTATGAAAAGTATGCAAGCATACAACATGAAAGTTGAAAACTTGGGAAGATGTTGGTCTGGTTGTCAAAAGGCATGAATTCTCTTTAAAACAAGGATAGGAAGACATAAGGAAAGAAAAGCCTGAGATGAAGGCATAGACAGATGATGTAAAACTGAGAAAAGAATGCAAAGAATCCGAGCGTAAGTGCTGAACTGAAATCTGTACTGAACACAGAGACAGCAGAATTACACAGCTGAAAGTCATTTAATGATGTGAATGACTTCATAAACTCGGAGGGGACACAAGTCACTGAGGGATCTTGTTAAAATGCAGATTCTGAGCAGGACATCTGGGGTAGGTCTGTAGTTCTGAATTTCCCAGACGATGTTGCTGCTGCTGGTCTGGGGACCACAGTCAGAGTGGGAAGGAGAGGGCCAACTTGTAAAACCTTCCTAAGGGCAGAGGAAGAAGACAAAGCTTTGAAAACACAGAGAAGATGATAGGTACAGGACAGAAAATCAGTATGAAACTGAGCTCTATTAAACAGAGCAAAAACAAACAGCATCCAAGTGAACAAAATAGAATTCAATACAAAACAAAGAATTTTTTTAAAGTACAATATGCATAACACGAAATTTACCTTTTTTCACTATTTATAAGTGTACAGGTCAGTGGTATTAACTACATTCACAACCATCACCACTATCCATATTCAGAACTTTTTCATCATCTAAAAAAAACCCCACTATACCCATTAAACAATAACTCCCCATTCTCCCCTCCCCCCAGGACTTGGTGACCTGGCAACATTCTTACTGATACTAGGTATTTCATATAAGTGCAATCACACAACATTTGTTCTTTCGTGTCTGGCTTAGTTCACCTACTATAATGTTTTCATGGTGTAGCATGTACCAGATTTCCAAACCTTTTTTAAGGCTGAATAATATTCCATTGTATGTATATACCTCATTCATGTTTTAATGGACATTTGGGTTGTCCATTTGAGTTTTATACTTTTAGCTCTTATGTACTACATCTTTGATCAACTGCAAGTTCATTTTTGTATATGGTATAAGGTAGGCATCCAACTTTACTTTTACATAAGGATACCCAGCTTTCCCAGCATTATCTGTTGAAAACACACTCCTTTATGCATTGAATAGTCTTGCACCCCTGAAGCAAATCATCTGATCATATACTCAAGAGTTTATTTCTAGGCTCTCTACTTTATTCCATTGGCCTATGTTTCTGTTCTTATGCAAATATAACATTATTTTGATTACCATGGCTTTATAGTAAGTTTTGAAATAAAGAAACATGAAACCTCCAACTTTGTTCTTCTTTTTCAAGATTGCTTTGAATATTTGGGGTCCCGTATGATTACATATGAATTTTAGAATGGAGTTTTCCATTTGAAAAAAATGTGATTAGGATTTTTAAAGGGAATGCATAGCAACTGTAAATCACTTTGGGTAGTATTGTCATCTTAAAAAAATATTAATTCTTCCGATCAATGAACATGTCTTTCCATTTGCTTATGTATTCCTTCAGCATGTGGCCTCTATCCTCAAGGTCATCTCTTGATTCAAAGTGGCTGCAGCAGCTCCAGCCATTATATCTACCTTCTACACTAGCAGCCAGAAGAAAATGAAGAGCCAAAGCTCTCTTACCCCCTCCCTTTTACAGAGATATCCTGGCAAGAACCCTGCCAAAGTTCCTTTTATAGCTCTTGGGCCAAATCATAGTCACATGGTCATATAGTTTTACTCTTTCTTTTATACTTTTAGTTCATAAGTCTTTTGCCTCTATCGTTAAATTTCTTCCTAAGTATTTCATTCTTCTAGATGTTACTGTGAAAGAAATTGCTTAGTTTCCTTTTTGGATTGTTAATTGGTAGTACATAGAAATGCACCTGATTTTTTTTTTTTTAAATAAAGGTTGCCTATTATCACTTTTTTCTCCATATCTCTAAGGATGATATTTTTCCATTTTATTTTTTTAACTGAAGCATTTTTGATATATAATATTATATTAGTTTCAGGAGTAAAGCATATTGATTCAGTATTTTTACAGATTATACTCCATTAAAAGTTATTACAAGAAAATGGCTATAATTCCTTGTGCTATACAATATATCCTCATTGCTTATCTATACATAGTAGCCTGTATCTCTTAATCCCATACCCCTAACCTACTCCACCCCCCTACCTTCTCACCACTGGTAACCAGTGGTTTGTTCTCTGTATCTGTGAGTCTATTTCTGTTTTGCTATATATACATCATGGTGTATGTTTTCTTTTTTTTTTTTTAACTTTTTCTTCCTGATAGTTTATTAATAGTGTATAGAAAAGCAGCAGATTTATCTAGCAACCTTGCTGAATTCATTTATTAGTTCTAATACTTTTTTCAGTGGAAACTTTAGGTTTTTCTATGTAAAGTATCATGTCATATGCAAATAGTGACAGTTTCACTTCTTCTCTTCCAATTTGGATGCCTTTTATTTATTTGTCTTGTCTGATTCCTGCTGTTAGGACTTTCAATGTTATGTTAAATAGAATAGGCATCCTTGTCTTATTCCTGAACTTAGAGAAAAGACTTTCAGATTTTCACTGTTCAGTATGATGTTAGCTGTGGAGTTTTCATAGATGGCATATTTTATGTTGATACATTTTTTTGTTGATATATGTGGAGATACATTCCATCCATACCCACTTCGATGAGAGTTTTTATTATGAACAGATGCTGAATTTTGTCAAATGCCTTTTCTGTGTCTCCTGAGATGATCATGTGATTTTTATCCTTCCTTTTATTAATGTGGTGTATCACATTGATTTGTTAATGTTGAACCATCCTTGTTGCACTGGAATAAATACAACTTTATCATGGTGTATGATATATATATTGTTGTGATATATTGTTGGATTTTTTATATATTGTTGGATTTGGTTTGCTAATATTTTGTTAAGGATTTTTGCATATATTTTGCATATATATTCATCAAAGATTTGGGTCTGAAATTTTATTTTTTGTAGTGTCTTTGTCTGGTTTTTGTATCAGGGTAATGGTGACCTCATAGAATGAAGCTGGGAATGTTCTTTCCTCTTTAATCTTTTGGTATAGTTTGAGAAGGATAGGTATTAGTTCTTTATATGTTTGGTAGAATTCCCCTATAAAGCTGTCAAATTCTGGACTTTTGTTTGCTGGGAGGTTTTTTTTTTTTTAAATTACAATTCAATTTCACTTCCAACACTTGGTTTCATTGATCTTTTCTATTGTTTTTTTAATCTCTATTTATTTTCTCTCTGATCTTTATTATTTCCTTCATTCTGCTGACTTTGAGCTTTGTTTGATCTTCTTTTATAATTACTATAGGTGGTAGGGTAGGTTGTTCATTTGAAATTTTTCTTGTATTGCTATAAACTTCCCTGTTAGAACTGCTTTTGCTACACCTATAGATTTTGGAATGTTGTGTTTCCATTTTCATTAGTCTTGAGGTATTTTCTGACTTCCTCTTTGATTTCTTCACTGATCCATTGGCTCTGTAGTAGCATGTTGTTTTGTCTCCACATTTGTTATTTTCCCATTTTTCTTTCTAAAATTGATTTCTAGTTTCATAATGTTGTGGTTGGAAAAAATGCTTTATATAATTTCTACCCTCTTAAATTTGTTGAAAGTTGTTTTGAGGCTTAGTATGTGACTTATCTTGGAGAAAGTTCCATGTGCACTTGAAAAGAGTATATATTCTGCTGTTTGGGATGTAATGTCCTACAGGTACCATTAAGTTCAACTGGTCTATTGTGTCATTTAAGACTGCTGTTGCCTTACTGATTTTCTCTCTGGATGATCTGTCCATTGACATCAGTGGGGTGTACAAGTCCCCTACTATTATTGCATTTTGTCAGTTTCTCCCTTCATGTCTGTTACTATTTGCTTTATATATTTAGGTGTTCCTGAATTGCATGCATAAATGTTAACAATTGTAACATCCTCTTCTTGTCTGATCCTATTTTCATTATATATTTATATCTTTGTCTTTCATTATAGACTTTGTTTTAAAGTCTATCTTGTCTGATATGAGTATTGCTACCCCCACTTTCTTGCCCTTTGCATTTGCATGAAATATCTTCTTCCATCCCTTCACTTTCAGTCTGTGTGTACCTTTAGCTCTGAAGTGAGTCTCATGAAGGCAGCATATGGAAGGGACTTTTTTTTTTTTATCCAATCACCCATGCTGTGTCTTTTGATTGGAACATTTAGTCCATTGACATTTAAAGAAGTTATTAACAGGAATGTACTTACTGCCATTTTATTACTTGTTTTCTGGTTGTCTTTATAGTTATTCTCTATTCATTTCTTCTTTTTGTTTCTTCCATTGTGGTTTAATGATTTTTTTTTTTTTTTAGTAGTACGCTTGGGTTCCTTTCTCTTTCGTTTTTTTTTGTATCTACTATAGGTTTTTGATTTGAGATTGCCATGGGGTTCATAGATGTGGACATAAAACTGTATCTACTTGTTTTAAACAGGTAGTCATTTAAGTTCAGGCCCATTCTGAAAGATTTATGTTTTTACTGCTCTCCCCGAAATTTTGTGTTTTTGATGTCATATTTTACATGGTCATGTTTATCCCTTAACTGTTTATTATACTTATAGTTGCTTTTATAATTTTTCATTTTTTAACCTTTTTACTAGGTTAAGTGGTGGATCCTCAGTTCTTACTATACAATTGCCTTTCTTAGTGGGATTTCCCCTTTCCTATAGATTCTAACTTCTTTTCCACTTAGGGAAGACCCTTCACATTTCTTTCAGTGTAGGTTTAGTGTTGATAAACTCTTTTAGTTTTTGTCTGTCTGTCTGAGAAGTTCTCTCTCCTTCTGTTCTAAATGATAATCTTGCTGTCTAGAGTATCCCAGGTTGCAGGTTTTCCCTTTCAGCATGAATATATCATGCCACTCCCTTCTGGCCTGTGAAGTTTCTGCAGAGAAATCAGCTGGTAGCTTGATGGGGATTTGCTGGTATGTGACTTTTTCTCTTGCTGCATTTAGAATTTTCTATCTTTAACTTTTGTGAATTGAAGTATGATATGTCTTGGTGTGGCTCTGTTTGGCTTCATCTAGTTTGAGACCCTCTGTGCTTCCTGTACAGAGGATATCCATTTACTTCTTCATGTTTGATAATTTTTAGCCATCATTTCTTCAAATACATTTTCAATCCCCTTCTCTCTCTCTTTTCTTTCTGGGATCCCCATAATGCAAATGTTGGTATACTTAATATTACCTCAGAAATCTTTTAAATGCTTTCAATATTTAATTTGTGTTACTTTTTGCTGTTCCAATTGGGTGACTTCCATTATTCTATATTCCAGATCACTTATGCCTTCTTCTGTATCACTTAGTCTGCTATTCATTCCTCCTAGTGTTTTTTATTTCAGCTATTGAACTCTTCATTTCTAATTGGGTCTAATTTTCACTGTGTTCATCTCTTCTTTTCCCTAGTTTAGTTAGCCAACTTATTATCAATGCTTTGAATTTTTATATGGTAAATTGTTCATTTGTTTCATTTTTATTTTTTCAGTGGTTTTCTCTTGCTCTTTCAATGGAGAGTTAGTAGTTCCTCTGCCTTTTCATTTTGCTTAACTTTCTCTGCCTATATGAATTTAGCGGAAACAGTTACCTATTGCAGTCTTAAACAGGTGTTCTTATGTGAAAGCATCCCTATAAAGACTGTGTACAATGCCTTTGATGGGAGAGTTGGATTTGAGCTGGGTGCAAGGCATGTCTTTCCTCTGGGTGTGCTGGCAGCTATCACCTAGGTAGGTGGTGGGGTCAGAGATGGAGGGACTAGAGCTGGCACTGGGTGTGTGGTGGAACTCCCTCTCTGCTCAGCAGTCATCACCACCCTATCAGGGGCCAGCTCAGATCCCAAGTTACTGGAGTGGAAGCCCCAAGGGTCATACCTGAACTAGCTCTGTTTCATTTATGTGTGTGATTTTACCTTTTCTTGCACCAGGACCTTTGCTCCAGAGGCGAGTAGTGCTGAAGCAAGTAGCGCCCGTGCACAGACAGAGGTTCAATATGCTGCCTGTGCTCTGCTCACATGCAGCCTTGTGTGCAAGTCCCCTTTGTCCCTCCCTGCCAATCACTGTCCCTAGCCTCTGCCACCTCCACCCTCTTGTGGAATAGCTCTTCAGGATTAGTAAGGCCCATGTGGATTCTCAGGTGTATGGAGAGGTGAGCTGTGGTACAGGGGCCACCATCAGAGATCTGGGCTGCTTCTGATGCTCTGCTTGAGTAAGTGCTAACAATGGCTGCTGCTGCCCACCCAGGCTCTGCCCTGGGACAGGGTTACCTCTGCATCCCACAGCTGAGTCTTTTCCTGGTCATGGCTGCCCCAGATCCAGTGCCATGCTGCAATATGGAGAGAGTGGAGCCAGAGTGTTCACTCAACTAGGAGCATGTGAGCTCCTCACGAGTGGAATCCAGGCTTCCCACCACTTTCTTGTTAGTCCCAACGGTCCTCCAACCAGCCAAGAGGGCTTGTCTCCCCAGCATAGGGCCCCAGGACTGGGACACAATCTGTGGCTTGAGCTGCTCACTCCCCAAGGTGGGTGTCTGCCCATGTAATGTCTTTTTTCCTCTAAGTCCCCTCTCAGGGGCATAGATCCTGACCCAATTGCATTTCTTTCCTTCCTACCTGATTACGTGTGTATCTTTCTTAGTCTTGGTTGTACAAGAGTCCTTCTGCCAGTCTCTAGTTAGTTTTGCATGAGAATTTTCCACATATAGATGTATTTTTGGTGTGTTCCTGGCGGGAGGTGAGCTCCGCATCCTCTTACTCTGACATCTAGATCCTTCCCCAACCCCCATACTCTGCAACTGATTTTTCACATGTTGATTTTGAAATCTGCAATTTTACTGAATATGTTTTTTAGATGTAACAGTTCTGGGGTGGGGGGGTTGTATGGAATCTTTAGGTTTTCTACATAAGATCATATTATTTGCACACAGACAATTTTACTTTTTACTTTCCAGTTAGAAAAAATATGGCATAAGCAGGAATCCTTGACTTGTTACTGATCTTAGGGGAAACCATTTTACATATTCACAAACGAATATGATTTTGTGAGTTTTTCATATATAGCCTTTATCTTATGAGGAAGTTTCCTTCTATTTCTAGTTCTTTGTACATTTTTGTAATAAAAGGGTGATGAATTTTATCAAATGCTTTTTCTGCTTCAATTGAGATGATCATGTGTTTCCCCCCACTTCATTTTGTTAATGTCCTTTTCCCATATTGAACCATCCTTGCACCCCAGGGTTAAATCCCACTTGGTCATGGTGTATGGGGCTGATTTCATTTTCCTAGTGTTTTGTTGAGGATTTCTAAATTAGTATCTGTAAGAGATACTGGTCTGTGGTTTTCTTTTCTTGTAATATCTTTGGTTTTGGTATCAGGGTAATGTCAGCCTCATAGAATGTGTAAGGAATAATTCTTTCTTCTTCAGTTTTTGTGGAAGAGTTCAAGTTTGCATTAACTGGGGTTAATTATTCTTTACATGTTTGGTTGAATTCACCAGTGAAGCCATTTGGTCCAGGGCTTATTTGTTGGGAGGTTTAATTACTGACTCAACACACTAGTTATAGGTCTGTTCAGATGTTCTACTTCGTCATGATTTAGTTTTGGTAGGTTGTATAATTTCTAGGAAGTTGTCCATTTCATCTAGGTTATCCACTTTTCCAGCATATAATTTTTCATAGTATCCTCTTATAAAGTTTTTTTATTTCTATAAAATTGGTAGAAATGTTCCACTTTTCATTTCTGCTTTTAGTTATTTGCATCTTCTCTCTTTTTTATTCATCCATCTAACTAAAGGTTTGTCTATTTAGTTGATCTTTTCAATGGGCCAAATTTTGGTTTCACTGATCTTTCTACACAGTTCTATTACTTTATGTATCTCTATTCTACTCTTTATTATTTTATTCTTCCTGCTAGCTTTAGGTTTAATTTAGTCTTTTTATTTTTTCAGTTCCTTAAGGTGTAAAGTTGAATTCTTGTTTTTAATGGGTGTGTAGACAGATATAAATTTCCCTCCTTGCACTGTTTCCCAGCATCTCATAAGTTTTGGTATTATTGTAGAACTGTCCATTTCTCCTTTCAATTCTGCAATGTTTGCTTCATGTATTTTGGAGTTCTGACGTTTGGTGCATATATGTTTATAACTGTTTTATCTTCTTGGGGAATTGACTCATCAATATATGATGTTCTTCTTTGTCTCTTTTTAGCCTTTGACTTAAAGGATATTTCTTCCATATTAGTATAGCCACTGCAGCTTTCTTCTGATTACTATTTTTATGGAGTGCATTTTTCCACCCTCTCAGTTTAAATTTATTTGATCTTTAGATTTTTAGATCTAAAGTGAGTCTCTTATAGAGAGCAGAGAGATAGATCCTGTTTTAATTTTTATCCATTATGCCAATCTCTAGCTCTTCTATGAGGAGTTTAATTCATTTACATTTAGTTACTGAAAAGCAAAGACTCACTTCTGCCATTTTGCTATTGTTTTCTGTATGTCCTAGAGCCTTTTGTTCCTCCATCTTTGTTTTCTTTTCTGTTTAGTTGATTTTTTTTGTTTTGATTCCCTTTTTATTTCCTTTGTGTATATTCTATAGATATTTTCTTTATGGTTGCCATGGGGATTATATAGAACACCCTAAATTTATAACAATCTAATTTGAATTGATACCAGCTTTACTTTAACCACATATACTCAATTTGCTTTGCACCTTTCATGTTATTAACATTACAAATTGCATCTTTATACATTATGTACCTAATAACATAGATTTATAATTATTTTTATGCACTTGTCTTTGAAATAATGTAGAAAATAAAGAAGTTACAAACAAAAATTAAAATAATACCAGTTTTATTCACCTTTACTGGAGATCTTTATATCTTGACACAACTTCAAGTTACTGTCTAGCATCCTTTCATTTCAACCTGAAAGACTCCCTTCAGCCTTTCTTGTGGGCCATGTCTAGTGGTAATAAAGTCCCTCAGTTTTTGTGTTTGTTTGTTTTTAATTCCTTGCTTGGCCCTTCTTTTTTTTTTTCTTTCTTTTTTATTGAAGTATAGTTGATTTACAATGTTGCGAGAGTTTCAGGTGCACCCTTAGGTTTTATCTGATAATTTATGAATTCCTATTTTTTATATTGAAGTATAGTTGCTGTACAAGGTACAGGTATACAATATAGTAATTCACTATTTTTAAAGGTTATACTCAATTTATAGCTATTATAAAATATTGGCTATATTTCTCATGTTGTACAATATAGCCTTGTACCTTATTTTATACCTAAGATATTGTACCTCTTACTCCCCTACCCTGTATTGCCCCTCCCCCACTTCCCCCTCCTCACAGGTAACCACTAGTTTGTTCTCTATATCTCCTCTTCACTTTTGAAGGACGCTTTTGCCAGATACAGAATTCTCTCCTGACAGGTTTGGCCTTTCAACAGTTATTAAATATTTAATCATACCACTGCCTTCTGGCCTCCAAGGTTTCATATGAAAAATTGGCTGATAATCTTTTGTGAGGCTCCCTTATATGGGACAAGCTTTTTCGCTCTTGATGGTTAAGATTCTCTCTGTGTCTGCAGCTTTTCACAGTTTGATTTTATGTGTCTTAGTGTGGGCCTCTGGTTTCATCCCACTTGGATTTCACTGAGCTTCTTGGATTTGCAGATTCATGTTTTTCATCAACTTTGGGGAGTTTTTGGCCAATATTTCTTCCAATAATCTCTCTGCCTCTTTCTCACTCTCATCTCTTGGGACTCTCATAATACATATTTTGGTGCCCTTGATGGTTTCTCACAAGCCCCTCAGGCTCTATACATTCTTCTTAAATCTTTTTTTTCCCTCAGACTCAATAATTTTAATTGTCCTATCTTCAAATTTGCTGACTCTTTCTTCTGCCTGTTCATATCTGCTCATAAACCCCTCTAGTGTATTCTTCACTTCAATTATTGTATTTTTCAGAATTTTTGTTCACTTTTGTAATTTCTATCTCTTTATTTTATTTTGTTCATTTTATTCATATATCATTACCCTAATTTCCTTTAGTTCTTTGTCTATGTTTTCCCTTAGCTTCTTTAGCATAATACAGATAGACAATTTAAAGTCTTCATCTAGTAAGTCCAATGTCTGGGCTTACTCAAAAATACTTTCTGTGAACTTATTTTGTTCCTTTGAGTGGGTCTTTTTTTGATTCTTTTCCAGTATAGGCCATTACAGGGTACTGAGTAGAGTTGCCTGTGTTACACAGCAGATTCTTATTAGTTACCTATTTTATATATAGTAGTGTGTATACGTCAATCGCAATCTCCTAATTTATCCTTCTCCACCCCTTATCCCCTGGTAACTATGTTTGTTTTCTACATATATGACTCTACTTCTGTTTTGTAAATAAGTTCATTTGTATGCGTTTTTTTAGATTCCACATATAAGCAATATCATACAATATTTGTCTGTCTGACTTACTTCACTCCATTTGACAATCTCTAGGTCTATCCATGTTGCTGCAAATGGCATCATTTTGTTTTTTCCTTTTTTAAGGCTGAGTAATATTCCATTGTATATATGTACCACCACTTCTTTATCCATTTGTCTGTCCATGGGCATTTATGTTGCTTCCATGTCCAGGCTATTGTAAATAGTGCTGCAATAAACATTGGGTGCATTTATCTTTTTGAATTGTGGTTTTGTCCAGGTATATGCCCAGGAGTGGGATTGCTGGATCATATTGTAGTTCAATTTTTAGTTTTTTAAGGAACCTCCATACTTTTCTCCACAGTGGCCGTACGAATTTACATTCCCACCAACAGTATAGGAGGTTTCCCTTTTCTCCACACCCTCTCCAGCATTTATTGTTTGTAGATTTTTTGATGATGGCCATTCTGACTGGTGTGAGGTGATACCTCATTGTAGTTTTGATTTGCATTTCTCTAATAATTAATGATATTGAGCATCTTTTCATGTGCCTCTTGGTCATCTGCATGTCTTCTTTGGAGAAATGTCTATTAACATCTTCCACCCATTTATTGATTGGGTTATTTGAATATTGAGCTGCATAAGCTGTATATTTTGGAGATTAATCCCTTGTCACTTGCTTTGTTTGCAAATATTTTCTCCCATTCTGAGGGTTGTCTTTTTCTTCTGTTTATGGTTTCCTTTTCTGTGCAAAGACTTTTAAGTTTAATTAGATCCCATTTGTTTATTTTTGTCTTTATTTTCATTACTCTAGGAGATGGATCAAAAAAGATCTTGCTGCGATTTATGTCAAAGAATGTTCTACCTATGTTTTCCTCTAAGAGTTTTATAGTATCCGGCCTTACATTTAGGTCTTTAATCCATTTTGAGTTCATTTTTGGGTATGGTGTTAGGGAGTGTTCCAACTTCATTCTTTTACATGTAGCTGACCAGTTTCCCCAGCACCACTTACTGAAGAGACTGTCTTTTCTCCATTGTATATTTTTAACTCCTTTGTCATAGATTAGTTGACCAGAGGTGCGTGGGTTTACCTCTGGGCTTTCTATCCTGTTCCATTGATTTATATTTCTGTTTTTGTGCCAGTGCCATACTGTTGTAATGATTGTAGGTTTGTAGTACAGTCTAAAGTCAGGAAGCCTGATTCCTCCAGCTCCGTATTTCTTTCTCAAAATTGGTATGGCTATTCAGGGTCTTTTGTGTTTCCATGCAAATAGTAAAAATTTTTGTTAGAATTCTGTGAAAATGCCATTGGTAATTTGATAGGAATTGCACTGAATCTGTAGATTGCTTTGGGTAGTATAATCATTTTCACAATATTGATTCTTCCAATCCACAAACATGGTATATCTCTCCATCTATTTGTATCATCTTTGATTTCTTTCATCAGTGTCTTATAGTTTCCTGTACACAGGTCTTTTGCCTCCTTAGGTAGGTTTATTCCTAGGTATTTTATTCTTTTTGTTGCAATGGCAAGTGGGATTGTTTCCTTGATTTCTCTTTCTGATTTTTCATTGTTAATGTATGGAAATGCAAGAGATTTCTGTGCATTAATTTTGTATCCTGAAACTTTATCAAATTCACTGATGAGCCCTAGTCGTTTTCTGGTGGCATATTTAGGATTTTCTATGTAGAGTATCATGTCGTCTGCAAACAGTGACAGTTTTACTTCTCCTTTTCCAATTTGGATACTTTTATTTCTTTTTCTTCTCTGATTGCCATGGCTAGGACTTCCAAACCTATGTTGAATAACAGTGGTGAGAGTGGATATCCTTGTCTTGTTCCTGGTCTTAGAGGACATGCTTTCAGTTTTTCACCATTGAGAATGATGTTTGCTGTGGGTTTGTCATATATGGCCTTTATTATGTTGAGCTAGGTTCTCTCTATGCCCACTTTCTGGAGACTTTTTATCATAAATGGGTGTTGAATTTTGTCAAAAGCTTTTCCTGCATTTATTAAGATGATCATATGATTTTTATTCTTCAATTTGTTAATACAGTGTATCACATTGATTGATTTGCATATATTGAAGAATCTTTGCATCCCTGGGATAAATCCTACTTAATCATGGTGTATGATCCTTTTAATGTGTTTGCTAGTATTCTGTTGAGGATTTTTGTGTCTATGTTCATCAGTGATATTGGCCTGTAACTTTCATTTTTTTGTAGTATCTTTGTCTGGTTTTGGTATCAGGGTGATGGTGGCCTCGTAGAATGAGCTTGGGAGTCTTACTTCCTCTGCAATTTTTTGGAAGAGTTTGAGAAGGATAGGTGTTAGCTCTTCTCTAAATGTTTGATAGAATTCGCCTGTGAAGCCCTCTGGTCCTGGACTTTTGCTTGTTGGAAGATTTTTAATCACAGTTTCAATTGTATTACTTGTGATTGGTCTGTTCGTATTTTCTATTTCTTCCTAGTTCAGTCTTTGAAGGTTGTACCTTTCTAAGAACTTGTCGATTTCTTCCAGGTTGTTCATTTTATTGGCATATAGTTGCTTGTAGTAGTCTCTCATGATCTTTTGTGTTCCTGCAGTGTCAGTTGTTACTTCTCCTTTTTCATTTCTAGTTTTATTAACTTGAGTCTTCTCCCTTTTTTTCTTGATGAGTCTGGCTAAAAGTTTATCTATTTTGTTTATCTTCTCTAAGAACCAACTTTAGTTTCACTGATATTTGCTATTGCTTTCTTCATCTCTATTTCATTTATTTCTGCTTTGATCTTTATGATTTGTTTCCTTCTACTAAATTTGGGTTTTGTTTGTTCTTCTTTCTTTAGTTGCTTTAAGTGTAAGGTCTGGTTGTTTATTTGAGAGTTTTCTTGTTTCTTGAGGTAAGACTATATTGCTGCAAACTTCCCTATTAGAACTGCTTTTGCTTCATCCCATAGATTATGGGTTGTCCTGTTTTAGTTGTCATTTGTTTCTAGGTATTTTTTAATTTCCTCTTTGATTTCTCCAGTGATCTCTTGATTATTTAGTAGCATATTGTTTAGCCTCCATGTGTTTCTGTTTTTTACATTTTTTTCCTGTATCTGATTTCTAATTTAATAGTGCTGTGGTCTGAAAAGATGCTTGATGCGATTTCAGTTTTCTTAAATTTACTGAGGCTTAATTTGTGACCTAAGATTTGATCTATCCTGGAGAATGTTCCATGTGCACTTGAAAGTGTATTCTGCTGCTTTCAGATGGAATGTCCTATAAATAGCAATTAAGTCTTTCTGGTTTAATGTTTTATTTAAGGTTTGCATTTCCTTACTAATTTTCTCTTTTTTAATTTATTTTATTTTTTTATGCAGCAGGTTATTATTGGTTATCCATTTTATACATATTAGTGTATATATGTCAATCCCAAACTCCCAATTCATCACACAACCACCGCCCCTTCTTATGAATTTTCTGTTCATTGGTGTAAGTGGGGTGTTAAAGTCCCCTACTATTATGGTGTTATTGTCAATTTCCACTTTTATGGCTGTTCACATTTGCCTTATATATTGAGGTGCACCTATGTTGGGTGCATATATATTTACAATTGTTACATATTCTTCTGGGATGGATCCATTGATCATTATGTAGTGTCCTTCCTTGTCTCTTGTAACAGTCTTTATTTTAAAGTCTATTTTGTCTGATATGAGTATTGCTACTCCAGCTTTCTTTTGATTTCCATTTGCATGAAATATCTTTCTCTATCCCCTCAGCTTCAGTCTGTATGTAGCCATAGGTCTGAAATTGGTCTCTTGTAGACAGGATATATACGGGTCTTGTATTTGTATCCATTCAGCCGGTCAACGTCTTTTGGTTGAAGCACTGTATCCATTTACATTTAAGGTAATTATTTATTTATTTTTTAAACATCTTTATTGGAGTATAATTGCTTTACAATGGTGTGTTACTTTCTGCTTTAAAACGAAGTGAATCAGTTATACATATACATATGTCTCTATATACATATACATATACATATCTCTTCCCTCGTGCGTCTCCCTCCCTCCCACCCTCCCTATCTCACCTCTCTAGGTGGTCACAAAGCACCGAGCTGATCTCCCTGTGCTATGTGGCTGCTTCCCACTAGCTATCTATTTTACGTTTGGTAGTGTATATTTGTCCATGCCACTCTCTAACTTTGTCACAGCTTACCCTTCCCCCTCCGCATATCCTGAGGTCCATTCTCTAGTAGGTCTGTGTCTTTATTCCCGTCTTACCCCTAGGTTCTTCAGGACCTTTTTCTTTCTTTCTTTCTTAAATTCCATATATATGTGTTAGCATATGGTATTTGCTTTTCACTTTCTGACTTACTTCACTCTGTATGACAGACTTTAGGTCCATCCACCTCACAACAAATAACTCAATTTCATTTCTTTTTAAGGCTGAGAAATATTCCATTGCATACATGTGCCACATCTTCTTTATCCATTCATCTGATGATGGACATTCACGTTGCTTCCATTTCCTGGCTATTATAAATAGAGCTGCAATGAACATTTTGATACATGACTCTTTTTGAATTATGTTTTTCTCAGGGTATATGCCCAGTAGTGGGATTGCTGGGTCGTATGGTAGCTCTATTTGTAGGTTTTTAAGGAACCTCCATAGTGTTCTTCATAGTGGCTGTATCAATTTACATTCCCACCAGCAGTGCAAGAGTGTTCCCTTTACTCCACACCCTCTCCAGCATTTATTGTTTTAGATTCTTTGATGATGGCCATTCTGACATGTGTGAGATGATATCTCACTGTAGTTTTGATTTGCATTTTCCTAATGTTAATAGTGTTGAGCATTCTTTCATGTGTTTGTTGGCAGTCTGTATATCTTCTTTGGAGAAATGTCTATTTAGGTCTTCTGCCCATTTTTGGATTGGGTTGTTTGTTTTTTTGTTATTGAGCTGCATGAGCTGCTTGTAAATTTTGGAGATTAATCCTTTCTCAGTTGCTTCATTTGCAAATATTATCTCCCATTCTGAGGGTTGTCTTTTGGTCTTGTTTATGGTTTCCGTTAACGGTGCAAAAACTTTTAAGTTTCATTAGGTCCCATTTGTTTATTTTTGGTTTTATTTCCATTTGTCTAGGAGGGAGGTCAAAAAGGATCTTGCTGTGATTTATGTCATGGAGTGTTCTGCCTATGTTTTCCTCTAAGAGTTTCTGGCCTTATATTTAGGTCTTTAATCCATTTTGAGCTTATTTTTGTGTATGGTGTTAGGGAGTGTTCTAATCTCATACTTTTACATGTACCTGTCCAGTTTTCCCAGCACCACTTATTGAAGAGGCTGTCTTTTCTCCACTGTATATTCTTGCCTCCTTTATCAAAGACAAGGTGACCATATGTGCGTGGGTTTATCTCTGGGCTTTCTATGCTGTTCCATTAATTTATATTTTTGTTTTTGTGCCAGTACCATACTGTCTTGATTACTGTAGCTTTGTAGTATAGTCTGAAGTCAGGGAGCCTGATTCCTCCAGCTCCATTTTTCATTCTCAAGATTGCTTTGGCTATTCGGGGTCATTTGTGTTTCCATACAAATTGTGAAATTGTTTGTTCTAGGTCTGTGAAAAATGCCAGTGGTAGGTTGATAGGGATTGCATTGAATCTGGAGATTGCTTTGGGTAGTAGAGTCATTTTCACAATGTTGATTCTTCCAATCCAAGAACATGGTATGTCACTACACCTATTTGTATCACCTTTAATATCTTTCATCAGTGTCTTATAATTTTCTGCATACAGGTCTTTTGTCTCCTTAGGTAAGTTTATTCCTAGATATTTTTTTTCCTTTTCTCGCAATAGTAAATGGGAGTGTGTTCTTAATTTCACCTTTAGATTTTTCATCATTAGTGTATGGAATGCCAGAGGTTTCTGTGCATAAATTTTGTATCCTGTTACTTTACCAAATTCATTGATTAGCGCTAGTAGTTTTCTGATAGCAAGTTTAGGATTCTCTATGTAGAGTATCATGTCATCTGCGAACAGTGACAGCTTTACTTCTTCTTTTCTGATTTGGATTCCTTTTATTTCCTTTTCTTCTCTGATTGCGGTGGCTAAAACTTCCAATACTATGTTGAATAAGAGTGGTGAGAGTGGGCAACCTTGTCTTGTTCCTGATCTTAGTGGAAATGCTTTCCATTTTTCACCATTGAGGATGATGTTGGCTGTGGGCTTGTCATATATGGCCTTTATTAAGTTGAGAAAATTTCCCTCTATGCCTACTTTCTGCAGGGTTTTTATCATAAATGGGTGCTGAATTTTGTTGAAAGCTTTCTCTTCACCTATTGAGATGATCATATGGTTTTTCTCCTTCAATTTGTTAATATGGTGTATCACGTTGATTGATTTGTGTATATTGAAGAATCCTTGCATTCCTGGAATAAACCCCACTGGATCATGGTGGATGATCCTTTTAATGTGCTGTTAGATTCTTTTTGCTACTATTTTGTTGAGGATTTTTGCATCTATGTTCATCACTGATATTGGCCTGTAGTTTTCTTACTTTGTGACATCTTTGGTTTTGGTATTAGGGTGATGGTGGCCTCGTAGAACGTGTTTGGGAGTGTTCCTCCCTCTGCTATATTTTGGAAGAGTTTGAGAAGGATAGGAGTTAGCTCTTCTCTAAATGTTTGATAGAATTCGCCTGTGAAGACATCTGGTCCTGGGCTTTTGTTTGTTGGGAAATTTTTAATCACAGTTTCAATTTCAGTGCTTGTGATTGGTCTGTTCATATTTTCTATTTCTTCCTGGTTCAGTCTTGGCAGGTTTTTCATTTCTAAGAATTTGTCCATTTCTTCCAGGTTGTCCATTTTATTGGCATAGGGTTGCTTGTAGTAATCTCTCATGATCTTTTGTATTTCTGCAGTGTCAGTTATTACTTCTCCTTTTTCATTTCTAATTCTATTGATTTGAGTCTTCTTTTTTTTCTTGATGAGTCTGGCTAATGGTTTATCAATTTTGTTTATCTTCTCAAAGAACCAGCTTTTAGTTTTATTGATCTTTGCTATCATTTCCTTCATTTCTTTTTCATTTATTTCTGATCTGATCTTTATGATTTCTTTCCTGCTGCTAACTTTGGGGTTTTTTTGTTCTTCTTTCTCTAATTGATTTAGGTGCAAGGTTAGGTTGTTTATTCGAGATGTTTCCTGTTTCGTAAGGTAGGATTGTATTGCTATAAACTTCCCTCTTAGAACTGCTTTTCCTGCATCCCATAGGTTTTGGGTCGTCATGTCTCCATTGTCATTTGTTTATAGGTATTTTTTGATTTCCTCTTTGATTTCCTCAGTGATCACTTCGTTATTAAGTAGTGTATTGTTTAGCCTCCATGTGTTTGTATTTTTTACAGATCGTTTCCTGTAATCGATATCTAGTCTCATAGCGTTGTGGTCGGAAAAGATACTTGATACAATTTCAATTTTCTTAAACTTAACAAGGCTTGATTTGTGACCCAAGATATGATCTATCCTGGAGAATGTTCCACGAGCACTTGAGAAAAATGTGTATTCTGTTGTTTTTGCATGGAGTGCCCTATAAATATCAATTAACTCCATCTTGTTTAATGTATCATTTAAAGCTTGTGTTTCCTTATTTATTTTCATTTTGGATGATATGTCCATTGGTGAAAGTGGGGTGTTAAAGTCCCCTACTATGAATGTGTTACTGTCGATTTCCCCTTTTATGGCTGTTAGTATTTGCCGTATGTATTGAGATGCTCCTATGTTGGGTGCATAAATATTTAGAATGGTTATATCTTCTTCTTGGATCGATCCCTTGATCATTATGCAGTGTCCTCCTTTGTCTTTTGTAATAGTCTTTATTTTAAAGACGATTTTGCCTGATATGAGAATTGCTACTCCAGCTTTCTTTTGATTTCCATTTGCATGGCATATGTTTTTCCTATCCCTTACTTTCAATCTGTATGTTTCCCTAGGTCTGAAGTCGGTCTCTTGTAGACAGCGTATATATGGGTCTTGTTTTTGTATCCATTCAGCCAGTCTGTGTATTTTTTATTTTTTTTTTTCTGCAGTACGCAGGCCTCTCACTGTTGTGGCCTCTTCCATTGCAGAGCACATGCTCCGGACACGCAGGCTTAGTGGCCATGGCTTATGGGCCCAGGCACTCAGCAGCATGTGGGATCTTCCCAGACTGGAGCACAAACCCATGTCCCCTGCATCGACAGGCGGACTGTCAACCACTGTGCTACTATGGAAGCTCTTACTTTGTCTTTTGGTGGGAGCATTTAATACATTTACATTTAAGGTAATTATCGATATGTATGTTCCTATTCCCATTTTCTTAATTGTTTTGGGTTTGTTATTGTAGGTCTTTTCCCTCTCTTGTGTTTCTTGCCTAGAGAAGTTCCTTTAGCATTTGTTGTAAAGCTAGTTTGGTGGCGCTGAACTCTCTCAGCTTTTGCTTGTATGTAAAGATCTTAATTTCTCCATCAAATCTGAATGAGATCCTTGCTGGGTAGAATAGTCTTGGTTGCAGGTTTTTCTCCTTCATCACTTTAAATATGTCTTGCCACTCCTTTCTGGGTTGCAGAGTTTCTGATGAAAGATCAGCTGTTAACCTTATGGGGATTCACTTGTGTGTTATTTGGTGTTTTCCCTTGCTGCTTTTAATATGTTCTCTTTGTATTTAGTTACTGATAGTTCGATTAATATGTGTCTTGGCGTGTTTCTTCTTGGATTTATCCTGTATGGGAATCTCTGTGCTTCCTGTTCTTGATTAACTATTTCCTTTCCCATATTAGGGAAGTTTTCAACTATAATCTCTTCAAATATTTTCTCAGTTCCTTTCTTTTTCTCTTCTTCTTCTGGGACGCCTATAATTCGAATGTTGGTGCATTCAATGTTGTCTCAGAAGTCTCTGAGACTGTCCTCAGTTCTTTTCATTCTTTTTTCTTTATTCTGCTCTGCAGTAGTTATTTCCACTATTTTATCTTCTAAGTCACTTATCCGTCTTCTGCCTCAGTTATTCTGCTATTGATCCCATCTAGAGTATTTTTAATTTCATTTATTGTTTTGTTGAACGTTGCTTGTTTCATGTTTAGTTCTTCTAGGTCCTTGTTAAATGTTTCTTGCATTTTCTCTATTCTATTTCCAAGATTTTGGATCAGTTTACTATCATTAACCTGAATTCTTTTTCAGGTAGACTGCCTATTTCCTCTTCATTTGTTAGGTCTTGTGGGTTTTTACCTTGGTCGTTCATCTGCTGTGTGTTTTTCTGTCTTCTCATTTTGCTTATCTTACTGTGTTTGGGGTCTCCTTTTTGCAGGCTGCAGGGTCACAGTTCCCGTTGTTTTTGGTGTCTGTCCCAGTGGCTAAAGTTGGTTCAATGGGTTGTGTAGGCTTCCTGGTGGAGGGGACTAGTGCCTGCGTTCTGGTGGATAAGGCTGGATCTTGTCTTTCTGGTGGGCAGGTCCATGTCTGGTCGTGTGTTTTGGGGTGTCTGTGGCCTTATTATGATTTTCAGCAGCCTCTCTGCTAATGGGTGGGGTTGTGTCTTGCTAGTTGTTTGGCATAGGGGGTCCAGCATGTAGCTTGCTGGTCGTTGAGTGAAGCTGGGTCTTGGTGTTGAGATGGAGATCTCTGGGAGATTTTCACCATTTGATATTATGTGGAGCTGGAGGGTCTCTTGTGGACCAGTGTCCTGAAGTTGGCTCTCCCACCCCAGAGGCACAGCACTGACTCCTGGCTGGAGCACCAAGAGCCTTTCAACCACATGGCTCAGAACAAAAGGGAGAAAAAGTTGAAAGAAAAGAAGAAAGAGGATAAAATAACATACAATAAAGTAAGATAAAATAAAATAAAGTTATTAAAGTAAAAAATAATTATTAAGAAAAAAATTTTTAAAAATAAAAATAAATGGACAGACAGAATCCTAGGACAAATGGTGAAAGCAAAGCTATACAGACAAAATCTCACACAGAAGCATACATATACATACTCACAAAAAGAGGAAAAGGGGAAAAAATAATAAATCTTGCTCTCAAAGTCCACCTCCTCAATTTGGGATGATTTGTTGTCTATTCAGGTATTCCACAGATGCAGGGTATATCAACTTGATTGTGGAGGTTTAATCCGCTGATCCTGAAGCTGCTGGGAGAAATTTCCCTTTCTCTTCTTTGTTCGCGCAGCTCCCTGGGTTCAGCTTTAGATTTGGCCCCGCCTCTGCGTGTAGGTCTCCTGAGGCCGCCTGTTCTTTGCTCAGGCAGGACGGGGTTAAAGGAGCCGCTGATTCGGGGGCTCTGGCTCACTCAGGCCGGGGCGGGGGTATAGATGCAGGGCAAGCCTGTGGCGGCAAAGGCTGGCCTGACGTTGCACCAGCCTGAGGCGCACCGTGCGTTCTCCCGGGGAAGTTGTCCCTGGATCATGGGACCCTGGCAGTGGCAGGCTGCACAGGCTCCCGGGAGGGAAGGTGGGTATAGTGACCTGTGCTCGCACACAGGCTTCTTTGTGGCAGCAGTGGCTGCCTTAGCATCTCATGCCCGTCTCTGGTGTCCACGCTGTTAGCCACGGTTTGCACCCATCTTTGGAGCTCCTTTAAGCACTGGTTATTTTGTTTTGTTTTTGTGGTACTGGGGCCTTTTACTGCTGTGTCCTCTCCCATTGCGGAGCACAGGCTCCGGATGCGCAGGCTCAACAGCCATGGCTCACGGGCCCAGCCGCTCCGTGGCATGTGGGATCCTCCCAGACTGGGGCATGAACCCGTGTCCCCTGCATTGGCAGGCAGACTCGCAACCACTGAGCCACCAGGGAAGCCCTCTAAGCACTGCTTTTAATCCCCTCTCCTCACGCACCAGCAAACAGAGAGAGAAGAAAAAGTCTCTTGCCTCTTCAGCAGGTCCAGACTTTTTCCCAGACTCCCTCCCGGCTAGCCGTGGTGCACTAACCCCTTCAGGCTGTGTTCTCGCCACCAGTCCTCTCCCTGCGATCCGACCGAAGCCTGAGCCTCAGCTCCCAACCCTCGCCTGTCCCAGTGTGTGAGCAGACAAGCATCTCAGGCTGGTGAGTGCTGGTCACCATCGATCCTCTGTGTGGGAATCTCTCCGCTTTGCCCACCGCATCCCTGTTGCTGTGCTCTCCTCCGCGGCTCTGAAGCTTCCCCCCTCCACCACCCACAGTCTCCGCCCGCAAAGGGGCTTCCTAGTTTGTGGAAACCTTTCCTCCTTCACAGCTTCCTCACACTGGTGCAGGTCCCATCCCTATTCTTTTGCCTCTGTTTTTCCTTTTGCCCTACCCAGGCACGTGGGGAGTTTCTTGCCTTTTGGGAGGTCTGAGGTCTTCTGCCAGCATTCAGAGGGTGTTCTATAGGAGCAGTTCCACGTGTAGATGTATTTGTGATGTATCTGTGGGGAGGAAGGTGATCTCTGCGTATTACTCTTCCGCCATCTTCCTCAACCCCTCTAAGGTAATTACTAATATGTATGTTCTTACTGCCACTTTCTTAATTGTTTTGGGTTTGTTTTTGTAGGTCTTTTTTCTTCCCTTCCTCTTTTTTCTCTTCACTTATGTTTCTTGCCTCGAGAATTCCCTTTAGTATTTGTCATAAAGCTGGTTTGGTGGTGCTGAATTCTCTTAGCTTTTGCTTGTCTGTAAAGCTTTTGATTTCTCCGTTGAATCTTAATAAGATCCTTGCTGGGTAGCGTATAGGTTTTTCCCTTTCATCACTTTAAATATATCCTGCCACTCCCTTCCGGTCTGCAGAGTTTCTGCTGAAAAATCAGCTGATAACCTTATGGGGATTCCCTTGTATGTTATTTGTTGATTTTCCCTTCTTGCTTTTTATATTTTTTCTTTGTATTTAATTTTTGTTAGCTTGATTAATATGTGTCTTGGTGTGTTCCTCCTTGGGTTTATCCTGTATGGGATTATCTGCTCTTCCTGGACTTGCTTGACTATTTCCTTTCCCATGTTAAGGAAGTTTTCCACTATAATATCTTCAAATATTTTCTCAGACCATTTCTGTTTCTCTTCTTCTGGGACCCCTATAATTCGAATGTTGTTGTGCCAGAGGTTGTCCCAGAGGTCTCTGAGACTATCCTCATTTCTTTTCATTTTTTTTTTTCTTTATTTTGTTCCATGGCAGAGATTTCCACCATTCTGTCTTCCAGGTTACTTATCTGTTCTTTTGCCTCCTTTATTCTGCTATTGATTCCTTCCAGTGTATTTTTCATTTCAGTTATTGTATTGTTCATCTCTGTTTGTTTCTTCTTCAGTTCTTCTAGATCTTTGTTAAACTTTTCTTGTATCTTCTCAATCTGTGCCTCCATTCTTTTTCTGAGTCTTGGATTATCTTTATTATAATTACTCTGAATTCTTTTTCAGATAGATTTCTTATCTCCTCTTAATTTAGTTGGTCTTCTAGGTTTTTATCTTGCTTCTTCATCTGTGAAATATTTCTTTGTCATCTCATTTTGTTAAAAATCTGTTGTGGTCTCTTTTCTGCAGGCTGCAGGATTGTAGCTCCTCTTGCTTCTGGTGTCTTCCCCCTGGCAGGTGAGGTTGGTCCAGAGGCTTGTGCCATTATCCCCTTGATAGAGGGTTTGATTTGTGTTGTGATCACAGCCTGCCCTGGATATTGAGCAGGGCTTCCCCTTTTCCCTGTGGTTGTCACTGACCTCTCAGGGGCAGAGTCTGCTCCCTAGCTGTTGGGGTAGATGCCCCCAGATCTGTTTCTTAGCTTTGATTCTGATCTGCAGTGTGAGGTAGGCAGGATTGGAGCACTCCCACTGGGAGAGAATCTACTGTGTGTTCCTCCTCTGGAGCTGTTCACCTGTGAATGTGCTCTGTTGTGTCCCCTTTTGCTCGTTATGTGGGCTCACAAAGTATACTGTTGCTGGCACTGCTCTTGGTCCCACCTTAACTGTGGGTATGCCAGCAATTGGCCCTGGTGACTCTCAGGAATTGTCTTCACCTGGCCACCAGCACAGGTCCACTGAGGTCAGGTCCCAGGACTGCAGTAATCATGCACCTGGACCCTCTGTGGGAACAATGGAGGCAGCTCAGACTCTGCTCTGGCCCAACTGCCATGTGTACATGCCCACAGAGCCCACAGCTGCTAAATCAGGACCCGTCCCAGCTGTAAGAGCATTTGTTGTCCTTTGGATGTTTTGCAGGCACTGAATTTAGGAAGATGTCAGTGGAAGAGTATGTCCACAGTTCACAGCTGAGAGGAGAGATTTCAGCTCTTCTTCATTAGTTACACAGCCCCTGGGGCTCAGCTGTGGTTTCTGTCCCTCTTCTGGGCAGATTTACTAGTGGGGAGAGCTATCTGCACCCTCATAGGACAGCGGGGTGGGTCCCTGCATCCACTGGCAGATTTCCTAGTAGTGAGAGGTTTCTGTGCACTCCCAGCACAACGGGGCAGGTCCTGGCACCCACTGATCGATTTCCTAGTTGTGGAAGCTATTCATGCCCTCCCAGGACAGTGTGGGCAGGTCCTGGGGCTTGCTGGCAGAATTCCTAGTGGCTAGACCTGTCTGTGCTCTTCCGGGTCAGCAGGGGCAGGTCCTGAGACTCACTGGCAGTATTCCTTAGTGGGAGAAGCTGTCTGTGCACAACCCGGTCAGCAGGGGTGGGTCCTGTGACCCGCTGGCAGAATTACTAGTGTCGGGAGCTGTAGGTGCCCTTCCAGGTCAGCAGGGGCAGGGCCTGGCATCTGCCTGCAGGCCTGGAAGAGTCAGCCAGTGCCCACCTCTGTAGCCCAAGATGGCAGCAGCGACTTGTGTCTGCCTCTGGAGCTCCTGTAGGCGGTTTCCTGTTGCCTGGGAGTGCTCATAGGGAAAGAAGTTCTTATGGTGGGCCTTCCCTTCTTCTTGTGTGCCTCCCAACAATGGTTCCTTGCCTCTCTGGCAGCCCCAGCCTTCTTCCTAGTACACCCTCAGTTGCCGTGGCCCAACCTCTTCAGGCTGTTTCTGCACCTAACCCTGGTCCTCTCTCTGGGACTGAGCTTAGGAGTCTGAGCTTGATCACTCAATGCCCAACCTCTGACAGAGGAGTATCTCAGGTTGGAGAGTGCAGAGTGGCAGTGCTGACCCTCTGTGCAGTTTACTCTCTGTTTTGCCTTTCACAAACCAGTTGCTGCTCTCCCCCTCTTAGGCTCTGAAACTCCCCCTTTCCAGTCTAATTTCCCCACTGGTTAGGAGCCTTCCCAAGGTGCAGCAACCTTTCCTCCTTCACAGCTCCCTCCCCAGGGTGCAGGCCCCATCATGATTCCTTCTTTTTCTTTTTCCTTTTGTCTTACCCAGTTACATGGAGGTTTTTGTGTCATTTTGGATGTCTGAGGTCTTCTGTTGGCCCTCAGTAGCTGTTCTGTGTGAATCGTTCCACTTGTAGATGTATTTGCAATGTTTCTGTGGAGGGAGGTGAATTCTGCTTCCTACTCCTTGGCCATTTTGATCCTGACTCTGCATGGCTGCTTTTTGAATGACCTAATTTTCCAAAGAGTCTCATCCTAGCTTCTCCTTTGGGCCTCAGATGGTCTATTGTATATTTCCACTCAGAATCTCTTGCCTTAGGTATCTGTGGGTCTGTAGACATGTTGAAGTCTTTATGAGTAGTACCTGTCCTTTTCCTGTCTGCTTTCTGAGTTATGCAAAATAGAGATGAGCATCTTGCTTCAGTCCTTCAGGTATTCTCTAGACAGTTTAGAACAAATGTATATAATGCTTCATAAATAAGGTCTGTTCTGCTTCCTCCAGTGCCAGAGAACCGGTAACTGAGCTGCCACTTGCTCAAGATCAAAACTGCCCCTGCACCAGGGAGGGGGTGGGGAAATGGCAGGGGAAAATGCCACAAAATTTTCCTACTGTTTCAAATTTAGATTTTTCTTTATTTGGCATTTGGTTGGTTGCTATAAGCCTTGGAATATTTTCTAGAGCTCCTACAAAGTGGTTCAGACAACTTCTGCTTGTTTTTTGATGTTTCTGTGGAGAAATAAGAGCTTGGAGCTTCTCAGTCTGCCATTTTGCTGACATCACTCCCCAACAGAGAGCTTTAAAAGCAAGAGGAGGATGTTTATAAAGATAAGGCAGAAATTAATGAACAGAATTATGATACAAAATTAAAGCCTAGCTCTTTAAAAAATATATATATATAAAATAGATAAGTATTTCTTGATGCTACTGAACAGAATTATAAATGAAGAAGGGAATGTAACAATGCATTCTAGAAGGCAATGCATACATGCATGCTAATGAATTAGAATGTCTAGATAAAAAGGATGTTTTAAAGAAAAACATGAATTTTCAAGATTGATATAAGAAGAAAATCTAGAGAGACCTTAAGTATAGCAAAAATTAAAGCCATGTGTGCCAGAGTGGAAAATGTCATTCAAGAGCCTATTCAAAGTCCCATGCATCTATAAAAAACATTTTATGTATAGTACAGTTGACCCTTGAACAATATGAGTTTGCAACATACAGGTCCACTTACATGTGGATTTTTTTCAATAAATACATACTATAGTACTGCACGATCCACAGCTGGTTAAATTCACATATGCTGAACCAAGAATACGGAGGGACAACTGTAAAGGTATATGTGGATTTTTGACTTGTGGAAGGTCAGTGCCCCTAACCCCCCGCATTGTTCAAGGGTCAACTGTATATGTCTATAGGTAAATTTTTAAAATACTTACAGGAATATCAACTCATTCTAGAAACAGATATTTACCATATGATATAATCTATTACAGAATATACAAAAACACACAAAAAAGATCAAGAGAAATCTTCTTGATTCATATTATGTCAAAACACAAAGAGATTTAAAGATAGATATAATCTATTAATATATTTAATAGAATCTATATGATATATACCACAATTGTGTAAAAGAGCCCTACATTACCACCTCACCATTGGATAATTTACTAGTGAATTTCATTGAATTGGTTCATGGTTCTTGGAATCTTCAGCCAAGTTGTGAATGTTAATTCAAGTCAGAGTAATGAGAGAGAGGGAACTAACTTCAGGATAGAGTTCTTAATAGAGTTTCTAGCCGTCACTAAGGGAGATTAACATCTTTCAGCTGGGTCTCTAGGAGGACTGGTGGATGCTTCACACCTGGTGTACAGGTGGCAGCATAGTGGAGACTGAATAGGACTTGGATGTTAGACTAGGAATGCAGGCAGATTTCCTGTGGATCACACACGGGCTCCATGGGAAAATGGAGGACCTGCAGATTTCTTGGATCCTCTATACTAGGGCTGCATGGATGGGTGGAGAGATGGAATGTGTCCATGAAGGACGGAGTCCTAGAGCTAAGGAAATTGTTCCAAGGGACTCCATGGAGAAACATATCCTACTCTCCCACTCTTCCCACCCCCAGTGCTGGTCAAGGGGCCACCTGGAGACAGCTGCCTGATGGTGGAAGCTCTGAGAAGAGCTAATTCTGCATGTCTTTGAGGTCCAGAGAGCATGAAGCCACCAGGAAATGGTACAGTTCAAGTAACACCTTTCTTACTTATTTTCCCTCCACCCCCCAAAATAAACCTTCAAAACCAGAGGAGGTCATATGTAGGCCATCAAGATGGATTGGGAGGGGATAGAGGAGAAGCAGAAGCATAGAAGTTGAGAAGTCAACTACACTTCCTTTGCCATGATGAGCTTCCAGCCTGAAATAGGGCTGGCCTGTGGAAGGGAAAATATTAATTCTGTATCTGCATTTAATATTAGACATTGAACTGAGAATTCCTGTGTAACATAAAAATGGAAAAAGACTACTATTAAAACACTGGCAGAAAACCATGCAATCTGCCCAAATTTTTACCCAAGGCAAAGAAATTTCATATCTCACTTAATAGTGTTTAGGGGGATAGTGGGGGACAAATAAGATTGCATTGACTAGATCACAAGGTATGTTGATTACCAATAAACTGGTTGTCGACAGATTTTTAAAAGAACAATTATAAATTAACTATGAGCAAAACAAACTTAATAATTTCTTAAGAGTATTGCCCACCATGATACAATAGGATTTATCTCAGGAATTCAAGGATAGATTACAGTAGGAAATTAATACATCATAGTTACAGGTTAAAAAAGGAAAATGAATGTATAAAGAGAGGTTGAATCAACAAAATCTATTTCTATTTCTGATATGTAAAAAAAGCCATCTAGGGTCAGTCATCTGATTTATAATTAGTTCCTGAATATAAACTCCATAAATTGGTGATATCTGTTACTCAACTCATGACACAGTTCCCAGAAAATGAGAGTATGTATGTATGTATATATTTAAAGGAAGTAAAAGAATGAGTCACAACTACATTAAACTAAGAGTTCAAATCATCCTTCATGGTGGGGCACAAGAAGCACTCTTACTATAATGAAGAACTAGGGGATGCTGTACACTGTTACCCCTACTGTTTTTCATTTCCTGTAAGTTGAAACCATTGCAATAAAACAGAAAAAAGAAATATGAATAAAACCAATAAAAATGAAGATTAAAAAATCATCATTATAAGCAATACAATTGTAAGACTAAAATCCTCAAGAGTATTAACTAAATTATTAGACATAGTAAGAGAATAGCCTGGCTGGATATGATAGTGGACAAATTCATAAGCAAAGACAGCCATAAACAAATAGATCAATAGCTTCCCCACGTATCAATGAGAGCTAGAAAGATAATGTAAAAATATCCCATTCCTAATGGTACCACACTTATAAAAGACAGGAATAACCTTATCAAGAAATGAGTGGTTGTCTATGAAGAAAATGACAAAACTTTACTAAAAGCCATGACTGAAGGCATGCATGAATGCAGATGTGTCACGGTTATGTAGGAAAGACTGAATATCATATAGCATTTGTTCTTCTCTTAAGTCATATTTTTGAGCAAAACTCCAACCAACATCTTACATTATATTTTTAGGAATTTGATAAAACAAATGTTTCTAAAGCTCATATGGAAGAATAAACTTATGTATTGGAATAAACAGCTAACCATCTGACAAGAAAAACACTGGACAGCTACCTTACATTGTACACCAAGATAAATTCTGATGGATTAAGAATCCAAATGGAAAATAAAGCACTATAGAAATAAGAATTGGAATTTAAACTTAATCCTGATACAATACTTTTTCCTTGTTTTCTACCCAGCACTACTCTAGATTTGGGGGAGGTAATAATAAACAAGAAACAGGTTCTTTTCTCAGAGAATTTATATTCTGATGGTGGCCTCCCCACCATCATGGATGGGAACAGAGTCAGTAAATTAAGAAATGCAATAAAATGACAAGATCATGTCAGATCTGGATAAGTGCTATGACAAAAATAAAACAAGAAGGTATAATAAAAAGGGAATAGGTGATCAGAGCAGGACCAGGTGAACTGTCTTCAATTACATAATTACACTGTGATGCTAAAAACATGAATATCTAGAAACAAAGTATTGCATCCAGCAAAGAGCATGTGCAAAGGCTCTAAAACAGAAAAATCCTTGACTATTTCTGAAGAGCAGAAGGAAGGTATGCATACCAGAAGCATGGTGAGAGAAGAGAACAGTGGTAAACAGAGAGGGGTTAGAATTTCAGGAGCCAAATCCTCAAGTAGAGAGAGGAAGGGAAGCTGACTCTTGAAATGCTCAGGGACCCACTTTCCACTTTGAGAGAAAAGGCAAAGTATGAGTAGCAGGTATGTGGAATGGTCTCTTTGTAAATAGCAAAATGAAGAAGTTACTGTGTTTTCAATTAAAGTTTAAGGTAATATCATCAAATGACAGTGAAGAGAGATGCCTGAAGTGAAGGTGTGAAAGAGCTCTTAAAAGTATGGGAAGAATGAATGTGACTGGGGAGAATAGAGGATTTTGTGAGCCTGAATTTAAAGTGAGACAGGTGATTTTCTCCAGCCTCAAGGGATGAAGTAAATAGGTTATTTACAGTAGCCTAAAAAATGATGAAGCCCAAAGCAGGTTTCACAACCCTGAAGCTAATATGTAATATATTGCTGTGGGAGTAAACATTGGCATAATCCTTTTGGAAAGCAATTTATCAATATGTTTTTTACTTACATAAAAGTAATTGGGAGGCAGTGACAAAACAAGAGTTTGGGAGTTAAACATACCTGCACTCAAATCATGTGGGCCTTATTAATTCTGTGAGCTTACATCTTTTCTGGGGGAAAAAGGTGTTTGGCCAGAACCAACATAAAAATACAGTTTTGGAAAAAGATGGCAGCCAGACCAATTAGATGACTTAATTTGAATCTTCTGAATGAAGTTCTAGGTTCATTTTAATATTGCATCAACCGTTTAAGTATGGGAATCGCAACTTTAACAATTTCAAGCCATTTTTGACAGCAAGTGGGAATTTTACAAGATATTTTCCAACAAATTTTGCAGTAAGCTTCTCAGGCACGTTGTTTTGATGAAGATGACTCAACCTCAGACATCCAAGTTCTTTATGGAGCAAATCAAATACTATTTTGTGAACCCATTACCAATTCCTAGCATCAGAAAAAAGGTCCGAAGACACAAAATTCATGGCCTGAAGATCACATTACAAAGTATCCTTAGTGGTGCAGGTAAGATAGTCAATGATATCAGGTGACTGGCTGACTTGAAAAAGAAAGATGGGAAGACAGAATAGGGACAGACAGCACAAAATTTCAGCCTGGCACCAAAGGAAACAGAAAAGCTGTCATGGGAACAGGACCAAGACTTGTGAGCCTCTTAGGCAGCCAAGATCTCCCTAGTTCCTGAAAAGATTTGGCTGCCCAAAGGAAATTTTCAAAGAGCCCAAGTTTTATTTCAAGATGGTGTATATGCCCTATCAAGAGGATTTTCTTACACCACACAGTGACTTGGACCTGTACAAGAAGCTTGGTTCACTGTCTCATTCAGCCGAGCCCAAGCAGGTAACATCAAGCTAGTGTTAGCCCAAGTTTCATACTCAGGGGCTGTAAGAATCATTGAAAAAAGAGTTCATGATTTAAAACTACCTTTTATCACTACGTGAACATGATCCCTCTCCAGCATCTTTGTGAGCAGCCATCAACCACTTCTGCAGAGTCATCAGATTAATGGATTAATGATTTCCCAGAATAAGTCTGAGATGATGTACAAACCTGCATCATGGAGAGCTCATCCCCAGCCAGAGATCCTCATCTACTCTTGATAAAGCAAAAGCCACCATTGATCCTGTACTGAGATGGCTGGACATGCCTGGACAAAGGAGCCCAGAAGAGCTAAATGGTGACTGACGTACCAGTGTGGACGACTGCAGGATACTTGGGGTGAAGGCCAATCCTAGTCTCTAGTGGTGAGAAGAATTCGACCATAAGGTCCCAAGGACACAGCCAGGTCAACTAGCATCTTAAGGATACAGCCAGTAGGAAAGTAATCTCTGTTGGGTTTAGCCATCATGAGCAATACCTTACAAGCAGGAGACTGACAACGACCCCAGTGCTCCATGAACGTCCTTGGGGAGTTTAACACACTCAAGCTCTCACCTACACCAGACCCCCTCCAGGCCCAGGCCCTGGTACCTATTTACCAAAAGGATACAATGTATCACTGAGGTTACTAACACTGGCCATCCTTGTCTTGCCCTATCACCAACATGATCCAGCAAGTACAACAGTAAAACAAGAGCAGAGGGAAGGTAGGGTTTGGGGCCAAGGGGAGGGTGGAGGGTGGCACTCATACTTTGTTATCAAAAAACACAATACATATAGTGTGCATGTGTGTATCTTGTGGAATATATATAAATGGTACTTCAGTTCACACAGAATGACACAGAATATGTATTTATATGAATTTAATAAAATTACCAGTATTTTGAAGCACTAATGTGCTTTTTGTCCAAAAATTCAAATTACTTCAAATTCAAATTAATCTCTATAGTTATATGTGTTTTTTTTTTAAATCTGAAGGCAGAAATTTCTAGAATAGCCAATTTCAAAAGAAATTCAGATGGCACAGTGTAGCTGATAAGCACATGTGGAATATGGTCTGTTTTTTAGATTTCCTTTCTGACAGCTTGTCCAGGTCCAGATGGAAGAATTGTTTAAAAAATATGAGGCTCTTGGGACTTCCCTGGTGGTCCAGTGGTAAAGAATCCGCCTTCCAATGCAGAGGACATGGGTACGATCCCTGGTCAGGGAACTGAGATCCCACACACTGTGGGGCAATTAAGCTCGCATACTACAACTACTGAACCTGAGTGCCTCAACTCGAGAACCCGCATGCCACAAACTACAGAGCCCATGCGCTCTGGAGGCTGCACACCACAACTACAGAGCCCACATGCCCTGGAGCTCTCATGTCACAACTAGAGAGTGAAAACCCGCACACCACAACTAGACAGAAGCCCGTGCACAATGCAAGATCCTGCATGCCACAACTAAGACCCCATGCAGCCAAAAAAAAAAGAAAAAAAATGAGGTTCTAAATAAAGATCTAAGGGGTATATTGAGACTACATTTGGATAAAAACAGCTACTGATTTAGAAATTCACTTACTGATTTAGAGGTTGAGATGTATAATGAATGTAAATTTCATGAGAGATTCTTTTTTAGATTATTGTACAAAGTTTATTATTAAAAGTATCCCATAGCTTATTATTACATTATTATTTAACTTCTTTTTTTTTTTTTTTTGGCGGTACGTGGGCCTCTCACTGTTGTGGCCTCTCCCATTGCGGAACACAGGCTCTGGATGCGCAGGCTCACGGGCCCAGCCGCTCCGCGGCATGTGGGATCCTCCCGGACCGGGACATGAACCCGTGTCCCCTGCGTGGGCAGGTGGACTCTCAACCACTGCGCCACCAGGGAAGCCCCTTATTTAACTTTATATTAAGATTTACAGTCAGAGTAGCTAAGTTATAAAGATACAGTTTTAATCTCTTGGTTTCTCTTATTCTTGCCTGTTTTATGGTATGAAATCCAACACTTTCAAGTGGAGTTTGGTAATTTATTTCAGTTCTTTCATTCATATTGTATATTTTGTCTGCTATGGTCCAAATGTTTAAGTCCTTCCCCAAATTCATATTTGAATATTTGAACCCAAATGTGGTGGTATTGGGAGGTGAGGGCTTAGCTCATGAGGGTGGAACCCCATGAATGGGATTAATTAGTGTTCTAGTAAAAGAGACACCACACAGCTTCCACCATGTGAAGACACAGTGAGAAGGCACCTGCCATGAATAAGGGCGCAGACCCTCCCTGGACAGTAAGTCTGCCGGCACCTTGCTCTTGGACTCCCAGCTTCCAGAGTGTGAGAAATAAGTGTCTGCTGTGGGTTTTTGCTACAGTGGCCCAAGCGGATTCAGATGCTATCCTAACAGAATGAAAGCTCTTTGTCTTAGACAAACTAACATACTTTAACTCTGGTGAGAAAATAAATAATGCAAAGATAAAAAGGGAAGAACCCAAATAGCAAGTTTTGTTTAAAAAGCCAAGAAGGCCTAGCCTAGTTTTTACTGCTAATTTCTTCCTTTTGCTTCACCCCCACTATGCACATGCACACACACACACAAACATACACACATTTCTATTCACTTTTTTTGGGGTGCGTAGGTAAATGAAGGACATGACTTCTCATTTTATGCTCACATGGTCTCTGGATAATCTTTTGAACAACCGATTTTTGTACTTCTCAGGACTCCAGAACTTTTCAACCACATCTCTCACTTCCAGGCAAAAATACAAAATGCTGAAAACATCCCAAGGAAACATCATCTAGATGTTTTTTGGAGTAACACCATGGCTTAGTTGACACGTGCCACTTTTTTTCTCTTACAGTTCAAAAAGTCTGATTTTTGCTAAAATTCCAACTCTCATTCTATATGCTGCTGTTTTGAGGAAGTCACTTAACATTTTCCACTTAAGGCAATGTTAAATAATTCCTTTTACTCTCCCTGAAGCACTAAAAGTCACAGTGGTGTGTATTTAAGCTTACATTGTTATGATTACTCTTTAGAACTGTTGGAGTCTCAGTTAAAGATTCACAACATTTTGAGATAAACCTTTTCTCCAAGATATCCACCTGTGCCCCACTCCAGATTGTGAGTCCCTCCTGGAAGGCCTCTGGGCACTCTCAGTCCAGGAGATCAAGAAAGACACAGACATACTTACTCTAAAACTAAACAAAACAAAAACCAGTGCTGAATCAACACAAGAGACAAAGATTGCTAAGGCTGCTGTTCAGTGAAAGTCAAAATCACTAACCACCAGCAGTGGTGGAGCATCACGGGAAGGCCTAGTGGTTTCCAGTGTAACCAGGGAAGCCCAGGGCCTCCTTAGGGTTCCAGACAGCAGTCTGGTTTCCCAATTCGTGTGCCTTCATTATAAGACCTGGTGAGAGATGATTCTCACCAGGAAGCCTCACATTTACTCATTCCCATAAATATTGGTGGCACCACCTCATAAAGCTCCATGGAAACTATACTGTATGTCAGCATAATTAGACATTTTTTCAACTCTGCAAATGGCTTTGGGAAACTTCACTGAAAGCCTCTTAAGTACCAGGATGATATTAATTACAGGCCTTTGTGACTATGATATGGGAAATCCACCCCAAGAGAATCTGTGTTCTTAGATACGGCAACCCAATTATATCAACTCAATCCGAGGAGGCTGTTTTTCACTTGTTTGATGTCTATTTATAGTAACAGTAATGCCCCAAATCTTAGATTTATAAGATTTTTTTTCTGCAGAGCTCCAAGTGTTTCATGGGTGTCTCTTAACTTAATCTGAGGACATGGCCTCACTTACTGTAATCACCTCCAGTGAAAACTCAAGGCCAGTGCACCATGCAACCACGAGCCCAGCCCATAGGGCAGACAGACCTGAGCCCGTAGAGCACCGTCCCGTCGGGGTGGAGGCGGATCATGCGGTTCTTCACTGTCACTCCATGCACAAATGACTTTTTGTCATTTAAGAAATATGTGTCAGGCACCCAGAGCTGGTCAGCCACTCGATTGTCCAGCGTGAGGTTGAGAGGGATCCCAGAATAGGCGAGCCTTTTATCTCTCCAGTATTGTTGAAAATACATGGTCAAGGTGTAATCCTGGGGAATAAAAAAGAAAAGAAAAAAATGAGTTTGTGCTCAGCCAGAGGCCTGTTTCCTCCACAACTGGCCCAATTCAGGTTGGAATCCAGGAGAAATGGATGTTATTTTCAGATAGAGTTAGGAAGCAGTGGTTGCTTTCTTGTAAACACAAATACCAGTTTTAATAGGTGTACATCATGTCTATAAGTTCTCTGTTTTATTTAGGTAAGAAGCAAACTATACAAATTGGCATTTAAGTGATAACCTAGAAATAAAGGCCCCCAAAAAAGTCATCATAAAATCAGGGTGCTGGCAGGGAACCCGTGCGCTGGCCTAGGTCCTCCTCCTCTCACCAGGCAAACCTAGGCCTGAGCCGCCCATGACAGGCCAGGCCTGGCTACGAATTCTCTGCAGTCAGACTCCTCCTCTCCTTCTGCCCTCCACACAGCTGTAAATAGAAAACCTCTGGAATAGAAACACCGGTTGGAGACACCATGACCTGTGGGAGGGTCTCTACACCTCATGCATCACATTTTCCTTTCCTTCTAGGTTGCCATTCTACACTACACAGCCATTTCTACACTAACTGGGACATGTCATCACCTCTAGAGGATGACATCTAGAGAAAATGGGACTAAAACCGATGTGGGAAGAGGGAGCCAGGGGCAGTGCAGCCCCACAGGCTTGCCAACAAAGTAAGAAGCAAAGTAGGCCGATGACCCCATGTTTTTGTTTTGCAGAGAAGTTAGTGCAGTAAGAAAGTGGGAAAAAAGACAAATCAGAGGCTGAGCATGGAAATTCTATTTTTAAATTTCTATTCTTTTTGGCAATCACTGTTCAAGTCTAGAACGATCAGGTCTAAATATCTGGTCACAGTCACTGGACATCCTAAACCCTGTCGTGGAAGGATACAAGCTGAAAATCCAAAGGTGAGGCGGTAAACTCTCCAACCAGGGAAGGAGAAATCACTGTTGTTACAGGCAGGAGCGCCTAGGCTCACGCACCGGCAGAGCATGTCTGCAACACCCTTGCTTTGCAGGCAGTGAGAGGCGGGATGACAAATCAGCTAAAGAATCCATCCCAGACAGGCAGACTCTTCTTGCTGCCTCACAGGGCGGTTCTCAGAGCTTGCTAACCCAATAACACCCATCTGTTACTGATTGCAAGAGTGCTGGGGCACAGGAGCCTCCAAAATGACAACGTACACTTGTGCTCCTCTCCAGGTGCTGTCACAGACAAGGAAGTGACAAAACCAATACGTACTAAACAACTACGAACAAAAGAAGTTTTAAGCTATAGGGCCCATAAAAAATCAGAGAGAGAGGGAAGCAAAATATGCAAATGGCCTGGGGAGTCTATTGACATTTTATCTACAACTTGAAGGAGAGGCAGCATTTCAGTGGATGAGAAGAAACGGGAATTTTTTCCTAGTCACCTACACGGCAGAGCTCTATGCCTGGTATTAACTGTGTGAAACCCCCTACACACAAAGAAACCCCACCACCAATTAAAGATTCTCACAAAGCAGGTGGTATTGAAGATAGGCCTTGGTCAGCTAGACACGAGGTAGGGGCATGAAAAGTCATACCAAGACCTTTGTTTTTACTGAATTGACAAGAAACCCCAAGGAGTGCAGTTTTGCTGGAACTTGGTGTGCAAGAGGAGGAAAGTAAAGAGTTGTGGGCAAGGTAGGACCCTGTGGCAGTGACCATAAAGTGGAAACACTCAAAACACCAGCTCCAAAGCCAATGAACACTGAAGGTTTCCAAGTAGCAAGTGACAAAACCGTGTGTATTGAACATGTCATTTATTTTCTGATTTCTCATGCTTTAATCTCTGGGCCCTGGAGGGACTGTCTTCTCTCCCTCTAGTTCCTAGAGAGATCAAACAACTCTGCCAAGTGCTGGATTGTACTTTTCATATGCAAACCAACCACCCCAGAGCTCATACCTCGAACTGCCTTCTTTATTAGGTTCTCACACTCCAGGCCAGTACTTCATTCCACGTTCAGGTACCAGGCAACTAAGGATAGACTAGGTCCCAGGGCCTACTTTAATTATTCAAACTAGCCAATCCTAAGCCTGCTTACCCAGCCTGGCCATGCCCATTCTTTCCATGGAAGCTACAATAAAGGCTCACTCTCTGTGGCCTGCCCTGGTGCTTCCCCAGGCATCCCCTCCACCATGGCATGGCATGCCCCCTTCTCTTGGGGTCTGTGGGTGACAAACTCTCTTTTCAATGATAGCTGTCTCCTGACCTGTTGGCCTTGCCATACCTGAATAGTAATAAGACTATGTTTTAAGCACAAAGCTGTAGGTGAGGAAGATCAGTTTTGCAATGGTGAGTTCAATGGGTAAGACAGATGATGAGCAAAGTCCTCAGTGAGTGAGAGAGCTTGTTGATAGGTGATGTGGGAGGACAGAGAAAAGGAGTGCTGGTTAGGAAGTCACAGATAGTAGGCTTGATGTAGACCCTTGGGATGCAAATCGCCTGTAAAGTTCGCAATCATGCCCCCCGCATTACCATTAAGTTAATGTAGGTGATGCATTTTAACTGAAACATGCAAAGTTTTGGTGGCATAACAAGACGGAGATAAATTAGCAGGAGCAGCTAAAGGATTTTCAATTTAAATATAACCCTCCAAATTGCATTCTTATTGAAATAGAAGAGTTTCATCTTTCTCTCCTGGTTTCTAAGCTCTCATCCTACGCCTGAGTTGTGAAGTCTAGCACTGCTCTCCCATCTCCCTTCCAGCTGGCATTCACATGGGCTGCCATGAGGGTGGAGGCACTGCCATGTGTCAGTTGGCCCTGGGAACCCAGCTGTCATTCACAGTCTGCAAGCTCAGGATCAGGTTCTAATTTTGGATTCTGCTGCTCTCTACAGTATCAGCAGCAACTCTCAGTTTTGGTCTTGGGGGTTTGCTGAGTGATTTGAGTGGACTGCAGTAGGGGAGAGCTTAGGTAACAGAGGGAGAAAAAGTAGTAGTACTTAAACCCAAATCTGCTGCATGGGCTATGCCTTGGAAAGCAAGGGCATCATGAAATCAGTGGTACACTAGTCGGTATCCCACTTCATTCTCCTGCAGAGAAAAAAGAGGCAGATGAAGGAAAGGTGACTCTACAGGAACAAGCCCCCTCTGCTCTCTTGTGCAGTTGGGGGACAGCTAATGGGAGACTGTGCGACTGGGGGGCCATGGCGCTGACTCCTGGGAGGGGTAGTGAGGAGCATCGCACACACTACCAGCAGCAGCTAACGTGGGCTGGCAGCAAGTGCCAGGCCTCATGCTATATCATCTTATTTAAATACAAGGCAGAGATTACTGCTGTTCTCATTACCATCCCCAAGCAATGAAGAAAGAAAAATTTAGAGAGCTCAAACAATTTGCCTCCCCACCCCCCATCCCATTAAACACAAGTAACTCGGGGATGTGGGGTCTGAAGTTGAGGCCACCTCCCTCTGGGAGCAGGTCTCAGCCTCACAGCTCTAGGGTGAGGTTTTATGCAGCCAAATAAACCAGCCTGGTGGGCGAGGTCTGCAAAGATGCCCCTGAGAGTGGAGGATGCAGCCACATACAGTAACATATTTTTGAAGGGGAGTAATGAGAAATATGGCACCACCAAAGCCCCTCACCCTTGCAGACACTGAGCACAGCTACTCTGTAGACAGATGCCTTGTGAAGGTCTGTTTCCTCCAAGGAATCCCAGACAAATTGCAGGTTTCCAGGTTTGGAGTGATGTGGCGGGGACCAAGGAACACAGCCATGAAAAGATGCAATCTGTATGGATTGGAGAGTCTGCGAGGGTTGGATTTGAGTCAGTCCTCAGAAAAAGAAGATACCTTGAGATTGTAAAAGTTCCAGGAATCCACAGAGATCTAGATGGCAGTGGACTAGGGGTGGAAAGCAGGAATCCTGGACTCCTCAGGGAACATAAGGTAGAGGTGGGGAAGTAAGCTTTTGGTCTTTGACCTTAGCACTGAAGTGGACTCAGGTGCCGTCTGCATGGATATCTGCTGGTATGAAAAGCAGCAGAGAGATGAGACAGGGCTGTGAGGGGTGGAGCCTCTCAAATAACAGCCAGGCAAAGGCTCTGTGCTGCTGGAGCTCGTGCTGGGGCACTAGACACCAAGATGAGACAGACGGAGTGCTGCTCACAGAATCAGCCACCACACCACCCAGCGCTAGTGAGCCCCAGGATAGCACAAGGGGAGGAAGAGGCAAAGAAGGGGGTGGCCCCATAGGGCCATCTTGAGCCTTCCTTGCCGTCTTCTTTGGGTGTCACCCCCAAACATGGTGCAGCTGAGGGAGACTCGAGAGGAAGAAAGGGGACATGGCAGAGACCTTGAAGTGGCATTTCTTAAATAAAGGGCTTTCGGGGGCTCCAAGGGTCATAGGGATTAGAACCAGGCAGCACTGGTTTGATGGCAATGGCGAGCATCTCCATTCCTGGGCCTTTGTTGAGCTTACTGTGTCCCTTTCATCTTTTCTACTCTGGGTACAGGGAGGAGTCTACAGGTCCATGGCATGGTGAAAGGGACACCAGGTTGAGAGGAACTCGTGCTTGTCCCCTCCTTCCCCACCTCCACCCTTTGCAGGGAGGCTGCAGCTCCAGGAGAGACAGTGGGGAGGAGCAGGGAGTATGGAGGAGAGGCATGGGGGAAGTGGTAGTCTGGGAGGAGCGGGCAGGAGGGGGTAGTGGGCATTGGGAGCAGTGGGTGCTGAGGACCAGCAGGCCCCTCTCTGGTGCCAGGGGCTTACTTAGATTCGCACACACAAAGAAGGGACAGTGGTCTCCATGCACTGATTCTTGGCTGTGGCACACCCAGCCATATCAGCACATCTAGACAGAGCATGTTGGCAGAAGAAAGAGCAGGTACCAGCCCAGAGATCAGGGTTTACAGAAACAGCAGCTGCCAGTGGGGCTGCAGTAACAGGGCCCTGTGTCCCAGAGAAGCAGAATCTCCTCTTTTGCAGGTGGGACCCCCATAACCTCCACTCTGCACACCACCCCCACATTCTTCAGACCTGCTGCAGAATCTAGCTCACAAAGCTCCTTTGGTTATAATCTGATATCATTTGATTTTAGAAGACCGTGCTTTGGGTGAGGGTTGAGATTTGTAGTACTTTAAGCATTTATAAAGTACCCTCCTATAAATTAATTAATTGACATACTGGTTGTGTGTGCACGAATACTGACTCACTCCCATTGTGTTAGCAGATGTGTGAACAGCCCTGGGCACCCTGAGAACACCTGGCTTCCAGTTTAGGTGCAGATCCAACCATGGAATGGGGCTGGCACCGGTAAGTGGGAGGCCCTGAGTAAAAGTGTTGATTTCCTAGGAGATGGGATTCACTGGAGAGAGGTCAGGCAGTGAGAGGGAAAATGCAAGTGTATCTTCATCCAGAATTCTCCAGGCCACTGAGAACTGGGACTTTCTGGGGTATAATGCATAATCGTGAGTTATTCAGTTAGAATTGGTTTGAACTAAGATAGTTCATCAAAATCATTAGGTAAGATAAAATGCCTGGAACACCTCTCTCTCTCTCTCTCTCTCTCTCTCTCTCTCTTTCTCTCTCTCTCTCTTTCTCTCTCTCTGTATTATAAAAGGCTTAGGATGAACTTGGAATCAGCATGAAGAAATATTCAGGAATTGTATTCAAAACAAAGAATCTTTCTTAAAAAGAATCACACAAACAAAAGCATTCAATTAAAGGGCCATTTATTCCTGGGGCTTCTCTTAGGGATGGGAAAGCTCTCTGATTCTTTGATAACTAAATGAACTCAGGGCCCTCTCCACTCTCTCTCTCTGTTTACGTGTGTGTATTAAATCAAACGGCATGAAACCCTGAAGTCCAGTTAGGCCTGTCCCTGAAGGCTTTACACTGCCTTCACAAAGGGACAGCAAATACTAGTAGGTGGGGTTCCATAAGCTTGTAAGTCATTTGTTTAAAATTTGTGTCATATTTTCTCATTGAAAAAACATGACACAAGGGTTGCTAGGTTTTACGCCAGATTACAAAATTCCATTTCATGCAAAAGTCAGATGCCACAGTTTCTGGGTAAGACACCAGCCCAGCCCATAGTCTCCTGTGGTTGGGAGCCAGTGGGCTGAGGTAGCGGAGGATGGGGCAGGGAGAGACGAGGGGCAGGCAGGAAGTCTAAGGGGGCTGGGAACAGGCATTCTTGAATATGAGGTATTCAGGGGCCAAGCATTTATGCATAGGTGACTGTCCTTTTAGAATCTCCTGAGAATATACGAACAGCAGTGGTAACAACAAATAACAACAAAATAAAACCTTTAGGTGTATAACTCAAGCAGCTCAAATACATTTCAATAAGAGATAAACAATAATGTTTCTTCCTGCTTGCGGAAATTTATTGGTATTTATCGCATTAAAATGACAAGAATACATATTGGAAAATGGAAACACTGCTCATTATTCTGCAATTAGGTAATTGACTAGATTTCCTCAGCACAGGAAATGAAAAAATTTACTAATCCTGAGAAAGAAATGCAATCTCCAAGCCAAATTTAAATATTTAACTGCAGCTGTGAAAGCCACAGGACACCTGCATTTGCTTCTGGTTCAGCAAGTTTACGAGACAAAAACTCACAGGTAAGTTGTTCTCAGGTCAGGGAGGACAGAAAATTATTTTGAGAAGCTTATATAAGCCCTGGATGGTGGAGGCTTCCTTTGCAGGCATTTCTGCAACTAAAATTAGGCTGAGGGAATCTTGGCACTTCTGTTAACAAGATTTATTTAGAAAATCCTAATCCATTCCTTTTAATGGCCTAAAAATGAGTATCCAACACTGCATCCATCTCCCCTCCCACAACAGACTTCGCTGGTACCTAGGCTTCCATTTGTTGAATTCATGTGGTTGGAACCCAGCAGAACCCTGCAGGCCACCCCCCGTCACACCAAGAACAAAGGCCCCTCCACGACCCCTGCCTTTTGTTTGTAGAAAAACATACATCTCTCAGGCCTCCCTGAGTCACAAAAGAGCAGGCTCAAGCAGTTAATGATCAGGACAATAGAGTCACAGAATCCTTCAGTTTCTGATGCACATTCCTGAGTCGTTGTACAGATACTATAACTGCCACCAGAGGGAACAAGCTAACTGCGTGATGACCAGACTGTAGCCGTGACATAAGCTGCTCCATCTTGAGCAGTACTAAATCTATGGCTAGCACAATTCCAAGAACTGGCCTTAAGAGAATGGGATTAACATTATTGCTCATAATAATCTACATCTTTGTGGGCATCAAAATATTATAGCTTGTTCTGCCCATATATGTAAGCAGGCAACTAAAATTGTCAGTAAAGAGATTGTACAGACCCTTGTCTCTATATCCTCCACTCTAAGAATACAGCACCCTATGTCAACATGAAGAAGTTACAGAAGACAGAACTTCGTCCCTAATCCCATAGAAATGGAATGATGTCTGACAAGTGTAAGCAGCTCTTTTGCTCCTTTCCTGTTTGCCCATTTCTGTTTTCCTCAGGCCTTAATTATAAAAATGAGATCACTAGGTAACATTTAACCTAACTCCTGATTTTGCTCTATTGAAGGTACACAATGCCTTGCCTAATCTGTTGATTACTTTCCTGGATTAAATGGAGTAAGAATGAAGAATTAAGCAGTTAAAGAATGACTGACTCTTTACGTCCAGCTTCCCCCTTAGCAAATTTGCAGGCGGACCATGTGGGCAAGACAGCTTCCACAGGAAAATCAGAAGTCAGCAGCTCTGCACACAGTGGAAAAATGATGAAGAATCTGACCTCCTAACTAGATGATTAACTGTGATTGTTCCCCCTTTTTACCTTTAAAAATTGTCATGACTGAGCAGAATCTTTGGAGTTGGTCTCAGAACATGAGTCCACCTTCTCCCCAGATTGCTGGCTTTTCTGATTAAAGCAACTTTCCTTTCTACCAACACTTGCCTCACAATTATTGGCTTTTGAGTGGCGAGCATCCGGACCTGAGTTTGGTAACATGGTGATCTATGAGAATAAAGCAAGACCACCTCCTTCTGATCACCCCTCCTCCTCCCTCCCTCTGCCTCAAGCCTTCATTGAGTATCTACTACAGGCCAAGAACCTTGCTGGGTGCTATGGACCCAGAGATGAGGAGGATATCATTTGTACCTTTAAGTAGCTCACATTCTGGTGGGGTATTCATCAAATCAAATCAAGTAAAATTAAAGTGATTAAGAGAAGGCACTTTGCACTCAAAAATGCCCAAATCTCAAGTCTACCTCCTGTTGGCTGGGCAAAGGTGGGTTAGCCTTTTCACTATAAGCCCATTTACCCATCTGGGAAGTCTGCCTGTCACACACTCTGAAGTGATTAGCATCACAGAGGGCACACATGAGGAGCCAAGAAGTGTACAACAATGCAAAAGAAGTGTATATTTAAGGAATACCTACTAAGTCTGTAACTGGCAGGGGAGGAAGCTGGTGTGCAAATGCAGAGGAAGATTGCTGAGGCTTTCTGGTCTTCATATAGCTATTATACCTGCTGAAAGGCTCATAGTCTGCAATTTTTATTCATCCACGTAAATGCTAAATATATTTAGAAGATGAACTAGTCACCTCTGTATGAAATCTGGATGGGCTGCTGAAAATAGTTACAAGTTCCCCAGTCCTCTACAGCCATCTGAAAAACTGGCATAGGACATAAATTATTTTGAAAAGTTGCCTTTCTTTTCAAGTATGAAAAGATACCATAGCTATTTCTCTGGAGTCCAGTAAGTTTGAAATGCAAAATGATTATACTGGCCTACATTCAAAGGACAAAAAACTATGTAGTATCAGAAAAAATCGAGAATTCAACCTAAACCAATGAGAACCAGGAAAATTTAAAAGAGATGTCCTTGGCTAAATAAATCTCCAGCAGGGGCTAGTTTGCAGGAGGTGGTGCAGCAGGACACTTCAGACCACCAGGTCAGCTTCTTGCCCTGTGCCTTGCCTGGAAAAGTTACCTAATCACCCTGAGCCTCAGCAACCTCATGTGGAAAAATGAAACTAAAAATGCTCATTTTACAAAAGTGCTCTAACAATTAATTGAGCTAACAAAGCTTAACACAGTGCTTGGCTCATAATAGGCATTTGGAAGATTATACATTCTCTTCCCTCATCCTAGAGCAGCGCCAGTCATCCTCCCAAAAGCCCCCCCAGCACCTGATGAAAAAGGATCCTCTTTATCAGGTGGGCCCCCAGCCCATTGCTCCATGCCAAGTACACGCCAAACTCTAAAAAAATAAAATAAAATAAAAAAACCCTACTGTTCTCTATTATCCCAAGATGCCAGAAAGAAAGACTCAGCCTAATACTTTGGTGTAGAATTCTCAGCACCACCTGAAGCAGGAGTCACTCTTTGCTTCTAAAATCCCAAGTTCCATCTTCTACTCAGTATCCAAATGCAAAAGATGCAAGATTGTTTCCTGAAATGTATCAGGTTACTAGATTTTCCATAAAACATTTTTTCTGCTGTGAAATATGTTGAAATTACAAATTTAAATTAAACACAAATTTGTAAAACAGCTATAGCACTAATAAAAATACCAAACCAGTCACCCTGCCAGGCCTGATCTGCTGTGGCTAATCTGACCTTCAGGTGCCCCAGGGCTTACCTCCCACTACCCCTCTGCATACAAAGAACATTTCACTAAGTGCCCCTGCACAGCCCCCTTTAACTGTAAAATTGATTCTCCCAAACTGAGCATCAAGGAACCAGGAGCAAGAAGCATCTCCTATTCTTAACTCCAGCCTCCAGGTTTTTGTTCCTCCATCAGTGTCTCTGGCCTATTTCACTTTTCTGAGATGTCCATGTATGGATCCAGCGCCTTCTGAATCATTCCATCCAGATGCCCCACATGTAAACCAAGTTCAATGTGTCTAAAATTAACTCATTATCTTTCTACCTCAAATCTGTTCCCCATTCTCTGCTAGCATCTACCCATCTTCTGAACCAAACCAAAAACAGGCTATACACCAACCTCTTCTTTCTTTCACATCTGAAATCCAGCATTCATTCAGTCACTGGGTTCTGTTGACCCAATTTCCTAAATACCTTACACATCTAGAACTGGATCATGAGTCAGCAGCAGCAGTAGGAGGGTGGGCTGTGTTTCCACTAGTGTCCCCATGACAATGGATTACAGATGAGCTCCTGGACTCCCAAACTGCACCTCAGAAGAACGCTTACCTATGGTGTCTGGAGTAGGCTGAGTCCAACATCAGACCTCAGATATATTGTGGGTTAAACAGAAGAATATACAAGATGATCAAATGTCTCACACTCCATATGGGAACAGATGTTCGAACTCAGCACAAACATTGTATGAATGAGATTTTGGAACGTATTATAAACTGGGGAGGAGTCATTTCATATTCTGCTTTATTTTAAATGAGTATTTATCTGAATAACATTCATTAAAGACACCAAACTGTTCAGGAAATTATATATATATATAGTCTGCAACATGTATGTGTGTGCATAATCAGATACATAGCTTTATTTTCCAGCAACTATCTTTGATTAATAGGTTTCCAAGGAGGATGCAATGACTCAAATATGTCATTTATGCAAAGGTGCTCCAAGAACTGGCTGTGAGAAACAGCCATATTGCTTGTGCAAGCTGCCTTCAATACCTTTATATTAGAAAGATACTCAAACTGGGAGAATATTACACCTGGAGATGTGAGCGATTTGTCCACGTTCTGGTTGTGTGGCATTTCTCAAGCCTCTGTGCTCTTCCCTTGCTTGAGCACAGTGCCTACAGATGACCATGAGGTTAAGAATTCTACATCCTAAAATAGTCATGGTCATCTCTTGGGTTACATGGCTTATAGAGTTCTCATTATTAGACTTGCTGAACTGAGTGTCACTCTGAATCCCTTCAAGAGAGCAATAAAGCAAAACAAGTGTTTCAACAGAAAGAAGGGTATCTATTTATCATAAAATACAGGATGAATATTTCCATTTTAAACGAAGAACCCCTCCTATAAACTTAAACTGTGGGTATTCAAATGCACTTTGATTTTATACGTGTACCTCTATATCAAGGTTTAACACTGGATTTCCCCTCCTCAAAGACAAGTCATGTGGACTAGTGATGCCACACATTTTAAAGTACTTTCAGTTTCTAAGAAGACACGCTATTTTTAGATAGCAAGTCCATTCATTTCTGAGATCATGTGTATTTCTGGTTTCTACCCAAAACTTGTTAGGTTATTGCTATTAGACAAATCACAATATTAACAACATCATACTTCATATAACTGAAAAATATTGGCTTGATAGTTTTTTTTAATTATTATTAATTTCAACAGAAATATTTGGAAGGACATCTCTGCAAGGAATTACATGAAGCAATCCTATCCTCTGGGATATTATAATCATAGTCTGCGTAGCCAGAAAGAAACCATAATGCAGGGTTTCATACAATTAATCAAGTATAGTGCCCAAGGAGGGAGAAACCAAGTGCTACCCTTTAGATGGGAGACGAATGACACTTTGTTCCTGCTTTTTTAAAACTTTTTTTAAATTGAGGTATAGTTGATTTATAATATTATATGTTTCAAGTGTACAACATAGTGATTCACAATTTTTAAAGGTTATATTCCATTTGTAGTTATTATAAAATATTGGCTATATTCCCTGTGTTGTACAATATATTCTTGTTGCTTATTTTATACATAATAGTGTGTACCTCTTACTCCCCTACACTTATCTTGCCCCTTCCCACTTCCCTCTCCCAATGGGTAAACACTAGTTTATTCTCTATATCTGTGAGTCTGCTGCTTTTATATATATTGACTAATTTGTTGTATTTTTTAGATTTCACATGTAAGTGATATCATACAGTATTTGCTTTTCTCTATCTGATTTATTTCACTAAGCATAATACCTTCCAAGTCCATCCATGTCACTACAAATGGCAAAATTTCATTCTTGTTTATGGCTGAGTAGTATTACATTGTGTGTGTGTGTGTGTGTGTGTGTGTGTGTGTGTGTGTGTGTGTGTGCACCACATATCCTTTATGCATTTGTGTTCCTGCTTTTTGCACTGGGCCCCACAAATCATGTAGCCGGCCCTAGTTGTGAGCAGTCAACTGTCCTTTGTTTTTGACTTATGAGATTCGTGTCTTCTTCCAGCGTCCATGAAAACTGTGGGCAAAATCCCAGACCCATCACTGCTCTTGACACACACTCTCCTGCTTTTCTTCCTGCCCGACTGGCCTATCTGCTTTGTTACTCCTTCCAATTCTTCCTTTTCTTCCTAATGCTAGAGTGCACAGGACTGCTCTCCCTGTGCCACCATCTACTCACTCACCTGACCACACCCTGGTCCCTTCTCTTCTCTCTGGCACTCACTTCCTTAGTGATCTCTTCTAGCTGCATGGATTTACATTCTACCTATATGCTTAGAATTCCCAAATTTATTCTCCAACCCAATTTTTAAATCAAACTCTAGAATCAAGTCAACACATCCAGCTTTAACTGCTAATGCTACCCTCAAAATGGATCCACTTACAATCTTTCCCATTCCCCTGATGCTATTCTGTCCTTACAGTTACTCGAGTCAAAATCTCCAGTCATTTTCACTCATCTATTCTCTCACATTCTATATCAATCCATATGAAATTCTGTTGACTCCACATGAAAAGCAGACTGTGGTTCAGCCACTCCTCATCACTGCTGTGGCTGCCCCCCGGTCATACACCCTTCCTTGGTAGCCTACAGACCAGTTCCCTGCACCTGTGCTCTCCAATGCTCCAATTCTCAACAGGTGACTTTTTAACAATTTAAGTCAGATAATTTGCTCCTGTGTTCAAAACCATACAATGGCTCCTTATTTTATGGAAGTAAAGCCCAAGTAGTTGTGCTCTGGCCCACTTACCACCTTTCTGACCTCATCTCCTTTGCTAACTTCACCTCAGCAACAATACCCTCTTGGCTGTTCCTCAAACAACCCAGGCGCTATCCCGCTGTAGGCCCTTTCATTAGCTGTTCCTTCTGCCTGGGACTCTCTCTCCCCAGATAACCTTCTGGCTGACTTCCTCACCTTAGTCAAGGCTTTACTCAAATTCACATTTTTAATGAGCCTTCTCTGACAATGGCAACCTTCATCCCTTGCACCCTCCCTTCCTGTCAACCCTGATTACATTCTATTCGATATATTTATTTATTATGCTTACTTCCTTTCTCCCATGCTAGAATGTATGCTGCATGAGAACAGGAATGTTTGTCTGTTTTGTTCAACGATCTATTCCCAGCGCAGTGCTAGGACAGTGCCCAGCACATAAGAGAAATTTCATAAACATTTGCTGAATAATAAGCAGAAGTTCTATGTAAACTGGGTTGCCAGTGTGTCCCTTTATAAAAGATCTGCATGTGCTTTCATCCAGTGTTCCAGATTGGTTGATAACTTTGGATCACTTTCAGTGAAAATTTCTCCACAGTTTTAAGTCAAACCCCAAATCGAGATTAGTACAGGTATACGATACAAATTCTCAGGGCAGATGTTTTCCATGCTACCTAAGGCCCAGGTGAGACAGACATTTTCTTATCACCCTTTGATGGTTGGGGAATTTTTTTCTAGACCACCCTTCCAATGGGTGTGTAGCCCCTGAGTGTGCTGCTCTATAAAGACTCAATTTTAACTCTCTGCTTTGTGGAATTCTTTAGTCTCTCTGTTTCTGCCTGACCACTAACCTCAAGCCACTTGGTTACATGGGGCAAATGACCCCAGGTCTTCAAGTGCAGCTTACAACACTTTCATCCTCAGCTTTCTCTCCAAATTGAATCTCTGTCCTTTTCTGTGGCTCCTGGGGCTTTCTCTTATTTTTCTGTGAATTAAGTGACACATTTAAATGATGTTTATTATGATTTGTTCACCCTTTCTAATGGTTTTATACCGAGAGTTCTTTAGAATTTATCCCTCATCATTCACCTGGGACTTGCTTCCATCTCCAGCCCGGGCCCAGCAAGGTTGCCTAACGACCTCCAGAGGGCACTCTTTTGCCCTCATCTGACGCTATCTAAGCAGCTTGCAGCAGGGCTGCAGCCCATTCTCAGGACACTGCTCAGCCTCTGAGACACTCCCCTGCCCTTTCTACTGCACTGGCTGTGGGCTCAGGGCTCCAGTCCAGCCCCCCTCATCCAGGTCTCAAGGCTCGCCTGCCTAGGCTCATCCCTGCCCTGCCCCCTTCCTCCTCTCTTCCAGGGTGAGATCATTCATTCCTAAGATGTTTAACTCTTCATTTTTACCTGCAGGCCGGGTATTCCTCTGAGCACTGACTTTCTCCTCAGCCACCTGAGGAGACTGCTTCATCTGGTTGTACCTTGTCATCTTTATTCTTTCTCTTTCCTTATGCCCCATCCAATTCCAGGGCCCACCCCAGCTACACTGAATCAGAATTGCAGGAGGTAAGACCCAGTGCTGGTAATTTTAAAAAGCTCCTTATGCAATTCTTATTTTTGCATGTTCATATTCTGATCATTATTTTGACTTAAAATTATACTGAACCTTTTAATTTCATTAAAATCAGGAAACACTACTTCTATATTTAGAAAGCAGGCACATGTGTACCGAAAGGCAGCATGTGGACAGCTCTAGCCATGCACTGCCATGGAGAGCAGAGTCTGTGCTGGGCCAACTGCAAGAACACAATCTTCCCACGTGCTTTCAGATTCAGGTGGATGCTAGGACAGTCTCACTGCAAACCACTTCAAGAAGCTCTGAACAAAACCCAGCAACTCCATGGCAACAGCTGACATGACAACGGGGAGACGTGGGTCAGGGCCTTAGAACCACAGGTCTCTGACGGGGCTGCAGCGTGGGTGTCTGAGGGCTGCCTCAGAGCCTGGATGTTCTGCCTCGTTCCAGGCCCTGATGCCATAAATAACTACAGCCATCAACCCAACATGTGCCATTACCTTCAAACACCACACTGGCGGGCTGTTCAGTAAATTAATAATAGAAATGAATATTCCCCAATACTTATTTAGTACATGTTAAATTTGCTTGCTATTTATATCATTTAATGAAAGATCTTTTTATGTCATATAGTGTATTCACATAGTGATGCATTCATATAGTATATTTATATAGAAGTTTATATAGCACTCTCATGGTATTCAGACATTCTCGTATATTGAGTTTTTTAAGCTGTTTTGTGATGATTATGCTTATTTTAATTCCTTTAATATCTGCTCCTGGTAAACGTAAACAGATGTTTCTAATTATTCCCTTTCAATGCTCATGCACACAACCCAGGCATGCATGTGGAAGATTTAGAATTAATGAAGAGAAGGTGAAGTGTCTATGGTGCCAACAGGAATCGTGAAAGGGTGGTTTTGATTGTTAAAATGCCCATGTTTTGCTTTGGAAGTTGGTAAATAAAGGGTAAATAAATAAGAACTCTTAAAGTATTCCTAAGGAAGAACATTGTTTGAAGAAAGCAAGTGCTCTCCCTCCACTGGCAGTGTGATCCTGTTAAACATAATATCTGACACTATTCATATTCAAATGAGTCCAAAGGAGTCATGACACAGAGCTGTGTACCAGCCAACCTGACTCTAGCCATTGAAAGCAAATTTTTTTGTAGCAGCCAGATGGAGATTTAAAGTAGCAAAAGGTCTCTGTTCACCAAGGTGCCGGTTAGAACATCAACTGTCAAGTTAATTGTACATTTTCCTGATTTTGTGAGTAATGTTGGATATTAAAATACAGGTTTTCCATATGTGACTTGCACATGTTGGATAGCAGCTAGACTATTTTTAGTGCAAGACAATAATTCTAAGTGTCCTTTATGTTTCTCGTTCCTCTGCAGGCTTTCTCAGAAATCCCACAACTAGGATTCAGCCACTATGTTACACAGCTTGTAGAGACATTTTTCCTTCCCAGGAGTTTGGAATTGTGAGTGCCCAATTCAGTTATAATGTAACTAAAGATGTCGATCAATTAGTTGCTGTGTTAATCAGAATTCGAGTTTATAATTTATAACTGGCAATATAATTAACAGCTGGTAATTTAATCATTTGTGATCCACTTGCTTTACATTCACCTTTAAAGCTGTGAAATTGTTGTCACTTAAAATGTACAGGGTGTGATGTCACAAAAGCTACTCTCCTTTTGGTTTTCTCCTGCTATGTTCTAATTCAAAATTCAACCCCACAACCCAGAGAGGCCATCTGCACCAAGTTAACCAGAACAGTACTGTGACCTAAAAGATCCTTAGACTTACTTCTCAGCCCATTATCAAATTTACCTTTACAAATGACTACTCTGATGATCTGAGTGCCTTCCAGTGAGGACAGGAGCCAGAGAACTAATGTCTGAACTTGGTCTCTGCACAGGATGACTTCCCAGAACTGCAGCGGGTGTCAGGAGGTTCTGTGGAGCATCTTGACAGAGCCATCCAGCGACCTCACTTTTCAGGGGTTCCTTCCCTCTGGGTCTGGCCAGATGAGGGTAAGAGAGTAAAGAAGGAGGAAAGGAAATGGGCATAGCTGAGGTTCAAAGATTATGCCAAAGGACAAGGGCACTGGGGTAGAGGGCCAGAATGTCCTGTGGAATACAAACTGTTGGTCGGAATTAAGGTTTCCAGAATTATAGTTTTCTCCCTCAACTGCCCATGACCAAAGCCACTGGATCTGTGAGGGAGCTCACCTCCCCTTCTGGTCAGTTTCATCAGCCCAGGCTGGGAGCCACACCTGAAAAGCCCAAGGGTGGGTGGCAATTTCTTCATCCTACTTGTCCACCAGTTCACGGCAGGGCCGGTGCCAGCTGAACTTAGCCTCCCTGGCTGACAGAGGACAGCTGACAGCAAGACGCACATACAAAAGGAATGAGAAACATAAAGGACACTTTGGATCACTATCTCACACTAAAAATAGCCTAGTTGTTATTCTATATCTATTTACATATATATGGATATGTCCCCCAAAACAGTAATAGATAGCCATACCAATATGTAATTTTTAAATATTGTGGGTTATTTGCAAGAAAGATTATCAGTTAGTCAATGGACAGGCATTTATTAAATCAATTCATTTATTCATGGAATTATTCAGTCACTGTATTCATTCATTCATCATTTTATATTCATTTATTACATTTGCCTCACCAAGCTTATAAAAATAAATAGTTGTTATGGATTCAGTTCACAAGACATGTAGCATTTTTATTTAGAGTCTCTGTTCAAGCCCCATCTTTTCTCTCATCAAAATCTTTCAAAGGTCTGTCTTTCCTTTTCTATCCTTTAATAAGAGATGGCCAGCCCATTGTGAGCACATCCACCAAGCAACCCTAAATCCTTAAGCACAGAATCACTCATTAGAGCAAACTCCGAAAACAGCAGCTTTAGGACTCAGCCGAAGTATAGTCTCAGCTGTGGGCAGGAGTAATTTTCTTCCCATGGTGTTTTCTAACTCCCTCACAGTACACCGAGGTCAGTGCTGTTGCCATTGCACTACTGCTGAGCATGGGGACATGCTGGACCCAACAAGGGACCCAACAAGGGACCCAACACACATCCCCTGGGTCTAATGATGACAAGCAAGTGTGCTGCGGAGGTCCACCCGCAGGGATGAACAGCCTGTGACATGAACAGGCTGTGGGCTGGGAGCAGCATGTGGGTAACTCGGTCTGGACTCCAAGGTACAACTTTCTCACTCCTTTGTTACTTTTTCATGTATTTATCCAACAAACATTCCTGTATGACATTGCCCATACACAGGAGAGGGAATTCAAAAGGATAATAAGACACTGTCAGTGTCTAATATAACTGGTGCCCTTATAAAAGGGGAAACTTGGACACAGACACTACACAGGGGGAACAGCTGTGACCATGAAGGTAGAGACTGCAGATTCTTCTACAAACCAAGGAACACCAAAGATTGCCAGTAAACCATGAGGAGCTAGGAGCAGGGCATGGAACAGATTCTCCCTAACAGCCCTCAGAAGGAACCAATCCTGCTGACACCTTAATCTTGGACTTCCAGCCTCCAGAACTGTGAGACAATACATTTCTGTTGTTTAAGCCACCCTGGTCTGTGGTGCTTTGTAATGGCAGCCCAAGCCATTACAAGCAGACAAACATACTGCCACAGTCCATGAAGGGTGGTGGTGATGGCAAGAGAAAATTGTGAATGCTGGTAGAATACCTATTATTAAAAAAAATGAGATAACAAATGCTAGCAAGGATGTGGAGAAAAGAGAACCCTGGTGCACTGTTTGTGGGAATGTAAACTGGTACAGTCACTATTGAGAACAGTATAAAGGTTCCTCAAAAAATTAAAAGTACAACTACCATATAATCAAGCAATCTTACTTCTGGGTATATACCTGAAGAAGATGAAATCACTATCTCAAAGAGAGATCTGCACGCCCATGTTCACTGAAGCATTATTTATTTTATAACAGCCAAGATATGGAAACAACTTAAGATTGAAAGATGAATGGATAAAGAAAATGCGGTGCACACACACGTGTGCACACACACACAGGGTAGAATATTATTCAGCCATAAAGGAGGAAATCCTGTCATTTGCAACAACATCATGGACCTTGAGAGCATTATGCTAAGTGAAATAATTCAAGACAGAGAAAGACAAATACTATATGGTCTCACTTATACGTGGAATCTAAAAACTTTGAACTCATAGAAACAGAGAGAACAGACTGATGGTTGCCAGGGGCTGAGGGATGGAGCAAATGAGGAGATGTTGGTCCAAGGGTACAAGCTTCCCGTTATAAGATGAATAAGTTCCAGGGATCTAATGTACAGCATGGTGATTTTAATGAATAATAGTTAATAACACTATACTGTGTACTTGAAAATTGCTATGAGAGTAGAGTTTTAATAGTTTCACCACCACAACAAGAGAATGGTAACTATGTGAGGTGAAAGATGTATTAACTAACCTTATTGTGGTAAACATTTCCCAATATATATGTGTATCAAATCATCACATCGTACACCTTAAACTTACATGATGTTATATGGGAAGGAAAAAGTAAATATTCCCTGGCCATTTTAAATACACTTTTAAGTAAACAAAATGCCTCCCCCCCCGCAAAAAAAAAAAAAAAAAAAAAAAAGGAAAGAAGTGAATGTGTTTGGGAGAAATTTAGGCAATAAAACAACAGCATCTTCGTGATGGTTTGTATGGGGCGGGGGTGGGGTGGTGAAGGAAGCATTAAGTAGGAGGCAGGCCAACAATGAAAGGCAATTCTATCTAATCAGCTTGTGACGGTATCTGCAAGACAATTTTAATCTATAGATTTATAGTAAAACTAGAAAATGAGCTAAAAAGAAAAAATTTAAAACACCTCCGATATCTCCAATCAAATGTCACCCTTGGTCACAACATTTTCATCAAACAAGGAATACATAACTTAGCTTTATGTGTGTTTCTATTTTCTCTTAATTTCTATTTTATATTGGGGTATAGTTGATTAACAATGTGGTGTTAATTTCAGGTGTACAGCAAAGTGTTGTGACCAGAGGTTTGCAGGTACCTAACCTCTATTTCCTTTAGGATCAGTGGTTCAATATTCACTAATTCAGTGTTTGTGGCAACCTTATAGAAGATAACTACTGTGAATAATGAGAAGTGATTGCATTTTCTTTTTCTACTTCATTTCTCCAATAAAACATAAACTTATGAGGACAAGAATAAAAGTCAACCTTGTTTCTCTTCTGAGGCACAGACTCTGTCGTTCTTCTGCTCTGGAGTGTGTGTGTGTCTGTGTGCGCGCATACGCGCGCACACGCACGCACATGCAAGGATGTGTGTACCCAAAGATAATTACTTGTTAACAGAAACTAAACCACGTTTACACGCCTGATATTTTCATTAAGAATTTATTTAAAGTTTATTTCCACATTTCAATATTACCCTACCAAATAATGAGATCTAGTTTAATAGCTTTAAGTGAGATATAATTTACATACCAAAAAATGCACTTGTTTTAGGGTACGATGAAATATTTTTAAGTAAATTCACAAAGTGCACCACAGTCCAATTCTACAACAGGTCTGTCATTCCCAAAATAAACCATGTGCCCATGTGTAGTGGCTCTCTATTCACAGTCTGTTACCCTAAGCAGGCAATAATCTACCATCTCTATAGATGTGCCTGTTCTGGACATTTCCTATAAATGGAACCATGCAATGTGTAGTATTTTTGCCAGGCTTCTTTCACTCTTCATGGTGTTTTTGAGGAGCATCTATGTGTAGCATGTATCAGTGCTTCATTTCTTTTTAGTGCAAATATTTATTATAAGTATGGATAAGCCAATTTGTTCATACATTTATCAGTGAATGTTTGGGTTATTTCCACTTTTGGTGTATTATGACTAGTGATGCTATGAACATTCATGTACAAGCGTCTGTGGACAAATATTTTCATTTCTCTTGGGTATATACCTTGCAGTGGAACTCTTGCATCATATGGTAACTGACATGGGAAACTGCCCAACTGTTTTTCCAAACTGCCCAACTGTTTTTCCAAAGCCACATTGGTTTACAGTCACCCCAGCAATGCAGGAGGGTACCAATTTCTCCACATCCTTGCAAACATCTGCTATTTTCTTTTTTAAAATTATTGCCATCCTAGTAGGTACAGAACAGCATGTCACTGTGATTTTAATTTGCATACCCCTAAAGATTAATGTTGCTGACTGTCTCTTCTTTGGCTTATTGGCCATTCACTAACTTCTTTCAGAGAGGTCTGTTCAGAATCTTTGCCAATTTTTTAAAATTTGCTTTTCTTCTTCTCATTAGGATGTAAAAATTCTTTATGTAGTCTAGATATAAGTTCTATGTCACTTACATGCTTTGCAAACATTTTTTCCCTGGCTGTGGATTGTCTTCCGTTCTTGCTGTAGTATTTCAAAGAGTGGAAGTTTTAAATTTTGACAAAGTACAAATTATCAGTGTTTTCTTTTATCACTTGGATTTTTTATGTCACATCTAAGAAATCTTTACTGAACCCAATATCAGGATGATATAGTCCTATGGGTTTTTTTTTTCCTCTAAATGTTTTATAGTTTTACCTCCTCCATTTAGGTCTAGAATCCACTTGAGCCCATTTTGTATGCAAATCATATTTGTATAAATTTGCTTATCAAAGAAAGGAGAAAGGGCACTCATTCCTGGTAAAGAGAAGTGCAGGTGCAAAGCCTGGGCATTCTACAGAAGTAGTATAATTTGAATTTGGGGGCTGCAATGTATAGGGCAGAGATGAAACCGAGACCCAGGCAGGAGCAACAAGGCTGTAAGGAAAGGCAGGACACACTGTGCTGGCTGGGCCAGCAGTGGAGCCACGTGAAGGAACCTAGGAGCTCAGCTGCCTCCACGGTGCTAGCTGGGGAGACTGGGCAGCTGCTTACTCAACCTGGAGACCAAAGGAGGCTTCACCACTCTGGAAGTGGGTAAATCAGAAGAACAAGATCCCACAGAGAGTCCAGGTGCACGAGAACTGCAGTCCTGTGACCTGACCTCAGTGGACCTCTGCCAGTGGCTGGGTGAAAACAATGCCTGAGGGTCACCAGGGCTAAGCACTGGCATACCCACAGTTAAGGCAGGACCGAGAGCAGTGTCAACAACAGTGTACTTTGTGAGCCCACACAGCGGGTGAAAGGGGACACAACTGAGCACATTCACAGGTCAACACCTCCAGAGCAGGAACACTCAGTAGATTCTCTCCTACTGGGAGTGCTCCAATACTGCCTAACTCACAGCACAGATCAGAATCACAGCTAAGAAACAGATCTGGGGGCCTCTACTCCAAGAACTAGGGAGCAGATGCCACCCCTGACAGGGCAGTGACAACCACAGGAAAAAGGGGAAGCCCCGCTCAATATCCAGGGCAGGCTCTGATCACCACAATGCCAATCAACCCCCCTATCAAGGGGATAATGGCACACGCCTCTGGACCAACCTCACCCACCAGGGGGCAGACACCAGAAGAAAGAGGAACTATGATCCTACAGCCTGCGGAAAGAAGACCACAAACACAGTAAATATGACAAAATGAGACAACAAAGAAATATGCTGCAGATGAAGAAGTAAGATAAAAATCTAGAACAGTTAAATTAAGAGGAGATAAGCAATCTATCTGAAAAAGAATTGAGTGATGATAGTGAAGATGATCCAAGATCTCAGAGAAAGAATGAAGGCACAGATTTAGAAGATACAAGAAAAGTTTAACGAAGACCCAGAAGAACTAAAGAACAAACAAACAGAAATGAACAAGACAATAACTGAAATGAAAAATACACTGGAAGGAATCAATAGCAGAATAACGGAGGCAGAGAACAGATAAGTGACCTGGAAGACAGGATGGTGGAAATCTCTGCTGTGGAACAGAATAAAGAAAAAAGAATGAAAAGAAATGAGGACAGTCTCTCAGAGATTTCTGGGACAACATTAAACATACAAACATTCAAATTATAGGGGTCCCAGAAGAAGAAGAAAAAGAGAAAGGGCCTGAGAAAATATTTGAAAAGATAATAGCTGGAAACATCCCTAACATGGGAAAGGAAATAGTCAAGCATGTCCAGGAAGTGCAGGCAATCCCATATAGGATAAACCCAAGTAGGAACACACCAAGACACATATTAATCAAACTAACAAAAATTAAATACAAAGAAAAAATATTAAAAGCAATAAGGGAAAAGCAACAAATAACATACAAGGGAATCCCCATAAGGTTATCAGCTGATTTTTCAGCAGAAACTCTGCAGGCCAGAAGGGAGTGGCAGGATATATTTAAAGTGATGAAAGGGAAAAAGCTACAACCAAGAATACTCTACCCAGCAAGACTCTCATTCAGATTCGACAGAGAAGTCAAAAGCTTTACAGACAAGCAAAAGCTAAGAGAATTCAAAACCACCAAACCAGCTTTACAACAAATGCTAAAGCAACTTTTCTAGGCAAGAAACACAAGTGAAGAAAACAAAAAAGTAAAAAGACCTACAAAAACAAACCCAAAACAATTAAGAAAATGGCAGTAGGAACATACATATTGATAATTACCTTAAATGTAAATGGATTAAATGCTACAACCAAAAGACGCACACTGGCTAAATGGATACAAAAACAAGACCCATATATATGTTGTCTACAAGAGACCCACTTCAGACCTAGGGACACATTACAGACTGAAAGTGAGGGAATGGAAAAAGATATTCCATGCAAATGGAAATCAAAAGAAAGTTGGAGTAGCAATACTCATATCAGACCAAATAGACTTTAAAATAAAGACTGTTACAAGAGACAAAGAAAGACACTACATAATGACCAAGGGATCCATCCCAGAAGAAGATGTAACAATTGCAAATGTATATGCACCCAACATAGGTGCACCTCAATATATAAGGCAAATGCGAACAGCCATAAAAGGGGAAATCGACAATAACACAATAACAGTAGGGGATTTTAACACCTCACTTACACCAGTGAACAGAAAATTAATAAGGAAACACAAACCTTAAATGACACATTAGACCAGATAGACTTAATTGATATTTGTAGAACATTCTATCCGAAAGCAGCAGAATATACTTTTTTCTCAAGTGCACATGGAACATTCTCCAGGATAGATCACAATTTGGGTCACAAATCAAGTAAATCTAAGAAAATTGAAATCATATCAAGCATCTTTTCCGACCACAACACTTGAGATTAGAAATCAAATACAGGAAAAAAACTAAAAAAACAGAAGAGGAGGAAAAGATGTTCTGGGTTGTTTTTCTAAATCATGGTATAATAAACTTAACATAAAATTTACCAGCTTAATTTCACAATATATACATGTATCAAATCATCACAATGTATACCTTAAACTGACACAATGTTATGTGTCAATTATATCTCAACAAAGTTGGAAAAAAATTTTACCAGCTGACCCATTTTTAAGTTCAGTAGCATTAAGTATATTCATACTGTTGTGCAACCATAACCACCCACCATCTCCAGAACTCCTCATCTTGCAAAATACATTAAACACTAACTCCCCATTCACCCCTCCCCTCAGCCTCTGGCAAATACCATTCTGCTTTCTGTCTCTATGAATCTGACTCCTTGGGACCTCCTATAAGTAGATGCTGCAGTATGTGTCCTTTTGTGACTGGTTTATTTCACTCAGCATAATGTCCTCCAGGCTCATCCATGTTATAGCACGTGTCAGAATGTTCTTCCTTTTTTAAGGCAGAATAATATTCCATTGTAAGGACATTCTGTTTTACTCATAGGAATCTGGAAGTGCTAGTGGGGCAAGGTGGTGAGAAGCAGTTAATATGTCATGGAAGAAAGTGTCTAAAGCTTAAACATTAAAGCAGGTGGAGATTTTGAAGTAGATGAAATAACTAAAGAGAGGGTGTGAAGTGAGAGCTTTCTGATCCCTAAGAAAGGGGCAGAGGATAATCAATCAATTAGAAAGTATGAAAAAGATGCTCTAAGAAAGCAGCAGGAAAGCCAGGAGGTGGAACTTGCAGGTAGTCAGGAGCTTATATAGCGGCAGAGAATGTGAGGCAAGGTGGTCTGGAAAGAGGCCATGGGTGTGGGGAGCCCAGAGAACATGGGCCACCACAATGATAACAGCTTCTGCATAACTGTTAGGCAGAAGTCCAAAGGTGCCCTGGCAGTTTGAGGATGGAGCGAGACCATGGTTCCTCTCTGGGCAGGAAGGGAAGGACAGTGGCTGGTGGGTGGAAAGAAGCGGGGAGCCTTCAGAATGAAGGCAATTGATGGGAGGTACCAGAGAAAGACAGGAGCTGTTTCCTGGAGAAAGAAAGAATGGAAACAGAGCAGAGCAAAAGAGCTAAGAGGCAGGAGAAGATACAGGAGTCTAGATGGCAGGGAGGTGGCAGAACTGTCAACTTTTCTCTCTGTATCTTCTCAGGGGCCTTTTGATAAGACGAGAAGCATGAAAGGAGGTGGCTTAAAGAGTGAGGTTCCCCAATGGCCACTATAGCAAAAGGTCGTGAGGAGAAAGGGAAATTTGCTGAGTCCACAGAAGGAAGAAAGATAAAAGGCTGTATGTATGAAAACTACAGCTAGATACATACATATAGACATAGATATATATACATGCATAAAGAGACAGAGATAGATACATACATACATAGATATACAGATATAGATACATACATACCTATAGAGATATAGAGACAGATCAATCAATAGATATAGATATGAGATAGAGACATACATACATGTATACATATATACATATAGAGATAGATAGAGATAGCTAATACACTAAAAATATACTAAAATGCAGAAATATCGGAGTATAGCTATCTCTGGGGGGGTGGGATCACAGGTTTCTAATAATGTTCTATAATTCCTAATTTTTCTATAAGGGGTTACTTTATTAGCAAGATAAAACAGTCCAATTCTATGTTTAGAGATAACTGGGCACAAAACCAAAACAAAATGCTGAGCAGTTTGGAGGATCCAACAGAGACTAAAACTACACATTTGTCGTAGAGCCAGTCAGCAGGTTTCTATGGCTTTTTTCAGCTACCCTCAGCAGTCCAACAGTGATGAACTTGGAATAATAACTCCACCATGACTGCACATTTCTGAGACACTCATCATTTCAGTTACTTTCCAAGGCTCACACTGTTGTCATGCCAACTCTCAAAGAAAACTGAGGCCTGGGTTAATGAATCTGCTTAATCCTAATTAATTAAAAGGCAGAGCCAAGTAGGTCCAACCCCAACACCATGCCCTTTAACCCTACCAGACAGACAGGGAAGGAGAGGATGGAGGGAGTGAGGTCAAGGGAGAGACTGAACCTGGGAGGAGGGAGAGGTCAAGCCTGAAGATACAGCGGGATTGAGGGAGAGATAAAGGTGGAAGAGAATGGAGAACACAGAGATGCCAGAATTCCTGATTCAAGACTACAGAGCAGCGTCCTGTGTTTCTGGGGTATCTGATTGTTCTCATGGTTCAAAATGAAGTATATAAAGCCTTTATCTGTATTTCAAGCCTAATTAATATATTTATGTTGTATTCATGCTTATAGTCATGCTTAGTTTTCTTAAAATACTATCATTATTACAGGACTTCCTAAAGTCACCCCTACTGTTTATCAAGTCCAAACCAGTACAGTATATACTAACACAATATTGTAAAGCAACTATACTCCAATAAAAAAAATAGAGCTTAAAAAAATCATTTATTTAAGATACACTCAGGTTTAAGTCGAGTCTTCAGTTCTTCATTTATTTCTATACAAGCCTTTTCTCCCTCGGGACTCACACTGGATAGAGGTTCTCCATGGTGGGGAGAGACTAACGCTAGGCAAGCACCATGGGAACTGGGGTAACTCATCGGTTGATTAGAGCAGAATAAATGGGGGCGCTCTGGGCATGGCTCCTTGCCCTCTCTCCTTTGAAGCCAGTTTCTGAAGCCTGCAGTTTCCCAGTGCTGCTGTGGCTGGGAGGAGCATGAGGAAACCATGAAACATGCCTGCAATTCAAAGACATATTCTCAATGCCAGGTCTCACCAGTAATAAACCTGATATTTTTATTTCTACCCCGTTGATTTTATTTCTTTCTCAATTGGTTTCAAGAGGGGAAAGGGGGATGTTTTACTGACCTCTTAATCCCTTGGTAATATCTGAACCACCAATTTAGCACGGCTCATACATTTCCTTACATCATTACTCAGTGTGTGTGTGTATGTGGGGGGGTGCATTGCTTTTATCCTCACTATTACTTTCTCTTCTCTGTTTCCTCTCTTCCTTAAAATATGCCTTTTTCCTTATTGCTCAAAGTGATATTTAAGAAGTCAACTTGGGGAGAAAATCTGTGCAAATGCAAATGGACTCAATACACAATCCTAAAGAACTCTTGGCCACTGTCCTAGAAATGATAATCCTGTATTTACTCAACATCTCCCCAAGAGCCCGGGCTCTGGGGTTAGATCACATGTCATGATTTCATCACCTATAAGTCAGGAAACTTGAAACATCTACCTCTATTTGGATGCCTCCAACTGCAAGCCACATTAAACCTATCTCCACTGGCTTGTTACATAATTAGGAAAATGATATCCTTTGGTAGACTGTGCTGTTGCTCCCAATTTTTCACCCCTCAGTGCATCCATATCCTTCGTCATATGACTCTGCAGAGACTTTCACCAGGCTTCACCTGTCAATGGATGGTGGGCTTGGCCATGGCTTGTTTTGGCCAGTGTGACACTAGGGACTTGGCATAAGCAAAGACGTGAAATGTGTTTGCATGGCTGGGCTTGCTCCCAGGCACTTCTGTCCTCACGTGCCCCAGCAAGTACACTTGCCCAGAGGATGAAAGATACATGGTGTAACTCTGGACCAAATTTGCTGATTGAAGCCAAACCCATCTAAGCACAGTCCAGATCAGTCAATACCCAGAGGACCTGTAGACATGCAAAGCTGAAATAATGATTGTGGTTTTGAGCCACTGCACTTCAGCATTTAAAAAAATTGAAATATAGTTAATTTACCATGTTGTGTTAGTTTGTATAGCAAAGTGATTCAGTTATAAATATATATATATATATATATATTCTTTTTCAGATTATTTTCCATTATAGGTTATTATAAGACACTGAGTACAGTTCCCTGTGCTATACAGTAGGTCCTTGTTGATTATTTTATATATAGTAGTGTGTATACGTTAATCCCAAATTCCTAATTTATCCTTCACCCCCACCTTTCCCCTTTGGTAACCATAAATTTGTTTTCTATGTCTGTGAGTCTACTTCTGTTTTGTAAATAAGTTCATTAGTATCATTTTTTAGATTCCACATATAAGTGACACCATATGATATTTGTCTTTCTCTGACTTAGTTCATTTAGTGCGAGTTCATTTAATGCGATAATCTCTAGGTCCATCCATGTTGCTGCAAATGGCATTATTTCATTCTTTTTTATAGAGCTGCTACTGCATTTTAGGCAGATTGTTATGCAGCATAATAGTGGCAAAAGCTAACTGATACATCTCCAAAAGAAGCCTTGAAGTAGGACTGCTTCAAAATTTTTTCATTTAGTGGCTCAATGATATCATGAAAAAACCTGAGATCATTTTTTCCCATAAGTTGCCTCAGGCTAGCATCCCTTGGTTGCAATATGGCCATGGAGAGCCAGACATCACACCACATATGACACACAACAGCTTCCGGTACAGTATGGTATCTTCTTCGTGACTCATGTTAAAAAGACAGACAAATTTCCCAGGTCGCCCATCAGACTGTTCACCTCTCTGGTCAAAACTGGATTATGTGGTCACCATCGAACCAAACACCAGCAAGGGGAATGGGGTGCCATTACTTCAGAATTTATACTTGAGGTGAAGACAGAGTTTCTTCATCCAAGGGGATGATATGAACAAAACTGGGATTCTATGAACAAATTAGAAGGGGAGGGAGATGCTGCTGGGTAGGAGCCAACAATGACACCTTCACATAGATATTGTGAGAATAATACATGCTGAATGCTTAGAAAAGTAGCTTGCACAAAGTAAGCACATACTACAAGCCATTTTTAGTCCTTTCGTTAATTCTAACAATGAAATATGAGATAGAGAGGGCACGTAAAGACTAGACATATAGTAAAGGGAGCTATAATGGGCAAGAGAGCTTGTGTAATCCTTGAGTTGCACTGACTGCCTTGACAACCAGCTGCCTTACAGTCCTACATTTCGTGCTGTACAATTTGAAATACAGTCACAAGACACCAGGGGATATATGCATCAAAAAGCATGTTACTTTTGATACATGTATCTGTGTGTGTGTGTGTGTGTGTGTGTGTGTGTGTGTGTGTGTGTGTGCGCGCTGGTAGGTACACACATATGGAATACATATTTATATATAATATTATATATTTTATATATAAATATTAAGTACCTTCCAAAGAAACCTGTGACATGCTTTTGTGACTTAATGTACACAAAGCATATATTATATGTATACATAAATACATATAAATTAATATATATTATATAATAAAATATACAAGTATATATGCTTATAAAAATTAATATATATAATTATATATAACAATATAATACTGTATATAAGTTAATATATATTATAATATACAGTAAAATAATAAAGTATATATGCTTATATAAAGTAGCATATAATATAATAATACATAATATAATATTGTATATAGGAGATCAGCTCGGTGCTTTGTGACCACCTAGAGGGGTGGGATAGGGAGGGTGGGAGGGAGGGAGACACAAGAGGGAAGAGATATGGGAACATATGTATATGTATAACTGACTCACTTTGTTATAAAGCGGAAACTCACACACCATTGTAAACCAATTATACTCCAATAAAGATGTAAAAAAAAACACTGTATATAAATTAATATAATATAATAATATAATATACAAGTATATATGCTTATATACAATTTTAATGTACAATATAGATTATCATATTTTATACTATTTAATACTTTATGTTTATAATATGTATAATATTTTATATGTATATACATACATATTCATTTATATATAAATGTTGTATATTATATAAATATGTGTTTATACATATAAATACATACATATATACATGTAAATATATAAATATAGATTTATGCATATATCAGTTTTTTTTTTTTTTGTGGTACGCGGGCCTCTCACTGCTGTGGCCTCTCCCGTTGCGGAGAACAGGCTCCGGACGCGCAGGCTCAGCGGCCATGGCTCACAAGCCCAGCCGCTCTGTGGCATGCGGGATCTTCCCGGACTGGGGCAAGAACCCGTGTCCCCTGCATCGGCAGGCGGACTCTCAACCACTGTGCCACCAGGGAAGCCCCATATATCAGTTTTTTTAAAGCTACTTACAGGTTGCTTTGGAAGGTTTTCTTAATTTCACAGTGGAAGTAATCACAGATGCGAATTGATGCTTAATTCTGCTCTTTATTGATAGTTCTCAAAATCCAAACATGAAGTTAATACATGAAATTAATATCATCAGCGGCTAGTTTAGTTGTCATACTGGTGAAGAAGTAAGGCCCTGGGAGTAAAAGACTCTGTTCTGAGCTGCTGTTCTCATAGCCATATTAATTCAGCAACTGTACAGGTATACTCTCCTAGTTCACCACGGCACCTGTCTGCAGGGAAGACAAATCCCATCACCCCCCGGAGCACCTGTGTGGACAAACTACAGAGCACAGAGCCAACCCACGTGCAAGATGTCCAGGGGCCCAACTCCTGAATCAAAGCAACCCCGGTCTCCTTGCGTTCAGAACATCTCCTGGCTGATTCTGAGCCCCTAGGGGAGACCCCACACAGCCCCCCACAGAGCAAGCTTGGTGCTTGGAGGAGTCTGGCCAGGACCAAGCCACATGCACAGAGGAAACTGGGGCTGGGGCTGGAAAGGAGCCCAGAGTGAAACCAAGAGGAAACAGAGCCACTCTGGGTGGAGAGAACTCTGACCACAAAGGCATCAGGGAGAATGCTGGGCTGTGAACAGGCACAGGGGCAAGGCCGCCACGGGCACCACTGTCCCAGCAAGTAGCTTCGTGTGGCCAGGTGGAAATCAACCAAGCCAGGTGAACCGTGCCTGAGGATGCAAGGCATCGGCCAGCCGGAGCCGCACAGGAGAATGAAAATCAGGTGCAAAGGGGTAGTGGCCCCAGCGGTGACCAAGAACAGGCCATGTCCAGCCTTATCCTCAGAGATGTATCCCGCTGTGGTCTTGCCATTTGGCTGGTGTCCTGCTTAGAAAGGCAGCGAAGGACTGATTCAATGCTGGAGGTAAAGGCCTGTACTTCTCAAACTAGGGTGCCAGCCAAGTTGCCCCTGTGCCTTCCTCACTCACTTCTCACACCTGCACAGCTTGAGTCTGGCCTCCTATGTGCTCCTCCACAGAGATCATGAACTCCACAGCCCCAAGTCCACAGAGTGAGTTTCTGTTTTTCCCTCACTGGTCTTCTCGGATGCATTTTACTGCTGCCCACACTCTCCGTAGTATCAGGTCTCCATCAGGCTCTGCGACCTCTCTCCACTACCTCTCTGCCTCTTCTCAGAGACCTCATCTCTCTAAGTGCCCTTAAAGATGGATGTTGCCCAAATACATTGCGTCCTCAATGCTGTGCTTGGATCATCAGTTCAGGACCCCACAATACCCCGTATTAACAGACACTTATAACAAGTCCACACTGACCTCTTCCGAGAGTTGGGCTTCCCATCCCCAGTAGACACGAAGATACATATTTGGATGAGCTAGATACACTTAAAACACAACCTCACCAGAAATGAAGCCACTGCTTGCCCTGCTGAGTTAACTATTTTCATTAGTTAACTATTTTCGTTAGTGGGATACCACTTGCTTCAACCACAGTTTCAAACAACTAATTCCCATGAATTTTCCCCTTTTCATTTAATCCAATCAAGTCCTTCCCTTCCGTACTTCCTCTGCGCAGGCCCCTGCCATTTTCGCCTGGACCACTCCCAGAGCATTCCAATTCACTGCCTGAAACAACATCCACCCTCCACACCATGTCACCATGAGCTTTCTCAAACAATAGTTGAACCCTTTCACAGTTCCTTATTGACCAAGCTCTACATCTGTACCTGCTGCAAGTTTCTGAAAACCCACCTTCTTTTCCAACTGGAAACCTTCACTTGTACTCTGCCTTCTGCAGGAATGGCTCCTGGCTTAACTCTGCATAGCTAACTCCCGTATCTCCTGTGTGCCCCAGCACCTCTTCAAGATCATTCCTAAATCTCCAGTTCAGTTAGGACCCTGTTGTTACCTCTGGCAGCCCATGAGTTTTGGACCCCTTTCCCAGCTGGTGATTATACAGGGCACTTTGAATGATGCAGGTACCTCAGCTCCCACTGTCCACGCTGCTGGACACCCAGTCTGTTCCTTGGCTTTGTTACCTCCCAATCGTCCTGAAGCAGCCCAGCATCTTCACCCCCAGGACTGTTTTCCCAAAATCCCAGGTTGGACTCAAGGGCCTCTTTCCTTTCACTTTTCTAGAAACCAGGAAACATCCTATGCATATCTCGATTATTGCATTTGGCACGTCCTTTGAACTCATCTGTTTGAGGAGTCCCTGAACTGTGAATTCCTCCAGGAAGTAACTGTGTATTCTTCCTTTTAGGAAGCTAGACCTAGCACAGTGGTCAAAAAATGTTTGTTGGACTCAAATGATACTCATGGGAGCAGCAGTCCTCAGTTTCATATCATATTTTGGTGGTGGCCCAGGCATGTCACTGGTTACAAGATGAACCCTGGAAGAATCCCACATTCTCAGATGCCTGCAGAAAAGCTCCAGGTTAGACCTTCAAGTCACAAATGTCTTCTTGGTGTCTGGCACACAATTTGTCTGACACACAATTTTCCCCTCTGCTAAAATAACTAATTCTGCCCAACAAAGAGGACAGGGCATCAGGCACATCATACTCTCCAGGATGAAGGCACTTCAGGAGGGGTCACATCAGATAAGGGTCAGGTGGGGGGATACACCTGAGGTGTGAAGGTTAGGAAAGGATTGCTTCAATCAAATCAGCATTCCCAGAGATTGATAAATCTGAATTAGTGTTGAGTAGGTGGTGCTTGCAGCTCCAAGGATGGGGGGTGGGGGGTGGTTATAGGTGTCATAGATAGTATATGCTGGTAGAAGAAGAGAGCTGAAATGGAAATGGTATAGATTCCTTTTTCATTAAAGCTCCCCTCTCCCACTGTTTCCAGAATGTAGCCACAGTATTAATAGTGATCTCATTTATTGGTTATGAGCCATTTACATATATTATCTTTAATTTTTATAACACTCTGCAAGGCGAGCCTTATTATTATCCTCATTTGCAGAAGAGAAAACCAACTATGACGGTCACATAATTTGCTCAGGGTGGCCCAGTCGGTCACCACCAGAGCCAGAATTGAACCCCACTCTCCAAACTTCCTGTTCTTTCTGTTCCAAGATGCTCCCCATTCACAAAGTCTGAATGGCTACAGCATCCATGTGCAGAGCGGAAGGAACTGTGGCCATAATTTTTTCTCAAAGCAAAGGAGGGACATGGTCCCAGTGTATTTCAAAGTTAAGTGTGAAGATGTGGCTAGGAATCTACCCTAATCATATTCAGACAAGCAGCACAATAGGCCACAGTAACTAAAAACAAACACAGATACAGAAAACAACTCAAATGCCATCCCACACTACTCACAAGGCAAGAAAGACTTTGGGATAGGAAAACAAATGTAAATATTCAAGTTTAATGAATATTCCTGTGATGAAAAGAGAGCACTTTCAGAAAGTAAAACTGACCTCTACTGGGCTAAGGGCACATATAGGAATGATGCTGAAACACGGCAAAACCAAGAAAGAGGCAACAACAAGTTCACTGCCAAATTCCTGCAAAGCCTCAATCAGTCCAAGTAAGTAGTGGCCATAATATAAACTTTTATCTTTTATGTCAACAAACTGCCTTTAATAACTACAAATGCCTCATGACTTGCCTCCTTCTAATCTTTCTTGAGACTTGGAGTACGTAATGAGGTCTATGACATTAGGACTCTTTAAAGCGTTTTATTGAGGTATAACTGACATAACAATAAAAATGAACAGTTTGATGAGTTTTGGCATATATATATCATATATATCATATATATATATATGTATATATTGACCATAAAATTATCACTACAGTCAAGTTAATGACCTTATCTAAAATCTCCAAGTGCTTCCTCATCCCCCTTTGTAATAACCCTGCTCCCACCCTGTATCCAGTTTCCCATGATGGTTACATTTCGCAAAACTATAATTTCACAACCTGGATATTGACACTTATACAGTCAAGATCATTTAGCATCTTTACTTAAATAACTCCCAGTATACATCCAGTCTACCTTACTTTCATCACACAAGGATGTCTCACATCAAGCCCTTTGATAGTTTTCCATGCCTCAATCCCCCCACCCCTCTGTCATTCAGTAATCTGTTCTCCAAATCTATAATTTTGTCATATAAAGAATATTATATAAACAGATTCATGCAATATATAATCTTTTGAGATAAACATTTTTCACTCAGACTGATTCCCATGAGATCCATCCAAGATATGCATATGTCAGTCGCTTCCTCCTTTTTATTGCTAAGTAGCATTCCAAAGTATGGTTACATCAGAATTTATTTAGCCATACTCTCACTGAAGTGCATTTAGGTTGTTTCTACTTTTTAAAGCTATGATGAATAAAGCTGCTATGAACTGGTTTCTTTGTGAACATAATTTTTAATTCCTCTGAAATAAATGCCCCTAAATGCAATTGCTGGGTCATATGGTAAGTGCATGTTTAGTTATTATTATAAGAAACTTCAAAATTATTTTACAGAGTGGCTATATCATTTTACATTCCCACCGGCAATGTACGTGTGATCCAGTTTCTCCATATCCTTGCTAGCATTTACAGTTATCATTATTTTTCATTTTAGCCATTCTTATAGGTGTAGTGGTATCTCATTTTGGTTTTCATTTACCTTTTCCTAATGGCTAACATTGCTGAACATCTTTTCATGGGCTGACTTGCAACCTATATATCCTCTTCAGTGAAATGTCTGTACATGTCTTTTGCCCATTCTGTAATGAGGTTTTTTATTACACACACACACACACACACACACACACATCTTTTGCTAGATATTTGAATAGCAATGTTTTTCTCTTGGTCTATAGTTTATAATTTCATCCTCTTCACAAAGTCTTTCATAGAGCAAAATTTTGAATTTTGATGAGGTCCAATTTATCATTTTTTTTCCTTTTATGGATTGCACTTTGGTTTCAAATATAAGAACTTTTTGTCTAGCTCTGTCTCTGAAGACTTTCCCCTTTGCTTTTTTTTCTAAAGTTTTACAGTTTCACATTTAAGTCTGTGAATGTGAAATGTGAGATACTGTTTGTAGAAGGCATGATATTTAAGCAGATTTTTTTAAGTTTATGGATATTCAATTGCTCCAGCACCATTTGTTGAAAAAAGCTGTCAATCTTCCATTGAATGGTTTTTGTACCTTTGTGAAGAAAGTCGGGCACATTTGTGTGGGTCTGTTTCTGGGTTCTCTACTCTGTCAAAGATCTGTGTGTTAATTCCTCTGCCAATACCACACAATCATGATTACTGTAGTGTGTGGCAGGCCTTAATATTGGGTAAAGTAATTCTACCACATTATTTTCTTTTTAAAGAAAGGCCTGTGCATTTCCATATAAATTTTATTATAAATTTATCTATGTCCACAAAATACCTTGCTGATAGGAAATGTTTTAAACCTATAGAATAATTTGAATGGAGTTTACATAGTCACTGTGTTAACTAATTCATGAAGACAGTATGTCTTACCATTTATTTGGATCATCTTTGGTTTCTTTCATCAGCATTTTGGAACTTTCAGCTACAGATCCTGTATGTGTTTTGTTAAGCTATACATATTCTGCTTTTTTTTGAGTAATGAAATCCAAATGATATTCTGATTTTATTTGCAGTTTCCATGTTAGTTAATATACAGAAATGAGATTGATTTTGGATGTTGTATCCTGTGACTTGCCAAACTCACTTATTAGTTGTAACAGAATTTTTATAGATTCCTTGGGATCTTCTACATATACAATCATGTCATTTTCAAATGGTGACAGTTTTATTTTGTCCTTTCCAACCTGTATGACTTTTCTTTCCTTTTGTTATTTTATTGCAGTGGCTAGAACTTTCAATAGTATGTTATAAAAGAGTAGTAGGACTAGATATCTTTGACTTGTTCCCAATCTTAATAGGAAATCATTCAGTCTTTTACCTTTAAATATGAAGTAACCTGTAGGTATTTTGTAGATGCACTTTATCAAGTTAAGAAGTTTCCCCTTGATTCCTAGTTGGCTGAAAGATTTTATCATGAATGAGTGTAGAATTTTGTCAAATGATTTTTTTAACATCATATTATATGATGTTATGACTTTTCTTCTATACCCTGTTGATATGGCAGATTACATTGATTTATTTTTGAATATTAAACCAGCCTCGCATAGTAGGAATAAACCCTACTTCATCATGGTGTCTAATCTTTTTTATATATTGCTGGATTAAATTGGCTAATATTTTCTTGAGAATTTTACATGAGAGTTCATGAGAGATATTGGTGTCTAATTTTCCATTTCTCTCTCTCTCTCTCTCTCTATCTCACACACACACAAACACACACACACACACACACTTTTTCTGGTTTGGGTATCAAGTCAATACTACTCTCATAAAATGAGTTGGGAATGAATTAGATATGTTCCCTCCTCTTCTATTTTCTGGAAGAGATTGTATAGAAGCGATGTTAAATTTTCTTTAAAGTTTGGTAGAATCCTCCAACGAAAGCATCTGGACCTGACAATTGAGGGGTGTACTCTTTACTACATATTAAGTTTCGTTAGTATTTATAGGAGTATTGGGTTGTATATTTCACTTCAGCTGAGTTTTGGTAGTTTCTGGTTTTCAAGGAAAGTAAAGTTGCTTGTATTATTCCTTTATCATCCTTTTAATAGTAGCAGGATCTATAGTGATATTTCCTTTTCATTTATGATATTGATGGTGTGTGCCTTCTCCTTTGTATGTTGGTCAGTCCTGTTTATCAATTTAATTGATTTTTTCAAAGAAATATCTTTCTATTTCATTGATTTTTCTCTATTTCTTGTTCTCTATTTCATTGGTTTTTGCTCTTACCTTTATTATTCCTTTCCTTTTGCTTGTTTTGGGTTTATTTTTACTTTTTTTTTTAGTTTCCTGAAGTAGGAACTTACATGCTTTTGTGACGTAAGCATTTAGTGCTATAAATTTCATTCTTAACACTGCTTTAGCTGCCTCCTACATATGTCAATATATTGTTTCATTTTTATTCAGTTCTATGCTTTATATTTCTTTTGAGACTTTCTTTTTGACCCATGGATTATTTAGAAGTATGCTGATAAATTTACAATTTGAAGATTTCCCCATTATTGTTATTGGTTTCTAGTTTGTGGTCAGAGAACATACTCCGTATGATTTCAATTCTTTTAACTTTGCTGAGGTTTGTTTTATGACCAAGAATATGATCTATCTTGTTGAATGTTCTGTAGGCACTAGAAAAGAGTGAGCATTCTACTTTTTCTAGGTGGAATGTTGTATATATGACAACAACCATGATCATGTTGTTCAGTTCTTCTGTATCCTTGCCAATTCTCTGTCTAGTAGTTCTACCAACTATTGAGAGTGAGGTGTTGAAGTCCCCAGCAATAATTGTGGATTTGTCTATTTCTCCTTTTTGTTCTGTCATTTTCTGCTTCTTATATTTGAGGCACACACATTTAAGAGTGTTGCATCTTTCTGGAGGATTGATTTTCTAATAGCCTTCTTTGTTTCCGATAGTTTCTTTCCTCTAAAGTATACTTTTTATTATATTAGTATAGCAAATCCTGTTTTCTTTCTTTATTAATGTCTGCATCATATATCTTTTCCATCCTTTTACTTTCAACCTAGCAATGTAACTGTATATAGGAAACTGTGAGTTTCCTGTATAGAGCATATTATTGAACCATATATTTTTAAAATCCATCCTGTCAATTTCTGTCTTTTAATTGGTTTATTCAGACAATTTACATTTAAAGTAATTATTGATATGTTAGAGCTTAAGTCTGCCATTTTATTATTTGTTTTCTGTTTCCTGTTTCTCTTTTTTTATTCTCCTTTGAGTTATTTGAATTTTTCTAGGATTCTATATTGATTTATTTATAACATTCTTGAGAATATCACTTTGTATTATTTTGCTAGTAGTCGTTCTAGATATTAATATGTAAATGGAACTCATCACAGCCTACTGGTGTCAACATTTTACCACCTCAGGCTGAGTGCAGAAACTTCAGTTTCATTTAGGTGCCATTATTCTCCCACTTTTAAAATATAATTTTCTTCAGTGTTTCCTCTATATACATTGAGCATCATATCAAATGATTTATATTTTTTTGCTTCAGCTATCTAATATGATTTAAGATAGTAATGACAGATGGGATAGTCTATGTTCTCTTCCTTCTGAATTTCTATGACTTGTGTTATCATTTCCTTTTTATTTCAAGAATTTCCTTTAATCATTCTCAAAGGCTAGGTTTGCTAGCAACATATTCTCTTTGTTTTACTTGGTCTAAGAATGCATTTATTTCTCCTTCACTACTAAAGGATATTTTCACTGGGTATAAAATTCACAGTTGACAGTTTTTCTTTCAGTACCTAAAAACTGTTGTACCACTTCCTACTGGCCTACAGGGTTTCATATAAGAAATTTACTGTCATTCAAATTGGTGTTCCCTTATAAGTAAGATGACATTTCTCTCCAGCTGCTTCAAGATTTATTTATTATCTCTAGTTTTCAGAAGTTTAATTATGATGTGTTTTAGCCTGGATTTCTTTGGGATTGTTCTATTTGGAGTTGACTTAGCTTCTTGAATATATACATTTATACCTTTTGCCAAATTTGGGAAGTTACAGCCATTATGTCATCAAATACGTTTCACTTTCTCTCCTCTCCTCTTTTGCAATTCCAATGATATGAATGTCAGTTCCTTTGTCATTGTTTCACAGGTCCCTGAGATGCTGCTCCATCTTTTTTCTAGTATAGTTTCTCTTTGTTGCTAAAGCTAGGTAAGTTCTGTTGAATTATCCTTGGATTCACTGATTCTATCTTTGTCATTCCCACTCTACTACTGAGCCATCTAGCAAGTCTTTACATTTCAGTTATTATATTTGCCATTTCTGTAATTTCTATATTTTAATCATGTGTTTCTTTGGTTAGCCTGTCTATTTTCTCATTTGTTTTAGAGTGTCTGTCATTGCTCCCTGAAGCACTCTTATGATAGCTGCTCTAAAATCCTTTTTGGTTCATCTCACTATTTTATCCGTCTCACTATTGGCAACTGTTGATTGTCTTTTCTCACTTAAGTTGTGATTGTCCTGGTTCTCAGAATGATGAGTGATTTTTCCATTATATCCTGGATATTTAGTGCATTATGTTGGGAGACTCTGGATCCCATCTAATCTTTTTTAGCAGGTAGTCCCCATGTACACATATAGCTTGAAGCCCAGGTGGGTGTGAATGTTCAGGTTCCCACTGGCCCCACCTACAGCATCCCAACAAAGGTACTGAGTCACACTGCCTCATCAAGAGTGGATCATGGTAGATGTTCAGCTCCCTCCTTGGTCCCACTAAAACCTTCCTGGGGGAAGGGGGAAATGGAGTCATACCACCTCATCACTTCTTAGTTGGGGTGTAAAATCAGAGTCCTGCTAGGACCCAATGACACTAGGTAGAGGGAAAGCAGAGGGCTCCTCAGTCTGCTTTATTGCTATAGGGTGGATGTGGAAGCCTCAGCTCTCTAAGCTGAGAGCTTAGGGGCCACACTGGCACAGTGTGGGGAAGAACAAGCAACAGAGTGGCTACTAGCCTTTACTCCCATGATCTTGTTCTGTCTCATTGATGGTCTCTAGCAGCCCAGTCTCTTCCTTCTACCTTTCAGAGCCTTCCTAGGTGTCTTACAACCAGAGACTTTTAGTTGTGATGGGGAGAACCTGAGAGGAATGGGGCTGCTCCATCTTGGTCAGAACCAGAAGCCCTATTAATAACTGTTTTAATGTACTTGTTTGCTGATTCTAACATCTGTCTCAATTTTGATGGATCAGTTTCTGTCCTTATTGCAGCTCTTATTATCAGGCTTTTGTCTTATTAAACTGATTGGATTCCAGACATTACAAATTTTAGCTTGCTGGGTGCTGGGCATTTTTGCTTTCCTATAAATATTCTTGAGCTTTGTTTTGGAATGCTGTTTAGTTATTTGGAAAAAGTTTGAGGCTTCTGGATCTTGCTTTTATTATTTACTAGATGAGACCAGAGTTGGGTTCATTCTGTGGCTAACCCAGTCAACACTGTTGAAAGTGAAAGCCTCATCGACTTGATAGTACCGTTCCTGACACCCCATAAGTCATGAGGTTTCCAGTCTGGCTGTACGAACAGGCAGCTCCCAGCCCTAAGTGAGTTGGGAGGCTCCTTTTAGGCTATTCCTCCTCCAGCCTCAGGTAGTTTCCTCACATGCATGCACTATTCTGAACACTCTGTTGAATGTTTGAGGGGGATCTTCTGTAGATTTCTGGGCTTCTCTCTGTGCAGCTCTCTCCTCACTGGTACCATGTCTTGCGAACTCTAGTCACCTTGGTCTCCTGCCCATTCTGCCTCCAGGCTCTACCTGGGCTCCCATCCCTGCGTCAAATCCTGCAGGCTCCCAAGACAGCAAGCTGGGGCAACTACAGGGCTCCCTCCTTTGCTTCTCATCTCTCGGGATCACAGTCTTCTATTGTTTGACGTCCAGTGTCTTGACTTCAAAATATTGTCTTACGTATTTTATTTTTTGGTTTTTGTGGTAATGAAGGACACAAAAATATTTATTTCAGATGGAATGGTAAATCTTATCCTTGTTACCCCATCTTGTCTATAACCAGAATCATTATAATTTAATTATGTTTTTCCTATTTTTAGCAGATTCTGCATTTTCTCCAAACAGTTCTCTATTTTCCATCTGATCTGACTCCCATTATCACCTGTGAGGCTGGTTAAGCAAGTGTTTCACAAATGGACCATGCCATGTCTTGCCCCCCATTTCACAGTCCTAAGGGGGCAGTCTTCACTTTCCTGCCCAGAACACAGTCATCATCAATGCTGTCTCTGTACTGTTTGATCACTGTTTATAAAATGTAAGTAACTGTTTTATACTTTTTATACTTTTCCTCAATCCTCTAACTGGATCTTAGTATTTCCAAGTTTTTCACCAAGTGACTTACTCATTAATTTATCCTGCTAGGCTCACGTGAGCACTCATTGCACTCATTTTGTCTTTCAAGTGTATATTATAGACGAACAACAAAAGGCACTCTCTACAGTAAGTCCTATATTTCTAGGTATGGAAGTTACCCTGTTTAGAGGAAACTAAGCATCTCTAGGAGAGAAGAGTTGGGAGAGGACTGGCTGGTCTACCCCATTCCCTCACATGCCCCACATAAATGGACAAGCTGATAATCACATTTCCATAATCATCTATTTACTTCAGTCAAACACACTATTTAACATTCTGTTTAGTACTAACGATCTGAAATCACCTGGCTTATTTATTCAAGTCATTTATTACTGGCCAATTTATATTAGGCCAAATATGTACACTATCCCTTGAATTTGGAATTATATGATTATCTCTGAAAATCACTACTCAACTTATTTGGGTGTTGAGTAAACACAACCATTCTCAGCTTGCTTTTTCTTTTTGAAATAATTGTTTTCAATCTTTATGTATTCTTTTTTTTAACATCTTTACTGGAGTATAATTGCTTTACAATGGTGTGTTAGTTTCTGCTTTATAACAAAGTGAATCAGTTATACATATACATATGTTCCCATATCTCTTCCCTCTTGCGTCTCCCTCCCTCCCATTCTCCTTTTCCCACCCCTCTAGTGGTCACAAAGCACCGAGCTGATCTCCCTTTGCTATGCAGCTGCTTCCCACTAGTTATCTATTTTACATTTGGTAGGGTATATAGGTCCATGCCACTCTCTCACTTTGTCCCAGCTTACCCTTTCCCCTCCCCATGTCCTCAAGTCCACTTTCTAGTAGGTCTGTGCCTTTATTCCCATCCTGCCCCTAGGTTCTTCAAGACCTTTGTTTTTTTTTTTAGATTCCATATATATTAGTTAGCATACGGTATTGTTTTTCTCTTTCTGACTTACTTCACTCTGTATGACACACTCTAGGTCTATCCACCTCACTACAAATAACTCAATTTCATTTCTTTTTATGGCTGAGTAATATTCCATTGTATTCATGTGCCACATCTTCTTTATCCATTCATCTGTCAATGGACACTTAGGTTGCTTCCATGTCCTGGATATTGTAAATAGAGCTGCAATGAACATTGTGGTACATGATTCTTTTTGAATTATGGTTTTCTCTGGGTATATGCCCAGTAGTGGGATTGCTGGGTCATATGGTAGTTCTATTTTTAGTTTTTTAAGGACTCTCCATACTGTTCTCCATAGTGGCTGTATCAATTTACATTCCCACCAACAGTGCAAGAGGGTTCCCTTTTCTCCACACCCTCTCCAGCATTTATTGTTTATAGATTTTTTGATGATGGCCATTCTGACCGGTGTGAGGTGATACATCATTGTAGTTTTGATTTGCATTTCTCTAATGATTAATGATGTTGAGCATTCTTTCATCTGTTTGTTGGCAATCTGTATATCTTCTTTGGAGAAATGTCTATTTGGGACTTCTGCCCATTTTTGGATTGGGTTGTTTGTTTTGTTGATATTGAGCTGCATGAGCTGTTTGTATATTTTGGACATTAATCCTTTGTCAGTTGCTTCATTTGCAAATATTTTCTCCCATCCTGAGTGTTGTCTTTTCATCTTGTTTATGGTTTCCTTTGCTGTGCAAAAGCTTGTAAGTTTTAGGTCCCATTTGTTTATTTTCATTTTTATTTCCATTTCTCTAGGAGGTGGGTCAAAAAGGATCTCGCTGTGATTTATGTCATAGTGTGTTCTATGTTTTCCTCTAAGAGTTTTACAGTGTCTGGCCTTATATTTAGGTCTTTAATCCACTTTGAGTTTATGTTTGTGTATGGTGTTAGTGTTCTAATTTCATTCTTTTAAATGTAGCTGTCCAGTTTTCCCAGCACCACTTATTGAAGAGACTGTCTTTTCTGCATTGTATATCTTTGCCTCCTTTTTCATAGATTAGTTGACCACAGGTGTATGCGTTTATCTCTGGGCTTTCTACCTTGTTCCATTGATCTATGTTTCTGTTTTTGTGCCAGTACCATACTGTCTTGATTACTGTAGGTTTGTAGTATAGTCTGAAGTCAGGGAGTCTGATTCCTCCAGCTCCATTTTTCTTTCTCAGCCAAAGATTGCTTTGTCTCTTCAGGGTCTTTTGTGTTTCCATACAGATTGTGAAATTTTTTGTTCTAGTTCTGTGAAAAATGCCAGTGGTAGTTTGATAGGGATTCCACTGAATCTCCAGATTGCTTTGGGTAGTATTCAAAAGCGGGAAAACTGGAAGCAGATGAGCGTCAATTCCTTGGGATGGGAGACCTCTAACTAAGAATTCCTTCATAAGTTGGTATAGGAAAGGTAAAGAACTAAAAAGATGTTCCTTAATTCCTGTTTGTTGAGAGTGATTGCAAATATATGCAGGTTTACGGATCGTTTTTATTCACTTCTTTAGGAAGATTATGTAAGAAAGAGAATTGCAATGTGAATATTTTTGCATTATTAATTATGTAAAGATTAAGAATCTTTACATATTCTGATGTGAAAAATAATTAATAATTAGTTCTCTTTCTTACATAATCTTCCTAAAGAAGTGAATAAAAACGATCCGTAAACCTGCATATATTTGCAATCACTCTCAACAAACAGGAATTAAGGAACATCTTTTTAGTTCTTTACCTTTCCTATACCAACTTATGAAGGAATTCTTAGTTAGAGGTCTCCCATCCCAAGGAATTGACGCTCATCTGCTTCCAGTTTTCCCGCTTTCGAATTGCCAGCATACAACTGGGCAATTTTTTCCCCTCACTGCATTGGAGAGAGGGAGGTGGCGGAATCCAGAGCCCTGGAGCATCAGGTGTTATATCTAAATTTCTGTAACACACCTCATAGGTATGATTTTTTTTAATTCAATATTCAAAATAAACTTTTTTTATCAAAAAAAAAGGACGAGAGCACATCAGTGGAGACACATCCCTCCTGGTCTCATTGTGTGGAGCTCCAACCAGGAGCACATATCTGATCCATTCTGGAATCTCATTGTCAATGTTCCTACAATTGACACAATCTGTGTCACACAATCAAACGCTGTAAACCAGAGACAGGCTCGAGCTTGTCGTGGAAGGACTTGTGCTCAGCCTCTCCACTGACCCAGCCAGAAATTCAACCTGAAATGTACCCGTACCAAGTCATCATTTTCCTTGTGAATCCACAGGCGTGTGTATCTGGAGTTGGCAAGTAGAGGTCTGAAACCTATACAGGCACCTGGCCTCACTCCTCTGGGTCCCAGTGGCTCAGGCTCCCCAGGGCCCCTTGGGAGCCTCACGGGGGGAAAGCCATTCCTTGCCGAGCTGACTGTCTCCTGATGCTGGGTCCCTGTCCTGCATGGCGACTGACGTCACCTGGGAGCAGAATGACCCTGGTTCAGGTCATCACCTTCCAGGTGTCTCCAGACCTTCCCCGGGCACCTCGCCCCCTGGAGCCTCCTTCCCCCACTCTGCACCCCCCAGTTGGTATCCCACCCAGAGGTGCACACCTTGGGCACTCAGTCCCCCTCCAGGGCCCACACACGACAGCACACACCTTCCTCTGTTTTGACTGTGGAACGCCACACAACTGTCGTGGATGGAATTAGCAGGGAGTTTTTATGAAAAATGATTTTAAGAGTTAGACACAGGCTCCTTCACAAGGATGGTAAACCTGGGCAGATGCTAACCAGGGCGGGGGTAAGCAGGCCTGCGAGATCTGCATGAGGCACCTGCCGAGTGAGGGGCTCCCTGTGCTGACGTGTCTTTCCTGCTTCCATCACGAAGGCACCAAAGCTCCTTGCACGGGACTCCCTTCCATGGCCTTTGCCAAGTGTAAAACTGTTCATCTGTGTAACTGGAGCAATGTCTTTTCACTGTAACCTTCGGCCTCACTCCACTGAGCTTGTAGCTGTCAGATCCTCATGCCAAGCTTTCTGGGACACAGGCAGCCATAGCATCGCCTCAATCAGGACCCCAAATATCTTATCTGCCACACAAAACCCCAGAGGTGAAATGTTTTGGGAGGAGAAGAGAATGAATGAGATAATAAATACATTTTTTCTGATTCTATACAAATGAAAGCAGATCATTTCATTTTTATTAAATACAAAAAATAGGTTCCCCTCCTATATGCAAAAAAATAAAACAGCTGAGTCACAATGCACATAATATTTTAAGAGACTTTCATATAATATTGCTCATCTATTCATTATAAACTAAAATATTTCTGTGGATATTTAAAAATCTTCCATGAGGCAATGTTTCAGAAGACTCAAGATCATTGTTTTCAGTCTAAAACAGATATTCAGATGTTACAAAGAGGGAACTCAGAGGAGATTAAAGGGTCTGCTAATGTATAAAAATAATGAATTTAAAGTCAAGTGTTCTGTCACTTAAAACACAGGACTGAATGAACAACAAAAACATCTACAACATATATACAACTTATCTAAACACTTCAAAACAGAATCAGGAAAAAGGGTCATATTTCTTTCATCAAGTCATGGTTATTCCAAAGCACATTCTCAAACAGAATCCTTACTGCTCTGTTCAAACCACCACATGATACTCAGGAGCTCTATGGAATCCCTCAGCCTGTGTGAATTGCAGAGGATGGCTCTGTCTGTTTCCTTAGCTTCCTTCCAAAATCTCACAGCTACTTATTCGAGCAGAACCATATAGACCTTTACTTCCTCAAATATGTGTCCCTGCATCCCTTAAGTACCAAAGAACCACTTCATATAAAATCACTTTACATACCATTTCCTTTTTCAACAAAACTATCACTAGTAATACACATACACACAGACACAGACTGTAACATTTCCTAGGTTTCTACCATAGTCGATTACATTTTAACCATCTAATCTGGCTTTATAGTGGATTCTTGAAAGGATATTTAGGAACTAAAATATCTGATTCTGGAAGCTGCTTACTATCCTTTCTGGAACAATTAGACACACACCCATGAATAAAATAATCCCAGAAGACAGTCTTTGATAAGCATGTACTGAGGGCTGCCATTTACTGACCATCCATCCTGAGCTCACAAGTTCGTGGGGTGAGAGTCTTAAATATCTGAAATATTTAAGACAGACTAGGACCAGTGCTGAAGGGAGGAGCAATTCATGACTTTTTAAATGAGTTTTGAAAGGTCAGGAAAAGACAAAAACTGTGTGGGGATGGGTAGTTCAGAATGCTCCAGAGAAGAGAAATCAAGCTCAACCAGCTTGTGGGTGTTTATTCAAAGAAAATGAAAATACTAACTGGAAAAGCATCTGTACCCCCATGTGTACTGTAGCATTATTTACAATAGCCAAGACATGGAAACAATCTAAGTGTCCACTGATGTATGAATATATAAAGAAGTTGTGGTATACACACACACACACACACACCCACACACACAATGGAATCTTTTTCAGCCATAAAAAGAATGAAACCTTGCCATTTGTGACAACATGGATGAATCTTGAAAGCGTTATACTAAGTGAAATGAGTCAGGCACAGAAAGACAAATACTGTATGATCTCACTTATATGTGGAATCTAAAACAAAACAAAAAAGCTCATAGATACAGAGAGCAGACTGGTGATTGCCAAAGGCTGGGAGTGGGGGGATGAAATAGGTGAAGAGGGTCAAAAGGTGAAAACTTCCAGTTATAATAAGTCCTAAAGATGAAAAAAAACATTTTAATGAGTTTTGAAAGGTCAGCAAAAGAGAAAAACAGTGTGGACATGGGTAGTTCTGAATGCTCCAGAGAGGGGGCAGAAATCAAGCTGGATTTTGAAGTAAACGAGTTAGTGGCTCCATCATCAAGGCGCCCTTGTGCAGAGGACACACATAATTATAAGACAAGCCAGGAAGGGAAAAGTGCTCTGAGTGAGGGTGACCTGGGATAGAGGAGATGGGGGCCGAGAAGGGCATGCATCTGGGGAGAGCCGTTGGGAGCCTTCTGAAGTGGGTAGGCTGAGCCTGAAGGACAGCTGACTGTTTTGACAGAGCAGATGAGGACTGAAGGAGAAGACCAGGCAAAGCATGGGGACTGAACAAACAGAGAACATCTATTTGTCATCCACAAGCTGTCTACCTCCACATCAAGCATGAAAGTGGGGCACAAGGGAGGGGCAGGCACTACTAAAGGAAGACCTGGAGACAGGAAGACCATGCCCTCTGCTCCTGACACCTCCTCTGGTAGCTTCCATGCCTCCCCTCTACTGACTTCTTCCCTCTATCTGCAAACACCCTCAGATCCCTCCATCCAAAGATGAAGTCAGCACTCTCCCCTGGTGAGGCATCATGGTGCATCTCAGCATTTTCAGGCACACTGAGAAACTCCTAAGGAACGGAGGGGATTGGACAACTAGGGATTGGGCCTGCGTCAGTAGAAGAATCAGAAAAAGGTGCCCTGGAACTTGGTAGTAGCAGAAACAAAGATGAGAAGATGGTCCAACTGGACAGTGTAAACTACAAAGCAACAGAGGACCCTGAACCCATGCATGTCTGCAAGCCACTTGGTCAGCCTCCTGTGGAGCCTGTCAGGGAAAAGGCAACAAAATGGCAAAAAAGTGGTTACTTACATCCAGGAGAGCCAGGCAGAAATGAGTTAAGAAGAAGGTACAAATGCAATTTTTAAAGAAAATTGATGACACATAATGTAGAGAAGACATTATAATTCATTTAGCTACTAGTTTATGGAGACTTCCCCTTGACCATCTACTGCTGTAAGAGCGGTACAAACACAGCACAATGAAGACCCTCGTCGGGGGCACACAGACAATTAGAAGCAAATGAAGCATTGCAAGACATGCCAGGTGCTTCAAAGAAAAATCAAGTGGATTGAAGGAATAGAGAGTAATGGTGCAGAAGAATGCTATTTTTGATGGAATGGAGAGAAAAACTCTCTGAAAAGGAGACAATGAAGGACAGACCAGAGTGATGTGATGACGGGCTCTCAGGTGGTGCTAGAGGGGAATGTCCCAGGCAGAGAGATGAGGACAAGTCAGGGGCCCAGGTAGGCGCAGAGTTAGATGCACCAGACCAATTAAGAAGACAAGAGTCAGTGAGCCTGGAGAGAGGGCAGGAGGGTGGCAGATGCAATAGGTTAGGCCAATTGTGTGAGCTTGGGAAGCCGACATGGGCATTTACTCTGAGACGGCCATCCCTGAGAAACAGAGTAAAGGTCTGGTAGGTTGCTGGAGGGCAGGGAGGACTAAGAGGAGAGACTCATGGATCTGGATTTGAAGGTGAGGGTGAGGGTGAGGGGTAGAATTTCTACACGAGGAAGGAAAGCAGATTAGAAGAAACTGAAGAAAAAGCAGATGTAAGGGGAATTCCCAGAGACGTAAAATCCAGTGAAAGCTGTGCCCTCAGTGCCCTCAGTGCTGCCAAGAGCTGTCAGCATCTTGGAGCTTATACATTTTTGTCCACGGATTTTCTCCCACAACTGTGGAAGTGGGGATGGCAGGCTCCCCCATGGGCTGTCCTAGTATTCAGGAGCTATCTCCTTACTGGAGGAAACCAAGGCAGTAAGGGGGACAAAGCCTGAGCTCAAAACTCCAGTCTTCTTCCCAGGGCACATCCACCTGAGTCTGTGTCCCCTGGCCTGCTCTTGCAGCGCTTCGTGGATCTGGGGGAAGTCTTGCCCCTATAATGACCCATGCTCAGCCAGAGAAGGGGTTCAGAGCAAGCCACTCCGAAATGTACCCCTCTGTACCAGGGTTATTTTGAGCTGAACGCAACTAAGAAAGAGCAGACACAGCAAGAGCTCTCTGCCCTTCCTCTACTCACCCGAAACAGAACACACAGTCCCCTTTTGAAGGTGTCCACTTCCCACCACGTTCAGAACCAGAAAGAGAATCAACCTTATCGTGGGAGATGAGATGGCACCAAGAAAGTGTCTATACAAGCAACCTAGCTAGCCCTTATCTACCATTAGTGTCCCACATATTTGCCCACAACTTGCCATCCCTAGAAACCCTTTCCCTTATCTTACCCGGTAGACCTAATGGCATGTGTATGCTTATAGTATTGACTATATTCAACAGCACAGCCTGACTTTTGCAGATGAAAGTGAAATTTCTTGATTAAAATTTTTTTAAAACTCCTTGATTATGTAAGCTGTTAGACAAACTGGAATGAATGCTGCCTTTCTGAAAATAAAATCTAATCAAATGCAAAAAAAAATTCTCTACAAATTTATTGTTCTTTTGTTAAGATGCTATATGAGCCCAAATTCCAACCACCTTTTTGAGTTACTCATCACTGAGATTCGAAGCATGCACTAATATACTTCTGCTTGTTTTTCTGTTGCTAATCTGTCTTTTGCCAGGCTAATTTGCAGATCCCTAGACACTGACTCCAAGGTGGTTAGAGGAAAAATGAAAAAGAATTTTTTCTCCCTTACATTAGGTACTGCAATCTCACTCCAGCAACCCCCAGTTTTCAAACACTTAAGATTCCTACTCAAGCATTATTTGGTCATATAATTTTCCTTTCCAGAGCCTGAGATATTGTGGAAAAGTCCATGCTGAGGAAAATTCACCTACCAAGAAAATACGGCAGTGTTGTCATAAAACAATATTTTATAATGTGTTCTTGTAACAAAGGAATTATTTTATCCCTTTATTTATTATCCCCAAAGAATAATTTGATTAACTTCAAAAATAGGAGGCAATACTACACCATCTCAAAGTTTTATTCAACAGAACAATTGCTTAATAGTGAAGCATTTTATATTTATCAAAGATGAAGACCTTCGGAGCAAAAAGATCCTTTGCTTCAGCATCCTTTTAAAAGAAAATTACTGAGTCATTCAAAATCCTGCGAGAATCAGAATTCTCAAAGAGGAACCATATTCAGTATGCCCAATTAGAACATGTAGGTTAAAAGCAAATAATGATCTTTCCACGTAAAAACTAACATCCTCCAGGCAAGTATAACTTAGCAAAATTGCTCTAAATCATGCTGACTGAGTCGGCTCCAGTACCGGCTCCTACTACATCAAAATCCTAAAAGGACTTTGCAGGGCTAAAAGGAAAAAAACAAAAAGAGTAGGAGAACCATTTTCCTTTGTTCTGCATAGTGAACACTGGTATTTTCCAAACAACTCTTCATGCAACAAAAATCAGGTTATTTGAAATGATTCAATTATTTCTCAGTAATAGCATTAGAAGTATAATTAGTCTTAGTCTCTCGCTCAGTGCACTCATTTTGCAGACTGGGGAAACTGAGGCCTCAGCAACACCTTCTGGGTAGACCCCTGTTCCGCCTCTAGCCCTGGATCCTTCCACGCTGCCATCAGAGAGGGCTGGCACTCCAGAGGAAGCCTGTCTCAGGTGATCAAAGTGAGCATGCAGGATCTGTCAGCAAAGCCTGGCAAATCTGCTTACAATCTAATATCCCGCGAAGGAGCTTGAAAATCCCAGTGGAGAGCCAGAGGGCTTGAGACAAGCCAAATATATATCTGATAAATCAGATCCAAGTGTGAAAACTGTCACCTGTTCCTTATACGTGGTTTTCTCTAGAGCCATTTTTATTTTCTTGTTCACTGCCTCACCATTTCATCCTAGAGGCATCTGTTCCCTTGCTTTATTTCAGTCAGGTGCTCCCTAGGTGCCCTTCCCCCAAAGCTGCTAATGGGGGTTTGGTCTTGAGCAAGCCTACCTGCAGGGCGAGGGCCTCGGCCTGTCCCCGCTTCCCCAGCCTGCTGCAGTCACCCCAGGCAACACAGTTCACAGGTGGACTGTCTCCCACACCCCCAGGAGGCTCAGTTCCTGAGGCACTATCTCTTTTCTTGGCCTTAGTAGTTTTCCCCTCCCAACTCCCAGCCCTGGAGAATCTTCCCAAACCTACCTGGACCCTTGGAAGTGCATTTTTCTATATTACCCAGCTATGATAGTCTGCTTTTAAATGACTGCAGCACATCACATCACAATGAATTTCAAAGGAGGGTAAGGTCACAAAATTAATTTGCAGAAGGAAAGGATCTAGTAGCTTTCTTAGCACCACAGTCCTCAACTCTATCAACATATAAATCAGTTCCACGAGGAGGCGCTGTCAATTTTTAGGACATTTGATGAGGAAGCTGCAGCCACAAAAAAATAATAAATAAAGACATGGATTCCAACTTGAAAAGCAGAAGCTGTGCTATGGGTAACTGCTCCCCCAACCCATGAGAGTTATATTGTTACCTAATTAAGTTCTATGGACCCTGCTAGGTCCCCAGCCCAGCCAAGGCTCTCGGCCTCGGCATGGGAAGATTCTTTTTCCACTGGGGTTTGAGCAGCCAAATAACGAAACTGAAGCTGAGATGGATACAACACAAGCTTTATGCAGTGGCCAAAGAATGGAGAAGGGAAACTAAGTTCACAGATCAGGATTTAATTTTTAAAAGTAAAGACAAAGGCAGGAGGAGTGAGGCTAATGATGCGGAAGCATATTCATTAGTCTACCAGGGAAGGGACAGGGCTTTTTTAAGGAAATTGGGGGCCACTCCCTTTTTATCCTTTTTTTGGTCCTTATTGCCTTGGCCTTGGCCACCAGTAGGTGTGTCATTTAATATGCTAATGGAGTAAGATCAGTATATAATGAGACCCAGGGTCTGTTGGAGGTCAGATTCGTGGCCGTCTTGGTCCCAGGTGGTTCTACTGGTTCTGGGTTTTTTTTTTTTTTTTTTTTTTTTTCAGTTTGTAGCCTCCTTTCTTATTTCTGGACCCTTTAACTTAAAGATTTATGTTAACTCTTGCTAAAGGTGGGGGTTGGCGGGTTTTGAGCAAAGAGCTGAGCAGCTCCGGAAACAACGTGAACATACTTTTCTACGATCAGTGCATTTAATTAAAAACCTATCAGCAAATAGGGGTTTGCACTTCACCTAATTTTACTATCATCTGTATACTGCTTTTGTATGATGATGTAAGGGAAGAAGTGAACTGTAAGAGGATTCCTCTGTCTTCAGAAATAAATGAAAATAGTTCCTTTAATAGCAGGATGAGTATTAGCCCTCTGTATTCAGCTATTGTTGATAAAAATCAGAGAGTGTATTGACTTGTGAAAACATTTAAATATATTCAGAACTATGCAAAAATCTTATTTAAAAATCCCCTTTATTTGTGGTTTCCAACTAAAGAAATGTTGGCAATTAGAGCCCATTCATAACTGCTGAGGAAGATAATGGCAAGTAATCATAAATGAAAATAATTCTTACACATGGTGTTACTGCTCCCAAGGCTGGTACCTTCCCAGAGACAAAGAAAATGACCCATTCAAAAAAGAAAAGAAAATCACCAGAATTTTCACTGGGTGATACCATAGAAATAGATGTCCCCATAATCCCATAAAAATATAAATTTATATCTAATGTAAACATATTAAAATATAAGCATATTAATGAAAATATAGATAGAAGCCATAAGACTTTTTTGGCAACAGTCAACAGAAAGGTGAACATTAGCCTAGATGAAAGTTCTTAACCATCTCCAGTCGATGGGTTGAAAACCCAAGGCATGCAGCTTCACAATTTCCTAGGCCGTTGAGTTGGACCCTAAATGAAGGGCAAATCTAATCATTGTACAGTGACAATTGAAATATTTTCTTACACTTATTTATTCTAGGTCCAGGATACAGAAACTTGGAAATGAATGGCATGAAGCATGAAAGAGAGGGAGAGCCAGCCCAAAGAATAAACCTCTTGTGGCTGCTTTCCTCAACTTTAAAATAGGATCACATGAGAACTAAATAAAACCACGTATGTAAACACTGAATAACTGTTAGTCGTCGGTCTTTTTTTTTATAAGAAATATGTAGAAGTTGAGAAGGAATAAACTGTGATATCTGAATATTTAGGTAAGTTCCTTTTTTCAAGGATTATGGAAAATTTGGGAAGAAGCTGGGAAAAGTACTCAATCAGATCATGACTATAATATTTATTAGAACTAATAAACTGTTTGAATGTTCAAACAGTAGATCCCAGATGCAGAGAACACCTTGTAATTATACCATTATGAGGTATGAGAGAGCCATTTCATGTGATCTGCAGAAGATGAGCCATGAACATATGGGGTTTGAAAATGCCAACATTTTTAAATTTATGGCTAATCAAAACATCCTTAAAATGGGTTTAATTTAACTTTGTAAATTACTTTTAAATAAGTGTATTCCTCTTTCTCGTTATAAAAATAATCCCTATTAATTGTAGAACATTCGAAAAAAATAAAGAAGACAAAACGCCTTCTATCTTGAGATAACCACTGTTAACATTTGGGTGAACTGTCTTATATTTCTATGGTGTACATGTGGATTAATTTAATATAATCGAGATCATGCTTATATTGAATTTTGTGTCATGTGTTTCATTTCACATAAAACTGCATTTTGAACATCTTTCTGTAACCAAGCAGGACTCTATGGGGCCTTTCTAGGACAGACACCTCCCCCATTTCCTCTGCTGTAGCTCCTCTCTTAAGTACCCAGATAATAGTATCTTATGTACACTTCCATAGTTGTTTTACAGATGCTAAAACCACCCAAACGGAAGAAATTAACTACTTGATGATCATGAGCCCACAGACCTTCTGGTGCCTAAGGATTCATAATGCTAACCCCTGTGACCTCAAAATCTATCAATCAGAGAATTGTGCAGGAGCTGATCATGTACCCTGGGATGGCCCTCCTTCACTTTGCTTTTAAAAATGCTTTGCTGAAATCCTTCAGGGAGTTCAGGGTATTCTGAGCACAAGCCACCCATGTCCTTGCTTGGCCCTGCAATAAACCTTTCTCTGATCCAAACTCTGACGTTTCAGTTTGTCCAGTAAAATTTCTACATTCAAAATTCTTTGAAGATCACTTTATTACATTCATAAACTATTATATGGAAGTATCATAATTTATTTAACCTGCCCTCCTTGTTAAGTGTTATAAATAATATGGTGATGAATACCTTCGTAGACACAGAGATAAGTTTCCACTCTATTGACTGTTTTGTGAGATACACAACAGTCTGAGGTGAATGTACGTTTTCCAGTTACACTCATGTGGATAAACCCACCAAGCGTGGGTGCCTATGTACCTGTTGGGCCCCTGCTGTGAAGCCTGGTCTCACCACTCAGGCACCTGCATTTTTAGTTGGTTTATTAGACAGACCCAGATAAAGCTCAATATTGTTTTTATTTGCAATTTGTGGATTATCAGTTATACGTAAGTTGCATCACCAGTATTTCTTCTTCTGCAAGTAGGCAAAATGTGCCCTTTGCCAAGATTCCTTTTCAGATTTGGGGTTATTCTTATCATGGCAATATTTGTCTATTACAGTTATTCAACCTCTGACTGACATATCCTGGCAAGTCAGTTTTCTATTTGTGGTGTCTTCCTTTCATCTTTTTGACATGCATGTTTCAGCAGACATCAAATACAGCAGCCTGTTGAAGTAGTATGGCATAGGGGACAGCCCAACCTAAGCGTCTACTGTGCCATCACTATGTGACTCACCCACTTGAGTTGCAGCTTCCTCATCTGTAAAATGAGGGAGCTAGCTGTCCACCTCTCTTATCACTTCCAGCTCCAAAAGTATAAATTGTGTCATGGCTTTAGTACAAGAAGCAAGACTCAGTTCATCCTTCCTAAAAAACAAATATTGTCTATAAGAATTAAATGACCCATAAAAGCAGATCCCTCAGAAAATCTCAGAGGCATGATTACGTCTGCTTCAAACTTAAGATTTTTCTTTAAGTACCTTAAGCATGGTTAACATTTGTTAATTTTACTCTGAATAATCTAGAGCACAGGATTTTCAGAAAGAATCATCTGGGCTTTGAGATCCTTGTGATCTGGGTCCCAGCACCAGATGTGCTATGACAAACACTGATAATGATACTGTTACCCAGGAGCATTGGTCTCAAAGCAGGAAGCAACACCCTCCCTTTTGTATTTAGATAGAAGGGAAATACAACCCACTATTTGGGGGACTTATAGCCTTTGGTGTATTCTTAAGCTCTTTCACTGTGGTCTTTGGGAAGCAATTATTTCTCTCTTCATCTGAACTCACACCAGAAGTGCTGAGTTTGCTGTGGGCAAGAGCAGCCCTATGACCAGCTGAACTTCATTTGTGGTCGACCTTCTGTCCTCTGTGGATAGGCATATCTTCCTCCCCTTTGTAGTTTAGTATCCAATGGTAAGTGGCCTCTCTTTCCTCACTACTTTTCAGACGATTTCAGAGAAAACTGGTAGTCATTGGTTTGTAACTCTCCAGCTTGAATCCCAATTGTGGAATGGAATCCAAAGTGATTTTGACAATGAAATGTAGCCTTTTAATAACTTGCCCTAGTTTAGTAATTGAGACCTGTCTGGGAAAAACTGGGAATAGATGTTAGGTAACAAGCTAGCCACTCATAGATCCAACTGTGAGTAAAATCCCAGATGAAGACAGTGAGCTATCGGCCAGAAAAGGGAATATTAATGACAACAAGATATGTCCCAGACACCGTTAGTTACTTATACAGGGATCTCATTAAATTTCCACAGCAAACGTATGAAGAACAGAGGATATCATCTCTAGTTCATAGATATTTGAGTTTCAAGGAGCTTTTTAACTTACTTACAATACAGCAATAATAAATGCTCAAACCACTGTGTGTCTGTCTCATTCCAAAGCCCATATTCTTTACATTTCATGATGTTGCCTCTTTAGGTACGCACACATCTGTGAACTAATGGTAAGACTTCCTTCCTCTCCTAGTATTGATTAGCATCTGAGTGGAAATTGGCTGTTTTGCTCTCAAACATCCCCAGGAGTGCTATGTTGCCAACTGAAATGAAACACTCCAAACTAGAATTCAACAACACAGAAAGTCATAGGATACCCATTTGGACAACAGGTCATCAGTGAGAATAACTACACTAAAATAAACTGATCAAACTGTTCCTACAAGCAATTCCATTTCTGCCCCAAAATACATTTTTACTTTCCCATTTAGCCAAATTAACATCCGCTGTACTTTGCTCATAAGACTAGGCGGGTAGGGACTTCCCTGGTGGCACAGTGGTTAAGAATCTGCCTGCCAACGCACGGGATTTAATCCCTGGTCTGGGAAGATCCCACATGCCATGGAGCAACTAAGCCTCTGTGCCACAACTACTGAGCCCGTGTGCTACAACTACTGAAGCCCACACACCTAGAGCTCATGCTCCGCAACAAGAGAAGCCACCACAATGAGAAGTCTGCGCACCACAAAGAAGAATAGCTCCCACTTGCTGCCATTAGAGGAAGCCCGTGCACAGCAACAACAAAGACCCAGCGCAGCCAAAAATAAATAAAAATTTTTTTAAAAAGACTTGGGGGGTGGGATTTATCATACTTTAAAAAGCCTGAGATTCAGGGAAAGGTGAGTCTGGGAGGACCACTGCTAGATGGAGTGATCCAAGGGGTCCAGTGTTACATGTTTCAAACGATACACTATTCTTTAGTTTAAGGCACTGCTATATTTAAAATAGATAACCATCAAGGACCTACTGTATAGCACAGGGAACTCTGCTCAATAATCTGTAATAACCTAAATGGGAAAAGAATTTGAAAAAGAATAGATACATGTATATGGGTAACTGCATCACTTTGCTGTGCACCTGAAACTAACACAACATTGTTAATCAACTATGCTCCAATATAAAATAAAAATTAAAGAAAAAGAAAATTTAACAACCAAAAATAAATAAATAAAATAAAAACAATTTCAGTATCACGATGATGGTGAAATGAAAAGCTGATCATCTTCAAACTTAATTGTTAACAAAACTGATTCAAGTGTCACATCTTCCATCATGGTCACCTGGTAGTTTGAATAGAGAAAGAGTGGAAAGAGGAAGCTGGAAATGAGGGAGGAATAAATCCCCTATGTCAAGAGAATGGTTCATCAGCAAAGAAGACACCATGGGCTTCTACATATAACCCAGGTACCCCCTGAAGGAAAGTGCCACAGCCATGGGCATCAGCCTGCATTCAGGAGACCGACAGGGAGGGCAGCAAGTGTCTTTTGCCAGCCTTGTGGGGAAAGATGAGGGAATCCCTTTGAAATGCACACTTCAGGGAGCAGCAACTGACAGGAAACTTGACGCTCAGGAGGGAAAATGTACATGTGAATAAGTGAGTGGAGCTAGGACCCTCCCAACATCTAGCTGATTACAAGACATGTGATTATGTCCATAGCAACTGAAAATTTGTAATAAACAGTTTTGTTATATTGTAGTGAAAGCCACCTGACCTCAGATGGTGAGGGAGTTCTGAAATCCCTCGTCAATTTCCTCATTTCTCTCTTCTGAACTATAAAGAGGATAAATATATCAGAGTTAATAGTTGCCAAATTTAGAATGGAAATCAACTGGCAACTGCCCAAAATGCTTTGACAGTGAGACCTATTCTCAACATCTGGCAAAATTCCAAGCAGCAGTCAAATTCTGTGGAATATTTGGAAGAAAGCACCCAGTACTGAGACCACCTGAGTTCTAGGTCTAGCTCTAGCCATAAAAGTTCTAGGTCTAGTTCTAGCCATAGAAGTCACCACTCTTGTGAGCATCAGTTTCCTAACTTGCAAAGTGAAACAAAGCCTGTGACACCCACCATGCACATCTGTTATGATGTCAAGATGAAATGCGGGCACGACCACACTACATGAATGGTAAAGAACTCTAAAAGCATTTAGGGGAATATTACCACACTGACAATTAGTGCAGGTAAAAAACAGGTAGACTGAGTAGTCTAAGGTTATCACAGTTAAGGAAACTTGTGGTTCCCGATTATCAGCTGAATCATCAAGCAGTGAGATGCTCAGAAGAAAACTATCGTACACACACACATACATGCATGCATGTGCACACGGAAACACTTAACTGTTTGCATCATCCTGATACATTTTAAGTAAGACACAGGGTAAAATGATACCTAAGATCCAAACCAAATTAAGGTTTCTTTTTCATCCTGAGCACCTGTATGCAAGAGCCCTCTAGACATCCACACAGGGCAACCTACTCACAGTCAGTCAGCATTGTTTATTGAGCACTCATTCTGGGCCAGGCACACTGCAAGGCATTTGGGCAATGCAGAAGGAAACAGCACACATGTGCTCACACAGCAGTCATGGCAATAAAGAGGAAAGGTTCACACGCCCAAGGTGTGGCAAGGGAAATGCACACAGGATGCAGAGAAGATGAGGGTGGGGATGGAAGAGGGCCACTCCATGAAGACAGAACAAATACCAAAGGAAAAGGCGCTGTTCATCCGTCAGACTGGAGAAGATCACAGAGGTGTGAGCCTAGACCTGCACAGAGCAGCCTGAAATGTACCCCCCAGGTTCTCCTGCCAAAGTATTGGCTGGGAAAGTATTTAGCTATTTACTTTGGTGCTAAGCTCTTAATATAGCTGTCACACCTAACATGTAATCACTGACTGCCACAAGTTACATGAAAAACATTTTAGCATATAATAGATGTTGAGTTTTCAAGTAAATTCAGACAAGTTAGTCAAACTGATTAATATATACCCCCAAATCATGTCTCCTTTTTAACAACATTGATGTTTTAAATCAATAACCTATGTAGTCATTCATCTCCATTGTTTCTTAACTTCAATCAGAAGTCATCTTTACTATTTATCAAAACATGACCCATTTTGATGAGCAGAGGTTTTAGAACTTGTAAAGTACATAAAAGGATGTGTATTCATTAGAAATATATCTCCCAGGTGATTTCCTTATGCCTTTTAATCTTTATCCACACTTCACAACTAAAATACACACTTCTATTACCATAGAAAAGCATTAATAATATAATTTTTAAAGATCTGCAGCTTTCACAGATAGCTCTGAAAAAGAGCTAATCATATATAAATGGTTAACTTTCTGTTTGGTTGGACATATAAGAATTTTTTATCCAAGTGGGGAGGTTTGGCCACAGCCACATCCATCAGTAGATGTGTCCAACCAGAGGGTCTTCCTCACCAGGCTTGGCTCCCCTTTCACAGCCAGAGCATTTCCCCAGATGTTACACCTGCATCAGGAAATAAATGCCCTATTTTTAACTTCTGATGCTTGGAGTAAACCTGACAACAATTAGGCTTAATTACTATGTGCAGCACTGTTGCCATGGTATCTCTCTCCAGATGGGCTGGGAGGGCCCCGGCCTCAGGTCCCAGGTGCCCCATGGCCTGCTCCCCACACATGCAGCATTGCCTCTGCAATCACAAAAGAAGGGCATCTATTTTCAATTCACAACACAGATGAACATATTTCAGGGGCAGAGTCATTACAAACCCAATCCAAATCAGGTCAAGAAACAGGAATATATTTGATGACAGCAAAAGGATGAACGCAAGTATAGACGCAACTCCAACAAACCCACGGGCATACAGTGGTGTTACCATTCTTATTCATTTATTTTTTTAAAGTTATTTTGAAATAATTATAGAGTCACAGGAAGTTGGAAAAAAATGTAGGGAAGTTCCACATGCACTACACCCAGTTCTGCCAAATGCTATACCATCTTGCATAATTCAAGTACAATATCAACAGCAGGAAATTGACCCTGGTAAAATACACAGAGTTTAATCAGATTTCACCACTTTTACATGCAAGCATTTGTGTGTGTGGAGTTCCGAGCAATCTTACCACACATGTAGATTTGTGTAACAACCAACACAAGCCAGATACAGAACTTCCTCAAGAACTCTTTATAGCTACACCAACCTCACCCCACTCCATTCATAACCCTGGCAACCACTAATGTTTTCTCCAATTTTGTAATCTTGTTTAGGAACATTACATGATTTTCTGCCTAGTTGTTCTACAAGTTGCTGAGAGTGGGGTGCTAAGGTTCCCAATGATAACTGTAGATTTGTCTATTTCTCCTTCCAGCTCTATTAGTTTGGATTCACGTGTTCCATGTTTTTAGTGCACGCACATTTGGGATTGCTTTATCTTCTTGGTAGACTGCACTTTTAATTGTTATGTAATATTCCAATTTTCTTTGTTCTTTCATCTACTTTATCTGATTAAATATAGTCAAGTCTGCTTCTTTATCATTATTGCTTGCATAAGGGAGTGGCCTAGATGGAGGAGTAGGAAGATCCTGAGCTCACCTCCTCCCATGGGCAAAACAAAATTACAATTATTTACAGAGTAATTACCAATGAGAATAACCTAAAGACTAGAAGAAAAGATTTTCCACAACTAAAGGTATAATGAAGGAACCACAACAAGACAGGCAGGAGGGACAGAGACACGGTATAGTCAAGATCCACACCCCTAAGAGGATTATCCTCCACAACCAGGAGGATAATCACAACAGCAGAGGTTCTCCCCAATGAGCAAGGGGTCTGAGTCCCACATTGGGCTCTCCAGCCCAGAGGTCCTGCACCAGAAAGACAAGTCCTTAGAACAGCTGGTTTGAAGGCCAGTGGTGCTTGCATACTGGAGAGTCAGACGGCTTCAGGAAATAGAGACTCCACTCTTAAAAGGGCGCACACAAAATCTCACACACTCCAATACACAGCACAGAGGGAGTAATTTGAAAGGAGCCTGGGTCAAACCCACTTGCTGACCTTCGCCTCCCAGAGAGGCAGGAGGTAGCTGGGACTACCCCTGGGGACACAGACACTGCAATAAGAGCTTGTTCTACCACGAGGACACTGGTGCTGGCAACTGCCATTTTGGAGTCCTCCCTCTAGACTACTACAACCAGGACCAACCCAACCCACCAGATGGTTGGCCCAAGTCCCAGGAACCCCATCCCCCAGGCCAAACAGCCAGTTTCATGGGAACCCAGCTTCACCCACCAGTGAGCTGACACCAGATCCAGCCTACCCCAGGCCTCCACAGCAAAGCAGCCCTGGGACCCAGCACCACCCAACAGCAGCCAATAGCCTCTGCACAAGGCACGGCCTGGCAGTCAACATACCTGGGGACCAGCCCTGCCTACCAGCACTCCCACGGTAGTCAGCCCACCACAACAGCAGGGGCCACAGAGCCCACATAAGGACATGTCTAGATCATACAGGTCTGGTGAAGTCCTAGCCACATCAATCAGACAAGAAAAACAAGTATAAGGAATCCAAACTGGAAAGGAAGAAGTAAAAGTACCACTGTTTACAGATGACATGATACTACATTATAAAATCCTAAAAACACCACCAAAAAAACTATTTTAACTGATAAATGAGTTCAGTAAAGTTGTAGGACACAAAATTGATAATACAGAAATCAGTTTTGTTTCTATACAATAATAATGAACTATCAGAAAAAAAATTAAGAAAACAATCCTATTTACAATTGCATCAAAAAGAATAAAATACCTAGAAATAAATCTAAGGAGGCAAAAGACCTGTTCTTGGACACAAGCAAATGGAAAGATATGTCATGTTCACAGATTAGAAAAATTAACATTGTTAAAATGACCATACTCCCCAAGGCAACTTACAGAATCAGTGCAATCCCTACCAAAATACAAATGACATTTTTCAGAGAAACAGAACAAAAAATTCTAAAATTTGTATGGAAACACAAACACCCAAATAGCCTTTTTTCTCTTATTGAGAAAGCAGAACAAAGCTGGAGGTATCATGCTCCCTGACCTCACACTAGACTACAAAGCTACAGTCAGCAGAACAGTATGGTACTACCACAAAAAAGACACATAGATCAACGGAACAGAATAGACAGCCCAGAAATGAACTAACACTTATATGGGCAATTAATCTACAATAAAGGAGGCAAGAATATACAATGGGCAAAAGATAGTCTCTTCAACAAATGGTGCTGGGAAAACTGGACAGTTACACGTAAAAGAATGAAATTAGAACATTTTCTCACACCATACAAAAATCAACTCAAAATAAATTAAAGAACTAAATGTAACACCTGAAACCATAAAACCCCTAGGAGAAAATATAGACAGTACACTCTTTGACATCAGTCTTAACAATATTTTTTTGGTTATATCTCCTCAGGCAAAGGAAACAGAATAAAAAAAAAGGGGGGGGGGGAACTACAACAAACTAAAAAGTTTTCAGACAGCAAAGGGAACTATCAACAAAACAAAAAGGGAGGCTACTGAATGGGATAAGATATTTGCAAATGATATATCTGATAAGGGGTTAATATCCAAAATACACAAAGAACCCATACAACTCAATATCAAAAAAACAAACAACCCAATTAAAAAATGGACAGAGGACCTGAATAGACATTTTTTTCAAAGAGGACATACAGATGGCCAACAGACACATGAAAAGATGCTCAACATCACCAATCATTAGGGAAATGGAAATCAAAACCACAATGAGATATCACCTCACACATGTCAGAATGGCTATTATCAAAAGACTACAAATAATAATTGTTGGGGAGGATGGGAAGAAAGGGGAAGGCTTGTACACTGCTGCAGAGAATATAAATTGGTGCAGCCACTATGGAAAACAGTATGGAGGTTCCTCAAAAATTTAAAAACAGAACTACCATACAATCCAGCAATTCTACTCCTGGGTATTTTTCCAAAGAAAACAAAAGACCTAATTCCAAAAGATATATACACCCTTATGTCCATTGTACAATATTTCACAATATCCAAGACATGGAAGTAACCTACATCAGTGCCCATAAATGTATGAATGGATATATATATATATATATATATGTATACACACACACACAATGTAATAATACTTAGCCATGAAAAAAGAATGAAATCTTGCCATTTGCAACAACATGGATGGACCTAAGTGTATTATGATAAATGAAATAAGCCAGGCAGAGAAAAACAAATGTCTTATGACTTCACTTATATTTGGAATCTAGAAAACAAAACAAATGAACAAATGTAACAAAAAAGAAACAGTGTCATAGACACAGAAAACAAGTGGTTTCCAGAAGGGAGAGGGGTAGGGTGATGAGTGAAACAGACAAGTAAAAGTAAGAGATACAAACTAGGGGGATGAGTGAAGCAGACAAGTGAAAGTAAGAGATACAAACTTCCAGTTCCAAAATAAATGAGTAATGCGGAATACAGTCAATAATATAATATTTTTTATGGTGACAGATGGTAACTAGACTTATCCTGGAGATCATTTTGTAATATAAAGAAATACTGAATCGCTATGTTGTGCACCAATAAGTTCATAGTGTTGTAGGTTATACTACATAAAACTTATGGAAAAAGCAATCAGATTTGTGATTACCAGAGGTGGGGTGAGGGGAGTGGGGGAGTGGTCAAAAGGTACAAACTTCCAGTTATAAGATAGATAAATACTATAGATGTAATGTACAACATGATAAGTATAATTAACACTGCTGTATGTTATAATCAATATTTTTAATTGAAGTATAGTTGATTTACACTGTGTTAATTTCTGCTGTATAGCAAAGTGATTCAGTTATACATATATGTATACATTCTTTTTTTATATTCTTTTTCATTATGGTTTATCATAGGATATTGAATATAGTTCCCTGTGCTATACAGTAGGACCCTGTTGTTTATCCATTCTATATATAAAAGCTTACATCTGCTAACCCCAACCTGCCACTCCATCCCTCCCCCGAACCCCTCCCCCTTGGCAACCACCAGTCTGATCTCTATGTCTGTCATTCTGTTTCTGTTTCACAGGTTCATTTGTGTCATATTTTAGACTCCACATATAAGTGATATCATTTGGTATTTGTCTTTCTCTTTTTGACTTATTTCACTTAATATGATAATCTCTAGTTGCATCCATGTTGCTGCAAATGGCATTATTTTATTCTTTTCTTATGGCTATGTAGTATTCCATTATATATATGTATATATATATATACCACATCTTCTTTATCCATTCATCTGTCAATGGACATTTAGGTTGTTTCCATGTCTTGACTATTGTGAACAGTGCTGCTATGAACTACTCACAATAGGAGTGCATGTATCTTTCTGAATTATAGTTTTATCTGGATACATGCCCAGGAGTGGGATTGATGGATCATGTGCTAATTCTATTTCTAGTTTTCTGAGGAAACTCCATACTGTTTTCCACAGTGGCTGCACCAACTTACATTTCCACCAACAGTGTAGGAGGTTTTCCTTTTCTCCACACCCTCTCCAGCATTTTTTATTTGTAGACTTTTTAATGGTGGCCATTCTGACAGGTGAGGTGGTACCTCACTGTAGTTTTGATTTGCGTTTCTCTAATAATTAGCAATGTTGAGCATCTTTTCATACTCATGCTTTTCATACAGATGCCTACTGGCCACCTGTATTTCTTCCTTGGGGAAATGTCTATTTAGGTCTTCTGCCCATTTTTCGATTGGGTTGTTTTTTTGTTCTTGAGTTGTATGAGCTGTTTGTATATTTTGGAAATTAAGCCTTGTCAGTCACATCATTTGCAAATATTTTCTCCCATTCCACAGGTTGTCTTTTCAGTTTCTTTTGCTGTGCAAAAGCTTGTAAGTTTGATTAGGTCCCATTTTTTTGCTATATGTTATATATGGAAGTTGTTGAGAGGTAAATCTGAAGAGTTCTCACCAGAAGGAAAATAATATCTTTTTCTTTTCTTTTGTATCTATATGAGATGATGGATATTCAATAAACTTACTGTGGTAATCATTTCATGATATATGTAAATCAAATGATTATGCTATACACCTTAAACTATACAGTGCTATATGTCAAATATATCTCAATAAAACTGGAAGAAAAACAGACTTTAGAATAAGTAACTGGTAAACATAAACCTATAAAAATAAATGTGTACCATTAAAAACATTTAATAAAAATAAATAAAATTAATGCTTGCATGATATGTATATTTTTTACGGTTTTGTGAATTTTTAAAAATTTTTATTAGAGTACAGTTGATTTATAATATTGTGTTAGTTTCTGCTATACAGCAAAGTGTATCAGTTATACATATACATATATACTCTTTTTTAGATTCTTTTCCCATATAGGTCATTACAGAGTACTGAGAAGAGTTCCCTGTGCTATACAGTACGTTCTTATTAGGGCACGTTCTTATTCGTTATCTATTTTATGTATAGTAATGTGTATTTGTCAATCCCAGTCTCCCAATTTATCCCCCCCACAAAGCATGATATTTTTTTCTGTCATTTTACTTTCAACCTACCTATGTTGCTATGTTTGAAGTGAACTTCTTGTAGAGAGCATATACCGTATTTGGATTATTTTTTTCATTCACTTTGACAATCCTTGTCTTTTGATTGGTATGTTTAGACCTTTCATATTTCAGATAAATACTGATAGGTTAGGGCTAAAGTCTGCCAATTTATTTCTTGTTTTCTATTTGTTCTGTTTTTTTATTCCTGTTTCCCTTTTCTTGCCCTCTTATGTCTTATGTTTTAGACGTCTACTTTGATTTATCTATCATGCTTTTGATTATTTTTCTCAGTATAGTAATTTAGTGTTTACTTTAGGGTTTTTTCATATATGTAAGTAACATATCAGAGTCTACTGGCAACAGTATTTTACCACTTTTGAGCAAAGTATAAACATCCTACATATTTTTGTGTCCTTTCACTCTTCTACCATTTTTTTAGAAATATCAAGAATTTTCTCTCCATTCATTGAGCACCACATCAGATGATCTTATAGTTTTTGCTTCAATCTTCAAACACAGTTTTAAAACCTCATGAGGAGAAGAACAGCCTGTTATATTTACCACTAATTTACTCCATCCATTACTCTACCTTCCTGATGCATCAGGCTCCTTCTGTTTCCATTTCTTCATTGTCTAGAGAATTTCTTTTAGGTATTCTTTGTGGGTAGGTCTTCTGAGGACAGATTCCCTTATTTCTTTGCTTTAGAACAGCGGTCCCCAACCTTTATGGCACCAGGGACTGGTTTCGTGGAAGACAATTTTTCCATGGACCGGGGGTGGGGAGGAAGGTTTCAGGACGATTCAAGTGCATTACATTTATTGTGCACTTTATTTCTATTATTATTACATTGTAATATATAATGAAATAATCATACAACTCACCATAATGCTGACAGGAGGCGGAGCTCAGGCGGTAATGAGAGTGATGGGAAGCGGCTGTAAATACAGATGAAGCTTCCCTTGCTTGCCCGCCACTCACCTCCTGCTATGCGGTCTGGTTCCTAACAGGCCATGGACCAATACTGGTCCATGGCCCAGGATTTGGGGAGCCCTGCTTTAGAGTATCTTCATTTTCTCTTCATTAAGGATATTTTTGCTGGATATAGAATTTACAGTTGATATTTCCTTCAGCACCTGAAAAATGTTGTGATATGTCCTTATGTCTTCCATGGTTTCAAATGAGAAATTCATTGTCATTCATTGTCAAAATGCTGTTCTCCTGTAGGTAAAGTTTCATTTCTCTCTGGCTGCTTTTAAGACATTTTTTTTTCCTTTAGAAGTTTGATTATGACATTTTTTGGCATGGATTTCTTTGGGTTTATCCTGTCATGATTCACGAAGCTTCCTGAATCAAATCTGTAAGTGTATGCCTTTTGCCAAATTTGGGGAAATTTCCAGCTATTATATTTTTGAATTTTACAGCCCCACACTCTTTCTCATTTCTTCTGGGACTCTGGTGATGCAAATATTAGATTTTTTGTGATTACCACACATGGTTCTGGGTTTTTTTCAGTCTATTTTTTCTCTATTATCAGATTGGGTAATATCTATTGATTTGTCTTTCAGTTCATTGATTCTGCTCTCTGTCATCTCCAATCTCCCATCTAGTGAGATATTTTTTATTTCACTTATTGTACTATTGTACTTTTCAGTTCTACAATTTTCCTTTGAGTATTTTGGTATCTTCTATTTAATTGCTGAGATTCTCTATTTTTCATTTGTTTCAAGACTGATTATAAGTGCTCATCGAAGCATTTTTTTTATGACTGATTTAAAATCATTGTCAGAAAATCACAACATCTGATTTGTCTTAGCATCGGCATCCGCTGACTGTCTCTTTTCATTCGAGTTGTGATTTTCCTGGTGTGTTTCAATTGTATGCTGTGCATTTTGGACATTATATTGTGAAACTCTGGGCTCCACTCTATTTTAGTTTTTAGCAAGCAGTCACCCTGTTTAGGTGTGGCATGCCAAGTGGAATGAATGTTCAACTCCTCAGGGAGCCCCACTGACCCTACCCCAACAAAGTTTCCACTTAGCCTGATTATCTGACTCACGACACCTCACTGCAGATGCGGGGTGTAAATTCAGCTTCCTCCTAGACCTGCCAACATATTCCCAGTAAAAGCAGTGCACCCACTCCTTGCTGGGCACACTGACTTCAGAGAGAGAAACAGAGGGCTGGCTAAGTCACTTCACTGCTGTAAGGTAGGGGTGAAAACTCATTTCCCGGTAAGCCCCACTGACCCTGGGGGTCACGGGTAGAAAGACTAGCCCCACGTTGTACCATGTTCCACTTTGCCAGTGCAGGGATGGGTGGAGGCTCAGCTCTCTGCAGGCCGCTTCAAAACCCAGTGTGGCATGGGGCAAGTGAAATACTGACTAGTCTTGCCTCACTCAATCTGTTGTTGAGTGGAGTTGAAGACCCAGCTAATGTCTGGGGCTGGGAAGCAGAGTGCCGGTCAATCCCAATTTACAGCTCCTGTCCAGTCCTGTTGCTACTCCGTGCTCAGGTCCCACTGATGCCAGCTTCCCCTGGAAGCAGCAGCGTGCAGATCAGCCCCCTCACCCTGGTTGCTCCTGGGTCAGGGTGCAGGTTTAGCTCCCTGTTTGAGTTTGCTGTCACTGCCCCACTGGGGGAATCTGGGATTGAACTCTGCTGAGCCCATCCACAGCATCCTGGCAAGGAGCGCTCAGTTTGCTCTACAGGCAAGGGATGGTGGGCCAGCTTGCTCATCAGCATCTGGGAGGAATCGGAGTTGTGCTTCTGCTGCCCTAGCCCCTGTGTAACCGTGAGTGAGAGAGGCAGTTTTCCCACTGGTGTTTGGTTGGATGACGGCAAATGCTGTCAAAAAAGTTTTCTGTTCTGTTAGGCCACCCTTTTTCTGGTCCTCTGCCTGGGGAACAGACTTGGGTTGTATTTCTCTGTCTGTTGGTACTTCTGGGTTGCAGCCTTCTCCAGCACTGTATTCGGGACATAGAGGAGACAGAATAACCCAGGGAACTCACCACTGTGTCGTTAGCCAGTTCTGAGGTCAAAGGCCGTCTGCCTTCTTTCTCTGCCTTTCAAGTCTTTTCATGCTTCGTTGTGTTATGTTTGGTGTTTTTGTTGTAAGAGACAGGAGTTGGAGGAATGGGGCTGCTCCACCTTGGCCGAAATTGGTCTTCATTTATATATTTGTTCAATCTGGGTAGTGTACCACTCAGTGTGAGAAGAAATCTTACAGATCATGGAATTAAGTCCTCTAATTTTATAAACAGAAAATAGAAACATAACAGAAAATTGTAAAGGTAGTATAGGTCAGTCAAACTGCTACTCAGAGTCAGGATGTACACATAAAATTAGAGAACTAGGATCAGAGGACTAAAAGCATCTTTTAAGTAGCAGCACTTATAGTAGTAAAGTGAGTGTTTTCATTTTGATAGTTACGCTATATTCCACCTAAAGTGACCTTCCATTTCCCACGCATAGCAAAAGGAAGAATAGGAAATAAGGCGTTGGAAGGGGAAGGTGTCAGATCAAAGAGGACCCTTAACACTCATGCAAATACCCACCTGAAGGGGCTGGGGACTTCTGACAGGTCCTTTAGTCTTTCTGGGCCATAGTTTCCTAATCTTCAAAACCTTCTCTGACTGCTGCACAAGGGTTTTTTCTTTTTGAAAGTGCCGGTAAGCTACTTTATGTGAACAGCATTAGGATAAATTGCAAAGTTGTATACACTAAAAAACATAAAACATATTTTCAATGGATGAGAATAATAACAGGTATGTGTGGGTGTTAAAATGTTATAGCATCACAGGTACAGTAAACCCTGTGACAAGCAGGTTTACGAATGCAAAACCTTTCCCTATTTCAGTTAATTCAAAGTTGAAACTCTCTGACCTTAAGACTGTTATTTTATCAAGTGCATGCGTGCCCACAGGCACACACACACACACACACACATATATTCATGCAGTGTTGCTTTTCAGACTGAAGCCACTGCCTAACAGAAAGCATGCTTACGTAAGGACACAGTACTGAAAAATGGCCTCTGTGAAACTCCTCAATCATCTATCCAAGTGTGATGCTATTTTTAGGCTTCAGGGGAAAATGAATTGTTCAGAGAAAAGCATGACTCCTCAACTCCACCCAAGTACCATATTACTTATGGTCAAACCATTTTTAAGGCACCAACTGAGTAGTTTATTTCTATTACTTGGCAGAACTGAGTATTTTTATTGGGACTCTTTTTGAAAAGTAAAGTGTTAGAGGTGATGTGTTCTCCACCCGCCAGCAGCACACTGGGCTTCTCACGTGTGCAGGGCTGAAGGCACTCAGGCTTGCAGAGGAGGGGGAGGCTGAGGGATGCACTAACCCTTACGGTTTGTCAAGGGTCACTTGCTGAACTACAGGAGGCAGTTCAGAAGCAACAGGCAAATGTGCAAGGATGTGAAATGGTCTGTGAGACTCAGAGAGCCTGAAAGTTATTTACACATGTCAAAGATGGTACCAGGAGGCAGAAACTAGGGAAGCAACCCAGTTTCTTCTTGGGGATTCCTTAGACCACCCACAAGACTTGAAGTATCTGTGGGACTGCACACCTATGGGGTTGAGACACCTACGTGACCCTAAGCCAAGGGTGCCCCATTCCCCTGAAGGAGAAAGGGTTTTGGCAGAGACAGCATTCCATGGTCCTAGAAAAGATTTAGACGCCAGCCTGCCCTCAAAGGAAAGACATGTCAGGAAGAAGAAACACAGGGCTGGTCACTTCATCACCCAGAAAGCAGCAGACAAGAGGACCAGGGCTCACCATTTCCAGTACAGTCACTGCCAGTTCAGAACACGCATCTCAGCCCTCTCCCCGGGAAGCCAAAGATAGTCCACTTCCTTTGAAAATGACCTTAGCAGGATAAGGATGCATGCTTTTCTCCCCTCCCCAGCACACTGTTTGTGGATTTTAGATGCTTTCAGTGTGAAAATAATGGGATAATTTTTACTGAAGGCACACTGTTCTGTTTCATGAACATTCCCTTACATCACCCTCCTAAAACATCATGTATTACTATTTCCATTTTATAATGGAAGAAAATGGAGGGTCAGAGTTGCAGGTTTCACACTAGGTCAGAACAGAGGCAGGGTTTGAGCCAAAGCCTCCAATGCTAGAGTCAGAGGAGTGAACCACTAAGCAGAACCAGCTCCCAGGGTTTTAGGAGACCAGGGGTGTTTGCAGCAGGGTCCTCACATCTCTTGGAGGCTCTGGGGTATGTCACACTCCAGGCCTTTCACCTGTCTCCTTGTGTCATAACTGCTCTGACTAATGCGGTGGCTGGACGGAGCCCAGAGTCCCCATGAGGGACCTGCTCAGGATGGTAAATTCCTGACACACATCACAGACACCGCTGGAATGTGTGGATCCCCATGACAGGGCGTCAGCACTGGCTGTTTTAAACTGCATTATTCCTCTAAAAAAGGTATGATTTCATCAGGTTTATTTCAGATTCTTAAATCTACAATATATTCTCTTTAGTATTAAAAATGTGACCTCCACTAACCATTTAGTTAAACAGTCTTTTTTTAATTCTTTGTGCTATGGTCTAAGACAGTGATTCTCAACATGGATTCATTGGCTGTACATTCCCTAGGTAGGTGACATCCCCAAACTTAAATTTCCTTGTTGATTTACTGTGAGCGTTAAATTACATAACCCACCCAAAGCACCTCCCTCGCTGTCTGCCATGGGGCAAGTGTTCAATAAAGGTTGAATATTATCACGTGACTTCCTTAATTATTGAGGAACCACAACCTGTCTTTCCCTGGAGAAGGCAGTGGTCATGGCCTCTTTCCAAGACTTTCTGCAGAGTACTCTCTTTCTGTTTATTTCAGACTTGTATTCCCTCCGTATTCCTATTCAGACATGAAAATTTCCCTCACTTTGACATTTTATCTTCTTAAATCTTGGCCCAAGACTTCTTTTCTGTTTTCACACCATATCTGCCATCTTTCCTACAACCACGCATCACTGGGTCCCTGTAAGAGTTCTGACTTGTCCTGAGACTCTCCGTCCTTCATCCTGACCCCCTCTCTCCCCTGGGTCAAGAACCTTTCCTGTGACTCCCCTCCTCAGGTCGGCTGCCATTCTCCCCAGAGTGTCCTGGTGCCACATGAGGCACCGTTGGCATGAATGTCCAAACCCAATGCAGTGCTTCCCTGGAGGGCTGCTCAACCTCTGCTGCATCTCTTCACCCTGTGCAAGAGGAACCAGGGCCCAGAGCAGAGACAGATGCCAGGGCCACACAGCTACAGCTAACCAGGGTCCAGAAAGAATACATGAGGGACTGAAGCAAGTTTATGTTCAATATTAAATCAATGTGTTATTGGAGTTTTATGTTACATTTGGAAGCAGGGTAACATTTAGACTCTCCTGCAGCCCAACTCTCCCCTCATTAGAGAGTTCCTAGGTGCAATGGGCATTTGGAAATACTTCAAAATGCCATCTAAATTGAATTTAAGTAGACTTCTGCAAGCTTATCATAAAACACGATATTAAAACTTCCAACCTAATGTAACCTCACTCTTAAATGCCTAATCTTTTTTAAAGGATTTATGTGGGTCAGAAAGATTAAGTTTGTGTTGATTTTCCATACACAGTTTTGTGATAACCTACCTAAATTTCTAGGTTGACTGTGCAAACTTATTACAAAGCATAGAAAAAACAAAGTAAGTTGTTATACAAACAGAAGCAAATGATAATCCAACAATTGTCATTTGCCAACATTGAACCCCTGAACAGAGGTGGATTGGAGTCTTTACTGATGATAATAGATACAAGAAAACCTCAAATAAAACTTTCCTATACGTTTTGGTGCCAACTGAGGATGGTCTGGCTGATTCCAAGCACCCTGAGGAGAGAACTGATTTTCTCTCTCTTCAACCTCATTAGATATCATGCAGCACGTGCTTCTCATACAGCCAGTGTTCGGAAAATACAGGCAACTCTCGCACGAAGAAATATTTGAAAAAATCTCAGTCAAGAATGACCACCTTTCCTTTAATTTTTATTTTCCTGCCAATGCAGGGAACACGGGTTTGTGCCCTGGTCCAGGAAGATCCCACATGCTGCAGAGTGGCTGGGCCCATGAGCCATGGCCTCTGGGCCTGTGCGTCCGGAGCCTGTGCTCTGCAACGGGACAGGCCACAACAGTGAGAGGCCCGCGTACCACAAAAAAAAAACAAAAAAAACTAATTTTTATTTTAATAACTAAAAGACTAACTTCAGTCATTCCTACCGCTGGAAAGCAGAGTAGGGAGAGGCCAGCAGGAAGAAGACAGGCAGAGGTGCCCAGGAGGAGAATCTCCTTCGGGAAGAGGAGGTGGGCGGGGAGGGAGCCCTGCGATGGAGCCCACAGCAGAGGGAGCAGAGAGGCAAAGGGGATGGACCCCGTCTGGGGCACTTGCCAATCCCTACAGGAGGCTCCGGCAAAGCAGGTTTGGAGGAAGTCACCAGAAAACAGAGAAGGGCAAAGGGCTGGAGAGAAGCCCTGTCATGCAGTGGCACCTTGGGGCCCAAGTAATTACACCAGTGCCCCAAACTGTGTGGCAGTAGTAAGGACTGATTCTGTGGCTGCTTTTTCTATACCCCCACCTCCAGCTTTTCCAATAAATATGGACATAAAACAGTAAAATTCTGAGATTTAAAAGGATAATAATATTGATACTGAGAAAATTATGAAGAGTGACTATTTTGAGAAATTTGATGTAATCAGTACGTGTATAATCAAGGCACAGCATAACTTTTAAAACTTGTGTGGAGGGCTTCCCTGGTGGTGCAGTGGTTGAGAGTCCGCCTGCTGATGCAGGGGACACGGTTCGTGCCCTGGTCTGGGAAGATCCCACGTGCCGCGCAGCGGCTGGGCCCGTGAGCCATGGCCTCTGAGCCTGCACGTCTGGAGCCTGTGCTCTGCAACGGGAGAGGCCAAAACAGTGAGGGGCCCGTGTACCGCAAAAAAAAAAACAACTTGTGTGGATTCCCAGAGACTGTGGGTGTTTGCATCAAGTTCTCCTGTCTCCATGCGGCCTTCCCTTTTTACTTTCAAGCCTTGCTTTTTCCTCTGAAGACCATTCACTACTAAGATCCCTCTCCGGCAGTTACTCTATGAGATATATGACTGCTGAGGGATGAGGCCAAGGCCACATAATGAAGGAAGAAATGGAGCAATGCATAAAGAAAAGATAACAAAAATTTTCCCAAATCATACTCATCAAGAAAAATAAGGGCCTTTATTTTCAAAAATGTCCCCAGAACAAGATGCAAATAACCAATCATTTTCCTTTCAGGTTCTTGATGTCTCTTAAAATTTTTCCATAATAAAATAAATTACACAACACAGAAACAGACTCACAGACATAGAGAACAGACTTGTGGTTGCCAAGGGGAAGGGGAGTGTGGGAGGGATGGATTGGGAGTTTGGGGTGAGCAGACGCAAACTATTACATATAGAATGGATAAACAACAAGGTTTTACTGTATAGCACAACAAACTATATTATATCCTATGATAAAGTATAATGCAAAAAAATATAAAAAAGAATGTATGGCTGGGTCACTTTGCTGGGCAGCATACATTGACACAACATTGTAAATCAACTATACTTCAATAAAAAAATAAAACAGATTAGAAAAAATTCCATCACTAAGTGGTTTGAAATAAACAGAATTCATTATGCTACACAAAGCATCTCACAAGTTCATAGTAAAATCCAGATTCATTTTCCAAATACATCTAGGGAAAAATGCTATATCAAGAGACTTCAGAGGTCGTCTCTGTGTTGTATCTGGGAGACAAGAGAGGCGTCAAATTAACGTTGAATCGGGGACACATTCCTCCGAGTTCAGAGACTGAACCAATACTGCTGAAAAGACACTCTCAATGAGGGCTGCACCTTTTCTTTGCTGTTTTTAGGGTGCTTTAAACATTCATCAAGAGATCAGCAGATTTCGTAACAGAGATGTGTGCTTTACAAATGTTGGGGCTGCTTTATGGATGAGTCATATAAAAGAATTATACATTTCTTATTTGATTAATTTGGGTTGGTTTTACAGCTAGAATCTCAGAATGGCTTTATTGTGTCTCATCAATTTTATGGTTGACATGTTTTCGATTTACTTTTTACTATTAAAAAACTGAAATGAGTTTTTGAAAGGAGATGCTCAGTTCTCCACCCCCCGCGCCCCCCTGCCCAATGCCACTGGGACAGGTGGGGAACGTTCTGAGAAGATCCTGTGCCAGGAGCTTTGTTTGTTTTCACAGTGACTTTCTAGAACAGTTTGATTTTATCTCGTCTAAGGGAAAATGTTAGTTTTCATTTTCACATGTACACATTTCTTAATTCACTTTGATACATATCAACCAATGTTTCCACTGTGGGAAGTATGGATAATACCAAGAAAATTTTGGAATAATTACCCTGCATCCCGCTTGTTACTAATCTTTTTTCTCCTTTTCTGTAGTTTTCTTTTCCCTTCCTCCTTTTCTTTGGATGCTTTATATATAGGCTGTCCAATACCACTTAATTTTTTTTTGGCGTAACTCTCCATTTTACACAAGTGAAGTTTTCACAGTGAGAAGAATCCTTGGCCCTACAGCATGATCAGGGATGTTTATGAAGACAGATGAAAAATATGTGATTGGAGGAGGAAAGATAAAATGGGCTTAAAGAAGAAAGAAAAATACTCAAGGAAAAAGAGGGAGAAAGAAAATGGCGGTTCTCTTAGAATTCAACAAAATGATTTCATGGTGTCATAAACTCTATTTCACACACAAAAAAATTATAAGTGATTGTCATATTTACATCTCTAAAAATACACAAAATGATAGAATCTGCATTTTAAGCAAAGATCAGAGTATGTCATAATTGAGCTGAAAATTGACTTCCTATGGTGTTTTCCTGGGGCAGCCCTCCCTGAGATTAATTTCTCAAACTCAACATCCATAATATTGCCAGAAAAAAGTTCAAATTGTAACTGTGTCTTTTCTTTTTCATTGGATGGGTGCAGGAAAATTGGTGACAAGGTTCTTTTAAACCATTAGAAGAGTGAGTAGAAGATTTCAGGCTACAATTGTGAAGCCTGAACTCTTCACATTGTCTCTTAGGGAAGTGAGTTCTTGTAGCTACCTCATTTATCTCAGTTACTTACAGCCTTTACCTGTTCACCTAAAACGCTGCTTCATCTCCTAAGGCACTTGGAGTATTAAGATGATCTGAGCTGAATGATGCCCAGGGCCACCATCAGCCTCATACACCACTGGAGGAGAGAATTACCCTTCGACTCTTAGGAAAAGTGGCAGCAAAGACCCTACTCAGGATGTGCATATAAGCAGAGACTATGAAGGTCACAGGAAACATCCTCATTCAGAGCAAATCAGACAGCTTTGTGCACCACGCCAAGACCACGGGTCCCAGGCAGGAGGGGCCAGTCTGCCCCACACACTGTTTTTAGCTGACACCCAGCACATAGGAATCAATCTAGAAATGCACCAAAGTATTACACTGTGTCCAAAGCTTTACTTCTCAGGACAGAAGACAGAATGTGACAAGTTAATTAATGACCCATTACAGTGAAAACTCCAATTAAAGCATATTTTTCTGTCTTTATCTTTTGCCTTCACAATAGTTTTCTGTAAGTCCTCTCTCAAAGACACATATTCATAACACCATTAATATATAAAATATGTTACCTGGCAGCAAAAGGCAAATCAGGTTTCAGGAGTGGATATATTAATATATTAATTCCCTCAATCATTCATTCAGTTTAGCATTTTTGTTTGACAGTATCTCCTGAGACACTGTTTTAGATCCTGTGAGCATGGCAGAAAGGAATATCTTTCAGCTCTTCTGGGATTGAAATTCTGAAAAACTAAAAATCCATACACCTACAATGCAGTGACGGAGACCGGTTAAGTGTTGTGAAGAAAACCAGAGCCCTGGGAAGGGACAGTGATGTGACAAGGCCTCTCTGGGGAGAAGACTTCAAGCAGAGAAATGACAAAATGTACTCAAGTGAGGACCTAAAATAGTGAAATTAGAACCAGGGTGTAGCTGCAAAATTATGGGCAGGGATTTCACTGGAAGATTACCAGCTTCAAGAAGGGCGAGACTTAACAGGACCAATACTACTCTCCTGCACAACAGAGGAAGTGGCTGGCTTTTAGACCATGCACTGTTTCTCCTAGAGGTCAAGGGTATAACATATTAAATGGAACCAAGTTGCCTCAAAGAGTTAACTGCATGCAGTCCACACCTCTGCCTTCCTTCTCACTGGGATAGGCAGGAACCAACTTACCAAGCCTTCTTGTGAAATAATTACTTGTTGTTTCAGAAATCTCAGGAGTCCCTGGGTCTCTTAATGAGGCACTGAATATTAAATTACAACGGAGAGCCCTGGGTCCAGTTGCGATGAAGGACTTGATTTCTCATGGTACCAAAATTTCTTTTTCCCAATTTTCTGAACAACAACAACAAATGTTACAGGTCCTTTGCAGCTTATAAAACCAAAGTTTTGGTTTGATTCAGTGCCTTGCCCTATTCAAGAGCAGAAAGTTGGTCCCAAAGAAGCTGCACCCGGATCGCTTCACTTCGCCATCACACTGGGCCTCCAGGAAGATGCTGTTCATCAGGAAGCAGTCCTGAACCCCTTCACCTCCTCCTGTGCTTGCCTGTGTGCCTCTGTGTGTGGGGGGGAGTGGGGGGTGTTTTACGGGAGGTCAGCATAAGCAGAAATAGTATGGAAAGCATCTTTGAGAAAAAAAAATCAAGACAATTAACTACACCACTTACGGAGTCACTATGAGACAAACATGGAGCCCACCTCTCAAAGCTGCCAGGTTGGTAAGTAATGAATCCTTTAGCACCTGCTCCCACCCATTCTGTTTCAACAGACCTTTAGTTCTCTTTGTGACTGGTACTTAAGTTACACGAAATCCAATTTCTAAAGATCCTCCCAGGTTTCACTGCTCTCCTCTCATTTCTGAGTCTGTTCCTGGCTTGCCTGTGATGGTGGAAGCCTGACTCACAGCCATTGGCTGTCCATTTGATGAGACTGGAGTAGACAGGCTGCCCCAGGGCCACCTGCCTAGAACTAGCAGAGGCAACCCTGCAACCATGCAGAACCTGGGGGAACCAAAACTACTGGACACACCAGAGAGACTCAAGGCACTGTGTCTGAGTGCGTGTGCGCGCGCGCGCACACACACCCACACACCTGCCATTCCCTTACAAGTGTGAAATTCATTACCAGAAATGGGTCTTAAGCTCAATCTATTAAAATAAAAATAAAGCAAACTTATTCTTGGTGAGCTATTCAATCTTGGCATACTGAGTTTCAATTTCTTAGGCATACCCTCCCAAAATCTCCATGGTTGAATACCTCTAACAAATTAAAATAAATAAAACTTGTTAATATCATCATTTACCTTTCATGTTCATGCTTTACTAATAAATGTAGGCACAACTTGCATTAATCAAATAATAATAATTAAAAGATGAAATAACTGTTTAAGATTTCCACATTATACCACACTATATTTAAATATTTTTCTTCTAATAAGATGGGTTATTTTTCTCTCAGAAATATCTTTTACATTTATATAGTGACTTTGGTTAAAGATACACTTTATTTATTTACTTATTTATTTATTTATTTATTTATTTATTTTTGCGGTATGCGGTCCTCTCACTGTTGTGGCCTCTCCCGTTGTGGAGCACAGGCTCCAGATGCGCAGGTTCAGTGGCCATGGCTCACGGACCTAGCCACTCCGCGGCATGTGGGATCTTCCCGGACCGGGGCACGAACCCATGTCCCCTACATTGGCAGGCGGACTCTCAACCACTGAGCCACCAGGGAAGCCCAAAGATACATTTTAGTACCTAAATAACATTAACTAGATAATTGGCTCACACCCATTACAGTTAGGCTTGCCTCCTTGAGCACACATGGAGTTACAGGTCCAGCCCTGCTCTGGGAAGGACTCTGCCCTAACTGGGCCAGCAATGCAGGGAGTAATAGTCATTCATTTTAGCCCAGTTGGCTCTTTGGCCTCTAGATTACTTTTTCTTCAGCCCCACCTAAAACATATAAAAGTGAAGACATTTCCTTCAAAGGGCTTGGTAGGAAATAGCCATGATTTCAGGGATAGAAAGGCCATCCTGCCCTCCAAATATCGCCACTATCCCCACTACTTAGCTGGAAGATGCTCCAATTCCCCAGTTAGAGTCCCATTCCTTTAGCTAATTTCAAACATGGACTATTTAAATGCAAGTATCCATAGAAAGGATAATACAAACACTGCTTATTTATTTAGAATTGATAACTTTTTACTTCTTCTTATTCACTGACATGTTAGTGACAGTGCATTTATCAGAGCCTTTCCTAAAAGTGTGTTTTCTGGGATAAAGGAAAATACCCCAAAACATGAAGCCACATGCTCCGGCCTCCTAACCATTCCTCAGCCCAGGGAAAGGGGCTTTCTCCCCAAAACTTCAGAGATACCACTAACACACTTACCTGAATTCCAAGGCTCAAACTGTAAGTTAAAACACCCACCTAATCTCTTGGGATCCAGAAGAAGGAAGTAAAGGTAGAACAGTTTTCTTTCTTTATTCCAAGGAAGGAAAAAGACAATTTATAGTAAAGTGAACCAAAATGGAAATGGCACATTAATATGGAGTATAATGTTTTTCTGAGCTGTCCCTTTGCTCTTTGCTTATTTACTTTGAAGTTGACTCATGAAACTGCTTTAATAATTAATAGTTTGTGTTCTTTTTTTGTTAGTATTTGAGGGTTATAATGAGGTTCTCAGAAGCATTTGAAACAGGGAAATAAGGTCCTCCAACTTTCACCCAGGTATCAGCACATAGGAGGGCGACTAGGGCGTCAGGAAAAGTATCTACCAGCCTAAACCACCATCAGTACATGGGTAGGTCAAGAATTTATTTTCCAGTTAAGCACTAGGGTTTGCTCTCACTGAGCATCCCAGCAATTTGATCAGATGGTGTTATTAACATATCTAAAGAAAAAAACAAAAGAGGTCTCGAACCAAGGAAAACGAAAGCGTAGTCCAAAACAAAAGTGAGAGCAGAGTTCCGCAGGGGTTGGCAAAGCCACCCCTGGAACGGACAGTCCCTGCAAACTCTGACTCTCGTAAAACTTCTTCACGAGATCCACTCAATTCCTTTGGTTGTTTCACCAACAAAGCAACGGTCTCATCATGATCCAGCTTCTTGGAACGTTGATCACAGGGAGAGAACCAGCTGGCCATGTGGACTTCTAGGCTTAGTCTACGAACAACTTCTTATTTTAAATTAACTGGCTCACAGTGTGGTACCCCATTCAGGCTCCAGGGAATGTTACTGTATCCAGCGTTAAGATCTCACGGTGTTGACAATGAAGTGACTGCAGAGTGGAGAGATCTCGGCAACATCCTGCCCAGGCTTCTCCAGGCCCTCATTTTATTTGAGAAGGAGAGGACAAGAGAGACAGACAGAGACAGCTGGGGGAGGGGAGAGAGAGAGGGAAACATCGAAGAACTACATTCCCCCACACAGTGGGTCCTGCAGCAGCGCCAGGGTGTGCACTCTGGGGAAATGGCTTTTCAGGAGCCCTGGTTCCTGGAAGCAAAGGGCCAGTTCCAGGGCACTTGGGCATTCGTGCTGCTCTCTATCCCAAATGGAACTGCGCCTTGCTGAGGCCAAGATCAAGAACCGGATGAGCCCAGGGTTTATAGAATTTCCCTAAGTGGAAACCAACATGAAATGCTGGTGTGACAGGAATAGTGGCGTGAGTGTCGGCTTGGAAGCAGAGGAGGGCAGCTCCGCTGAGTCTGTTTTATCCGCTGCAGCATGATCCCACACAGAGGACCCACACGGAGGCCAGCATCCACCCTTGCCGGGCCAGCACCTCTGCATCCTTAGCAATGCAGCCAACGCCACTGCACAGGACATGGGGTGTGATTACTGATCTCGTTACATGGTCTAAACAACAGAAATGAACACAAAAACTCTTTCACCTGGGAAAGTTCCCTGCTTTCCGGTAACTGCTTCTAAGACCCTTACTCACTGATCACTGTGGCTACAGCGTCCATTGCAATCTCATTTTCTGACCTCATTAGGATAAGTACTGGCTGATATCACATTTCTAAAATAACCTCTCTGAACTTTCAGAAGAAAATGAGAATCGCACTCCCTGGCTCTTGAGAATTCACACATACACATCAGAATCTCACTCTGATCTGGTTAAGCATACTGCCATACGACGTAGCCTCTATTGTACATTCACCCTGTTTGCCCCCAACTAACCTCGCCTAGCCATTTTCAAATCCGGGTTTGACCTATTTATCGTCTTTGCATTTTTGGTACACTGACTCAAGTTTGTTTTGGAAAGACACCATTGAATTTTTGATGATCACAAAATCTCAAGCAAAATATTTTCAAACAGTAGAACTGGATCCAGGACCATCCAGAGCCACAAACAGTTCCCTCCACAAAAGCCCAAAGCTAACCTCACTGTTTCCAGAAAGCTTCCCAAGCTGAGAACAACACCCTGTCCAGGGCACAGGGCAGCGAGCCCTCTCTGACCTCGGACCAACATCTGCCCCTGTGGTCGGCACCCATCATGCCTGGTTCTTTACCCCAGAGCCCCACAGCACAAACAGAGCTCCCCGTCTCTTAAGATGCACGTCAAACGTGTGGAGGAAACAGATCCTGCCCCAGCGGCCAGCCCATCTCATTCTACAGGGTAACCTTCTTAGCCTCCTCCCTCCATTCCTTTGATAACATGGTGTGATGACTGATTCTGTGTCAACCTGGCTAAACTGCCCAGATTTGTGGTCAAACACCAGTCTTGATGTTGCAATGAAGGTATTTTTCAGATGAGATTAACATTTCAATCAGTAGACCTTGAGTAAAGCAGATGACACCCCATAACATGGGTGGGCCTTGTGAAATTAGTTGAAGACCAAAGACAAAAGACAGAGGTCTCCTGAAGAGAAAGGAATTCTGCCTCCAGAAGGCCTTGGGACTGGAGTTGTAGCTGGCAGAGAGGATGTTTCCTTTCCAGAGTGAAACACCCTGCATTTGTTCTTTTCCTCATTTACAGCATGGTGGTTAAAAGCAAGGCCTTAGTGGTCAGGCTGAGTGGAGAACAAACCATGTAATAGCAGCTGACCATTTTTAGCAACTGACTCAAACCTTCCCTACAAATGGACATGGGGAATGTTCAAGAAGCCGTCATTATGATCATCACCATCAATGTCGTGAGGACAGGATTTCCTGCCTCGGAAGCTGGGGCAGTGAGGTGTGGAGGCGCGGCAGGCTGGCCTCTTTAAGGGTTCCCACAGAGGGCTTCCTCAGGCTTCCAAGAATCCACACTCTTACGGAGTAGCTGGCCTGTCTTCTCTGTGCTGCTCGTTAAAAAGAACACAGCCAAATGCCTGTCCTTCCTCCTGTACCTGTGGCAGCATGAACGCATGTGGGTTTACAATCAGTCTCCCCCTTGGCTTCATATCACTCTTCCTACCCTTGCTTTCCTTTACACCCAAATTTTTGTAAGCTGCCTTAAATCTTTTGGAGGCAATCAAAATCAATCAACAGCCAACCATCAGCATTTCTAATATTAGCCTACTTGAATCCAATCATCCTGATTCATTCATCACTTGGTCCAGAAATTAGACTTTTAAGATGCATGCACCCTAAGTGAATTAAGGTGACAGGAGGATATTTTGCCTTCCATTTCATCTTCACGGAGAAAATCAATGTAAGTTTCTAAATGCCCATTTCTCCTCAAAATCAGATTCTTAAAAACATAAATAATATCCCAAGTGATATTCTGACTCCCTATATGGGAAATGTGAGCATATTATCAGATCCAAGTTGTTACATCTGAGCAGCAATGTGATTCCACTTATTTTGGGTCCACAGTGAGCATATGTGAAGTCAGAACATATAACAGTCCTTTTGTCTCAACTATCCCAGAGCACAGATTACCATCCATGTTTATGTTTCCAAGTGTCAGGATACAGGTACTGTTCTACATTACAAACCAGAAACCATTAAGTTTATGTTGATTCTAATTATTGTCAGACACTCCCAGGCCTTGCAAATTGGGAAACATATTTCTACTAAAGTAAGTTTTAAAATCATCACAGCATCTGGGGAAATATCTACCATCAAAATTACTTTCTACCTCACTTTGGTTTTTCCTGAACACATTCTGAGTACTTGTGCTTTTCTTGGAAAGGCATACTAAATCACTGGCTCAAATATTTTACCCTTAGGTTTGTCTGTATAATGTATGATGTTAATGTCTAATCTCTGGTTTCTAACATTCCTCTCCTATTGCTCAGGTGGTAGTGACTCATCTGTAGTATATGAAAGCCTGCCACCACTGCCATTATACTGACAACGTTCTCAGGAAGGTTTGTATTAAATCCTGGAATGAGTGTTTCCATACCCTCCTCCCACTTCCCACTCCCAGGAAAACTGACCATTTTCCCGTTATTTTGGAGAAAATGCCTAGGTGGGTTCCCATAAGCTTCCCCATTATTTGCTGGCAGAAAGCAGATAAAGTCTTTTTTAACATCTTTATTGGAGTATAATTGCTTTACAATGGTGTTAGTTTCTGCTGTATAACAAAGTGAATCAGCTATACATATACATATATCCCTATCCCCATATCTCCTCCCTCTTGCGTCTCCCTCCCACCCTGCCTTTCCCACCCCTCTAGGTGGTCACAAAGCACCGAGCTGATCTCCCTGTGCTATTCAGCTGCTTCATACTAGCTATCTATTTTACATTTGGTAGTGTATATATGCCCGTGCCACTCTCTCACTTCGTCCCAGCTTACCCTTCTCCCTCCCTGTGTCTTCAAGTCCATTCTCTACATCTGTGTCTTTATTCCTATCCTGCCCCTAGGTTCATCAGAACCTTTTTTTTTTTTTTAGATTCCATATATATATGTCTTAGCATACTGTATTTGGTTTTCTCTTTCTGACTTACTTCACTCTGTATGACAGACTCTAGGTCCATCCACCTCACTACAAATAAGTCGATTTCGTTCTTTTTTATGGCTGAGTAATATTCTATTGTATATATGTGCCACATCTTCTTTATCCATTCATCTGTCGATGGACACTTAGGTTGCTTCCATGTCCTGGCTATTGTAAATAGAGCTGTAATGAACATTGTGGTACATGACTCTTTTTGAATTATGGCTTTCTCAGGGTGTATGCCCAGTAGTGGGATTGCTGGGTCGTATAGTAGTTCTATTTTTAGTTTTTTAAGGAACCTCCATACTGTTCTCCATAGTGGCTGTATCAATTTACATTCCCACCAACAGTGCAAGAGGGACCCCTTTTCTCCACACCCTCTCCAGCATTTATTGTTTCTAGACTTTTTGACGATGGCCATTCTGACCGGTGTGAGGTGATACCTCATTGTAGTTTTCATTTGCATTTCCCTAATGATTAATGATGTTGAGCATTCTTTCATGTGTTTGTTGGCAGTCTGTATATCTTCTTTGGAGAAATGTCTATTTAGGTCTTCTGCCCATTTTTGGATTGGGTTCTTTGTTTTTTTGATATTGAGCTGCATGAGCCGCTTGTATATTTTGGAGATTAATCCTTTGTCAGTTGCTTCATTTGCAAATATTTTCTCCCATTCTGAGGGTTGTCTTTTTGTCTTGTTTATGGTTTCCTTTGCTGTGCAAAAGCTTTTAAGTTTCATTAGGTCCCATTTGTTTATTTTTGTTTTAATTTCCATTTCTCTAGGAGGTGGGTCAAAAAGGATCTTGCTATGATTTATGTCATAGAGTGTTCTGCCTACGTTTTCCTCTAAGAGTTTTTTTTTGTGTCTGGCCTTACATTTAGGTCTTTAATCCATTTTGAGTTTATTTTTGTGTATGGTGTTAGGGAAGGTTATAATTTCATTCTTGCATAATTCATCGCCTCTGCTTTGACAATGTGCAATTCATCCTTTGCACCAGCCCCTGAACTGACCATTCTTAAAGATAACTGGTGCTCATTTTCATCATTACCCACCTTAAAGTGATAATCTTTGTCGGTCTTTAGTTCACAACAGAAAAGATAGTTCTGGGGCCTCAGGGCACTCATGTCTATGTCCATCGAATCTTCCATGGGTTGGTGGCACGCACCTAGGTTGGGGGAGAAGGTGGACAGAGATAAAAGACTGCTGTTCCGGGCTTCCCTGGTGGCACAGTGGTTGAGAGTCTGCCTGCCGATGCAGGGAACGCAGGTTCGTGCCCCGGTCCGGGAGGATCCCACATGCTGTGTAGCAGCTGGGCCCGTGAGCCATGGCCGCTGGGCCTGCGCGTCCGGAACCTGTGCTCCGCGACGGGAGAGGCCACGGCAGTGAGAGGCCCACGTACCGCAAAAAAAAAGAGAAAAGACTACTGTTTCAGGGAACAGTTGCGCAGGACGGAATCACAACAGGGAAGATAAAGTCTTATAATGGTGCAAGATGAAATATGGGCAGGGACTGGGACAAAAGCAGGATGAACTTGACCTACAATGTGACCTCCTGATGCTGACTGCCTCACAGGAGACTCCCAGCTCCCACCTAAATGAAGGAGCATAAACTCCATGTTCTAGAAACTGCCCACAGGAGCATGAAGCTGCAGGGGGCTGTGAGGTCTGGGTCCCAGTTTCACCCCTAACTAGCAGGGAAATCTGGGGCGGGTCCCATCTTGTACCTTAGTGTATGTGATTCAAATGTTAATCTCAACCACAAACACCATCACAGACACACCCAAAATAATGTCTGACCAAGTATCTGGGCACCTTGTGACCCAGTTATGTTGACACATAAAGTTAACCATCACAGCAGGGTTTATAAAAGACCTTTAATAATCTGTCCCGAACTTAACACTCTTCTGCAGAACCGGCAACACAACTCACAGGGCTTAGTGAAAATTGAAATACAGTTCAAAAATTATGAAGAATTTCAGGATGGTGAGAGCAGAACAGTAAAACCAAGTGTGGAGCCCTTCTGAGCACAGGGCTCGGGTGACGTCACAGGTGGCACGCCCTTGAGGCCGGCCCTTTTCTTCAGCTTTCTAAACTCACGGCTCAATGATAAAAGCTGTTTTTCCCACACTTCCACATTTGTTCTGCAGTCTTCTCAGCCCAGTGTGCCCTTCCACAGCCTGGCCAGGCTCAGTGGTCTGCCTTCCCTGGGAAGTCTTGAGCCCAGGTCTATATGAGGCCCTCAGTCCTCACTCAGACAGAATGCTCGTCCCCTTCCTGCTCGTGTCCTGGCACTCCCCACTCTGCTCTCTTCACATGCCTGTCTCCCTACTATACTGTAGGTTCAGTGAGACCATGGAGCTAGCCTCTGGGGTTATCCTAAGATGGAATGGAGTGTCAGCCTACAGTTGCCATTCAGTAAACTTGTACTGCTCTTAGAAATAGCTATCATACAACTTCATAGTAAATCATCAGAATCGCTAGCAGATACCAAGTGCTTTACCATGTGCCAGGCTCTATTGACTCAAAGTATTTCCCACACGATGATGCTTTTATTCCTTATGACAACCTTACTGTAGACAACTGTCAGTGCCTCACTGTATACTGTGCATCTCCCATTTCTCTTGGGTGAGGTAATGCTGAAGTGTGTGTTTTATGCCTTTTCCCCCCATTTACCATGGAATTAAGCTCCAGCCACTCTCAGTAGTTAGTGGATTAATAACAAAGCTTATGGGCTTCCTTCCCCACCCTAGATCACTGCCCCAACTCCTCTGCCAACTTTCAAGGCCCTCCCCACGTAAAAGCACTTTCTCTTGGATTCAGGGTCTGCTTCTAGGGAAGCCAAAGTAAGACAGTTAATATAAATGGAAACTTGAGACCCAGAAGTTAACTGATCCTCTGATGGGATAATGGTAGTGATGAAGGAACGGACACATGAATGATTTTTGAATAGAATGGTGGACGACAGGAGGTTATGATCCAGGTCCATAAGAGCACTATTTGCAAGGGAAACATGAATTTGGGTTTGTTTTCTACATTCTGAAAAATAACTGACTATGTGTTACCCCTGAGTATGAGTTTACAAGATATAATTTAGGGAAAATGATAAGCAGTATTAGGTAATGAGCAGGTGAAGTTATCTCAAGAGGTAATTCAGAATGAAACAAGAAATTAGGTTCAAGAATAGTTAAAATAAGTTTCTGAAATAATTTATCCAAAATAAATTATTAAAGGAAGCTCAAGATAATAGGAATAGACTTCTAACTTGTCAAGGTCATTGCTATGAAAGACTCACAAATGTTGGCTGTTGGCTAGGATACTGGGCTGGACCCACCATTTCTCAGTAAGTATAGTGGTTCTCATGTTCCTAAAATATGGGTGAATGCCACAAAAAAGAAAGATTATCAGCTATTTTGAAAAAGGACAGGATGTAAAAACAGCAGATTTTCAACAACAAGCGAGGATGGATGCCACTGGAGTCTTCAGGCCATTCTCACCTTCACACTGTTGTTAAGAATATTCCAGTCCCCTCAGCAAGACTGTTTATATTGATAAATAACAAAGTAGGATGTCTACTACTATACCTAAAGCTCTACAAAACATACAACTTTGATTAGAATTCAAGAATAGATGTTGACAGCTCCAAAACATTTGGATGGTCACACTTTGGCTTTAACATTTAATTTGAAAATAGCTGAATAGCTCATGAAAATATCCAGAGATCAAAAGATTTTCATAAAGTTAAGATAAAATGTCAGCAGTGCCTTGTCAATACCCCAGGAAAAGTGCTGAAACAGCACGAGCTCCCGTGTCATTAGGGCACTAACACGGTTACGCCCCTGGACTCAGGGTGCTTTGCCTGCGTACTATCGAGGAGTTACTGTCCATCAGAACTCGCATGAAGCCTACTTTGGAAGTTTAATAAAGCTCTGCCTAGAGTGTTATACTTCACCAAGTGGAAGTTCTTTTCTCCACAGTAGTGCATCTGGGAAAGTGCTGAGGTGGAACAGACAACCTCAGCAAAAGAGGCATAAACTTGATGACCAGGCAGCTCTCCCGCACCTGCGGCACCACACAGCTCTACCCCACGGGGCACAGCAGGACCACGTGGCTGGGCCTGTGGGCAGTTCCCCTGCGGGGCTGAGTTCGTGAAGATAAAGGCTCCTGGGTATGTGGCTGTCCCAGCCATGTCATGGCACTCACCTTCCCCCTTCATCTTAACTTTCATCATTTACTTTGAAGATATTTCATGAGAAATGTATCGATGCCACCTTTTGAAAGAGCAAGATTTTATATGTGTATGTGGGACTTAGAATTCAGGAAGGATTTTCAAATTTCAAAGGGCTTTGTTAAATGAATTTGTTCATACAAACGGCTAACTGCTAACAGAAGCAACTCCCTATTTACAAAAGGAAAAAATAAATAAAGGGTGCTGCCAGAAAAAGAAAAAAGTTCAAACACCATGTCCCATGTAGGAGTGACCTGGAGCACCATGGCATCATTTCTCCTTTAATCTTTGCATTTTCTCTCCTTCCATCCTCTCCCTTCCATTCCTCTTTTCTTTCTTCCCAATTTTTTTATCAGAATGATGGAAAATTATATGACATAAAACATTTACAACCATCATATCCTATTTTTTTGTTTTTCATTTAACCAATAGTCTGACAGACAAGAGCAAAATGTGGCACGTATTACATTTTCCATACAGATTTGTCTCTACCGCCCTGTAGGATGTCTCGTTCTGTCTAACTGCACCTGCTGACTGTGAATTTAAATAACTATTTCCATGATGAATGTTCTTTTCACATCATTAGAGAATGTATATTTAAAAAGGAGCCCCGCTTCAAACCAAATAATTACCTAGAATAAACACATATTATTTTAGTATTTATTAGGTTATAAGTTGCTGAATCTTTTTTTTTATTGGAGTATAGTTACTTTACAATAATGTGTTAGTTTACACTGTACAGCAAAGTGAATCAGCTATACATATACATATATCCCCTCTTTTGTGGATTTCCTTCTCATTTAGGTCACCACAGAGCACTGAGTAAAGTTCCCTGTGCTTACAGTAAATTTTCATTAGTTATCTACTTTATACATAGCATCAGTAGTGTATATATGTAAATTCCAATCTCCCAATTCATCCCACCACCACCCCCTTTCCCCCTTGGTATGTGGTACATATATACAATGGAATATTACTCAGCCATAAAAAGGAACGAAATTGGGTCATTCGTAGAGACATGGATGGACCTAGAGACTGTCATATAGAGTGAAGTAAGTCAGAAAAAGAAAAACAAATATTGTATATTAACACATATATGTGTAATCTGAAAAAATTGGTATAGATGATCTTATTTACAAAACAGAAATAGAGACATAGATGTCAAGAACAAGTTGTTGAATCTTAAAATCACTTTCATCTTCACAGAACATTCTTTTTGTGTCCAATGGGCAACCCACTACTGAGGAGGAGATGTGGACTTTATGACATGTCATCTTTAGACAAAAAATAAAAGAAACTGAAATTGGTAATGACATTTTCTCTAATTACATAATGACCACAAGACTTTCCCTTTGAGTTAAAAACTCAAAATCAGCAATTAATTCTCATAAACTAAAACAGACACAGGGCATAGTTTAAAGACAAAGATAAATGCACCCAATACCTATTTTTCCCTGAAAATCTTGTTGTCAAACAAACTATAGTGCTGGGCACAGGGCAAATATCAGCCACATGTCAAGTAGCCGGGCATGATGAACGCCTGCCTGCCATGTGCACTAAGTTGCCAGAAATGCAGCCATGCCCCCAAGCCTCGGCTCCCCCTGCAAACCTCAGTTGTCATGCTTATCTGAAGTGAAGTGCTATACTAGCGGCTGTCTCACATAGCCCTTTGTGGATTAAGCTTCCAAGGCTCCATACCAATGCTAGTTTTTCTTGTTGTTGTTTGTTTTCATCTTACGTTTCTTTGGAGAATGGGCATGAGACAATCAGAGAAGTGGAAGATGCTTCTAATGGCATTAACTGACTATGTGTGCCAGAGGTGTGCCACTGATGTCAGTTATGGAGTTTCTGTGACTGAGCTTCCAAGTTACTGTGTATTTCAGTCCAGATTTTAGTCATAACAGTTAAAATCTGTAGTGAGCCATGCTCACTGTATGTGTTCAACAGGTCGGGAATTACACCAGCCCCTTTCAAGGAGCTGAAAAATTCTGATGATATGTAAAAGCCACTGGTGGTTGGCCACTGATGCTGAACATTTTAATACTCAAAGAATCCTAAAAAGGTTTACAAAGACAATTTAAACTGTCTAGATATCATGAACAAAGTCCCATTACCTTAGGATCTAGCTAAGCTGCTGATAAGACTTTCAAGCACAAGCATGTAATAAAACTTTAGTTGCTTCTTTATTTTCAGGTTTATCTAAGCCTCATTTTCTTATCACATCCTAAAGTAGGAATCACACTCCTAGAATTTTCTCTTTAAAAAAATTCACAGAGATTTCAACTCCTATTTGTTCTCACAATGTTCCCGTAGAAAGTGAGACCATCAACTGAAATTCTTGTACAAAAGCAACTACAAAGACCTGGGGACAATCAACTGGAAGAAAAGCTAATCGTTTTCATTCTACGCAAGTAAGAAAAAAAATGGTTTCTTGAGGAATAATAAGGTTACGACTTGAGCCAACTACAAATCATCCTTTGAGCCTGGCATTGGTCTGCTGGTGTCAGTACAAACCCTGGGACACAATGCTGACCAAACTTTCCCTGGAGACGAGCAAAGGGGATGAGCATTTTGACCTCTGGTGTGAGGCATCACACAAAACCTCTCATTGTCACACACAGGATCACATCAGAAATAACACCAGAGTTCTGACCAATTGTGTTTGTTCTGAAGACCCTCTCAAACTCCAGCATCCTCTAGCCCCCTCCTCCACTCTCCATCTGCCTTTTCTCTGAGTATCTTTACTTCCCCCTTCCACTCTTTACCCCTCCTCCCTCCCTTCCTTCTTTCTCCAGAAATGTTTTAGCACTGGTTAGATAACAAGCACCTTTTCAGCGGGTACTGAGACCCTAAGATTCTGGCCTTACTCTTTCGATTTGCCCTTCTTTTCTATTTTCTCACACAAGCTTTGTATTCCTGTCACTGGTTTGTTTTTTCCTCTTTTCTCCTTTGTCTTACGTATGAGTTTTATGACAACAAAGGGCAAGGGGTGATTTAGTTACACGTGTCCCTAATAGGGAAGGAAAGAGCACATGAAAAAGGCAAAGAGGGGGAAAGGAGGACAGAAGCCAGAACTACAGAAACCGAAAGGGACAAGCAGAATCCACATGGATGAATCCCCAAAATGTGGCCCAGGGCACCTGTGGCCCCATCAGGAGTCACCGCATATAGGCAGCTATCTCAGCAGGGCAGGAGCCTCCCAGAATGAAGAGAACCTCAGAAGTAAATGACCCTTGGTGCTTCAGGGGAGAGGATGAAGAATGAAGCTAAGCACAGATTGTTTAATGATCGAAACTCTAGGAGAAAGAAATTACAAGGAATAAGGTTACTTATCTGCCTAAGGTTATGTGTCAGTCCAAATGGCTACAATTAGAACCTACTGATTCTTCCCAGTAGTTTGTTGTAAATGAGTCCAGAGTAAATTGAGCTAAAGAAAATGTAATTATAAAAATGAGAGTTGGAAATAACTCAGGAGATCATTCTGTTCCAATCTCTGCTTGAACACCTTCCTCACCGAGCAGCTCCAGATGACTGGACTGAAGTCCCAGGTAGCTCCCTTGCCTTCCTCTCAGAGAGAATCCCTTTCTGGTTTATCACAGTGCAGGTGAGAAAATATCCAACCGGAATACATTTTAACACTAACGAGAAATAAGAGCTCAAGTGGATGGAGAGCAGGAGGAAGGTTATAATGGGGAATTAAACACCTTTTCTCATTGGCTAGTGTGACCATTGATTTCTATTCTCAGAGGCCATGAAGACCTAAGGATTCCCTGTTCCTATCACAAGTTTACCACAAGGAAATGAAATAATCACATTAGTATCTGAGCAAGCATTTTTTTCATGAAAAAATAACAAACATGTCATAAAATGGAGTATATCTTATTAAGTATATACTGCCTGGTTTATATCCATTTTTTAAATTCCACTGTTAATTTACGACAAAACACTGCCATTTGCTCAACAAGGGTGTGATGGAAGGATGCTGCACTGGGCTCTCACTGGCCCTCACTGGTACCCAGACCATTGGGCTATTCACTGTGCCCCACAGAAGCCCACGGCCTCATCTAAAAGAGTGGCAACTGCATGCAATCCACACATCAAGGCAATGGGCTGGAGCAAAGGATCAAGTGATAGTGAGAAAAGCAAAAATCTTTTCAGATATAATAGTTCCCATGCCTAAATATCACCAAGCTCTCTTCTACATTTCTTTGAAATATTTAGGGAAAAGTATTTGGTGAAACAACAAATCCTTATAATCCAAACATTGCTTTCTATCCCTCCAAGACTATAGTCAACTCAGAAGAGTGTTTGACTCCAGCTCAGAACAGGATGGTATTAATTTATGATTATTAATTCCCTACTTTTGCACTTGAAGCAGTTGAAGGCTTATGTTCTGCATCATACAAGGAGGATGGTTATGTAGGGCCATTGCTAAGGATACATGCATATTTACTTTAGTCACCAGGTTTACATGTAATAATGGCAACAGCTTTTTCAATGAAGGCATAGAAAAAAACCTTGAAGATCTTTTCCAGATTGTCTACACTGTTTTGATAGTGGTAAAGTATAAATGTACATACACTAAGGTGCTTTGTGAATCACAGCTATACATGATCAAAGTAAGAAACCTCATGTTATTTAATCCATTTCAAATGTTTCCAATTTTGAGTAATGCCCATTTCTTTTTATCTTCTTTTGGCTAAAATTTTCCCTATGGAGCAAAGGATTTAGACTGAAACTTTAAGAAAAACTATTACGTCACAGGAGAATATGTAATACAAAGGGAGACTAAGAAGACCAGGGCTGCACAGGGAAGTTTGCTTGTCCCCAAATGCACATACATTTCAAATGTTTAGGAGCTAATGCCATGATAGTTCCAGCTGCCAAAATAAATCAGCACAGAAAATTCCACAGCCTAACATTTCCCATTTTATTTTATTTATTTTTTTAACATCTTTATTGGAGTAAATTTGCTTTACAATGGTGTGTTAGTTTCTGCTTTATAACAAAGTGATTCAGTTATACATATACATATGTTCCCATATCTCTTCCCTCTTACATCTCCCTCCCTCCCACCCTCCCTATCCCACCCCTCTAGGTGGTCACAAACCACCGAGCTGATCTGCCTGTGCTAGGCGGCTGCTTCCCACTAGCTATCTATTTTAGGTTTGGTAGTGTGTATATGTCCATGCCTCTCTCTCACTTTGTCACAGCTTACCCTTCCCCCTCCCCATATCCTCAAGTCCATTCTCTAGTAGGTCTGTGTCTTTATTCCCATCTTACCCCTAGGTTCTTCATGACCTTCTTTTTTTCTTAGATTCCATATATATGTGTTAGCATACAGTATTTGTTTTTCTCTTTCTGACTTACTTCACTCTGTATGACAGACTCTAGGTCCATCCACCTCACTACAAATATCTCAATTTCATTTCTTTTTATGGCTGAGTAATATTCCATTGTATATATGTGCCACTTCTTTATCCATTCATCCGATGATGGACACTTAGGTTGCTTCCATGTCCTGGCTATTGTAAACAGAGCTGCAATGAACATTTTGGTACATGACTCTTTTGGAATTAAGGTTTTCTCACGGTATATGCACAGTAGTGGGATTGCTGGGCCGTACGGTAGTTCTATTTTTAGTTTTTCAAAGGAATCTCCATAGTGGCTGTATCAATTTACATTCCCACCAACAGTGCAAGAGGGTTCCCTTTTCTCCACACCCTCTCCAGCATTTATTATTTCTAGATTTTTTGATGATGGCCATTCTGACCAGTGTGAGCTGATATCTCATTGTAGTTTTGATTTGCATTTCTCTAATGGTTAATGATGTTGAGCATTCTTTCATGTGTTTGTTGGAAATCTGTATATCTTCTGTGGAGAGATGTCTATTTAGGTCTTCTACCCACTTTTGGATTGGGTTGTTTGTTTTTTTGATATTGAGCTGCATGAGCTGCTTGTAAATCTTGGAGATTAATCTTTTGTCAGTTGTTTCAGTTGCAAATATTTTCTCCCATTCTGCGGGTTGTCTTTTTGACTTGTTTATGGTTTCCTTTGCTGTGCAAAAGGTTTTAAGTTTCATTAGGTCCCATTTGTTTATTTTTGTTTTAATTTCCATTTCTCTAGGAGGTGGGTCAAAAAGGATATTGCTGTGACTTATGTCATAGAGTGTTCTGCCTATGTTTTCCTCTAAGAGTTTGATAGTGTCTGGCCTTACATTTAGGTCTTTAATCCATTTGAGTTTATTTTTCTGTATGGTGTTAGGGAGCGCTCTAATCTCATACTTTACATGTAGCTGTCCAGTTTTCCGAGCACCACTTACTGAAGAGGCTGTCTTTTCTTCACTGTATATTCTTGCCTCCTTTATCAAAGATAAGGTGACCATATGTGCGTGGGTTTATCTCTGAGCTTTCTATCCTGTTCCATTGATCTATATTTCTGTTTTTGTGCCAGTACCATACTGTCTTGACCAGATGGCTTCACAGGCGAATTCTATCAAACATTTAGAGAAGAGCTAACACCTATCCTTCTCAAACTCTTCCAAAATATAGCAGAGGGAGGAACACTCCCAAACTCATTCTACGAGGCCACCATCACCCTGATACCAAAAACAGGCAAATATGTCACAAAGAAAGAAAACTACAGGCCAATATCACTGATGAACATAGATGCGATGCAAAAATCCCCAACAAAATACTAGCAAACAGAATCCAACAGCACATTAAAAGGATCATACACCATGATCAAGTGGGGTTTATTCCAGGAATGCAAGGATTCTTCAATACAGGCAAATCAATCAACGTGATACACCATATTAACAAACTGGAGGAGAAAAACCATATGATCATCTCAGTAGATGCAGATAAAGCTTTTGACAAAATTCAACACCCATTTATGATAAAAACCCTCCAGAAAGTAGGCATAGAGGGAACTTTCCTCAACATAATAAAGGCGATATATGACAAACCCACAGCCAACATCATCCTCAATAGTGAAAAACTGAAACCATTTCCACTAAGATCAGGAACAAGACAAGGTTGCCCACTCTCACCACTCTTATTCAACATAGTTTTGGAAGTTTTAGCCACAGCAATCAGAGAAGAAAAAGAAATAAAAGGAATCCAAATCAGAAAAGAAGAAGTAAAGCTGTCACTGTTTGCAGATGACATGATACTTTACATAGAGAATCCTAAAGATGCTATCAGAAAACTACTAGAGCTAATCAATGAATTTGGTAAAGTAATAGGATACAAAATTAATGCACAGAAATCTCTGGCATTCCTATACACTAATGATGAAAAATCTGAAAGTGAAATCAAGAAAACACTCCCATTTACCATTTCAACAAAAAGAAAAAAAATATCTAGGAATAAACCTACCTAAGGAGACAAAAGACCTGTATGCAGAAAATTATAAGACACTGATGAGAGAAATTAAAGATGATACAAATAGATGGAGAGACATACAATGTTCTTGAATTGGAAGAATCAACATTATGAAAATGACTCTACTATCCAAACCAATGTACAGATTCAATGCAATCCCTATCAAACTACCACTGGCATTTTTCACAGAACTAGAACAAAAAATTTCACAATTTGTATGGAAACACAAAAGACCCCGAATAGCGAAAGCAATCTTGAGAACGAGAAGAGGAGCTGGAGGAATCAGGCTCCCTGACTTCAGACTATACTACAAAGCTACAGTAATCAAGATTTCCCATTTTAAAAAGCATCAGTACACTGGGTTTTTTTTCCTTTTTTTGCTCCTCACAACAATCAGGAGAACACATGTATCGTTAACTGTTTCCACAGCTGAGGAAACCAAAAGCACAGATTGATTACCAAGTTGCCCCAATTCACTCAACCAATTAGTGGCAGAGATAGGCCTAGAACCCCAAGCTGACCTGGCATTCTAAACGTTCTCAAGAAAACTGAAATAGGAACAGAAAACACACAAAAGGAAATGGAAGTTCATTTCTCCTATTTGGATCATGCTAAATACACAGGCTCTTCTGGTGCCCTTGTAGGCATGGGAAGGGGAGGTCCACTGGAGTCACATGACTACAACAGAAGGCTGTGTTTTGCATCCCTGGGGGAGGAGACTCTAGAACCTACAGGGAGCTTTTGGTTTCCACTCCAACATTAAAGAGCTTAGAAGTTGTCCCTCCTGTTATCACAATGAGAAAAAAGCTGACCACACTGAAATTCAACAATTCTTCCATCTGAGAGTTGAGGTCACAGGACAAGCTACTGCTTGAAAACTGGAGAGACAGAAAGTTAGAAACACAGAATCACAGCTCATTGGAGTAAAAGCTACTGTTGTAGCCAGCAACGAGGTAATGGACTAATTGCTAGAGGTTGGGCATAGACTACCTCGAGCATGAAAAATTCTTGGGGACCCACTCTTAGGAGTGCTCCCACACTTTTGTGAGTTTTTACCATCAGGAGCTCCAATCAGGCTCTCAGTGTGAAGACTATAGAAAAATTCCCTTGTGCTTTTAGTAAGGGGAGGAGAATAGAAACCATTTTGAAATATGCAGAGTGCCCCTTTCCCCTTAACAAAGGCCTGTCCTCAAGGAAAACTCTTTTACCAGAGCATAGCCAATGTGAGGGAGGGGTAAAATACCCAATTCTAGCCCCTCCAGCCTTCCTGTCTTACTTAAGGTAGAGAAAAAGGCTAAGAAGCACTTAAGAAGGTCACAGCCCAGGGGCACAGGCCACTAAAAGACTGAGAGTTAATCAAAGGACTATGGAATGCTTCTTTTTCCCCATGCCTCACCATCACAGCAGCAGGACTCATATATTAATGAGAGACTACAACTCAAAGAACTGAAAGTCTGAGACTCAGTCTAAGAAGGAGTCCCTAGGGAAACCCAGACAGTGGACAAAAACAAGGACACTACATGAAATTTTATCCTTAGAAAGCTACAGGAAAGAGTAAACACAGCTTAACTCCTAACCAGATAAACATAAACCTCACACTACAGACCAGTTTACCTTAGTTCCCTTTACCAACACATCATGTTTAGCTTACAACAAGAAATTACAAGACATGTTAAAGGCCAAAAACACAGTGTGAAGAGATAAAGCAAGCATTAGAATCAAACTCAGACATTTTGGGATTATCAGACAGGAAATTTAAAATAACTATGACTAATATGCTAAGGGTTCTAAAAGGAAAAGTGGACAATATGCAAGAAAATATGGGTAACATAAGCAGAGAGATGGAAACAAAGAATCAAAAGAAAAATGCTAGAAACTAAAAACATAACAACAGAAAGAAAGAATGCTTCTGATGGGTCCATTCGTAGACTAAACAGAGTTGAGGAAAGAATCCCTGAGCTTAAAGAAATGTCAGTAGAGACATCTCGAACTGAAAAGCCAAGAGGAAAAGAGTGAAAGAAACAGAACAGACTATCCAAGGACTGTGAGATAATTACAAAGTGTATACAATACCTGAAGTGGGAAAGAAATATAATATTAAATAATGGTTGAGAGTTTTCCAAAGTTAGTAACAGACACCAAACCACAGATATAAGAAGCTCAGAGAACGCAAAGCAGAAAAAATAGGAAAAAATATATATATGTATGTATATATATTTACACTTAGGCATGCCCTATTAAAATTGCAGAAAACCAAAGACAAAGGGAAGATGCAGAAAGAAGCCAGAGGAAAAGACATCTTACCTATAGAAGAACAAGGATAAGAATTACATCAGACTTTATTTCAGAGACCACAAAAGCAAAACTAGAATGGAGTGAAATATTTAAATTGTTAAAAGAAAAAAACCCACTAACTTAGAATTCTCTATCTAGTGAAAATTATCCTTCAAAAGTGAAGGAGAAATAGACATTCTCAGACAAATGTAAATGCAGGGAATTTGTTGACAATAGACCTGATTTGCAAAAAGTATTAATACTTCAGAGAAGAAAATTGATATAGATCAGAAACTCAGATCTACACAAAGAAAGGAAGAAAGAATAAGAGAATAAAATCTTTTATTTTTCTTATTCTTAATTGATCTAACAGATAACTTTTTGTTCAAAATAATAGCAGCAATAGAATTGGGGATTACAGCTTATAGATGAGGGAAATAGATAAAACATCCTGTGTCATAGACCCAAACAGCAGAGTTTGATTCTGAGACAGCAAATCCAAGGAACCCATCTTCAGTCACTGAAAGGCAATTTTTCTTTTCGTGGTACTTATTAAAACTCTCGATAGTCTTTGCTTTCATGGTAGTTTAAATAAGAAAGTAAGAAGTAAATTCTACATCAGGAACCACAAAACAAAACAAAAACAAAAATGAAATGCAATGGTGTTTGAGCTTACATTATTTCTCCCTTAAGTGGAAATTTTATACTACCTGAGGTTTCTTCCCACAGCAAATTTTCAGGAGTCTAAGATATTGACATCCCTCCTTCCCTCAATCCCCAAACTCCTTTCCACGGGCTAATACATTCTGATTAAGTAAATGGTGCATTCTTTGGCACTTTGTTATGGGTTCATCATGGAGCAACCACATGTACTGAATCAGAATGGACTCTCACCTCGGCCCTGGATCAGCTATTACCTGAATCTACCTGGGGACCTGTCTTTGCAAGGCTCTAGACAATCTGACTCTTACCTCCCCAGCAACCTGCAGACCCACACTGCTCTGTGACAAGTCAGCCCATTTGTCACACTCAGCGTGAACCTTACAGAGGGTCCCGCCAGAGTTCCTGACCACCACTGATGGTGGGAGCCTTAGATATCAAAACACTCTCAAGAAAAGCCTGCACATGGAGTATCTGACCATGGACATCTCTGTTGAAGTTCTATTGGACTAACTCTGACAATGCAATATTGCACCCCAGAAACTGGCCAACGAGTAATGAATTTGAAGGAATGTTGACATAAGTAATAAAACCAAATTTGGGGGATTGGAATAGAGATGACACAACAAAACATGCTTAAAACACATTCCTATCCAAACCCACATACATTTTTAAGACTCCTTGTAACATACAAGGCTCTTCTGGAAGCAGATGGCCTTGCAGTTTTCAGATCACCATAGATTCTTCAGAGTGCTAACTGCATGGGAAGTATAATTCTATTGATAAAAATTCAATTGTGTAAGCACAAGGTTGGGAAAAATACTTCCGAAGAACTATGTTATCCTACTTAAATAGGATAAATAATGGTCTATTCTAAAAGCGTAAGCATTTATTATTATTAAAATAATGTGATCCTCCTTTGAATTCCTTGGAAATAAACATTACTTACATATGCTGCTTTTTTTTTTTTTTGCTGTACGCAGGCCTCTCACTGTTGTGGCCTCTCCCGTTGTGGAGCACAGGCTCTGGACGCGCAGGCTCAGCGGCCATGGCTCATGGGCCCAGCCGCTCCGCGGCATGTGGGATCTTCCCGGACTGGGGCACGAACCCATGTCCCCTGCATCGGCAGGCGGACGCTCAACCACTGCACCACCAGGGAAGTCCCACATATGCTTCTTTTTAAAAACTCACACTATTGGACTTCTGCTTGAGAATGAAAGTCTTGGGAAAGATGCAAAGTCTATACAGCATGATCCACTCAGCAACCAACTAAGTTTTCAATGCCTGAGCCTAAAAAGTGGCCTGTCTCCCTCTGTATTTCCACTCGGAAATACACTGGCTGTCTAGCACACTTTCCCATGCACTTTCCAAATCCTACAGGGAAGCAGGAACTCAGACAAAACAGGAGACTGGGAGCAAACATGTCAGCTTTAACTTTCATTCCGGGATTCTCCACTCCCCCAACCGAGAGTTTCAGAGAGGGCATACAGAAAGTTCCGTCAATTCCCTTGGATTGCAAACAGAGACTGAACTATCTCACCCCACTTCCATGACAAGCACTTTTCAAGCGACTGACTAGTAAATCACACAAACACTAGCTAAAGAAAACTGGCCCTAAATATAAGCTCCTTGAAGACCGAGTAACAATGCTCTCCTCACATTTTATCTCCACACCCACCATTACTCCTGTCAGGTTCAGGGCCTTGATCAAGGTAGGAGCCATCAAATGCTTTTATTTTTCTTTGAATGACAGATCTAGGAAAAGACTTGGATATCATCTGCCATTTCATTCACCCCACCTCCCTCATCACCTTAGTGCTGATCAAGAGTCCCAGCTCATCAGCTAAGCAAGCCTCTATGAATCACACCTAGCAGGGGATGAAACAGCTCCATGCAATCTGCACAAAGGACAGATGCAAAACAGGCTGCCAGGTTAGCCTCTCTGACTGCCAAAGAAATGTCAACTGATTATATTCCAATAGGAAAAGGGGACAGATGGATTGACGTGACTAATGTCTTTAGGCTATTTGCCTCTGGGAATTAGAAACGGAGAAAACACAAGAGTATGTACCCATATGCTTCACAAAGGTAAGGACTGGGAATATTTCAGCTTGTTTCTTGGTTAAAAGAAGTATTTATTCTCTATTACTTACTCTTCCATTTCTCTCACAACCTGGCTATGACTGTCGGAGTGAAATCTATTAGAATTCAATTGGTCACCATATGACAACACTCAGGGAATCACAATTATAACACATTTATGGGGGACTGTTCTCTGAACATAAAAGCATAGTGAGAAGCAACCCACAATAAGAAAAAGGCTTAAGAGAGTCTTGTCCAAAAGGATAAAAATGGAATACAGAAAACTTTTTTAACTGACGAAAAATATACATATTCAAGAGAGAAGAGGTAAATAGAAGGAGAATGAAAGGGAAGGGAAGAGAAAGGTGAAGAGAGGGCCTAATGGGAAGAGAAAATATATATTTATGGGGCTAATTCTCCCTCTTTCAAGCTCATTATTGCCTTTCCCCTCTATCTCCCCCCAAACTCCCGCTTCACTTGTGTTCAACAGATGCATGTTTATCCTCCCGACACTCAGCTGTCAGAAACTTCATCTGTTAAAACATTAGTTTTGAGGACTGTGAAAAAGAGAGCTGATATAGTAAATCTGATTCAACAACCACCACCACCATAACAAAAAAAATAACATTTATCTTTGAGTAAGGTGTATTGAACCTCTACAATAGAACATAATTGCCAAATTTAGATTAAATAAACAAAATTTTAATAAAGTGACAGGAAAAAAGAATGTCATTCTTTATACAGTATGATGAGTTTCTGAGTTTACATTAAACTAATATATCAAAATAGTAAAAAAAGTAAAAGCAGATTCAAAAGCCAGTTGAGAAGCAGGAATGCAAATATTCAGATGAACATTTGTCAGGGTTTAAAAAGAAACTAGGAATGAATTTCTTTTTAAATTCCATGGCTAGGAATGAACAGTGCCTACTCCACCAGAGCAAGATTCCACAGGGCATGAGGTGATGCACTCACAAGGCCTTACTACCGTAGTGGGGAATAATTAACCTTAGACTGAACTGTGCTCCAATCCTGCCTAATCAATAGTAAAAGCAAGACTCTGAAGGATAAAGCTGTTTTCAAAGAACTTAACTGTGTCCCAGAACAAAGCCCAAGAATATTTATAGAAAGACAAAAATATCAAGCACTCAGCAAGTTAAAATTCATAATGTTCTGAATCCAATGATTACTGGGCATGTAAAAAAAGTATGAAAATACAACCCATAATGAGGAAGTATCAATGAATCAAAAGGAGATAGACCCAGAACTTACAAAAATGCTAGGATTAGCAGAAAATGATGTTTAAAAAGTTATTATAGGGCTTCCCTGGTGGCGCAGTGGTTGAGGGTCCGCCTGCCGATGCAGGGGACGTAGGTACATGCCCCAGTCCTGGAGGATCCCACATGCCGCGGAGCGGCTGGGCCCGTGAGCCATGGCCGCTGGGCCTGCGTGTCCGGAGCCTGTGCTCCGCAGCAGAAGGGGCCACGACAGTGGAAGGCTTGCGTCCCACAAAAAAAAAAAAAAAAAAAGTCACTATAACACTACTGTATATGCTCAAAAAGTTAGAGGTATGAAAGATATAAAAAGTACTGCGCTTTCTGAAATGAAAACTACAATATCTGGGATTAAATATATATAGATGGGAATAACAACAGCCTACACACTGCAGGAGAAAAGATTAGTGAGTTTGAGGACATAGCAATAGAAACTACACAGCGAAAAGTTAGAGAAAAAGTAAAAAGTATAATAAAGCTTTTTGAACTGAATGAAAATTTAACATATTAGAATTTGGGTGCTACTAAAGAAGTACTTAAAAAATTATAACATGAAGGTCTATTTTTAGAAAATAAGTTTTCAAATCAATGACCTTTGCTTCTACCATAAAACTGGGAAAAAGAACGATTAACTGAGATTACTCTCTCAAAGTAAGTAGAAGAAAGAGAATAATAAAGATTAGACTAGAAATCAGTGAAATAGAAAACAAAAAAGAAAAATCAATGAAACAAAAAGCTGGTTCTTTAAGAAGTTCAGTAAGTCTTTACCAGACTAATAAGGAAAACCTAACAAACAAACAGAGAAAGCAATGATTATCAATATTAGGAATGAGAGAAGTGACATCATTTCAGGGTCTACACATGTTTAGAAAAAATAAGGGAATGTTATGAACAAATTCATGCTGATACATTCTACAACTCAGATGAAATGGTCAAATTCTTCAAAGACACAAACCATCAAAGCTCACTCAAGAAACAATAGATAACATGAAAAACCCTACACCTATTAAGGAAATTAAATTTTAGTTAAAACTTTCCCACAAAGATTGTTGTTTCAATTGTGAACTCTACCAAACATAAAAGGAAGGAGTAATATGAATACTATGCAAACTCTTCCAGAAAACTGACAAGTAGGGAATGCTTCCCAGCTTATTTTCTGAGGTCAGAATTACCCTGATACCCAAATCTGACAGAGAAATCACAAGAAAAGAAAACTACAGATCAATATCCATGTTGAAACTTCATGTGACATTTTCAACCAAATTTTTAACAAATCAAATCCAACTACATATGAAAAGGGAAATACACCTTGACCAAGTTGAGCTTATCTCAGCAATCCAAGGTAAGTTTAATATCTGTTTAAATTAATCAATGTAATCCAACATATTAACAAAAGATAAATCATATTATCATCCCAACAGATACAGCGGAAAAAATTTTAACAAATTTCAACATCCATGTTTCATTGAAAAAACTCAGCAAACTAAGAATAGAGGAGAACTTCTTCAACCTAATAAACAGCATCTATGAATGCTTACTATAAACATCATAATTAATTGTAAAAAGACCAACCACCTTCCTTCTAAAGTCAGGAACAAGATAAGGATAGTATTGTTACCACTTACCAACACTGAACAAGAGATTCTAGCCAGTGTAACAAGGCAAGAAAAAGAAATAAAATGCATCCAGATTGGAAAGGATAAGGTAACATTTTTTTTATCTGCAGATAACATGATTGTCTCTGTAGAAAATCCAATAGGATCTACAAAAAAGCTACTAGGGGCCTCCCTGGTGGCGCAGTGGTTGAGAGTCTGCCTGCCGATGCAGGGGACACAGGTTCGTGCCCCGGTCCGGGAAGATCCCATATGCCGTGGAGCGGCTGGGCCCGTGAGCCATGGCCGCTGAGCCTGCACGTCCGGAGCCCGTGCTCCACAACGGGAGAGGCCACAACAGTGAGAGGCCCACGTACCGCAAAAAAAAAAAAAAAAAAAAAAAAAAGCTACTAGAACTAAGAAATGAGTTTAACAAGACTGCAGCATACAAGATCAATACACAGAAACCAGTTTTATTTCTACATAATAGCAACAATCAACTGGAAATTGCAGTAAAAAACCTCCATTAATGACAGCATCCAAAAATAAGGAACAGAGATGAATATGACAAAAGATGTGAAAGCTCTGAACAATGGAAACTACCAAACATTGCTAAAAGAAACTTTTTAAAACCTAAATATATGGATAGATATACAACATTCATGGGTTGGAAAACTTAACATGGCTAATATATCCATTCTCCCAAATGGGATCTTCATATTCAAAGCAATTCCAGTCAAAATCTCAGCATTTTTGTAGAAACTGACAAATATATTATAAAATTCATATAGAAATACAAAAGACCTAGCAAAGCCAAAATAACTTTTAAAAAAGGACAAAGTCATAGGACTATCACTATCTTATTTCAACATTATAAAACTACAGTAATTGTGATAGTGTGGTATTGTCATAAAGATATACAAAAGAGCAGTGAAACAGAATATCCAGAAACAGAACCAAACACAACTGATTTTGACAAAGGTACAAAGGTAATTCAGTAGAGAAGAAACTTCTCAACAAATGGTGCTATAACAACTGGATATCCACAGACAAAAAATCCATTTGCAAAAAAAGAACTTGAATCCCTATCTTGTACTATATACAAAAATTAAGTGAAAATAGATCATAGACCTAGATGTAAACCTAAAACTCTAAATTCCCAAAAGTAAACATAGGAGAAAACTTTGTGCCTTGAGGTTAGGCAAATATTTCTTAAATTCAACACCAAAAGCACAATCCAAAAAAGAAAAAATTGACAAATAGGACTTGACTGGAGTGAAAAACTTTATGAAAATTTTTTGAAAGATACTGTTACGCTGATAAGAGGATGAAAAAAACAGACTGGGAGAAAGGCTACAGATCAGAAGAAAACATTTGAAAGCATATATCTGATAAAAAACTTAAAACCAAATTATATAGGGAACTCTCAAAACTCAGCAATAAGAAAATAAACAACTCAATAAGATAATAGGCAAAATATCTGAACAGATGCTTCACCAAAGATGATATCCATCTAGAAAATAATCACATAAACACATGCTCACCATTATTTGTCATTAGAGACATGCAAACTAAAAAGCACTGCACATCTAGTAGAATGGCTAACATTAAAATGACTGCCCATACACATATAGAGTGTTGCCAGAGATAAGAGGAACTGAAACACTCACGTTGCTGATGGGAATATAAAACAGCACTACCAATGTGGGAAATATTCTGGTTATTTCAGAAGAAGTTAAATGTTCACCTACCATAAGTTCCAGCCAATACGCTCCCAGGTATTTACCCACAAGAAGTGAAAGCTTATGTACATACAAAGACTTGTGAGTGAATGTTCATATCAGCCTTTTTTATTAATAATCAAACCCGGAAAGAACCAAAATAGCCATCAACAAGTGAATGGATAAAAACACTCTGGTATATCCATACAATACTATTCACCAATAAAACAGAAGAAACTATTGATACACATTTTACTATGGATAAATCTCAAAAAACTATACTGAGTAATAAAATCCAGATAAATAAGAATACACATTATATGATTTATGTATATAACATTCTAGAAAATGTCCATCAGTGCAGACAGGAAATGGGGGTGCAAGCGTGGGAGGAGGGAATTACCAAGGAGCCCAAAGGAACTTTTGGGGGTGATGGACATGTTCATTTCCTTAACTGTGGTGATGGTTCCACAAGTATGTGCAAGTCAGAATTCATCACGTCGTATAATTTAAACATGTGCCATTATATAGGTCAATTCTACTCTCAGTGGAGTTATTACAAGCACACCAAAAAAAGGAAGAGAAAGTGAGAGATAAAGTACTTGGTTTCCCCACAACAAAAAAGATGTTAAAAAAAAAACAAACCAAAACAAAACAAAAATACCCTACTACACTCAATGTTAGTGTATTTCGATCAAAAAAATGTTTCAGATGTCACTCAGGCTTTTCTAACCACCTTCACACCTCATGGGGTCTCAGCTCAAAAAGTGAGCCAGGCACCGCCTCTAAAGAAACATCCACTGTATGCGAAGAAGCCACTCAAACCTCACAGATCTACTTATTCACTAGATCTCCCCACCAGAGTTCTTCACAGGGAAGTGTTACAAAAGCCTAGAAAATTTTCCTTGGAAATTCATACTTAGCTGTTATTTTTCAAGAAGCCAGATAATATTCATTTATGGCTTTTTTTCTTGTTCCTTTTTATTTTAAGGCACAGTATCATTTGTTAACATGTTCACCCCTTCACCAAGCATTCATTTAGCATCTACTGTGCCCAAAGAAATGTACTAACTGCAGTTAGGAAGAAAAAAGGTTCGCTCCCTTTCTGGTGACACCTGTGTTCATTTTTTTTTTTTTAAAACAAGCCAAATTAAAACAGGTAGAAAATAAGAACAAAGGCATGAGGAGAGGAAACATAAATATCAAGCGCAAAGAGACCTGAAAGTAAGAGCAATGAGTGAGGTGGAGTCATCAGCAAGGGTTTTCTGGGAAGAAGAGAGTGCCGGGTTCATTCATTCATTCATCAAGATTCTTGAAGCCAGATCTCTGAATGAAACTAAAAGGGATTCTTAGTCTCCCACCCACCCTCCTTTACCTTCAGTGAGTCTGTGAGGAGGGGATGTGGGGGTGCAAGTTCAGAGGGGAAAGAGAATTCACATCTGAGAATCAGTGCTTAGGCTACGGCTCTGCCGTGGGTGATGTGTCACATGTTACAAGTGCCTAGAAAGATGGGAATGTGGTTTCCATCCAAGAGGCATTCATAATTTCAAGGAGAAATGAGCACAGAAATGCATGAGTACACACATATGAAAAATATTTTAACAAAAATGTAGCAGATGCTATGAGACCATGGAAGAAAGTATCTGTGGAAGCCAGAGGGGCTTCTTGGAGAAAATATTTGCACTGAATATTGTGGATGAGGCTCTTATTAGAGAAGCAGGACAGGCATACTTCTAGCAAATATTTTGTACGGAAGTTATAAGATTTATAATAAATGAATATCATATTGTCAGCATAGAGGATCGATGGTAAGATCAGATGCAAGGAAACCAGTTAGGAAGTGACTACAAAGATCCAAGTAAGAAATGGCAAGATGTTGAATTAAAACAGTGGCAGGATGAAAAAGAGTATGGAGACTTAAGTATCAAGGATACTGAGTCCATCAGAGTGAATGACTGATTAGAGGTGCAGGTTGAGGGGGAGCTGGAGTCAAGGATGAACCTGAGCCTGTCCTGGGTGATGGAAATGGCAGGGGTATTGTTTCCCTCATGGTTTCATTCATTTCAGAGATGCGTTCATTATTGGGAATGGTGAATTTGAGATGTTTCAGACACAGCCACATGGAGAAAGACACATTTTTCCACTGCAGATGGAATCGGGGTTCAGTGCCACAGACTGAGGTGTCAAGTGAGTATTGAGAAGGCACTTGCCCAGTGCAGACGGGGAACGGGGAGTGAGAAGACAAGTGCAAGGCCTGAGGGAGACAGAGCAGAATGCATGGGTGGAACATCAGAATGGCCAGAAGATCAGAGTCCTGGGCCTGAGGAGGAGGTGGGCAGTAGGACAGGACAGGAAGCGGGACAGAGAGCAGGGCCGGGAAGACAAAGGATCAGAGGATTTAAAGTAGGGAACGTAATGCTTGACTGCCAATAGTCACTCTGGCTACCATGTGAGGAGAGGGAACAAGAGGGGAGGCAAAGAGGTCGAGTCCAGATGGAGATGATGAAGTTGTGGGGGAGGATGGATTGGCAGAAGACCTAATCTGTACAGATGTGGCAGCAGCACTCTGAGGAGTCTCTGTTGATCAAGGAACAGAGTATGTGGAAGCCAGGAGCCAATGACTCAAGAGCTCTGCTCCAGACATTTCATACTTGCAAAGCTCAACCCCCAGTAGTTGTTGAGAATGGGGATCTGGCCCTTGGGAGAAGGGTGGACTTGCACTATACATTAGTGGTGTTGTCAGAGTGCCTATGACATTGGAAAGCCTGGGAGGGAAGCAGAGCGCAGGCACCAACTTTAGAAAGGTTAGGGGGAGGCTCCTTTCATGCACAGAGGTGTAGGAGGTGGGCAGCGGGGTGGTGGAGTTCAGTCTTCAGAGGAAGCCAGGCCCTGCAGGCTATACTCCAGGGGCTGGCTGGGACACACAAAGGAAGTCACACCAAGGCCACAGACACAGCAGGAGACCACGGAGAGCTACATGGGATAGGCGTGGGGTAGGGATAGAGAAAGGGCTCTGCTGGTAGAGGTGAACTGGCCTTGAGGGCGTGAGTGGGGAAAGATCCAGAAGGACTCTGGTGGAAGACGGTGGTCCTCAGTCCCGAGAGCAGCTGAGGGAGGGATGCAGCAGTGAGAGGGGGAGCAGTGCTGGGGTGAAGGCATGTTTGTGGAGGACATGATGCTGTGAGGACAGCCAAGTAGATACCCTCTTGAAACCCTTTTTATTATTTGTCCAAATGTGAGACGAGAGGCCATCTATTGAGGCTGTGGCCAGGAAGGAGGTTCTGAGCACAGAGGTGGAGGGTGGGAAAGCGAGTGGGTGGTTATGGATTGGAGGTGAGACAATGCCCAGTCCACGGCACTGGCAGCCGGATCACCATGGACAGCTCCTCATCTCCCATGGCCCTGAAGTGTGGTGCTATGGGTCCCAAGTGTGGAAGGAGGAGGCCACGGGCAGGCTCTGGCCAGGGGTCTGTAGGGTGCGGGGGGGTGGATAGCAGAGGGGCAAATCAAAAAGTTTCTCCAAGAGAGGGATCCACGTGATGGCCACTTCAGGAAAGAACTAGTCCTGGAGGCAGGGGTGCAGAAGTTCCGGGAAAAGCCACGCAATCTGCCCTTTCCATCAGTGTGGGGGGTGGGGCTGAGAATACTCCCTCTTTGACGGAACCCTGGTGACAGGAGCTTCTGTGTATGTGACCATTTGTCAAGCTGCACACTTGATGTGTGCATCTCACCCTGTTTACTGCAGGTATGCTATACCTTAAAAAAATCAGATGAATTGGCCAAAAAAGGAGAGAAGCACAGCAGAAAAGTACGAGTGTCTGTTGATGACAAGTTCTGAAGTCCCCTCCCAGGCTGGCTTGCTGCGGTGGGGCCAGTGTAGGGGGGAGGGGGGCATCTGTTGACAGGCCCGCTGGCCCAGAAGGAAACTCTGACACAGGTCAGCAAGGCGACTGCGCCAGGGAGCATGTGCTTGCCTTCCATGCAACACATGAGAACTCTGTCAAGGGAGATGCATGACCTTGGGCAGCTTATGTAACCTTCAAGCCTCAGCTCCTTCACATGCAGAACAGGCTTCAGAACAGTCCTGCCCACAGTCCTAACACGTCTCATTATGACAATTAAATGAGACGATACATGCAAACTGCTGTTTGCAGTGTACTGTGTGTCCAGTGTTGGACACACAATAATCCCTCAATATCTCTCTACTCTTATTCTTGTTGTTGTTGTTAGTCATGATGACACCTGTGTTTGAAATCACTTGAGACTGTTGCTGGTTCACAGGAGGAGTTCGACACACACTTACTTGTCAAAGACAAATCTGAACCCATGTAGAACAGGAAGGTCTTACAGGACACACCAAGAACAGAGAAAAGGAACCATCACCTGCCTCAAGGGGAGATAAAACACATCCCAAAAAAGCAGCATGCAAAAAAGTACAAAGCCTCACAGTTAAGTATAAAAACAAAATCCTGGTTAAATGTAGATGAGCTAAAGGTGTGCAGAAAAGAGAGCAGACAGCGGGTGGAGGAGACCAAGTGTGAGTGACCTGAAGGATAAGGCGCATGTGGCCTGGGGAGAGGCTATTGCTCTCCAGGACCAGCCACTGATGGACGCAGGCAGGATAGAATGCGGGGGACTTGGGCCAATTAATAGACAGGAGGTCAGCAAGGTCTGAGGAAGGGCAGAAAAAACAATTTCTTGAAGCCACCACTTCTGAGCTGCTGAGGGGATTCAGAAAAATAAACACCAGAATATGCCACTTTAGCCACTTTGGTGGATTATTTTGAGCTGAAGACAGTCAAGACCCAGAAGACTCAGGAAAAGCTTTTTACCTCCCCTTTAACCACCTAAAAGAAATCAGAAGGGGGCCTGCACCAGGAAGAGAGCTATTGCCAGAGATAACTCTCCTCTGAGAGACTTATCTGCATGGCAGGGCAACTCTACTTACCAAACATTTGTTCTTCTCACCTCCCAATGAAGGCCCTCCTTCCCTTTGAAGCCCCAGAGCCCTATCCCTTTCCTTAGCTCAGATGGCACATAAGCCTCAATCATCTGGCTGCTTTTGAGTCTCATTTCTTTGTAGGAATTCTGTACATATGAAGTTAAATTTGTTTTTCTCCCGTTAATCTATCTATGTCAATTTAATTATTAAACCAGCCACAGAACTTACAAGAAGGGAAATTTTTTCATCCCCTACACTGCAAAGTCAACTTTGATTGTGGAAGGTCCTCAGAAGCTTCTCTAAGAACCAAGCAGAGAACAGGGCAACAGATATGATGGTCAGAGAGGATTTTCCTGCAGCCGTGTGTGGGATGTGCTACATCCCCAAAGACAGAGGCAAGAAAACCCACACGATGTAATAAGACTCTCACAAAGATGCCACATGATGGAAGTAAGCCAAGTCAGGAACTAGGAGGATATGACTTACCATCGGTAGTTATGTTGACCAAATGGTGAAACAATTACTATTATAAGCTCAATTCTCTTACCCATCTTGAGCATACACAATATGTTCTTGATAGTGAAATGTTGGAAAATGTTGTTAAAGTGCATGAGTTGGTGCACTGGTCCTGTGATAATATGAAATATACTAACAGCAGGTATGAAATATACTAACAGCTGCTGTCTTCATTGCCTGAATCTCATCTGCTGCCTTGTGTGCACAATGGGTCCTTTGACAGTGAACTATGGGTCCTTTGACAGTGAACAATGGGTCCTTTGACAGTGAACTATTAAAAAGGTCCATGGCCTGGCATACAGGCTTGCTTTATTGCCGATCACTTATAACCTATAGAACGTGACCTTGACGTTCCAGAGATTGCTCTTTATAAATGTCCAGAGTTGCTGTTTCTTCCAGACATTAAAAGCAAAATACCCAGGGAGCAAGCCACGGTAAGAACACAAACTAAACCACTGTGAAAACAGAGGCTGGTTTTCAGATAGAATGGGAAACAGTCTTGCGGGAATTCCCCACACCTCCCAATGGAAGTCCACCCAACTCATGCTACATGAGTAGCTACTCAATACCCTTACTCTCAGAAGGAAACAGAAGTCTCATCTTCAAAACATATGATTGTGATTGATTTTTCTCCCAGGGTCCCAGAGGATACAAACTGCAGAATAGCTTTCAGCAACTGAATGCCCCAGGCTGACCCTCTTCCCCTGAATGTGCGGGGGTGTGAGGGAGTGCATGTTGGAGTGGAGGTGGAAACCACCCCAGGAATTAAAAACAGGTAGGATGATGATCATGATGCGGCAGCAATGGTGTGATGCTATTTATAGAGCCAGAGGCACCTAGAACCCAACGTCTGCACCACCGCACACCCAGGCCCCCCCCCTTCCATCTCCTGGGGATCCACCTCCCAGGTGCGGCACTTGGTCCTTTCTGCATCCTCCCTGCATGTACCACACTGGCTCTGGACAGCACAAACTTTGCTCTGGATTGTAGTTATTCTTGCTGCCTGCACAACAGCCCATGGTCTTTGCTCTGGGTACATGGAGGCAGCACAGAGCTGGGGGAGAAGCAGTCTGGACCACAGGGGAGCCGAGGAACAACCCATTCAGTGTGGACTATTCTAGGACAACCACACCCAAACGGACAAGTACGGGGACCTTTCTAGGAACTCAGGTTGCCACCCCCCACACAGTGAATGTGCTTTCTTCCAATTTTACACTTCTAATCAGGCATGAAAACATTCTATGAAAATCCATGGCATGGGGATTCAAGCAATTGTCGATAATTATTAAAACTGCTCATATAAAATTTTATTCATACTTTAATATGCTCCATTTTGCAACATTGCTAGTAAAAGCTAAATTTAAAATATTCCAACCTTGAATTGACTGACAACATTAGATAACGTATATTTACTATCTTTCAAACACTATGTTTTAAATTGCCTGAAAGTGTGAACATATGATTCCTATATTGCATCTTATTACCCCAAACTGACAGCTGTTTCTGTCATGAAATACGTCAGGTTACCAGTCTGGACACAGCTATTCTCAGGAAGGCGAGTCCTGATTACTAACTTCACAAACTAGTTCAGGAAATGAGGATGGTCAGAATGAGAAGGGAAAGGGTTAAAAGCAAAATCTAACCTAACAGTTAATATCATAACCCAAATCAGCAATCCCCAAACCCGGCAGATCATCAGACTCTGTTATCTGTACCCCATACCAGCTGCCATCAGTCATTACTGATCTCCTAGCTATCAGATCACCTTCACTCACATGGATGGTAGACTCGGGGGTCTTAAATAACCGTGTGATGAGACACAGGGCACTGTGACTCAGAGCCCAGACGGCAAGCAGGCATTTAGTTCAGAGTACTGAGGGACCCACAGAGAAATATTTATAAAAACTAGCAACTGTTCAATCTCCTTTCCCCTCCCCCATCAAAAGGTACCAGGTTTCCCTTAAACCACAAATATTTTTTCTTAAGAATGAGAGTTCTCCAATTCATGAATTTTTTACATTATTTCTTTCCAAACTATTTTACACACATACAGATAGCTAACTATACAGTCCCAGAGATTTTTCTAGTTATTTCAAAAGGAAGAAAAATTCCTCAAATTGAAAACTGAAATAGAAGCTGGGAAATGGAGATAAAGCCTAAGACTGAAACATGAAACCTATAAATCCAGTGAGTCAAGCCCTGCTGATATTTCAAAGATTCTATTTGCTTTCTTTTATCATAAAGAGTTCACAGAATTTCAATTTCATCACTGAGTCAAATAAAGCACTCAAAAGTGGGCTTCAAACTGGATCCACCAGGAAAAATTTTAAAAACATGCCAACATTTGAAATGTTGAGCGAGGAGCAAGCATGTCATTTTGCAAGGGCTTCATCCTCCTTCCATCCACCAGAAAGTCTCCACCAGCTTTCCCGAGGCCACGTGTCCGTGTGGCCTTCCAGCAACCGAAGGCCTGGAGAGCTGCTGGATTCAGCAGGTAGGGCCAGAAAAATCTAACCCTCCTGAAAGATGCTCGAGGGCCCACACCCCAAATGCCCACAGAGACCCTGCTCCCCAGTCTGATTACTCAAGGCTCCTTGGTGAGTCTGCTGAGACGCCAAGGAAGAGCCAAACTGGCAGATTTCGGCTGCACCCTCCATGTCCTGGAGGATTTTGCAGGAATATCTCAGAACGCTGCAGAAGACTGGTGTCCACAGCAGTGGTTCAATTAGTGCTTCCTGCATAACCACACAGGTGATCTCTCCAACTACAACTCCACCCCAAGCTCCGGCTACTCAATCTTACTCGGAAAAGAAGTTTGCATTCTTTAAATTAGAATGCAGTATTTTTTAATGAGCTCCCCAGTGTATGCAGGCCCTAGGCAATACTTCCGTACTCACCCCATCGAACTTCATTTTCCCTTGGCTCAATTTGCTCCATCTAGGAAAGAAGTCCTCAACAGGTGTAGCAGGCCAGCTTTCAATCAGATCAAGGTCCCACCTCAGACTTTACTCAGTTGGGTTGGGAGAAGGGATAAATGGGGCTGCTGGGATTAGTTCTAAGACAGTTTGGGGAGCTGCAGAACTAGCCCACAAAACAGAGACTTAAGAGCCACTTTATGAAATCTCTGGGTGACTATTTGGATTACTCGTTTATAAGAGACAGAATTTGAGAACATGGTGTTGCAGAAAAAAACGGGGTGCAACAGTGGTTAAGAGTCCGCCTGCCAATGCTGGCAACACGGGTTCGAGCCCTGGTCCAGGAAGATCCCACATGCTGCAGAGCAACAAGCCCATGAACCACAACTACTGAGCCTGCACTCTAGAGCCCGTGAGTCACAACTACTGAGCCTGTGGCCATAACTACTGAAGCCCACGTGCCTAGAGCCTGTGCTCTGCAACAAGAGAACCCACCGCAATGAGAAGCCCGTGCACCACAATGAAGAACAGCCCCCGCTCACCGCAACTAGAGAAAGCCCGCGTGCAGCAACAAAGACTGGACACAGCCAAAAAATAATTAATTAATTTTTAAAAGATGGAATAGTTTCTGGTTCAAAAGATAAAGTGCATATACAAAGCTTTAAAAAAAATGGGGTGCAAGAGGATGGTCATGTCCCAGGTCTCATGGAGTCCCTGGGACAGTACATCAAATGAGGGTCCTTGGCTTCGTGCAGGAAGGAATTCAAGAGCTAAACAGAATAAAGTGAAAGCAGGTTTATTTAGAGAGATACACATTTCCATAGACAGAATTCAGTCCACCTCAGAAAGTGAGAGCAGCCCTGGGAGAAACACAGTCCACAGACAGATGTGTGGGCCATCTCAGAAGGTGAGAGGCCTGGAAATATGGGATGGTTAGTTTTTATGGGCTGGGTAACTTCATAGGCTAATGAGTGAGAGGATTATTCCAACTATTTTGGGGAAGGGGCAGGGATTTCCAGGAATTGGACCACTACCCACTTTTTGACTTTTTGGTCAGCCTCAGAACCGTCATGGCGCCTGTGGGTGTGTCATTTAGCTGATGTATTACAATAAGCGTATAATGAGGCTCAAGGTCTAGTGGAAGTTGACTCATCTGCCATCTTGGACCTAGTTGGTTCTAACCAGTTTATGTCGTGTCCTCAATGGCTATGTCATTCTTTTAAAGGTTCCCTGTCCCCTTCAAAGGGACTCAAAGATTTCAGGGACTCTGAGGCCTTCTGGTTGGTTATCTTTCTGGGTCACTTAGGGTCTTGGTGAAAAAGGCTCTCAGGTAGCAATAAACCACAGGATGAGCCGTGAAAATTTCAACTGGCTTCTCACCTTCACTTCTTACATGTGATTTGGGTTGAAGAGGAAAATTCTAAGGCAATTTATTCCTTAGACTTTAACATTCAGCCCTGATATCTGACAGAATTTCAAGGCTGGCAGCATCTTTACACATCATCTTCGCAAACGTTTTGATTTTATAGGTGGGGAAACTGAAGCCCAAGGCAGAGTTATTCATTCAGAAATACTGGGTTGGCGCAAAAGTTTGTTCGGAAAAAACCCAAACGAACTTTTGGGCCAACCCAATTCAATGGCTAACTAGAGAAAAAGTCACAGAACTCAGGATTTCTGCCTCCATTCAAATGCAGTCCGTGGATCCAAAAGGCCTGCCTTTGATACTCTGCCTGTGTGTGTCAGAACTGGCCTGGCCCCATGGGGCTCCCCGCTCAGAGGTAATCTTACTGACTTTCTCTGCCCACTGCTTTGCCTCAGGGACCTATCAGCTTCATACTATTTTAGATTTTAGCATTCATCTCCCAGGGAAATGACTTCATTTTAATAATAATATAAAAGCTCTCAACACTGAGACTTTCAGTGTAGGTTCCAAAATGTCACTCAAAAGGGCCTTAGTACTTCCATCAAGAACATTTCAAGTTCTGCCCAGGATAAGCACATTAATAAGGGGAGGAAGGGATCTTGAAGTGACACATATCAGAGAAAACTCATAAGAAAACCCTACTCAATTTGCAGAAGAAATCTGTCACACTAATATTATCATTAGCGTCTTTACAAGGTCACAGTATAAAACTATGTGTGCTTTGAACAGGCTTATACACATCATTTACCTTTTCCTATGATAAAATAATTTGAGTCTTTGGAATGTTGTATCCTGCTTTGCTGTAGACATTTTTTATAATTCTATATCCTGATAAGTATAGACTATCTTAGAATATAATCCCCGCCTAGGGTAGCTGTTCTCACACTAAGAAATCCCACGTTTTGGCATTCATCAGCTATAATTTTGCAAAGAATGAGCTTCTCAGCTTTAATTTAAGCAAGTAATTATCTCTACACACATGGAGACAGTGCCTGTGAGTGCAGACACAGGGCATGGAAGCGGCCGATGTGGACACACACACCTGGCCTCCAGCCATGGTCCCTGTCCCCATGACTTTGGGGACTGAGGTTATCACTGCCTCCCTCTCTTTCTTCCTGCCCATTAGGTAAACCAGCGCCCACAACTCCTAAAGCTCCACTGGTTATTCGCAAAAAGAAAAGAAATTGATCTCAAACACTGTACCAGTGTTCCTCCCTGCATTTCTTTTCAATAAGAAAGAATGTCAGAAACAGACTCGTTAGCCACAAGGAACGAGCAGATTCCTTAGCGGCACATCTTGCAATCGGGAAACACCCTTTCTGTGTTTTTGTTTTATTCACGTTGTCCTCTGTTGCCACGCCCACATGTTCGTCACTCAGTTCTCCTGGCTATTCTCCAATAAGCCAAGCTTTCGTATTTGTTTGTCTTTACTCATGCAGAGCTCTTTTATTTTTTATTATTTTGGCTGCGTTTGGCCTTCACTGCTGCGCGCAGGCTTTCTCTAGTTGCAGCGAGCGGGGGCTACTCTTCGCTGCAGTGAGCGGGCTTCTCATTGTGGTGGCTTCTCTTCTTGCGGAGCACGGCTCTAGGTGCGCAGTCTTCAGTAGTTGTGGCACGTGGGCTCAGCAGTTGTGGCTCATGGGCTTAGTTGCTCTGTGGCATGTGGGATCTTCCCGAACCAGGGATTGAACCCGGGTCCCCTGCGTTGGCAGGCAGGTTCTTAACCACTTTATGCAGAGCTGTTGACTGAGAACACTCTTCTCCCAGGGAACATTCTGCCCATCTTCCTGAAATGTCACTTGTTCTTCAATCCTTTCTCTTCTGCTTGCAAAACGAATCTGGTAACATCAGTGGCTCCCCCCACTCCCTTCAGGGCTATCCCAGAACAGGTAGCACACAACACACTGTGATGAAGTTGGCCGTGACCTGACAAATGCAACTGGGAACAGGTAACCTCCTTGGACAGATGCCATTCCTTATTCATCCCTGTCCCTTACAGAGCTGTGCCTGGTACAAACATTCAACAGATATCTGTAGAATGAATTCGTTCTTAGGAAGAGGAGTCTGGAGCACACACAAGAATAAGTCTGGATTCTTGTAGGCTTGTGAAGCATTTCAATGGGTCGTATATTTTCCTGGGAAAGTTTAAATGGCTGTAACTTCAGCTGTCTTCCCAGGTACCATGCAAGACGTTCAGATAAGTTCATGCCTCCAAAGTGAAAAAGAGCCTTTACCTCATAGCAAGCAACGGGTAATGATGCTTACATGTGAATTATTTCTAATTTCTTTATGTTTTGAATTCTTTATTTGAAATAGTTTCAAAATTGCAAAAGTAGTACAAAATACTTCCCATATAACATTTGTCCAGCTTCCTCTGTTAACATCATACAAAACCAGAGTAAAACGATCAAAACCATGAAGTCAACAATGGTACTCTCACTTACAGACCTTATTCACGTTTCATCTACAGATCCTCTAATATCCCTTTCTGGGCCAGGATCCAAACCAGGATCACATGTTGCATTTTGTTGTCTTGGCCCCTTAGTCTTGGAATCTTGAACCCTTCATTGATCTTTCTTTGCCTTTCAGATCTTGATACTTTGAGGAGTACTAGCAAGGTATCTTGTAGACTATCTGCAGTTTGGGTTTGTCTGAAGTTTCCTCGTGATTCAGTTCAGGCTCTGTGTTTGGGGCGAGAACATCACAGAAGCAGAATGGTGCCCTTCTCAGTGCATCATATCAGAAGATGTAGGATGTCTATCTGTGCCAAGGCTAGAAAGGTAACTTTCATCACTTGGTTAACCTGGTGTCTGCAGAGTTTCTACACTGTAAACTCACTATTATTTCCTTTTATAATTAATACATATCTTGTAGGGAGACACTTTGAAACTATGCAAATACTGTTTCCTATCAAAATTTCACCCACTAATTTTAAATTCACAGGTCACTCTTGCCTGAACCAATTGTCGCTATGATGCCTACCAAATGGTGATTCTCTAAATCCATCATCGTACAGTGTTGGAGGGTTGTCCTTTCTTGCTTATTTACTTACTTATTTACATTTTTATTTACTAAATTATTTATTTGAACCTGTGTGAACTCATGGATACCTTATTCTGTGGGTTACTTTTATTCTCTAGGTTATATCCATTACTGTCCTTCTTTCTTGCTCAAATTGTCCCAGACTTGGCCACTTCAACTTGGTTCCCATGTTTTTGCAATAGGTTCCCATCACTTTTCAGCACTTTCTTACTCTCCGATACAGAAAGATATTCTAGGTTCATCTTGTTTTTTCCTGCCCCAGCCCTGCAATCAGTCCAAGGAACACTGGTTTTTATTGGAGAATATTTAGAAACCAAGATCTGGAAGCTGGGTGTGCTCATTGCTACTGAGGTGTCACTGTCTCCTGGGCTTTCAGTGGACAGGACTGGAACATCCAAGTGTATGTACATACAACCACATCTCGCTCATCTGCATCCATTCCTGTATCTCTCTCTGTGTCTGTACATTAAAAACCCAAGAGCTCACAGATCACAGGTTCATTCTAGTCTTCATCATCCTCATTTGTCATTCCTTTCTCTGACAACAAGAAATGTGGCCTTCATTACCCACAATATATTTACCTATTTGTTCAAAATTATAATACACATAGTCTCAGAAATTCTAACCTATACATGTGTGAGAAACTAAAGTACAATACTTGTACTAACGAAAATACCATCTTCGAGTAGAGTCGTTAAGTCTATGGTCAAAACACAAAGTTACCCAGATTGATTCTTGCCCCCCTCAACCACATACCTAAAGATAAGACTTAAATAGAAAAGAGAGACATTCTTATGAGGGAGAAGCTGAGGGGTGCTCTGTCAAATGGTTTATCATACCTTGCTTATATTAGGTTAGGCTAATTAGTTAGGTTAGCTGTATTAATGAGACCCCAAACCCTAACACCATCAAAGCTTAATTCTTCCTATGTGACTGCACTAGGCAAGTGGTCCCCTCCACTCATTTGGGTCCCCAAGTATAAGGAGACTCTGTCACCTTCAACACACAGCTTCCAAGGTTAGCCTGGGCACTGTCTCCATACAGCATGTACACAGGGTGTATATATACAGGCCACAGCTAGAAGGGGCTCACTTCTAGAAGGGGCTCACTTCTGGAAGGGGCTCACTTCCAAGGGACTCAAGCACAAGGTCACATCTGACTCCATGAGAGGCTGGGGAATGTAGTCTACTGCAGGTCCAGGAGAGAAGAGACGGTGGATTTTATGAGCAGAAGAGACGGTGGATTTTATGAACCTTAGCCACACTGCACATACTGGCAATGCAAGATATTCATAAGGGAAAGATTAGTTCATACTACCAAAAATTTCCAAAAAGGCTCTGATATAGTAATCTAGAAGAGTCATCATTAATTTATTTCAGATCTCATCACACAGGTACTTTAGGACTGTTCCCAATCTTTCAAATTCAAAGAACTCTCATGTTTCCATTTGTGTGCCATTTTTCAGAATATCTCAGACCTTCCTAGACATATTAGCCCATATCACACCAGCAGGTGACTTTTATTTTAGCTCTTTACACAGGCCAGGTTTTGTGCTAAGCAATTTAAATACATCTGGTTATGTAAATTTGCTCACATGACACCGAAATATGCAGTGAAAATGTAGCTTCCTGTGTGATTATCCTCAAGAAGGTTCACACTTCAGGTATCACTAATACTGAGTATGCATGAGTAAAAGAAGTCTGATTCAATAATCTACCTATAAGATACATACTTATAGTCTTTTCTAAAAAAATCTAGTCTTTTAGATCTCACCTGCCTTTCCAGGTCCTCTCCAAGATGGCATCTGTTGGCTTAGCAGTAGAGGGGAGGCAGTGATGGAACAGCACGGGGCCCCTGCCTTCTCAGTGGGTGGGGGGCAGTGATCGGACAGCACGGGGCCCCTGCCTTCTCAGTGGTCCCAGCTGCACAGTGTTCAGACTGCTCTACTCCCCATCCTGGAGACTGCAGAGCATAACTCCCTACAACTGGCCTTCAGAAGTGATGTGTAGGCAACAACCCTGGAGCCCCCAGTCTCACAGTTCTGCCCACCACCCCAGTCCAGAGGGCCCCTCCTCCACATTCCCCTCCTTGGGATACACAGACCTGGGGAGGCCAGGGAGCAGGACAGTGTACCATCGACGGCCACCTGGCCCCATCTTTCCAATGCCCCATTAGACAAAAGCACAGAGCTATACGGCCGGGGTTCCTGGAGGCCTGCAGCCTTTGTGCATGGCTCCCGTGGAAGAACCGTCAAGGTAACTGGGGGTTTCTAAAGCCTCCAGGGACAAGGCCCCAAAGTGCCCTGTTGCATGACTGGGGTACTTCCCACTTTCTCCGCATCTCATTTCTCCCCACAACCCCTTGGGCCAAAAATGGATCTGATGGTTTCTGCTTTCTTTCCTCAAGCAAAATTTTATACTCTCCATCCCCTCTACCCAAAGTGTCCTTCCTCCAGGCATACCTGCTCCCTCACGTCCTCCAGGTGCACACCCAAATTCCGGCCTCGAAGCGGGGCCTCCCTGACTGCTGCCCCCAGGCCCTTACTCCTGCTCTGCTCAGCTTCTCCAAGCTCCAGAGCAGTTGTCCTCATAGGACACACAGGGCTGTACTCACATGCTTGCTTATTGTCTGTCTCTCCAAAGGCTGTCAGCTCCAGCATAGCAGGGACTTGACTCTCTTCCCTGATATAACCCTAGATGTAAACCTAGAATGAGGCCTGTAGCATAAAGGCATTCACTAAATATTATAAAATGGATGTGTAAACTGAACACATAAATGGCCTAGCCATGTAAAGCAAAAGGAGTATTTTCTCTGTCATTATGGAAGGAACACCAAGATACCCAAAAGGAAATTAGAAAAACCTGGCTTTCAAATCCACTGAATTCCTGAAAAGCCTAGTAAACATCTGCTTTGACAGTCCAAGCTGAGAAAATGTATTTTTCTTCTGTTGGTGATGTCCCATTTCCTGAAACCCTAATACCCACTGACTCGGTGATGAGGAACATGTGGAAAAATAAGATTTACAGAATGAAAGCTACAGTTTCCTAGTGTACACACACATACACACACACACACACACACACAGCATCCCACTGTACAGAGAAGGACACTAAGCTGAACGGCTAGAGAGCCTGGTCTGAGGCCATGGGGGGCAGGGAGGGGGTGCAAATGGCAGGGGTGGGGCTGAGCCCACCTTCCTCTCACTCACAGTCAACAGGACACTCATGGACATTGCTCTTCCCTTACATTTTAAGGCCATTTTATTTTTTTGCGATTTTTGCCTGGGTTTTACACACATATTAATGACTGACTTAATGAGAATTATGATCCAGAAGGTAAGAAGAAAAATTCAGAGCTCAGAATTTCTGAGCTCAAATCCTCATTTACTTTTTGCTGGCTGTATGACATGGCAAAAATTACTCAATCCAATTGCACCTCTGTCTCCTCATCAATAAAAAAGAGTTAATACAAAAAAACAAACAACCGAAGGAAAAAATGGGCAGAAGACCTAAATAGACATTTCTCCAAAGAAGACAGATGGCCAACAGGCACATGAAAAGATGTTCAACATCCCTAATTATTAGAGAAATGCAAATCAAAACTACAATGAGGTACCACCACAGATGGCCAACAGGCACATGAAAAGATGCTCAACATCCCTAATTATTAGAGAAATGCAAATCAAAACTACAATGAGGTACCACCACACACTGGTCAGAACGGCCATCATTAAAAAGTCTACAATTAACAAACGCTGGAGAGGATGTGGAGAAAAGGGAACCCTCCTACACAGTTGGTGGGAATGTAAGTTGGTGCAGCCACTACAGAAAACAGTATGGAGGTTCCTCAGAAAACTAAAAATAGAACTACCATGTCATCCGGCAATCCCGCTCCTGGGCATATATACAAACAAAGTCTATTCGAAAAGATATGTTCACCCCTATGTTCAGAGCAGCACTATTCACAATAGCCAAGACATGGAAACAACCTAAATGTCCATGGACAGAAAAAGAAGATGTGGTATACATGTATAATGGAATACTACTCAGCCATTAAAAAGAATGAAATAATGCCATTTGCAGCAACATGGATTGACCTATAGATTGTCATACTAAGTGAAGTCAGACAAAGAAAGACAAATACCAAATGATATCACTTACATGTGGAATCTAAAATGACACAAATGAACTTATCTGCAAAACAGACTCACGGACATAGAGAACAGACTTGTGGTTGCCAAGGGGGGAGGGGAGGGGAGGGAAGGATTGGGAGTGTGGGGTTAGCAGATGCAAACTATTATATAGAGAATGGATAAACAACAAGGCCCTACTGTATAGCACAGGGAACTATATTCAGTATCCTGTGATAAACCATAATGGAAAAGAATATGAAAAGAATGTATATATATGTATAACTGAATCACTTTGCTATACAGCAGAAATTAACACAACATTGTAAATCAACTATTCTTGGATAAAATAAAATATTTTTAAGGGTTAATAATAATATACTTTCCTCATAGGACCTTTGTAAGCAGTAAATGAATTCACACATGCACCACACTTACAAAAGAAACTGGTAAATAACTCTTGTCAAGCAATCATGAATAAAATTTGGGTACAACATTTAGCCTTATTGACATCATTCTTTTATTCTCAGCAACACTAATATGAATGATGCAATCTCTCTTTTTTAAACTTTTTAACAAATCAATAATACTATTTTCATCCAAAAATCATGTTTGTGATCGACACTGATTTTGCAATTCTACTTGTTTTAAAAATGTAATTATTTGCAGGAAATATGTGACCTATTAAATAAAAAATAACAGAAATCACCAAACAATAATAAATCAAAAATATAGCATAAAAAAAAACCAGTAGACACATACATATAAGCACCGCTTACTACAGCAAGCCTTTCATTTCAACTCAAGTTTTCAAAAGACTTCTTCCCACCAGTGAGAGAATGATTTTTCACTGTTCACAACTCTCACCAGGATAATATCCTTGTTGAATTCTCAAGTTGAATAAAACTTTGAGCTTTGCTGGCTCCCTGGACTTCACTCTGGAGTTTAGACAGGGGCTTATTTTAATTTCACAGTTAAATAAGTTCTTTCTGGGGACACACATGGGAAGCAGTGTAGACACAAGCCCACACTTGCATTCAAAGACATGCAGACCAGGCCAGCAGGAGGACTATTTCTACACCTGCCTGTGAAATAGCTCATAACATCATATCCTTTTTCTCCCCATATTGATATCTTGACACTCTGTATTTCAATTTCTGCATGAAATGTTACACACAATAATACTAACTGCAAACAGTTAATGTGAAAATTCAGTAAATAAGCAGAAGACACAAGCGGGAGGGCTGTGAATAGGGGAAGGAGAGCCAGCACACCACTTAGGGCTGTTCTTACAGAGATGCACAAAAGTGGCTAAAATGGGTAGTTAATGATATTTGTGTGTTGGGAACGAGGTCAACACTGTATTTTAGTTGGTTATAAGGAAAAATCAACTTCTGATAGATTGATCAATAGATAGATAAATAGATCTAATTATTCATTAACACAAAGACTTCCATCATGTTTGAAGGCCCTTCAAAAACAGAAGCTACTGGGCTTCCCTGGTGGTGCAGTGGTTAAGAATCCTCCTGCCAGTGCAGGGGACACAGTTTCGAGCCCTGGTCCGGGAAGATCCCACATGCCCAGGAGCAACTAACCCCATGTACCACAACTACTGAGCCTGCGCTCTAGAGCCCGTGAGTCACAACTACTGAGCCCGCGTGTTACAACTGCTGAAGTCTGCACGCCTAGAGCCTGTGCTCCGCAACAAAGAAGCCACCACAATGAGAAGCCCGCACACAACAAAAAGGAGTAGCCCCCACTCACCGCAACTAGAGAAAGCCCGTGCAGCAATGAAGACCAAAATGCAGCCAAAAAAAATAATAAATTAAAAAAAAAATTTTTTTTAAGTAGAAGCTACTTACATAAGCCAGTATCCTTGGTGGAATTACAGAAAATTATTTCTTCATTAGTATAAAGCAGAAGAGAAATATACTATCCAGCCACATGATAAAATTACAAGGCAACTCTTATACTTTGTTTTAAAGTGAGGTATAATGGAATTTCCTTTATCAACAGTTTATCGGGAAGGAAATAATAAAACATGATGGGAATTGCTGTCTTGAGGATTACTCCCTCTGAAATTGTTAGCTACATGTTTCTACCAGAAATCTTCCACCGAGAGTGTGATGAAAACACCATACCACCTTCATTATGCTTGGGAAAGCCCCAGGCCTCCAGGAGGAAGGCTGATTCCTCCAGGGAAAGGCCAACAGCTAAGGGCTGTGGGTCAGAAGCACAGGGTAGCTCTGGAACCTAGAGCAAAGTAATTAACTAGTTAGCATGTTTTTCCATTTGAACATCACACGGTTCCTGTGAGGACTGGCAGGTAGCAGGTGAATACTGACTGAAGGACCGGATAACAAGATAACAACAGGCCTCGATCTGGAGGGAGGATCGGTCTGAAGATGCTGGGTGCCTGAGACACCCCCAGACACACAGACGCGGTCGCCAGTGTTCGCCAGGTTTGGTCTGAAGAGAGTGCATTTTCCAGGAAGGACAACAACTGGCAAAGCACACTCTTTTCCCTTTGGGTTTGACCTTCTTGATTTCCTCAGTTAGCCTCCTGTGTCACCACCAGGCCTCCAGGGGCCGTCACTGCCCTCTGACATTCTGGGTCATGTCAATGTGCTCACTCCAGGAGGAGCAAAGAAACGCTGGACATTTATTACCATTAACACAGCTGAGGCAATGGGCGCTTCCTTGTGGAATGTTTGACTATAAAAATAATCCGTGTCTGTGTGGTTTCTGCTGTCTGCTTCAAAAGGCTGGGAACTCCAATGCAGTGATGACGTGACAGCCCAGGGGAAGAAGAACGCACTACGCAAAACAGGACTGGATATGGAAAATAAGAGTATAGCAAGATCAATCATTAAATGTTTTGAAATACAGATAAATTTTATTTCTTTGGCTAGGTCAATGTAAACATTTTCATCAAGATAGAAACTGAAAGCATAGATGAATTTTGCAAGCCAACAGGAAGAGATTCTTCTGGTCAGTTCTCATGTACCTGCTAACATAAATATTTTGATTTACTGAAGAATAAAGATAGATAGATGATAGATAGATAATCTAAAATTGGGATCAGTTAGCACAAGGAAGAGTTAACTTTTTAAAAAATCAAAATAGCTTTATCCTTATTTTTTTTGTGTGGTATGCGGGCCTCTCACTGTTGTGGCCTCTCCCGTTGCAGAGCACAGGCTCCGGACGCGCAGGCTCAGCAGCCATGGCTCACGGGCCCAGCCGCTCCGCGGCATGCGGGATCCTCCCAGACCGGGGCACGAACCCATGTCCCCCGCATCGGCAGGCGGACTCTCAACCACTGAGCCACCAAGGAAGCCCACTTTATCCTTATTGAAAGAAATTCCTTGTTTACAGTATTTGGTTGTTCCAACATTTTTCTGGGAAATCAGAAATCTATTATAGGGTCAGCAGGTGTTCAATCAATATTTGTTGAGAAAATTAATGCATTAGTTCATTCACTTTCTATACCAACCAGACAGGCAGGATGTAGGGGAGGTGTGAGCACCAGGATGGACAGAGCTTCCTTTTCTCACCGACCAGGTACTTCTCAATAATAAATACTTGGTGTGTGTAGACCGTAAGTTGGGAAAAGTAGTATATGGGGATTTATTTGGAAAAGATTAATAGAAATTTATAAAATAGAAAGGGGGAAATTGAGGTTAAAATAAGATCTATTCTTTATCTTCAGAAAATAGAAGGGGATGTACACAAGAGCAGTCGTCCAGTGGTTCATCTGAATACAGACCCTGCTGCCAACTGCTTCCACACCTGCACAGGAGGCTCACCTGTCTCTGTCCCCAGAGCAGCCTTGGCTCACTCTTGCTTGTCCCATAATGGTTACTAACAATGCCCTCTCCCCCTTTCAAAGCCTCCCAGTTGGATGATAAGCTATAAGGAATCTTCCCAGTTCCTGAACATGCACACGTGCATTCCCGGAGGTACTTGGAGGGTAGAGGTAGTGGGAGAAGCAAACAGCCAAGGTAAGGAGTACAGACTCCCAGTCGAATTCCAGCTGGCTATGGGTCTGCAGCAATAAAAATCTCATGGATGCCTCAGTTTCTTCACCTGTGAAATGGCATGATGACAACAGTACTTACTTCATAGGGCTGAGGGCAGGGTGAGTGTGTGGACTCCAGTACGTTATACGAGTACCTGGCACATAGCAAGCACTACATATATGGTCTTCATTTCTTGCTACTTTTTTATCTTTTATTCTTTGCATTTCCAAGCTTAGGGTCAGAACGAAAAATACATAAGCCTTGGGTGAACTGACATGAATTCCCTGTAACACAATGAATACTTGCTTTCAGTGATTTCCATGTATTCTTATCAGAGAAAGAAGGAGAATAAATATTGCAGACATTCCACTGGGCACAAGTGCTGTTACCAAATACTGAGACATAAGACCCACCAGTCTGCTGTCCAGTACTTCTAATCTCCACTCAGAAAACATGTCATTCAGCCATAAAACTAAAAAAAAAAAAAATTATAAATGAAATTATCCTATTATCCCATCTCCTTGACATTCTCCAAAAATGTTAAATAAAACACAGTATAATTGATGAATATCCTTCCTGACCATGTCCAATGCATATACATATCTCTTCCAAATTTATGTTCATACTATGCACACTGTTTTGCAAGTAATTGCAGACCACATCATGTGTATGCACCTCATTCTTTGAGGAGTCTTACAGTATTCAACTGTCTGAAAGTATCCACCCTTATTTAACAACCTCCCCCACTGGGGCATTTAGTTACTTACCAGTTTCTCACTGTTGTAAAGAATGGTACAACTATCATTGTAACAATTATACAAATGCTTCCAGAGGACAACTCTCATGATGCAATTTCTCAGTTAAAAGTATGCAAGTTTTAAAATACACTATTTCATGTCAAACTGGCCGTTATCTAACATACCATCATGTACTCCTACAAGTGCTCAGAAGTGCTCTTCCCTACAGCCTTAGTAATGCTGGATTAATAATGATCTGTCCCTCCTGCTTCCCTGTGTTTCCCTAAGCATTTTACCCATATTGCCTGCCTCTCCACTACACTATTGACACCCATGTTTCTTCTATAGCTTGTCTGTTGGGTCATTTACCAAAATCAGCTCTCTGATGTCTTCTAAGTCTAGGAGTCCTTTTACTACAATGGATATTTACTGTTTGCCATGGGTATTGTACATACTTTATCCAATTTTTAGTTTCAACTCTTTCCTCTTTATAGTGTGGGGTCTTGATGTATTGCTTAAAAAAAAAAAAAACTTTTCTACCCTAGGATTATAACTTAAATTCACAAATGCAGTCCAAATATACTCTTATATTTTTCCCAAGTTTTTAAACATGTGCAAGATTTTATAAGGAAGGTATTTTATAAATGGCATGAGGTAGAAAATCGAGTAAAGTTTTTACAGCAAACCTTTTGCCTCTGGTTTGAAACATCATTTTCCATATATGAACGTGTCTCCTACTGGACTTTCTCTTCTCTTCCATGATTTACTACATCATCCTTGCTGCAATTTACCTTTTAAATACCTGGGAAGGAAAGTTCCCATAATTAATCTTTTTCTCCCAATCTGTTATTGTTATTCTCACCCATTTATTCTGCTACATAAACTTTATCAATTTATCATGTTCTTATCCAAAATTCAGATAATTGAGATTTTATTTCAATTATATATTAATTTGAGAATAACTAACATCTATAAAATATTAAGCTTTTCCATCACCATTACATTGTCATTGGACTTTATTTTCCTCAAAAACAGATGGTACACATGGAATGGATATCCTTTCCTCTTTCCTCCCATCTCCACTCCTTCCAAAATCCTTAACCCAAGCTCTGTACCCGAAAGGCATTCAGTTCCATAGTAGAAAGATTTCAGGTTGGGGTTGAATCTTGGCTCCATGCAAGCTATGTGGGTTGGAGAAATTAAACTCTCAGTTTTCTTCTATGTCAGCTGGCTATTAAAGTTTATCTGTACAATCTTTTACCTATTAGAATTGCAGGTGCTCGATTATTGGTATTATTATAAATGTTTTCTGATTCAGAAAGATGCCAGTATATAATTTGGCATTCCTATAAAATTTCATTAGCTCCATGAATATTCTATGCTAGAACAAAAAAGTTCAAAATTGTGGGAAAAGTGAACATCATTTTAGTTTTTCTGTCTGTTTCATTACTAAGCAAAATGCAACATGACAGCCCGAACAGGAAATGGCCATTTTCTGGCATGACAATGATTCTCTGCCAATTCACTCCTCCCTATGAACATCTATGTTGTACCGTCTTAACAAGCAACTGGATTTTCACCAGAGATGAACGACAAAGCACACTCACATCAACAGGAATGTGGACACACTGAGCACTCATCTCTAGTACATTTCAGGTGTCTTTGAAAGAAAGTCCTTTCTCGGCTCTTCCCACTAAGTAGGAAGGAGGTTACATTTACAAATTAGGAAGTTGAGGGGAAAGAACAGTGCTAGTCACCAAAAGTAAAGTCCTGTGTACTTAATTCCCCTTCTCGTGTGCCTGAGATCGTCTCCCATTTAAAAAACCAGCAAAGCTCAGCACAACCTGAAGAGAAAGGTTTCTACGCAGGTGAGGTTTTCTGAATGAGGCATATAAAAATAGCACAGTCTGCGTGCTCTTCTCCACTCAACTTACTACAGCTCAGGGCCTCACCATTTAGTAACCACATTTGATACTAAGATTAAGCATGAAAATTCTCAGATATTTCACTTAGAAAATTAGATAAGCTGTATGGACAGATGACGACTTTTGTTATTCCCATTTCTTTTCACTTTTTTTAAAATTTAAACTATGCTTCCTTACTGAGATACAGTTATCAGCTAGAGTGGAAATTATTTTCAACATAACTCAACAATAACAGAAACTTTGATTAAAACTTGAATAACCAGTATCAAGCTCACGACTTTGAAACTCATACTTTCAATTCTCAAGTTATATTCTCAAGAAACATTTCACTTAATAAATAAAAGAAACATTTCACTTATTTATATTTACATATGTATATTTATATGTGTACATATATACACATAGTCTTCAGAATTTTTAAAATTTTTATTTTGAGATAATTATAGATTTATAGGAAATTGAAAAAAATGTACAAGGAGGTTCCATGTACCCTTCAACTAGTTTCCCCCAGCAGTAACATCTGGCATAACTGCGGTGTAACAGCAAAACCAGGAAATTGATATCAGTACAATCCACAGACCTCACTGAGATTTCACCAGGCTCACATGCACTCATTTGTATATGTGTGTATTGTGGGGTTGGGGTGTGGCGGTTATAGTTCTCTGCAATTGTATCACATGTGGAGACTTGTGTAACCACAATCAAGATACAGATGTGTTCCATCATTACATACCACCCTCCCATCCCCCTTTGTAACTGCACGCACCACCACTCTTCCCTCTCCATCACTAACCACTGGCAACCACTAATCTGCCCTCTTTGTCTACAATTTGTTTCAAAATTGTTATGTAAATGGAATCAGTGTATAACCTTTGGAGATTAGGCTTTTCAAAAGCATAACTCCATGAGATCCATCCAAGTTGTGTGCATCAACAGTTCATTCCTTTTTATTGCTGAGTAGTATTCCAAGGTGTGGATAGATCACAGTTTGTTTAACCACTCACCCATTGCAGTCTATTTGGTGTGTTTCCCATTTGGGGTTATTACATTATAAAGCTGCTATGAATATTCATTTACAGGTTTTTGCGTGACAGGTTTTCATTCCTCTGGAATATAAATGCTGAAGAGTGTAACTGTTGGGTTATGTCGTTACTGCATATTTAATTTTACAATAAACTGTCAACTTACTTTCTGGAGTGGCTTTACCACTTTACAGTCCCACCAGCAATGTATGAGTTATCCAGTTTCTCCACACATTCTAGTCAGTATTGAATGTTGCCACCTTTTTTTTATTATAGCCATCCTGATAGGTGCTTAGACATTGAACATCTTTTCATGTGCTTATTTTATGGCTTGTCATCTCTTTTGCCCATTTTCTAATTTCTAATTTATATACTCTAGATCCAAGTCCTTCGTCAAATATAGTTGGCAGATATTTTCTCGGAGTACATAACTTGTCCTTCCATCTTCTTCACAGAATCTTTTGGAGAGCAAATGTTTTAATTTTGCTTAGGTCCAATTTACCAATTTTTCCTTTTATGAATCATGCCTTTGGTGTCAAGTCTAAGAACTCTTTCCCTCACCCTAGGTCCTAAGGATATTCTGTGTTTTCTTCTAAAGTCGATTTTGTGTGAATTTTTATATATATCTGATGTTTAGGTCAAAGTTCATCTGCTCCATCACCATTGTTGGAAAGGCCATCTTTCCTCCACTAAATTGCTTCTGAATCTTGTTAAAAATCATTTGGGCATATGTGTGTGGGTCTATTTCCAGATTCACTATTCTATTCCACTGATCTATAGGTCTATCCTTCCACCAAAACCCACCGACTTGTGGTTACATAGTAATCACAAATATTGTAGAGAGTGTTCCCTCCCACTATTTTCTTCTTTTTTGAAGATAATTTTATTTAGCTCTCCTTGCCCCTGTGCCTTTCCATATGTGGTTTAGAATAAATTTATCTATGTCAACAAAAGTCTTTCTGGGATTTTGATAGCAATTGCATAAAACCTATACATCAATTTGAATCAATGTCTTACTATGGTGAGTCTTCTAATTTATCATACAGTAGTTTTCCCCATTTATTTAGGTCTTTTATTTCTTTCATCAGTATTTTATAATTTTCAGCATTCAGGTTCTGTGCCTGTTTTATTAAGTTTATACCTAAGTATTTAACTTTCTTGGAGTGAGTTTGAAAGTTTTTATTTTAATCTCAGTTTCCATATGTTTGCTGTTACTATATAGATATGTGACTGATTTTTGTGCTGACCTCATATCCTAAGACCTAGAACTAATAAGTTCTAGGACTTTCTATGTAGATTTCTTGGGATTTTCTACATAGACAATGGTGTCATCTAGTAATAGGGACATTTGCATTTCTTCCTTTTCAATCTGTATGCCCTTTCCTTCTTTCATGGTTTACTGAAGTAGCTAGAATAAGAAAGGTGAGAGTGGACATCCTTGCCTCATTCTCAATTTCAGGGGGGGAGCAGTCAGTCCTTCACCATTAAGCATGATGACAACTGTAGGTTTTTTGTAGATTCTCTCTACAGGTTAAGGAAATTTTCTATTCTTAGTTTGCTGAAAACTTTTATCATGAATGAGTGTTGTATTTTTCAAATGCCTCTTCTGTCTCTATTGATATAACATGTGATTTTTTTTTTCTTATTTAGCCAACTGACAAGGTAGTTACTAATTGATTTGTGATTACTGAACCTGTCTTACATACCTAGAATAAATGACACCAGGTCATGGTGTAGAATTCCTTTTATACATTGCTGGATTTGATGTGCAAATATTTTGTTCAGGATTTTTGTGCCAATATTCTTGAGAGATTTTGTTCTTTAGTTTCTCCTTGTGTGCTGTCTTTCTCTGGGTTGGTATCAGGGCAATACTGGCTTTATAAAATGAGTCAGGACCTGTTCCCTCCTCTTCTGTTTTCTAGAGAAGATTGTGTATTACCAATATTTAATTCTTCTTTAAATGTACTCCAGAATTCTCCAGTGAAATTATTTGGGCCCAGAGATTTCTTGTTCAGGAACCTCTACTTACAAATTCAATTTATTTAGTCACTAATGGAATATTCATATCTCGTTCATTTGGGGTATGTCTTAGTAATTTATGATTTTTAAGAAATTGGTCCGTTTTTTGCTAGGTTGTTGAACTTATATGTGTAAAGCTGTTCATTCATACTATTCCCTTATTTTCCTTTAAATGAGCGCAGGACATGGAATGATAATTCCCATTTCATTCCTGACATTGGTGATTTGTGTTTTCTTGTTATTCCTGTCTAAGATTTAGCAATTTAATTGACTTTTTTGAAAATCCAACTTTATATTTGATCAATTTTTCTCTCCTGTTTTCTTGTTTTCAATTTCATTTATTTCTGCTCTTATCTTTACAATGCCCTCATATCTGCTTGGTTTGGGTTTATTTTGATCTGCCTTTTCTTGTTTTTAAGGACTTAGATTTGAGATCTCTCCTTGCTTTAATGTAAGCATTTAGTGCTATAACTTTCCATCTTAGCACTGCTTTAACTGTGTCCCACAAATTTTGATATGCTGCATTTTTGTTTTCATTCAGCATTATGTATCTTTTTATTTCCTTTGAGACATCCTCTTGGACTCGCAGATTGTTTAAAAGTTTATTGTTTAATTTCCAAGTATTTGGAGATTTTCCTGTTGATTTTCTGTACTGATTTCTAGTCTGATTCCATTATGGTTAGAAAACATAAACTGTATGATATGAATTCTTTGCCTTATGACTCAGAACATGATTTATACTGGGGAAAGCTCTGTGGGCACTTGAATGTGTATTCTGCTGGGTGAAGTGTTCCTTAAATGTCAATCAGATCCTATTGACTGAGGTGATGTTCAGTTCTTCTTTATCCTGTTTTACTGGGTAGCAGGTAGATGATTAGCTCCCTGTTTGACCCTGCTGAAATCATGGGGAGGGAGGTATGTCCTTTTTTGATTGGTGTTTGGCTGAAATAGGATAGGTATTATCAAAAAGTTTCTGTTTCTGTTAGGTCATCCTTCTCCTGATCATTTGGCTAAGAAGCTTTTTTGGAGTTTCTTTTCTCTGTTGTTGGCAATTCTAGGCAGTAGGCTTTCCAGTATACTCTCTGGAACCCATGAAAGGCAAAAAGAAGACCTAGGGAACTCAATACCAAGTCACTGCCCATGTCCTGAGGTCCACAGGCAATCATCCTTCTTCTTTCAACCTTCAGAATCTTTCTGTTTTTGGATTATGACCCGGTTTTTCAGTCGCAAGAGGGAAGACTTAGGAGGAATGAGGCTACTCCATCTTGGTTGGAATTAGAAATCTGTTTAGAGGTTTTTAAAAAAACAGTTTCATTTAATTCTTCCCTTCTGTCTTCACGCCTTTTAGTTGCATTTTTGCTTATTAGCACCTCTACCAGAAAGAAGGCAAGGAAATAGAAGGAGCTAGAATTCAAAATCAATCCATTTGCTACTCATTAGCAACTCTGGAAGAGGTCCAGTGAAAGAACTTGAAACTCCTTACTAACATGAGGTTTTCAATAATCTATAGATGGGGCTTCCCTGGTGACAGTGGTTAAGAATCCACCTGCCAATGTCGGGGACACAGGTTTGAGCCCTGGTCCAGGAAGATCCCACATGCCACAGAGCAACTAAGCCCGTGCACCACAACTACTAAGCCTGCGCGCTAGAGCCTGCGTGCCACAACTACTGAGCCCACATGCCATAACTACTGAAGGCTGCACACCTAGAGCCTGTGCTCTGCAACAAGAGAAGACACCGCAATGAGAAGGCCGCGCACCACAATGAAGAGTAGCCCCCACTCACCACAACTACAGAAAGCCCATGCACAGCAACGAAGACCCAACACAGCCAAAAATAAATAAATAAATTTATTAAAAAAATAATAATCTATGGATGTAGATTATTCATTCAACCCAAGCCCTCAGTTAGCAGTGGTAGAACACTAAGGCTTAGACCTCATTCACTGCCCTTTAAATTCTTTCTAAATGAAATTGCTCAGAGAACAATAAGGTACTGCCAACACAGACTGAGAAACTACATGACAAAATGGGAATGTGTATTTATTTTCTTATGAAAAATATAAACTATACCTTTAAAAATTGCTTTGCTTTCTACCAAGTGAAGGAACCAGCTGGCATGGTACCTATCTTTGCAGCATCCCAGTTAGATAATAAGAGGCAGGCTGAACACACAGAGACAAGTGAATTCAAGATTAACTAAAATATGGAATTTACATTAGATTTAAGTAAGCTATTGTTGATTATGAAGAGAAAAGTTAACATAAGGAGCTGTTTTAGAGTAAAATGACTCTATTAAGTTGAAGAAATAGAATTTCATGAAATGCTTACCTCGTGAATGGGAGAAAACTGCCAGAGATGTGACAACCTATATTTTTGCTAAGAATATACTGAAGCTCAGAAATATTATGAATTATAAATGTTTTCCAAAGCTTTTTTATTTTCAGATTTCATTACAATAGATCAACTTTTTTCTTAAGTTCTACTCATAACAATGAAGCATTTTGCTCTTTTTTTCCGCAAAAATTATGTTTTATAAAATGTAATTAGTATCTGGGAATAGTGAAATCTCTAGTTGTTCAAAATCTTTCTAGATTATGGAAAATTCATGAACTACTAATGTTGAAAGTTATACAATGCATTTTGTAAGAGTTCTCCAAAATCTGAGCATTTGTATTCATTCTAGCAAATTCAAAAAAAAAGTGTTTGATGATAAAGTTATCCAGAATTCATGGGATTCCTTCCTTTCTTTCCTTAACAAACCATAGTTTATAATTCATGTTAATCAAATATTTAAAATATCACAATAACCTTTTAAATATCAACTGACAACACTGGCAACAATGTAGAAATACAAACTAGAAATGCACCGGAATGTGTCCAGAACAATTGCAGATGGAAAGGCGCATTGTTCCAAAGTCTATGGTTTCCAACTCCTGGAACAAGGCCCAACAGTAATAATAGAGCAGTGATGAGATTCCCTTCAGTGTGAAAGAGCTCTCTAGACATAGAAGGTCATGAGATAAAGGATCTTAAACTAACCACCTCTCCACCTCCTCCTCCTAATTTGGAATTTGATGTTTGGCTCCTAATTTTCATCATATCCCAATATTATCCAAGTTCCCTGAAAAAATAATCACTGATATATCGAACTCCTTACTTCTTAAGGGTCTGTTCTGCTGTTGATTCAGCATCCCAGTAAATGAAATTTGGCTAGAGCACTAATCTCACCACCACTTCTCTAGATTTTAAACTGTCAAATTTGTTCCTTTTCTAGCTAATTTCAGCTTTTTACTTTTTTAGAAATAAAAACTATGTTTTTACACCACACTCAGAAAGCCTTATCTCCATCCCTAATTGACTGATAGGCTATGTAACCTGATTTCTAATTGGTACTTGGCAAGAAGAGAGAGTACACATTAAATGTGGACTTTTAGCAGAGATAGCACCCCTGCTCCTCCTAAGAAATACAATTTTCTGTATAAAACAGCATGCTTTGAAATATTCTTTTAAATTCAACAACACAGTGTTACTTAACTAGCAGACCAAGAACCTCTTTCTAACACCCACTCTTTCTTTCCATCTCTTATTTCTGAGATTCTCCTTTTTAACCGTGTAGTTACCCAGGGTAAAAGTGATGATTTAAGGGGGAGAAGTGTCCATGGACTGTGTCCTGCTGACTCACGATTTCACAATTACTCCCTCCCACTCATTGTGTGCTCTCTGTAATGAGTGTTTTTAATGGTTCCATGTTTGCCCCACAGCATTCTTTATGGTGTTGGTATCCTTGGAGAGAATAGGTCCTTGTCTGACTCTGGCCATCTCCACAATCAGAATAGAATCACTATCAATACTCACTTTTTTTTTTTAATAGCTCTTTATTGGAGTATAAAAATCTCAGTTTTAAAACATCTATTTATGGCTGACAGTATGGAATATATGGAAGTAAAGGGATACATAACATGGCAAAGGGAGGAAGTCTACAAGTGAAACAATTTGAGACCAATACGTTAACATTGTGCTAAGGATTAGAATAAACTGAAGTTGAGTAAACATAGGGCTAATCGGGCTTATCAAGGTAAGAGCTTTGCTCTTCAACTCTGTGAGGCCCCAGTGTCAAGTCCATACTCAACACAGTCATCCAGGGCCATCACTTCTTTTGTTCTTACACTTTCTCAGGAAGAACCCTAAATCCTGCCCCTTGTACTAACCAAATGGCAAAGGCTCTGATATGTACTGAGAACCTCAAAACAGCTCCAATCTCTTCCCTTGAGGCTGAGAAGATGTCCATTGACACAGTCCACAGGAACTTTCCCCCAGATCCTGGAGCTTGTTCTTAATCTTGGCATCCCAGCCACGGTGTACATTAACTCTAGTCACCCCATTCTACCACACCCAGCAGGCACTCTGGAGCAATTAGGGGCTCCCATCCTGGAAAGGACAGGAAGAACCAAGTAGTCATACTGCACAAGTGGAACCAGAACAGAGGATAATAACAGACTTAAGACAGAGCAGAGATCCCTGCATTTAAGGGCTCCAAACTAGGGTCATGGGAAAAAAGGAGTCTTCAATACATTATCAAAATTACTGTGCAAGACTTGATGAATAATTAGATACTAGAGAAAGAGAAAAAAGATGAAAATTATCTTCAGGATTTAATGACAAGGTGGAAAATCACAATTCACGAGGCCTAGCTGACCAAGATTTGATATGCAGGAGAGTAATCCCTGATCACCACATTTACACACACAGCCCCCAGCACCCACCAGCGAGGACACAGGCAAGGGCTACAGGTTGATACTCATCCCAGAAACAGTGTCCAGAAACATATGGTTGAGGAAAATATCTGTAAAAGAGAATTCAACAGTTAGGGGCAGCACAGTCAAGGGAGGGGCTTGGAGTGTCTCTTTTATATACAGATACTTTCTTTTTCCCATAGGAAGACTACAGGAAAGAGCCTAATGAAGAGGGAGATATGTTGCAAAGGAGACAGCGAATGTGGACAGAGGAAAAGCCAAAACGCAGAGCACAGAGAGCAAGAATAATTTCTGATGGGAGGAGAAACATCTTCCTCTGAGAAAGACACGGGGGAAGGGCCCCTGCATCCTGCAAGCCCACACTGTAATCTTCTGAGGGAAACAAAATTTGAGTTCAACAGCAAGGAAAGGTGGGAAGTGAGAATGGAGGCCTTAAGGGGAGAGAACGCTCTGCATAGAGAGGACAATGCATTAAATAATAAAATTACTGGGAAACTTCTTGTGGTCAGAGACATTTCTGCTAGTTGACAGGCTTGTGACACTTTGACCAACATCGTTTTGAAGGCTGGGCAAGAGCTAAACACAACCATCATGTTAAAGGGCTAGAGAAACTTGAAATAGATTTCTTTGGTGTCTAGGATGAGAGGTAGAACCAGTGCTTAAGGACGAATAAAACTAAAATTGCTGACAGGGCAGAAGAATGGGAAAGAAAGATAAGTGGACAGTGAAAAGAGTCTTCTCAAAAGCAGATGGCTCCTTTGGTCAAACGTGTGACCTTCATGTAAAAAGAAGATTAAAAAAAAATAGAGCTCGGGGTAGGTGAAAATTTTTATAAATTTTTATAAATATGGGGCTGTTCCTGAATGACTTTCACTGAGATGCTATTTCTGGGCATGATGGCAGGATTCAAATCAGAGCAGTGAGGAAAAATGGTTACGCATTCATCTCATAATCGATGTGGAAAAATCCAAATATAATTTGGATTTAAATTCTCTTCCGATTAAATGTTAATGATCACTTAAATTTTTTTCTCTGCATCAGTAGAGCAAACTTTGGATCAGATTAAATTTTATCTGATTTTTTCCTCATTAACTATGAAAAATAGTCCCCTAAAAATGTTACCCATGTAGGTAAAGTTAATACTTCATTGAACAAAACCTCAGATTAATCAGCTGTGCCCTTCGGATCAGCCTCACGCGCTCTGCACACACAAGGCCCCACCCACACCACGCCAGCCCCGCCCACACGAGGCCCCTCAACTTCCCCACACTTGCCAGGGGCCCCACATATTCTAACACCCAAAGGATCAAGGTTCTGCCCGGTTACTGAGATTAATTATGGGGCTATGTTGAATTTTAAATGTTGTGGTAAAATCTGATAATGTGGGCTTCCAGGTAAAAATGGTCAACTGTGACCTCAAAACCCCTAAAAATAATTTTTTTTTCCAATTTCTTAGGCATGATTTCTGAGAAAATTCTAGTATTCAAATGTAAAAGTTATTTGGGGAATTAGAATTTATTCTATTTCATTCAAAACAGTGACCTGAACTTGTGCTGTTCCTTACATATATATCAGAATACCAAATATAAAATTAAGATAAAGTCAATTTTAATATAAAGCCAAATTATTTGTATATTTTTCTTGTTAGATGACGTTGTGTTGGAGTCATGGTAAAGTTAAGAATAGTTTTGGGGTTTAACTCAATTTTGTGAGCTATTATTCTCTTTCCATTTACCAAAAGATACACTTATTCTAGAATATTAGCTATAAAACATTTTTTAGGCAAATCAGTGGGACCCCAAACCAGCAGATCCTTTCTTGAAAGCTACTCAGTTATGTGTCTCAAACACCTTAAAAATATTCATACTATTTGACTTAGTAATCCTACTTAATGAAATGTTTCTCAAGGAAAATATGCATAATAATTCATGCACAAGGATATTCATCAAAATACTATTTAGTCTAGCAAGTAGCCTAAATATTCAATAGGAAAATATTAAGTATATTATTCATCCATGCAAGGAAATACCATACAGTTTTTAAAATATCAGTAAAATATGTTCAGTAGCATGGAAGTCTCTATAACATAGTTACATGGAAAAGCATGATAATAACTTATGCATACAGTGTGTAAAAAATAGTACATACATATCATATGTGCATGAAAAAAAAACAAAAGAAATACATCCAAATGTATTTTTCTATCTGTTCTAAATTTTCTTAGTGGGCAACTAATTTTCTTTTTAATTTTGGAAAACAGTGGACACTATTTTGTGAAAGCAGTAAAGGTACAGTGAGAACCTAAGTTCTCAACAGGCAGTCATACTGACATCTCCAGCCATGTGGGCCTTCTCTTCACAATATAAAGTCAGAGAACACTCCTGCACCTGACCCAATGTTAAAGAACATGGAATGCAAACACAAAGTCACCTGTGTTATGTATAAAAATCCATGGGTGTTCTGATCATTTACAGCTGGATAAGGGAGAATTTCTGCCTTCCTCCCATCACACCTGAAAAGAACATGTATCAAAGTATCTGGTAAGGCCTGCAGTTCTGAAAACACCTGGGGTTTCGGCACAGGTTCTGAGTAGATTGTAAACCCTCTTAGTGACTCTGTACCTTAGGCGGCTGCCCCCCAGGAGGATGATGGGCTCCAATTCAGGAACTCAAACACCCCCAGTGGTTCCAATTTTTCAAAGGAAAATGTAAGAAGAGCAGAAGTAAACAATTTAATTTTTCTTTTGCACAGTACAAACTGGCATATATCTACTCTTTAATTAAACATGACTAAATGTCCCAGTATCTCAAGTATTTAAAGAATCAAAAATCCAGTTTCTTGTAACACTTTTACCATGTTTTGCTATTTCAATACCACCCATAGCTCCCTTATGTCTTTTCCATGCCATCTAGTCCTATTCACTTTCCTCCAAACTGCTTTTCAGAACACTCTCAGCATTTCCTCTTTCCTCATCCCCACCTTCACTGTCACTGTCCTCCCACGTCTGCACAGGTTGATGATTATTGAGTGACTCACTCCTGAGCTCCAGGCAAGCACCCTCTCCTCCTGAGCTTCTGCACAACTTCATGTGGTGCTGAGTGCCTGCCAGAGTTTCAAGTCTGAAGTGCCAGAGGCAACATGTGAAAAGATGTGCTAAACTGGAGACACGTGGAAAAGCCCAAACTATTATCATTTGGATCTATGATGCTGAGTGTTTCTTTGGCATATGAAAGCAGTTATACACTAGTTAAGTCACCTCTTAAATATGAAGTATTTAGAGTGAAGGAGACAGCACAAGAATATGCTCATCAGCACAGAACAGGTGAACCAAAAAGCCATGAAAGACAACACAAGAGGAATTATTAAGTTATATTAGTTATTTTGAGAATTAAAAAAGGAAAAGTTCATTGCATTGCCTCTCCCCAACTAGTTCCAGAGTTGACTTATGAATGCAAGGTGCTTTCATAAGCCTGGAACTTTAAAAATCTATACATACAGCTTATTTTGGACTAACCTATTAGAATAAGTGTAAATTAGATATAGCACTTCACTCTGAAGCAAAAAAAGTAGTGTTCTGCCATAAATATTCACAAAATCGGCCCCTTACACTCCTCTTTTCTACCATCGCAACAGGCTCTACTGTCAGTGTGATAGAATTCTACGATGTTTTCTATTTCAGGGTTTTGTCATGATTATTGGTCTCACCACTTCTATTACAATGTAGATAATCACACAAAAAAATCTCTATAGAAGTGTGATCTAGAAACACACTTACCTGACAGAAAATATTGTGTTGGCCAAAAAGTTCATTCGGGTTTTTCCATAACATCTAACAACGTAAGATGTTATGGAAAAACCCGAACGAACTTTTGGCCAACCCAATAGTTCAGTAACATGTGAAACTGATGTGTGAGTCCTTCCCCTGGGTAACTGACAGTTTCTATTAATACTATAGCATGAGTAAATTCCGATTTTCTGTTTGCACATTATTGCGTAATCAAGTACAGTCTTGGGCAAAGGTTGGCATATCAGGAAATTGGATGTCAATTAATAGATGCTTGCTTTCCTGTCAGCCTTTGTTTAACAAATTTCATTCCGCTTTCTTCTGAAGTATGTTGGAGGAAAAAAAGAGGCTTTTCCTTAGTGGTTTTAGAAACTGAAAGGTATGATAAAAGGAGAGAAATTACTGAGCCAATTTGATGCTTGGGGTACTGAAATTTTTCATTCAAAATCCCAGAAAGATAAATGGAGAGAAAAACTGGCAGGTAAGACCCCCATTTCTTATCTCATCAGGGGAGATGTCATTCAGATAAGTAGCCAAGAGACTAGGAAGGACATCTACCCCCCTTATTTGACCTTTTCACCTTAATCTCAGTAAACCAGCTGATGCCCAGGACCTGTACCCACACTGGTCCTCAGAGTTGGTGCTACCCAAAGTGCACTAACTCAATTACACTTGGAACAAAGTGTCTCCCCTTTTAATGTCTGAACTTTGCTAGTCCAGACTAGCTGCCATACCCCTCTTGCTCTGGGAGAGAAAGAAAGGAAAAAAAAAAACTTTGAGGAACATCTATGCATGGGGCTACCACTGTAGATAAATTATTTCTAAGTGCTAAGTTAGGAAATCGGTTATTTACTGTCTTTACTGTGCTACAATTTCTCCTAACCAGATACTACAATCCATTATTAGCAGGATTTCACCTACAGTAAATAAATATGAAGTAAACACTTTGAAAATTATTAACATTTTTTTGGTCATTGATTACATCCAAGTTTGAGTCACATCCAAGTTTGAGTCACACTATACATTCTGATCTATGTAATTCTAAATAGGTAATTTCCTAGTTATATAATAATTTGCACATCCATATTTTTCCTCTTTCAGAATAAAATTAAACAATTTTACATATCTCATTTTGCAATCTCTAGTTCAGGCAAGCCCAAGTCTTTATCCCTATATCCACACAGGTTTTCTTGCTTGGATTTTATGTATAATAATTTTGCTTTAAATGAGGCAAGGAATCAAGAAAGAGGTAGAACATGGTAAAAACTTTATTTTTTGTAGAGAGGCCACAATATGCAACTACCTTTGAGGTCTAAGCTTACAGTTATCTTCACGAAATGCTAGCTAATCATCCCAAACTGACTGAGGGCAGTACAGGTAACTCTGACTCAGCGCACACCCTCTTCCTTTCCGACTGACTACGAACTCAAGCAATATTAAAATTATGTCACAGAAATACCACAGAAGACTCAAAACTGTTGCATGAATTACATTCATGTAGAATTTTTGAAAAATCTGAATATGGACAATTTGGTACCCAGTAGCATTAACTGACATTTCCAAATTGAGTTATTTTTCTTAGATGATAATGGAAAGGTCATGGTTTGGATACAACAGAAGCATTTTAACAGCCCGCTAGTTTTCACTCATAAATTAGTGACTCTGAATTCAAACCAAAAACTAAACATCACCATGTTTGAAACACAAAAATTAATGACCATGGGTACAGACTGTAAATCCCACTGTTTATGTATGACATGTCCCAGGCTTGCAGTGCACAGCACAGGTAACTTGGGGAAAATGGGCCATGCTTTGACTATAAGGCTGCAAGCTGCCAGATGACCACCACTAGGATACCCAATTAAACTACACACAGTATCAAATGATAAGAAGCAGCGGTCTGTGCAATGCAAACAGAAGGTCCCTTAGGTTTTTAACTGCTCACAGACTCTAAGAAACCACAGAAATCAGAGCTAGAAGGCAAGTTAAAGAATCAATTTTAATATACTTGTTAAAAAAGAAATGATCAGATCGAGGACCACTGAGTCTGAATGACTTGCCAAAGTTAACACAAACCCTTCTGGAATCTGAGAGTTTGGATGACCAACTCTTTTCCACTGCCAAGGGCAATCTTGAGAGTTAGACCCCCTGTGGTCTCTAAAGGTAAAATAGCCTGGAGTACTGAGGAAATTACCTAGATAATTAAAATTCCAAAGAGCTTGCTCAAGCTTTGAGACTAGCTTTTCAATCATAAACACAAGCTTTGGGGCAATAAAGTGTAATGATAAATAAAGCACGACTTAGGGGGAAAAAAATCTATAGATATATAATATTTCCAAAACAAGAGCCCTCCTTTTTTAAACCAGCTCCCTATGCTTCTAAATGCCAGAAACAAACAAACAAACAAACAAAACCTATTATCCTTATAATCAATTAGCACTTTTGCACCTCTACATTTCTGGATCTACTTTGGTTTCTTCACCCATTATTACCAGTCAAGCCCAGATCCCCAGTGGGGTCTCCTCAGTGCCAACTGAGCAATACTGTCCTCTTATAATATTCCTGTGGTTCTGGAACAGTCCAGAAGATACATCTGCCCTCTGGGCTATTGTCACTGACTATTCATGAACAGGTATAGACTCTTCATAGAACTATAGAGAATTAGTCATACAGGGAATTTTAGCGATGTCTTACTCCAGGGGATGTTAAAATGTTTATCACCAGAACCTTTCAACCAAAGAGAATCTTATTTTTAAAGAGAATCTTACTTTACATATAAATATGAATAACATAAATTATATAGTATACAGTATACTATATAATTTCATTATACATAATATATATTGTAGATTATAATAAATATCTGTTTATGCAATATGTAGATTATAATAAATATCTATTTATGTAATATATTCAAACATACATGTCAACCCTCCCTAGTGGAATGCAGAATCACAGCACTGCCTGTTCTTCCTGCTCCAAGAAGGAATCTCCAGCCTTCCAAGAAAGCACTGGTCAAGCCCAACAGCCTCAAAGAGACATATTTTGTTCTCAAAATTAACCTACTATTGTTGTCCCAAGAGCCTTTTTTGCATCCTCTCTTGCTCAACACAACTCTCTCTGCTTCTAAATCATTTACTCCTGTAATATTTACAAGAAAACAAGAAGGCTTGAAACACAGATCTACCTTCAATGTGACAGACAGTATTATTATAGAAGAAAATCTTTGTGTTTTTTATCAATCTAATTATGAAATGCTTAAGCTTCATTTCCAGAAAATATTACCCATTCCCATATGCAATGATACATTTTTTGTCAGAATTGTATCTTCTGTGCTGTTTGGACATGGGCACCAAAAGAGGCTTTGTTAATGCAGTAATTTCCTCAGTTATCATTCCTGGGGACTGGCCATATTAAAGCTCATTCTAATTCAATCGGTTAGACCCACATTTCCTAAACTGTGTTCTACAGAAGACTTCATGAATAAGTGTTAATAAGGTCCACCATCCCCTCACAAAGAAAAAAATCCCCAAACATATATTTTAAATATTGAATTCTTTGCCCCTCTCATTGAAGATTTACAAAAATCATTAGTATATTAAAGGGCTTGACAGTTCCTACAATAAAGAAACCTATTTTACATCTCTCTAACATAATTTCCAATATTATTTGAGCAGAAACACTGATTATGGGGCACACATGTACACTCTATATAACAGCGTTCTCTTAAGCAACCATTATTTTAGCCCATACCACAAGAAATTACATTCTCACAGGGAATTTTGGTGCCCAGGGCCAAAGGAAAAATTCAGAAATGAAAACTCATTCAATGGCACAATCAAATATAGCCTCACACCAATGAATTATCCACAGAATGTTTAACAGCATAAAAAGGAATACAGCACAATCAGTCCTGCTCCTCATACACTCAGTTATTCCCAGCCTCTTTCTAGTATGTACACTGCTTTGGAAAGGCAAAGCACAGACTACACCAATGATGAGAAATTTTGCTTGGAGGGCACTTATCTGTGTCAACCCCTGTACTCAGTCTAACACCACAGAGGGCTTCTTGGTCTATACCTTTCGAACCACTAGTCTAGACCATAGGAATGGCACTGTTTTCCATAATTCAGATGTCTTTTCTGTGACAAGTTCACAGGAATCCTTCTGTGTAAAGCTACGGCTAATTTTATGTGCTTGACAAACATACAAATAAGGGAATCTCTCCGATAAAACAAACACAACATACAGCTTTACCACAAGGGTCGTGTGCTACACAAATGCATTTAACAAGTATTTACCAAGCATATTCTACACGACAGGCACTGCGCTTGGTGACCAGTTTAGTCTTTCAACCTGATATATGGATGTATCTCTCAGATGGATTTTTAGAGTCACCAGGATTGGAAAAAAATCAATGATATTACAATGAATTACTCAAATTGTTGTTTTTTTTTCAAACAATTTTTGGTTTGCATGGACTCATAGATTCACACACACAAACAACTTGTAATGATGGGTGACCCAGAAAAGTTGTTCCCTCTACTGATTAAAGTTATCAATTGTAAAATCTAATTCAAAAAATTAAATTTTAAAAGAAGAGTGATGTGATGTTGAATTAAGTAACAAACATTTTATACATATGTATCAAACAGAGTTATATAGCTTTAAACCAGTAAATTTTGTTATCCTTTTAAGTCAATTCAAAATAAAACAAATGTATTTCATGTCATGAATGATAGCATGAGGATTTAGCAAATATTTTACATAAAAGGAATTCTTTCATTGTAGAACTGAGGTAAAATATGATGATGTTGTAATCATTAGAATCCATATCCTCTCTTAGATTGAATGGACAAGCACAAATTAGAGTTTTTAAAGAACTATGACATTCTCATATCTTAATCTTATTCCTATTCATCTGAAACATTAGTTCCATGCATACTAAGGTTTTTGTTAATTATATTAACGCTTCTGTGTGATACTTAAGTTCAATGGAAAAATGTAAAAAGGGATACATGCATTAATGCTTACAAATGGCTTCTATTTCTTAATGCAGTCTCTGGGTAACCAAGGGAATAAGAGAATTCTATCAATACATCCCCCACCACAGAGATCGGAGGCTAGCTCTCCGTCTTGAATTGACAGGACTGAGCAAAATGCCAAGAGATGAAACCTATTTTAGTCCTAGTTTTCCCAATTTTGCAGCTAGAGAATCTTCTTAATGGCTGGCATAAATGGCCCAGAAGTAAACTGTGCTGGAAAGCTAGCAAACGAATGAAAACCAATGCAGTTCCACTGCACTGCTGAGCGGCCATCAGAAAGTGAATGCAGAGCCCAATGAATCCCAATATAAGAACCACCAAAACTTCCCTATCATATAGAAAAGCTCGAACCACATATATTTCCAATTAGACACAAAACTTTGAGTGTACAAAGGCATTAGTGACTGGTGTTTGAAATATACACACTAACCCTTACACAGGCTGTATATCACAGAACCACCGCAATACTTCCCTCTTTTCTGCTTTGAAATCAGTGTAAAGCCTCTCCAGTGAAGGGGGTGACCGCTATAGAACATTTGACAGCTTGACAAGCTGTCACTTGACAGCACTTGACACTTGACAGTATTATACTGTGTACAATTATACAAATTCTGATCAAATTAAGTCCCCTAAAGTAAAAACTATATACATCACATTTAGCCTATAAAAGGTTCTTCTTGGTCATTAGCCCAAATTCTAGGTTATAAAAATATTTCATTGGAAAGCTACCTGCCTATTTATTCATGCACTTACATATTTATTCATTCATTCATTCTTCATTCATATATTTTCTTTCAACCAAAATCTAATAATGCTATATATATATATATAGACACTAGTGTATATTAGATATTGGTTGAAAGAAAATATATGAATGAAGAATGATACCTATCATGTGTCAGGCACTATGCAAGGGCTGTTCTTAGACACAGATCTGCCTGATGGAGCTTACAGTCTTAAGGGGGAGAAAAATGCAGAAGAAAGCCTCTAAGCAAACAAGCACAACAGAATCATATTTAACACTCTGATAGTGTTACAAGGAAAGACTAAGAGTTCATGGAAAAGTTAATTGGAAGATCCACTTTAGATGGCAATGAAGGTCATGGAAAAAGGTAAAATCTCATGAGGGCCTAACAGAGCATTTTTTTTATTGCTCTGTAGCATAATGAGGTAGAAAGAACAAAGAAATAGGACCAAGTCCCAGCTTTGCCTTTGTAGTAAATCAGTGCTATTCCTGAGGCTATTTTCTCACCTGAACAATGGAGATGAGATTAACACCTACCTATAAGATACACTTCACTAAGCTGATCATGTTTGATGATCAAATACGACAAAATATCTGAAGTATTTCATCAACTGCGTAATGACATAAAACTATTGTTAGCTGTCATCTCCCTAAGTTACACCTCAACATGTATTATAAGAAAATTTTAAAGGTTCCAAATGGTCAATAGGCTTCATTTATTTAAAACAAACGTTCAGTAGGCTTCAAAGCACAATGATAGTATATATGATATGATTCAGAACCCGTAGGAGAAAGAAGGGTTCTGCTACCAATGGAAGAAAAGGAGAGCTATTACAGATAACAGATTGTACAAAGTCAAATGTTGAATTCATACTGCTTTACTGGTAAGAACATAAAGTTTTTAATATGTAAATAAGCAGATTTACGCCATTAATTCAAACGAAATACTTACTTCTATGTGCAGTACAACATAGGATCCCTCAGCCTGGCACAGGCTCTAGGAAGAGGTTGCTCACAACAAGGAAATGTGTGTAAGATCCATCTTTTAAGAGATGCAGCAATGTAAGCTTTACAACTTCCCTGAGGGGAAAGACAAGAAGCATTCTCTTTGCTCCCCATACCATTCCTTCTAATATTAAACACAAACCTCCCTTCATAAAGAGTGTATTATGTAAGGGTTATTCTCATCCACCTCTGAAGTTCATTATATGCTTTCTTATCAGTGCCCCAGCATTGATGTTTGATCGTAACTTAGGCACAAACACACTTCCAGGGAAAAGTAATGTCCTCAATAAATAATCTTACTTCCTAAATGCAGCAACCTGTAACCAAATGCCAACATGCTCATTGTACCTTACCCATGGAGTGCCTTTCATGTAAGCAGTTTTCCAAACCCAACTGGGTCAGAGAAACACTTTTTCCTTTCTGCTGAGTCATCCCCCAGCTTACTTGGTAATAAGAGCATTAGCACATTTCCAACCTTTAAAATGCTAGTAAGAGGGACTTCCCTGGTGGTCCAGTGGCTAAGACTCCGTGCTCCCAAGGAGGGGGCCTAGGTTCAGTCCCTGGTCAGGGAACTAGGTCCCATGTGCTGCAACTAACAGTGCAACTAAGACCCGACTCAACCATATAAATAAATAAATATTTTTTTTAAAAATGCTAGTAACAATTCATATGCAAACTCTGAATGCAGCCAGAGCCTCTCTAGAGAAATCAGTAAAGGACAGTTCTCTAACGTGTTTGTTTGGCTGTGATCTTGTGGATGTCTTTACCTCAATTTTCTGTGTAGAGTTAAGCCCTTTGTGCTATTACTTTGGCAATTTTGTGGGGATGCCATGGGCATCTGGGAAGCCTGAGACTGAATTACTGAGTGTTAAATGACTTGCCTAAGGCTAGATGTTCCCATAAACCTGGAAACAGGACCGGAAACTCCCAATCCCATTAGGCTCTTTTCAGCACACAGCTGGACTCCTGGGATTCAGCTCCTCTGCCTGAGGACCTGGCCAGGTACTGGGCACTGGGTACCCCTTCAGCATTCACTAGGGGCAGAGCAACCCTAGATTCTGCAGCACGAGGAGGGGAGTTGATTAACATAAGTTTGATCGAAAATGCCTAAAGCTGAATTCTCCAGGTGATCCCAGCTCACTCTATCCAAGGAAACCCTCTCCTCTTTCCCACTCTTCTGAAAAGGGGAAAGACAAAATGAGTGCAAATGTTTACGTGTTGTGTTCATGAGTAAGACTGCACCCATTTTACAGTGATGCAGTGCCAAAGCTGCTTGCTGAGATGTGCTAAAACCATATTCTTATGTACCATACTTATTTTACACTGAGACATTAGAAAACAAGTGGATTTTCTAAGAGGAAAATACAACAAATGACAAAGGAATACAATACAACAAGCATAAGGGACAAATCTACTTCTCATAATAACTAAAGACACATTTATATGTCACCTAAAAGGAGCTCACAACTAAAATAATCCTGTAGTTACATTTTCATTGGGATGAGCTTTTTTTTTTTTGGCTGCATTGGGTCTTCGTTGCTGCACGTGGGCTTTTCTCTAGTTGCGGTGAATGGGGCTACTCTTTGTTGCAGTGCACGGGCTTCTCATTGCAGTGACTTCTCTTGTTGCGGACCACGGGCTCTAGGCACACGGGCTTCAGTAGTTGTGGCACACGGGCTCAGGAGTTGTGGCTCACAGGCTCTAGAGTGCAGGCTCAGTAGTTGTGGCGCATGGGCTTAGTTGCTCCACAGCATGTGGGATCTTCCCGGACAAGGGCTCAAACCCATGTCCCCTGCATTGGCAGGCGGATTCTTAACCACTGCACCACCAGGGAAGTCCCAGGATGAGCTAATTTTAATAGACGAATTAAGTACAGAATAATAACAAAATACAAGTTAAATCATAGAAAATTAGTATTTATATTACTAGAGTTTGAGTCTAGCTTTATATTCTCAGTACTTTATAGTTAATTAAGTAGAAATCAAGTATGTGTAGTTTCTTTCTGAATTAACAAATCAAACAGCGGCTTCTTCTAATTATTCAAATTAAAAAAGAACTCATATGACTTACTTTAAAATACTGTTTTTATTTTTTAACTAATTGATTTTTTAAAGAGTTCTAGACCTGCTTCACTCTCTCAGTAAAAAGTACTATTTTTAAATTAAAATTTCCTAGTTGTTTTATATTTTTAGTATTTCCTTATATTTCCTATATTTTCAATAATTTTTGTCCACTTATTCATCCCTCCATCTATCTATTCAACACACACTTGGACCAGTGCTAAGCACCAGAATTATAACACATGCATATAAAAGTTTTCAGTAGACAGTGTTCTTCCATAAGTACAATCTCTCTTAATCCGCCTGCCAGTGCAGGGGAAACGGGTTTGAGCCTCCTCCGGGAGGATCCCACATGCCGCTGAGCAACTCAACCCGTGCATCACAACTACTGAGCCTGTGCTCTAGAGCCCACAAGCCACAACTACTGAGCCCGTGCACCACAACTACTGAAGCCCTCATGCCTAGAGCCTGTGCTCCGCAACAAGAGAAGCCACTGCAGTGAGAAGCCTACACACCGCAACAAAGAGTAGCTCCCACTTGCCACAACTAGAGAAAGCCTGCACACAGCAACGAAAACCCAAAAATAAATAAATAAATAATAACTAAACTTAAAAGAAAAGAAAGTAATATGTAAACTAAATCCCAATAATTACGTAACCATGTATAGTTTTAAAAGATTGTCTGAAATTTTAAAACAAGAGCTAGAGAACAAGGGAAGTTATGTAAAAGAAAATGGTTTTTTGTTTGACTTCTGTCAAGTCAGCTAACTAAAAAGTAAGAAGTGGCAAATTAGGAGTTTGGGATTATCATATACACGTTACTATATATAAAATAGATAAACAACAAGGACCTACTGTATAGCACAGGGAACTATACTCAATATCTTGTAATAACCTATAATGGAAAAGAATCTGAAAAAGAATATATATATGTATGTATATATATACATGTATACATATACATGTATAACTGAGTCACTTTGCTGTACACTAGAAACTAACACAACATTGTAAATTAACTATATCAATTTTAAAAAAGTACGTGAAAAGAAAAATTAGAAGATTAGGAACAATGGAAATGTAGACTATCTCCTTTATCAGTGAAATATGTTATGGTAAAATAATGTTAAGTATTAAAATATTAAAATCCATTTTTAGATTGTTAATACAAAACACCAAAATGCACAATGACATATACATGTAAATGCATAATGTATCTAATTATTTAATTCTTTGAGGTCAGAGGCATTATTTGGAGGCATTATCTATATGCACCATCAACAGATAAAGACTGTGCTTTATAATAGTTTAAAGAGAAAAGTAACAATATTCTTTATATTCACCCCCAACATGCTCACTGACAAGCACATATCTGTCCCATCTTGAGATATACATGTTTTGCATATCTTTATTTCAGATATTAATGAATCTTTATTTCACTAAATATATGTTTTCAAAAGAATATCTATGAAATTTTGAGAAGAAAATTTCAAAGAACAACTTTCCATGATCATTTACCCTGAATTTTCTAGTGAACTTTGCTCTTCTAACTCATCATTCTCACTCCTCTATCTAAATTAACATTTTGGCCAAAATATTCATTCTAAACCACATCTTAAATCATGTCAATCACCTGCTTAAAAACATTTACAGGCTCCTTAATTTTTGAAAATTAACATCTGAAACCCTTGGCAAGGCAGAGAAGGGCCTAGGTGAACAGGGGTTTGTCCTACTTTTCCAATTTCATCTTTTGAGTCTCCTTCACAATCTCCTATCCTGCAGATCTATCCATCAGTAGTTTTGCCAATTTCTTCCCTAACCCAGAACATCCTCTTCTATCTATGCCAGTCACAATTCTATTCCCCACTATTCACCCACCCAATTTAGATATCATTTCTTAAGTTCTTTCATTAGGCTTTCCATGTCAGAAGTAATCTCAATATATCTCTCTCTCCCCCTCCCTCTTTCTGCCTCCTTCCCTCCCTTCTTCCTTCCCTCTCTCTCTTAGGCCATACCCCTTTCTTTTGTTCCTCTAAATGGGACTCACCTACTTTTGTTACAACTATTTGACATATCTCCTCTACTAGCTGTACCATCCTTAAAGCAAGACCATTTCTTATTTAGTTTCATAAGCTAACAACACTTAGTTTTGTGAAACTAGTAAGGTGATTAAGGAAGCTCATAAATATAATTCATTGTTTTTAAGCAACATGATTGAGTGATGGGTTTAATCTTATGCTCACATACTCTCTGTTCTTTCCCTATAAAATGTTACCTCCAAAATGATACTTAATCATTGCTATATTTGAAGTTCCTTCAATTAAAAAAAATCAAATATCATAGCTATGATCATGAGCTATGATCCTGATCACGAGTTAAGGGAAATCAGATTTTTCTAGCGAATGGTTTTACTAATCCACTTGTGGAAGATATTTCAGATGCCAGTCAGTACATCTGTCCAATGGCCTTCAATCTCCCATCCCATCAATCCCCAGTTTTTCTTTATAATAAACTTAGTGTAGAGAACCACAAAAATTTCCATCATGAGAATGCAAAAAAAAAAGCATACAAGTATACTATGGCTACATTATGCATAATTACTGGCTTTGGGATATGCGCTTAAAGATTATCCAATATAATGGTTTGTATCCTCGATTTGTCTTTCTATTATTGGTTCCAGAGAAAATTGGGACACCTCAATTCATAGTGCATGAATTAGGCAATTACTTATGAAGTTTTTAAGGTACTAAGTATCAGCATGATGTCTAAACTAGTGGATAACTAAGTTTAAAAATTAATTTAAAGAAAATTTGCAATGATCTACAACAAGACATTCTCCCCATTCCCCTGGTTGTTTTAGTAATATACAGAGTTCTTAAAGCGCCACATCAGTATATTCTCTCCATCATTTGACATCCAATATAATTTTTGACATAAAAATCCACTAAATAACTCGATTAACTTCTGTACAAAACTGTCTTCTCTATAGAATGTGCAGTTGCCAATAAAGGAAATCACAGACTACAGAGTAAATCTTGAATATATTAACTTGTTTCCTTAAGGTCATAAAACAAAACATATTTTGACAGAATTATTTTTACAAAATTACAAAAAGTAAAATATATGTGATGTTTTTAGTGTAATGTATGTAAAGTCTGTTTCTTGCTAACGCTTTTATTATTAACACTTTATTTATTTATTTATTTATTTACTATTAACACTTGTATATAAATGTCCTTAGTGATATACATTGAAAGAAAGGTACTTTTTTTTTAAAATCACACATTATAATTTTAAAATCTTTAGGTTAAGAGTGAAAAATTGATAAAAAATATAGTTTCGTGTAGTCAGATTTCTTTCTACAAAATCCATACTAGGATATATTTTTAAATATATCTTGTTAAACAGTCTATTTAAAAATCATGGTTTTAGTTTATTTGTAAACAACCACATTTCTATGTTATTGCAATGTTTCTCAAAATATTGTTCACAAAACACCTGCTTAAAAAAAATCTGGAGCACTAGTTTTAAATGCAGAGACCCCCAGATTCCACTCCACACCACTGGATCAGAATCAGAGCCTGGGAGTATGCATTTAAAACAAGTTTGCCCATGTGGCTCTGATGTCCAGCAGACTGGAGAAATCTATCGAGTCTATCTCATGCCTCATTATATTCTCGGTGTTATATTTTAGAAAAAAAGTTGCCAAACGATTTCTTCAAAAAAATATATTTTTTCCAAATTCTCATTCTTATAATTTCTAAAGTGTCACTCAACAGAAACTTAAACCCGTTTCCAAATCCCCTGGTATTTCAGCTCAATTAACAAATGAAAGGGGTCATTTTTCTCCTTATTGCCTGTTGTCTTAAAGGATCCTGAGCAAAAGCCCGTGACACCCACTTCGCACCTCGGGACACGGACCTCCACTTTCCACAGGTCAGAATACTGAATTCCGTCACCGTTAACACCGTTAACATAGCCCTAAGGGACACTTGGTTCCCTCGCCTTCGACTCTCCGGGCAGAGAAAGCCCGTAAGCTGCCCAGGTCCTCCAGTTCTCAGAGCCGCCCGGGCCGTCAGCACCTCTGACAGAGCCTGGTGGATGGGGACCGGGTTTCACTGTCACGAGCCTGCCCTCGGAAAAGCCACTGACACCAAGGAAACTGACCCGAGACAGCCAGGAACACACAGACCCACCGCCCACCGCGCTTTCCGGCGGCCAGTACCTCTTTCCAAAAGACAACAAAGGAACCCTTAAGCAGCTCTTACCTAGTATACGAGCCACCCCCACAACTCTCCTCTCCTCCCCCGCTCCCCGGCGCCTGTTGCTAAGGAGGCGAGAAGGCACTGGGGCAGCCTCAGGACCAGGGGACCGACGGCGGGAGGAGCTGGCAGTACCAGGGCGGCGGTGAAAGCCCAGCCTCGGGTGAGCCCAGGACCCCTTCCTATGGCGGGAAGGGTGCGCCCTCCGCGCGGCTCTGACGCCAACGACTACCCCCGCGCACTCAGGCGGGCGGAGGGAGCCTCGAGAACAGGAGACCTGCGCCCGGGAGCGCCGCTCCCTCTGCGGGCCCGGGAAGCTCGACCCGGGAAGCTCAGCCCGGCAGAGGAGGCCTCTGGCCCGGTACTGTGGACGCCTGTGGGCCCAGACAGCGGGGCAGGGGCTCGGGGACAGCCCTGGGGAGGGCAGGCACTCACCATGTTGACTTCGGAAACCATGTCTATGCTGGCGATGTCGATGTTCATCCCCACGCAGACCGGGGGACCTGCGGGAAGCGCACGACACGGTGATCAGCCTGGCTCGGGCACCGGCTGCAGCTGCTCTGAGGATGGGGGGCTATCCGAGGAGGGGGTGCAGGCGAAGTGCCCCCCTCCCCACCCCGCCGCAGCTCGGCGGAAGCGGCCCCCGCCTCCCTCCTCCACCCAGGCCGCCAGCGCGGTGGGTCGCGCTGCCCGCAGCGGCCGCGCACACCCTACTTACCCCCGAAGTCGGGTCTTAGGCGAATGTCGTAGCCTTTCAACAGCTTGTCCACCGTCTCCTTCACAAAGGACATGTTCCCAGGATCGTTCACGCTGCGGGAGGGACGGGGGCCAGAGAGAGCGGGGTCAGGCGGCGGCTCACCCGCCAGCGCCCAGCGCGCACACCCGCGCGCCCTGCCCGGCGCCCGGCCCGCTTCCCGTCAACCCACCCGCGACCCTACCTCTGGGCGCAGCACACCACCGCCACCAGCACTGGGGCCGAGAAGATGCCGAAAAGCCTTCCTCCCGCAAAGCCCCACATCCCTCCGCCGCGCCCCGGCACGGGGGAGGGGGCGCCCCGCCGCCGTCGCGACCCGCAGCCGGGGCTGCTCCTGCTGCTGCCGCCGCCGCCGCGCTGGCCCGGAGCGGAGGAGGGCGCAGGGGGAGGGGGAGGGGAGGAGGAGGAGGAGCGGGCGCGGGGAGAGGAGGAGCAGCGGGCGCGGGAGCTAGGGGAGGGGGGAGGAGAGAGAGCGAGCCGGAGGCCGAGCCGGAGGCCGAGCGCTGCCTCCTGCCTCGGCGGCTGCGGAGCGAGACCCGAAGCCCGGCCGGGGACAGCAAGCCGGAGCCGCGGCTGCGCGGCGCAGGGCAGGGCTGGCGCTGCCAGCTCCTCTGGGCTCCGTGAGACCCAGGAAGGAGAGGATCATCGGCGACGGCGACGTGGGCAGAGACCGCGAAGGAAACGCTCTCCGCTTCCCCCCGCCCCCTCCCCGGCCCGACCCCTACGCTACGACCCCCGCCCAGCTGCGGCTCAGGCCGAGCCCACGAGTGCAGCGGAGCGCCTCTGCCCGCGGAACTGCGAGCTACGGAGCAGAGAGGGAGGCTGTGTGGCCCGGGGGAAGCCCCTACCTCACCTGAGGGGCTCTGAGCCTCGCGTCCCCAGGGTCCAGGAGAGCCAGATGGGCAGCAGGAGAGCCGGGAGCCCGGAGCACATGGCGCTGCTCCTCTGACCTAACCTGGGTGGGATCCGCTCTCCCCCACAGTCACCGAGCATTCTAACAGCGATGCGGGGATCCCCGCCCCTGCCCCCACCCACGGGCTTTCCCGCCTGACCCGTCATCCAGCCCCTTGCATGGCGGCCCGATTAATTATTTATGCAATATAAAACCATTTTTTAAATTGGTTCTTTAAACTATTACTCTCACCCCCTGAACATTTCATGTGAGCCCTGTGCCCTCCCTACTTAACATAAATACATTTATAATGAGTGTTAAAGAGAGGCCTGGATATGCACGTTTGCTTTATTAACAGGAAGCTGGAGTCCGAATCAGACGTGGAGACCCTGGACTATCATCCCAGGAATGGGAAAATAATGTGCCTTTTCTGGTGCAGCCTGGAGCTGTCCGTGGTTCTTAGTATAAGGCAAGGAACCTCGTTTTCGCTATGACTGGCCCCCATCCTTTGGTTCTCATCTTAGAAGAGAACCTCCTGCGCCTTGGCCAAGAAACAGACCGATGTGCACCACGGTCCACCCTGCCCTGTATGTCACCACTGTGTACCTGAGGAATGTCTGCTCACCCAGAGTCATAGGTCATATATTTTTCTTTACTGAATGGTCCTCTGTGCTTCACACTTCTAATACTGAAGAAGATGATTACACATTCCTACTTGTGGTCAACCAAAAACACTTACAAATCAAGTCCATTTTCTGCTTGATAGGCTACCTTGGGCCATTCCAGGACCTAATGAATGGTTAATTATACGTAACTGCTTCTCTGTATTAATTACTTTTTCTACAAAGCTTAAGGTTTTCTTTTCTATTGTCAAGACTTTATATGGGTAAATATCTAAATCTAGGCCCTGGTTCTCAAGTTGGCATGTTTCTGACATTAATTTTAAATATCATTGCCTTTTTTAAAAAAATCAAAAATTTTATTTTTGGAACAGAAAATGTAACCACAGAAGTTGAATGGTTGGTCTTAAGATAAGGTTAAGAGATAAATTTAGCTCCCTAATTATTTTCTGGAAAAGTCTATTTACAACTACTTGTATTCTGTGTCCTGTTCATGTGCAATGGAATTATCAGGAAACTTAGATTTGCATTATCATACCTTCCCCTCCACATTCATGTTTCAGTCTCTTTCTCCTGTTTGCATGTACCTCTTTTAGAGAAATGCCCTGTTGGGGATCATGGCTATAGAAAACAAACAGTGAGAATAAGGTGCTTGAGAAAAACCAACAACATAGCAAGAATGATCCCCCTTTCTACTATTTTATATGTTCTAAAACTTGAAAACAACATTACAAATGTTATTGTCATCCAACCATGTAACACCTCAGATCTTGGCTTCAACAAGTCTCTGAGTATCTTGGCCTTATTTTTCATTCCAGTTCCTGCTTCACCATGCAGTTCTACAAGAGCTCTGATCAGCTTTACATGGGAACAAATCCACAACCCTCACCACCTGTCCACATTGCTTGTCTCTCACCTCCCACCTTCAGGCTTCTCAGTTAGCAATGAGGTCCAAATGCAACAGGACCTACTCAGTACTCACAAATGTGCAATCTGAAATTACTGTAGCATTTGCCATCCATGGGGTGGACCTTAGATAAACAGAAGATGGGAGCCAGGGGGTAAATGATTCTCCATTTCTCCCTATGAAATGTCCTGAGATGCCATAGTAACTCCTTTCTTTTCCCTTTCCTTCCATGCCTGGATCCCCTTTTCCTTCACTCCTGTTTTCATCAGTATTACACACCCTAGAAAAGCAATAGCACTTCAATTTTGCCTCAGGATATGTTTTCTGGTGAACACAGGCTAAGTCATAAACCCATTGGCAAATCACTAAAAGTGTCACCTAAAATGCAGTCTTTGTTAAAACGAAGGCAAAATCTAAGAGAAACATTGCAGTAAGTGTACACTGGTATAATCAAGATACACTGGTCCATGAAGCTCATCACAGTTGCTGGCCAACTTACACCTACATGAGCAACAAAGTTGGGGCGTGCAACCCTTGGTTGCCCTCCTGTCTCAGCTCCTCCCACAGCCTTCTTGGAGGATTGGATGTGCCCTGAACCCCAGGTAACCCCATCCTTCCACTCTCTTGCCAGGATTCCTGAAACCAAGAGTATTTTCATATCTTTACTAGATGGTGCTAACATATTAGCCAAATCAGCTGGAAATAACTGATGCAGTTCTTTATTTTCTACAGAAAGAGAAAAAGGCTTTAAGGGTCTTACAAAGGATAAATTTTCATGTCAGAAGAAAAAGGAGATGAATGCAATTTTGTTCATAGTAAAGTGGTTTTAAACAGGCTAGAATAACATTTCGGGGTCCTAAAGGTAGGAAGCAGGAAAGGGGGAAAATAGATGAAGAGCATCACATGATCACTTTACCTAGTCCATGTTTGTGCATTTGGGCTTACCAAAAGGCCTTCACCAAACTGTGTTTTGCCCCTTACATATAGAATGTCAAGTTGTCTTTTTAAACAGTATCAAAGTTTCTGATAATATATTTTAAAGCTCTTTAAAATAACTCAATCAATTTGAAGTATGACATGTGAAATTAAAAGTTAAATATATAATTAGATGATTTTTGAAAAATGTGTAGACCAGTGTACATTTCTATCATCCCCAAAATTCCAGCTCAACCCTTTAGCATACATGCCATTCCGGATCCAGATAAGCACTGACCTAACTTCTGTCATTATAGATTTTTTTTTTTTTTTTTTTTTTGCCTGTTCCAGCATGCCATATAAGTGGCATTACACAGTATATGTTATTTTATGGCTGGCTTCTTTCTTTCAGTATAATGTTTCTGACATCCGTCGTCCTTGTTGCAGATCCATAGTTTGTTTTACTGCTGGGTAGCATTCCATTGTGTGTTTATTCCACAATTTGTTTATCCATTCATCTGTTGATGGACCTTTCTAGTTTGGGCCATTATGAATACAAAGTCATGTACAAGTCTTTGTGTGGACATATGGTTTCATTTCTCTTAGGTAAGGAACTGCTAAAATATTTTCCAAAGTAATTGAAGAATTTTACATTTCACCAGCAATGCATAAGTGGCTCTTCCACATCCCCCCCATCAATCCTGGTGGGCGTGCAGTGGTATTTCATGAGGTTTGAATTTGTACTTTCCTGATGACATGTAAACGTATTTCATTTGCCTACTGGCCATTCTTATCTTCTTTTTGAATATATAAAATTTTTCCCATTTTTAAATTGCATTCTTAGTCTTTTTTATTGAGATATGAGTTCTCTATATATTTTAGATACAAATCCTTTATAAAATATATGTAATGAGAATATTTTCTGCTATTCTGTGGCCTTTCTGTTTGTTTTCTTTGATAGTGTCTTTCAAAGAAAAGAAGAATTTAATTTAGATGAAGTTCAGTTTATCAATCTTTATCTATTATGGGTCAGACTTTTGGTATCCCACCTAAGAAAACTTTACCTAATCAGAAGTTAAGAGTTTCTCTGGGTTTTCTTTAAAAAGTTAGCATTCATATTTACACCTTTGATATACTTAGAGCTAAATTTTTGTGGATAATGTGAGTAAGGGTCAAGGTTCTTTTCTTCCACGTGGATGTCCACTTGTTTCAACACAATTTGTTGAAAATATTATTCTTTCTTCCATTGAGTTACTTCTACATTTTTGTTGAGAATCAATAGACCTTATATATGTGGGTGTATTTTGGGGGCTTTATTTCATTTACTCTGTTTCATTGACTTACACATGTATTCTTTCACCGATTCCATGTTGTTCTGATTAATGTAGCTGTAAAGTAAATTATCCAACTTTGATCTTCTTCTTAAAAAATGTTTTTGACTATTTGAAGTTTTTTGCATTTCATAGACATTTTAGAATGATCTTTTCAATTTCTATAAAGAAGCTTCACGGGATTTTAGTTCATATTACATAAAATCTATAGATGAATTCAGGGAAAATTGGGTTTTTTTTGTTTTGTTTTGTTTTTTTGTGGTACGCGGGCCTCTCACTGTTGTGGCCTCTCCCATTGCGGAGCACAGGCTCCGGACGCGCAGGCTCAGTGTCCATGGCTCACAGGCCCAGCCGCTCCACGGCATGTGGGATCCTCCCTGACCGGGGCACGAACCCGCGTCCCCTGCATCGGCAGGCGGACTCTCAACCACTACGTCACAGGGAAGTCCAAAATTGGTATCTTAACAGTATTGAATCCTCCAATCTGTGAAAACTCTGCATCTCTCTATTTATTTATAATAGATCATATTTAATTTTTCTCAGAAATACTTTGTAGATTTCCGTGCAAAGTCTTGCATTTGATTCAGTAAATATATCCCTAATTATTTCATATTTTATGCTGTTATTAATGCTATTTTTAATACTTCATTGTCCAGTTGTTTGTTGGTAGTATATAGAAATATAATTGATTTTAATATATTCACATTGCATCCTATAACCTTGCTCAATGCACTATTATTTTGATAAAAATTTTTGTAGATTCCTTAGGATTACATCAAAAAAGTCAATCATATAATCTCTGAATATAGATAGTTTTACTTCTTCCTCTCCTTTCTGGATGCTTTTTATTTCTTTTTCTTGCCTTACAGCCCTGACAGAGACCTCCAGGGCAATGTGGAATAGAAGTGGTGAGAGTGGATACCCTTGCTTTATTCCAATATTAAGGGAAAATGTTCAGGTGTTGTTGTTGTTGTTTTTACCGTTAAGTATGATGTTAACATCTTCCTCTTATTTTTCCTCTGTTCTCTCTACCCTTTACTCTTTGCCCCCTTTTGCACCTCTCTGAAAATTTCAGTCTTAAGGGTAGGGCAGTACAAGATACGCATCTGGCATGGAATGAGGAGCCCAGGCAGTGTGAGGAGAGCATGAGGGTTCATAGCTCAAGTGGATGAAAAAAGACATCTTTTTGGGTGGAAAGGTGAGTTTGGATGTCACAGCCAAAGCAAAAGTAAGGAGGGTATCACTGGGAACAGACAGCCTGGCATGGGTGTCAGAGCGCATGGGAGATGAGGAAGGCATGATGTGGACAAAGCAGCCTGTGTTTGACATCAGAGCCAAGGCAAAGTGAAGCCACGTCCCAATGGCAGGAGGCCTCATGTGGCAGTAAGGGTCTCAGAGGGTAGGAGAATATCCAGACATGGGGACTACCCTGAGTGTGGGTCTAAGCCCAGGCAGGATGAGAAAGGCATCGACTAATATGGGTCAGCCTGGAATAAGGAATTGGAGCCCAAGCAGCATTAGGAAGGCATCCTAACACTGTGCAAGGGGAGAAGATGTGGGCATCCATGTGTTGGGGTGACCTGTCATGGAAACTCAGAACTCGAGAAGAGTAAGGATGGCATCCACATTCTGGGATGGCCCAAAATGAGATTCAGATCCTGAACAGGGAGAGCAGAAAGTGTGGAGGGTAGTGGCAGCAGCAAGAGATTGGATATACAGTGGGGCACTTATCAAATGAGTAAGTACATTAAAGATAATGGAAGCCAGATTTCTCTCTTTGGAGATGGGAGTTACAAATGCTAAAAGACAGAGAAATAATCCCTGTGGTGTGAGATTGTGGTCAAAAATATTTGTGTGAATTAATGATTTTCAAAATGTATAGATAAGTACAAATATGTACATACACATATATATGCATATACTGTATGTATATTTTTCTGTACACCTACATATATACACATATGTACATATATTCTCAAGTTCTATCCACCAAGAATGCCTAAGAACAATGACAGCCCAATAGCAATCAGCTATTGCACCCCTGCACCCAGATCATGAATTCTCTGTATGATTTTCTAACTAAAAGGAGCCATGGCTCTTTGGGAAAAGGGTTGATTCTTGAGATGGGCCAGGAAAGTACAAGGTAAGATTGAAATACCTTGTGCCAGAGAACAGGAAGTGTTTAAAGAATGATGGGGACATGTCAAAGAGACACAGAATCCAGCTTGAATGTGTTTGCGCTGCCCAATTTTGGAAAAAAATTTGAGCATAAAAATTAATAATGACAATAATGAGCTACAACCCATAGAAAAAGAACAGGAAAATATGAGTTAATGCATAATAATCAATTAGCTAATGAAATGTTTAATCACAAATGGCATATTTACATAGCTTTTAATTACATTCCCCACAAAATACTAATTATGAAGAAGAAACTTTACAGTATAGCTGGCAAACACCACCATAATCAAGTGATCTATACAAATAAATTAAAGAATGAAATAAATCAAAATAATGTGTCCCATGATATAATACATTGAGAAGAATACTGTATCAGTTCTATGACATGCCTAACAAAAGATGTATAACCTGAATGTAATCATGAGAAAACATCAAACAAATTTCAATTGACAGACCAAATACAACCCAACTGCCCTGTAATATTTAAAAGTGCCAACGTCATCAAAGTCAGGAAAGACTGAGGAACTACCCCAAAGTGAAGGAAACTGAAGAGTCAGGGATTCTTAATGCATGTATGATCCTGAACTGTAAGAGATATTAGTGGGGCAATTGGTGGATCTTGAATGGGATCTGAAGATTGCAGAGTAGTAATTTAATATCTATTTCCTGATTTTAATGATTGTATTGTAATAACATAGGAAAGTCTCCTTGCATGTGTGAAAAACACTCAGCTCTTTGAGGATGATAGTCATCAGCTTGGCTTCTTATGCACAAATGGTTCAGGGTAAAGTTCATTGTGAAGTCCTTCAAACTTCTCTGTAAGTTTATGATGGCTTTACATTTTTTAAAAAAAATCAAAAAACAAAAACAAAAGTTTTCTCTAGGTACCCTTCAACAGATTAAGAAATATGCCTTCCGTTCGCAGTTTGTGGGAAATTTTATCAAGAATGAAGTGGAATTTTGTCAGATGCTTTTGTTGTTGTTGTATATCTATGGAGTAAATCATGCGGATTTTCTTCTTTATGGTTTTAATGTGGTAGATGACATTGATCTTCAAATGTTAAGCAATCTTTGCATTCCCAGGATAAACATTACTTGGTCATGTTGCTTACATTTTTAATATATCTGTGGATTTGACTTCCTAATATTTTTGATGAGGATTTCTGTCTAGGTTCATGAGTGTTTGCTGTATAATGTCCTTTTCTTGTCTGGTCTTAGTTTCAGTGCACAATGAGGCTACAACACGCTCCCTCATTCTCTAAGTTTTGAAGGATTTTTTTGTAGGGTAATTATCATTTCTTACTTAATTATTTTCTAGAATTCATCAAAGAAGCCATCTGCCCTTGAAGTTTCCCTTAGATTTTAATGATAAATATAATTTCTTTAACAGGCATAAGGCTATTTAGATTTCTACTTCTTCTCATGACAGTTTTGCTAATTTATGTATTTTGAGAAGTTTGTCCATTTCACCTAAGTTGTCAAATTTAGTAACAAAAATGCCTACAATGTTCCCTTACTATAATTTTGAAGTCTGTAGTATATGTAGTTATGCTCCATCTTTATCTCCTGATATTGGTAGTTTGTGTCTTTTTGTCTTTTTTTTTTTTTTGCGGTATGCGGGCCTCTCACTGTTGTGGCCTCTCCCATTGTGGAGTGCAGGCTCAGCGGCCATGGCTCATGGGCCCAGCCACTCTGCGGCACGTGGGATCTTCCCGGACCGGGGCACGAACCCGTGTCCCATCGGCAGGCGGACTGTCAACCACTGCGCCACCAGGGAAGCCCCCTTTTTGTCTTTTCTTAATAAGTCTACAAAGAGGTTGATTGCTTTTATTGATATTTTCAAAGAATCTGTTTTTGGTTTTATTTATTTTTCTTTATCATTTGTCTGTTTTCTATTTTATTAATTTCTGCTCTCACCCTAATTATTTTCTTTACTTACTTTAGGTTTACTTTGCTCTTCTTTTTCTAGCTTCTTAAGATAGAATCTTAGATTATTGTGTTTTTTGTCAATAAATAATACATTTATTGTTGTCCACATGCACCTGAAACCTTTCACTACCTAAGTTTACCAGAAGTATTCTACTTATACCATAAATGCCAAATGGAAAGAACTTAAACTAGGGATGATGTATGTGCATTCTGAGGTATCACTGTAGAGAATAATACATTCAATAACAATGTCCCTAAAAATCTATCAATTACTTGTATTTCACAAAAGCACCATAAATTTCTTCATGTGAATCTCCTTCCTAACCTTGACTGTGTAACAGTGCTGACTGAACGTATGAAAGAGATGGCAAAATACTCACTAGACTAAATTGGGTGCAATAAGAGACTAGGTAAAATGAAGAATTGTTTTAAGACCATAAAATAGGAAATTGGTATAGTTTCTCCTGTTAAAACCCAAAGTAGTATTATTATCGTACTATTGTCAATTTCTCTCTTCATGTTTGTTAGTATTTGGGTTTTTAAAAAAATTTTTTTTATTTATTTATTTATTTATTTTTGGCTGTGCTGGATCTTCATTTCTGTGCATGGGCTTTCTCTAGTTGCGGTGAACAGGGCCACTCTTCATCGCGGTGCACGGACCTCTCACTGTCACAGCCTTTCTTGTTGTGGAGCACAAGCTCCAGACGTGCAGGCTCAGTAGTTGTGGCTCATGGGCCTAGTTGCTCCGTGGCATGTGGGATCTTCCCAGACCAGGGCTTGAACCCGTGTCCCCTGCCTTGGCAGGCAGATTCTCAACCACTGCGTCACCAGGGAAGCCCTAGTATTTGTTTTATATATTTAAGTGTTCCTGAATTGGGTGCATATATGTTAACAAGTGTCATGTCCTCTTCTTGTATTGATCCCTTTTACATCATGTAATGCCCTTCTTTGTCTTTCATTATAGCCTTTGTTTTAAAGTCTGTCTTGTCTGATATGAGTATTGCTCCCCTGCTTTCTTGTCCTTTGCATTTGCGTGAAATATCTTTTTCCATCCCCTCACTTTCAGTCTGTGTATGTCTCTAGCTCTGAAGGGAGTCCCTTGTAGGCAGCATATGGAAGGGTCTTGTTTTTTATCCAATCAGCCAGGCTATGTCTTTTGATTGGAGCCTTTAGTCCATTGACATTTAAAGAAATGATTGTAGCATGTACTTATTGTCATTTTAGTACATGTTTTCCAGTTGTTTTTGTCATTCTTCTCTCTTCATTTCTTTTTCTTTTTGTTTCTACCGTTGCAGTTTGATGATTTTCTTTAGTAGTATGTTTGGATTCCATGCTTTTGGGGTTTCATGTATCTATTGTAGGTTTTTGATTTGTGGTTATCATGAGGTTCACATATATTGACCTATAACCATATCTACTTTTTTTAAACTCGTAGCCATTTAAGTTCAAACATATTCTAAACAATCTACATTTTTTACTCCCTTCCACCACATTTTGTGTTTTTGATGTCATATTTTACATCTTCATGTTTATCCCTTATTTGTTTACTGTCAGTATAATTACTTTTACAACTTCTTGTCTTTTAATTACATGCTGGCTTATTTAAGTGGTTGATCCTCTGTCTTTACTATGCAATTGCCTTTCTTAGTGGAATTTTCCCTTTCCTATAGATTCTTAATTCTTTTCCACTTTGACATTTTTTTAAAGATAGGTTTAGCATTGATGAACTCTCTTAGATTTGCTTATCTGAGAAGTCTTTATCATTCCTTCTATTCTAAATGATAATATTGCTGGATAGAGTATCCTAGGCTGCAGGTTTTTCCCTTTTGGGACTTTGAATATATCTTGTTACTTCCTTCTGGCCTTCGAAGTTTCCATAGAGAAATCAGCTGATGGCCTTATAGGGGTTCCTTTATATATGACTCTTTGTTTTTCTCTTGCTGGCTTTAGAGTTCTCTCTTTATCTTCAGCCTTTATCATTTTAATTATATGTCTTAGCGTGGCCTTTTTGCATTCATCTTGTTTGGGATCCTCTGTGCTTCCTGTGTCTGAATGTCTGTGTCCTTCTACAGGCTTGGGAAATTTTTAGCCATAATTTCTTCAAATACATCTTTTATCCCCTTTTCTCTCTCTTCTCCTTCTGAGAGCCCTATAATACAAATGGTGGTATGTCTAATGTTATCCTAAAGATCTCTTAAACTGTTTTCATTTTTTTTAATTTGCTTTTCTTTTTGCTGTTCTGATTGGATGATTTCCATTATTCTATATTCCAGATCATGTATAGCTTCTTCTGTATCATTTAGTCTGCTAATTCATTCCTTCTAATGTGTTTTTTTATTTCAGCTACTGAATTCTTGTTTTATGATAGTTTTTAATATTTTCTAGATCCTTGTTAAAATATTCACTGTTTATATCAATTCTTTTCACTAATCCATTTAAAATTTTTATAAACAATGCTTTGAATTCTTTACCTGGTAAACTGTTTATTTCTGTTTCATTATTTATTTTTTCATGAGTATTCTCTTGCTCTTTCAATTGAGAGCAGTTTCTCTGCTTTTTCATTTTACTTAACTTTCTCTGCCTCTATGAATTTAGGTGAAACAGTTGCTTACTGTGGTCTTAAGGGTGAAACAGTTGCTTACTGTGTCTCTGGTGGGGCTGCTGGATTTGATGTGGATGCCAGTCATGTCTTTCCTCAGGGTGTGCTGGCAGCTATCACTTTGGTAGGGGTGGGGCTGGAGTTGGAGCAGCTAGAGCAGGCTCCTGGTGTGAGGCAGGACTTCCTCTCTGGTCAGTGGCCATCTCCACCCTATTGGGTGTCTGGTCCAATCCCACATTACTGGAGTGGAAACCCTGAGGGTCAGGCTTGAGCTGGCTCTGTTCCATTTATTTGTTTGTTTATTTATTTATTTATTTATAACCTAAGAATATTACCCTGGGGGTTCACAGTGAATGTGTCCCCCTTAAATGTGTGTTTTTCCCTCTTCCTGCACTGAGACCTTCCCCCCAAATGAGGGGAGTGCTGAATCAAGTGTGGCTTGTGCACTCACAGAGGTCCTATGCTCTGCCTATGTTTGATTCTGCAGCTGTACTCAGACACAGCCCACAGTTTCATCCTTTTCTGGGATGTGGTTGCCCCAAATCTAGTGTGGTGCTGTGCTATGAAGTGAGCAGGTTGGAGCCTTTGCTCAGCTTGGATATACAACAAGGCAGTCATGGTAAACCCAGCAGCCATACTGCTGTCGGAGATTTGAGCTGATTCAGGGGTGCTGCTTGAGTAAACAACAGTGGCCACTGTCATCCCACCAGGGCTCTGCTTCAACTGGGTCAACTCTGGGTCAACACGGCTTCTAAAGAGTCTTTTTCCACGTTCTGGCCATCTTAGATCCAGTGCCACCTGTGGCATGAAGTGAGCAGGGCCATGGCATTTGCTCAGCTCAGGCTGCGGAACATGGTGGTTGTAGGAAGGTGGTTGTAGGAAACCCAGCAGCCACCAGGGCAGCCCCCGACCCCCCACCCTGCCTAGGGGCAAGCCATCACCTGCACAGTCCTCATGAGTGGAGTCTAGGCTTCTCCAGCCTTTCTGTCTTTCCCGGTGGTCTCCAAGGCACAGAGGGGGCTGTTCTCCTATATGTAGGATGTCCAGTCTGTGGCTTGACCTACTCTCTCCCTAGGGTGAGAGTCCACCTATGTGATCTCCCTTTTCCTCTGAGACTCTTCAAAGGAAATTGGTCCCAACCCAATCACTTTTCTTCCCTTCCTACCCAGTTACATGTGTAACTTTCTTATAGCCTTGGTTGTACAGGAGTCCTCTGCCAATTTCCAGTTAGTTTTCATTGAGAACTGTCCACATGTAGATGTGTTTTTGATGTGTTCATTGGGGAGGTAAGTTCCACATCTTTTTACTTGGAATATTCCTCCCCAAGTTTCCTTCTTTTAAAGAGAATATCCTTTAGCCTTTTTTTTTTTTTTCAAATAGATCTGCTAGTGACAAATTCCCTTACTTTTCCTTCCTCTGAGATTGTCTTGATTTCTTCTTCATTCCTGAAGGGTTTTTTTTTTTTTTTACCAGATATAGAATTCACAGTTGATAGTTCTTTCAGCACTTGGAAGTACTGCACCATTTTCTTATGGCCTCCATCATTTCTAATGAGAGATTTTCTGTCACTTGAATCGTTTTTCCTTTATTCATAGTGTGTCACTTCTCTCTGGGTGCTTCCAAATTTTTTTCTTTGTCTTTTGTTTTCAGAAGTTTGATTATGATGTACCTTTCTATGGATTTCTTTGGGTTTATCCTATTTTGAATTTGCTCAGATTCATGAATGTCAGTTCATGTGTTTTGTAAAATTGGGGGATATTTCAGCCACTATTTTTGAAATACTTTTCAGCCCCAACTTCTTTCTCTGGGTCTCTGGAGTTTTGGAACTCTGATTGCATGAATGCTAGGTCTTTTGTTATAGCTCCACAGGTCACTGAGGCTGTGTTCAGTACTCTTTCTTTCAGTTTATTTTCTCTCTGCTGTTCAAATTGAGTGATTTCCTTTTTCAAGTCACTGCCTCTTTCCTCTGTCACCTCCACTCTGCTGTTGAGCCCATCCATTGAGTCTTTTATTTTGGTTATTGTATTTTGCAACTCCAAAATTTCCATTTATCAACAGTTTTTCCCTATATCTTCTATTTCTTTGCTGAGACTATTGTTTTCATATATTTCAAGTGTGTTCATAATTCTTATTGAATTTTTATAATGGCTGCTTTAAAAATCTTTGTTTGATGATTCTAACATCTCTGTTATCTTAGTGCTGGCATCTATTTATTTATTTTTTATTCCTTGTCTTGGTATGATAAATTGTTTTCTATCAAAACCTGGACCTTCTGTGTATTATGTTGCAAATATCTGGATCTCCTTTAACTCTTCTGTTTTATCTAGCACCCTCCAATTCCATTCTGGTAGGGAAAAGGGCCTGCTTCGTTACTGCCAGATAAGGGTGGAAGTCGGGTTTGTCCGCTCTGTTTTCATTGACTCCCAGGGAGGGAGAGACCCCCTGCTGGTTGACGTGGGGGTTCAGGACCCCCAGTAGGCCTCCGCTGATTATACTTGGGAGAGAGAGAGAGAGCAGTGTCTCATTACTGATCCTCATATGTCCTCCACTGTCACTGGAGGAGGGTGGTTTCATTACCTCTGGGTCTTGGTAAAAGACTTTTCGACTAAACCTCCTCTGGCACCACGCCTGTGGGGAATGAGGGCTCCTCATTACTCTGAGAGGAGAAAAGGCCACGCTTCCCACATGGTCTCCAACGAGTAGGTCTAGGAGCTTCTGTTACCATCCACTAAGGATGAAAGTCCTGCCTATACACTCTGCCTGCTTTGGCACCACCCCTGGGGGGTACTGAGTTCCTCTTACAGCCGGACGGAGCTGTTGTTAGTCTAGGCACCGCTTAGCCTTGAAGTGGCTAAAGAGTGGGACAGGCCACAGTATTTTCAGTGGTGTTTGGCAGGAGTAAAGATGTTATTGTCTAAAACTTTTCTTGGTCTTTGGCTAGAAAGGGCAGACTTTTCTTGGGCTTCCTTTTTTTCTGTTTGTACTTGCTGGCATTTCCAGATTGCTGGCTTCTATAGTACTCAGTCTGAGATATATGAGATATAAAGAAAGTCCAGGTAATTCACTGCTATGGCACTCCCATCTCCCTCGGCCATCTGCATTTTTCTCCCCACCTTTCAATGTCTTCTTATGTTTGTAATTTTCAAATATATAACTTCTAGTGTTTTTAGCTATACTTAGCAGAAGGAATAGGAAATAGCACATTTACCCTTTCCCCTTATTCTTTCTGTACAACACTAAAAAATTTTTTTGCCAACAGAAGACAATAAAGAGGAAAGATAAATGATTAGATTTAATCTGCCATGTTTAATCCTCAGCCCATTAATAAATTTCCCAATGTTATATTATTCTTTCATTCCTGAAATAAATAATTGTTCAGTCCTTATTTTAATCTGTGCCTCATATATCAGTGTAAGTTTCATTATTATTAATATTAAAGACTGTTGAGAATTACTGCCATGTTTAACAATTTCTTTTTTGTCATGTTTCTTGCATTTCCATTCTGTTCTCACTGCTCTTCCTGATTTTGTTTTCTTTTCAGTGAGACCCTGTGAGTGGTAAACTCTTTCATTTCTATTTATTTGAAAATTGTATTTATTTTGTGCTTACTGTAGGGCCTTGCCTAGCTAAATATAGACTTCCAGTGTCCTGGAGTGTCAAGTTGGAAACAAAGGCTTTGGCCCCAAGATGGCAAAAATGAGACTTATTTATAATATTGAAGATTACATGTGACATGGCTGGTCTAATGTCTCAATAGTTAACATTTTCTATTAGTATTTTGATGAAAATAGCTCATTGTCTTCGGGCCTCATTTTTGTTTCTGTGAAAACTGATATCAATTTCATTGTTCTTTCTCTTTGTGTCTTTCCAAGGATTTCTTTGAGTTTATCCTATTTGGAATTTGCTCAGATCCATGGAAATTGTGATGCTCTACAAAGTTACCATGAAGAGCCTGGCTATAGATTTTTTTGTTTATCCTTACTTTTGTGAATATTCAATCTGAGAATTCATGCATGAAGTTCTAGAAATTGTATCACTTAGACTGTTCACCTGCCTGCCCTCTTTGATGCTCTTCTCTGTAGCTTCTCCTTGTAGGACTCTTACATTGGACATCAGGGTTTACAGTAATCATTTCTTAAAGTAACATTGACTGTGAAAATCCCATACTTTCTACCTCATTTTCTCTCTGTGCTGAATCAGGAGTAATTTTCTAGATCTAATCTCTAGTTCATCAATTATTTGGGTATAAAATAACATGTTTTACCATTTGACCTAGTAACCATTCAATAAATAGTCACTGAATGAATCCATGAGTTAATAAGTTCCTCTAATCATCCAGATATAGGCATCTCCTATTTCAGGTCAGTAACCTGTTCCTGAATTTTAAATGTTTGGCTAGAGCATCATAACCAGAAGGCTCTTTCTTATTAATTTAAACAGGGTAGATTGTACTGTAGTACCTATCCACCTGAAACTCCCGATTAATTTCCTAACCATCTCCATGATTATAACATTGCTTCCTGTGCACCAAATGAGTGTGTTTTTTAACTACAGCTGCTTTGCACTCAGTCACATGGCATCTCTCTAACGTCCACCCCTTTTTGATTCTTGGCACTTGTTTCAAAACATCTCCATAGGATTTTAGTGTTCTGCCCATTGTGAGTGGAATGTTACTTAAAAGTTTTGACCACCTATCATTTTGTTAAAAATACATACTGTCCTTGGGAACATAAACATATTTTTCCTATGCAAACAGCAACAGGAAAGTTGTCTTTTAATAGATACACATATTGAAGACTCCAGCTCCAGGCCAGAATTCCATGTGTGATTTTTCAGGCCCGACCACAGGTAGTTACAAAATTCAGAAAGCAAGCCTCCCAGGAAGCTTTTCTCCCCATACCAGCGGTGCTGACAGCCAGCGTGTTGCAGTCTCTGGGGGGCTCTGTCCAGGACTCAGGCCCTACTGAACATGCTCTCTGGCGTAGCAGCGTTCCCAGCCCAGGGATCTCCACTTGGAGGCCTTCCCTAGGGGCCTCCCCTGATCATCAGGAGTGGATGACTTTGAGAACACTTCTTCACCCCGACTCAGGGCTCAGTACTTTCCCACTTCTAGCCCTTCCTGCCTCCATCTTCTTGGCCTCTGTGTACATACACAAAATGTCAGGAGCCACTTATTTGGGGGTCCTTGGGCAGAGATGATCCACCCATCCGAGCTGATCTACCCAGCCCTCACTTGGCACTTCTGCAGGGAAAACAAAACCTGGGGGGCTGGTACTTCTCCTCTATTGCCTCTTGCTTTATGATCAATCTCAGTTTGTTGTTCAAGACTTGACGGTTACTTTCACTGTGGCTTGTCTTAATCAACTGCTTGTCTTAATCAGCTGCTTCCAAAACTAGCCACCCAGCTCTCTCTAGCTCTGCTTAGCTCTTGACATATATCCTGTAAAGATAAGGTATTAAAAACCAAGTGGCCTTCTACTAAGAAAATGTTAGCTGTCAAGACATTAGACAAGGCATGTCATATTTAATATTGTAAGTAAGTCTCATATCTGATATCTTGGGGCCAAAACCTTTGTTTCCATTTTGACACTTTCCTTTTGAAACATCTCAAGAAATTGAATTACTTAGTCAAATGGTATGTACATAGTTGGGGGAAAAAAAATCTCTGCAAATATCATCAATTCTTTTTCCCAAAAGATACAACAGTTTTCTTCACATGAGCAGAGTATGATAGTGACCAATTCAGAACACCAACATAAATGTTAGTTATATTTTCTAATCTGTGAGCATTTAGTGAGTTAAAAATATTGTCAGTTGTTTTTTAAATACAATACGTTTATTAAGGTAAAATGTTTCATAAATGTTGTGAGACATTTCTAATTTTTTCTTAAATTATCTAGTCATGGTTTTAAATTGACAGAACAATTTTATAAAGGATGTAGACAGTTCCAATGTAAACCACACCAAGTTTCTCCTATTATTAACATCTTACATAGTAGGTATATTTGTTACAATTAATGAGCCAACATTGATTCATCATATAAGTAAAGTCCACCCTTTGCTCGGATTGTCATAGTTTCATCTATGTTCTCTTTCTGTCCCAGGCTTCTGTTCAGAATACCACATGATGTTTAGTCCTCATGTTTCCATAGACTGTTCTTGGCTCTAAAGGCGGGGAGTGTTATGTCTTGGAAAACTGACCTCTTTATCATTGTATAATCCCCCTCTTTATCCATGATAATTATCCTTCTTCTGAAGTCTACTTGCCTGAAATTACTATAGCTCCTCTAGGTATATTTTAATGATGGTTAGCACATGTATCAGTTTCCTAGGGATGCTGTAACAAATTACTACAAGCTGGTGGTTTCAAACAACAGAAATGTATTCTCCCACAGTTCTAGAGGCCAAGAGTCTGAGATCAAGATGCCAGCAGGACTGTGCTCACTTTACTGGTGCGGTTGGCAATCCGTGGGGCTCCTTGGCTTATAGCTGCTTCGCTCCCCTCTGCCTCCATCTTCACAGGGTATTCTCTGTTAGTCCCTGTGGCCTGTGCATCCACATGTTCTTATGAAGATACCAGTCTTTGGATTTAGGGGCCACCTAATCCAGTATAGCCTCATCTTAATCAATTACATCTGCGAAGACTATTTCCAAGCAAGGTCATATTCTGAGGTTCAGAGTGGATATGAATTTTGGGGGGACACTATTCAACTCAGTACAGCATGATATATTTTTCTCCATCCCTATACTTTAATCTGTGCCTTTATGGGGTTTTTATTAATTTTGGTAGTCAACATATAGTTGTGTGTTTTGTTTTGTTTTTGTTTGTTTGTTTTTATTTTTTACTTATTTAGCTGCACTGGGCCTTAGTTGCAGCACACAGGATCTTCGTTGCAGCATGTGGGATCTTTAGTTGTGGCATGTGGGATCTTTATTTGTAGCATGCAGGATCTTTTAGTTGCAGCATGTGGGATCTAGTTCCCTGACCAGGGATGGAATCTGGCCCCCTGCATTGGGAGCATGGAGTCTTAACCACTGGACCACGAGGGAAGTCCCAGTTGTGTGTGTGTTTTTTTTAAATATCTTTATTGGAGTATAACTGCTTTACAATGATGTGTTAGTTTCTGCTTTATAACAAAGCTATACATATACATATATCACCATATCTCCTCCCTCTGGCATCTCCCTCCCACCCTCCCTATCCCACCCCTCTAGGTGGTCACAAATCACCAAGCTGATCTCCTTGTGCTATGCAGCTGCTTCCCACTAGCTATATATTTTACATTTGGTAGTATATATTAGTCCATGCCACTCTCACTTTGTCCCAGCTTACCCTTCTCCCTCCCCGTGTCCTCAAGTCCACTCTTTACATCTGCATCATTATTCCTGTCCAGCCCCTAGGTTCTTCATAACCATTTTTTTTTTAGATTCCATATATATGTGTTAGCATATGATATTTGTTTTTCTCTTTCTGACTTACTTCACTCTGTATGACAAACTCTAGGTCCATCCACCTCACTACAAATAACTCAATTTCATTTCTTTTTATGGCTGAGTAATATTCCATTGTATATATGTGCCACATCTTCTTTATCCATTCATCTGTTGATGGACACTTAGGTTGCTTCCATGTCCTGGCTATTATAAATAGAGCTGCAATGAACATTGTGGTACATGACTCTTTTTGAATTATGGTTTTCTCAGGGTATATGCCCAGTACTGGGATTGCTGGGTCATATGGTAGTTCTATTTTTAGTTTTTTAGGGAACCTCCATACTGTTCTCCATAGTGGCTGTATCAATTTACATTCCCACCAACAGTGCAAGAGGGTTCCCTTTTCTCCACACCCTCTCCAGCATTTATTGTTTGTAGATTTTTTGATGATGGCCATTCTGACTGGTGTGAGGTGATACCTCATTGTAGTTTTGATTTGCATTTCTCTAATGACTAGTGATGTTCAGCATTCTTTCATGTGTTTATTGGCTGTCTGTATATCTTCTTTGGAGAAATGCGTATTGCTTTTTAATCCAACCTGCTTTTCCTTGTCTTTTACTTGGTATATTTATACTATTCCCATTTAAAGTGATTAATGACATATTTGGATTAATATATCTATGATCTTTGTAACTATTTTCTGTTCATTGCATTTGTTCTTTCTTTTTTTTCTCTCTTCTGCCTTTTGTGGTTTGAGCATTTTATATAATTCCATTTGTCTCCTTTCTTAGCATATCAATTATATTTCTTTTAAAATATTTTTAAGGTTTTCTTTAAAGTTTAATATATATTTTGACTAATATAAATAAATTCATCTTCAAATATCAATATATTGCTTCAGAAATAATGCAGGTATCTTATAACTTAATATTTCTAATTTCCTTATGACATTGCTTTCATCCACTTCATTTATTCATGTGCTATAATCATTCAATACATTGCTACTGTTATTACTTTAAAGAAATAGTTATCTTTTAGATCAATTAAGGATAAGAAAAATAAAATATTTTATCTTCATTTATAACTTCCTTGATGCTTTTCTTTTCTTCTTGTAACTCCAAATTTCTGACCTATATAATTTTCCTTTTCCCTAAAGAATTTTGTTTAACATTTCTGGCATGGCAGGCCTGTTGTTGATAAATTTCCTCAGTTTTTGTTTAGCTCAAAAGCATATTATTTCTCCTTCACATTTGAATGATAATTTCACTGTATGTAGAATTCCAGGGTAATGAGGTTTCTTCTCTCAGAATGTTAAATAGTTCACTCCACCCTCTTCTTGCTTACATGATATCTGACAGAAGTATCCTTGTTCCTCTATGGGAAAGAGTTTTTCTCTTCCTCTGCCTTCTTTCAAGATTTTTCTCTTTGTTTGTTTGTTTTTGCTGCAGTTTGAATATTATATGCCCACATACAGTTTGCCTTTGGTTTTTTGGTGTTTATCCTTCTTGGTGTTCTCTGAGCTTCCTGGATCTGTTATGTGTTATGTCTTTCATTAATGTTGGAAACTTCTCATTCTCACTTCAGATATTTCTTCTGCTCTGTGTTCTCTTCCTTCTCTCTCTGGTATTTCAATTATGTGTATGTTACACTTTTTGAAATGGTCCCACTGTTTATTTTCATTCTCTTTACATTTCAGTTTGGGAGGTTTCTGTTGTCCTCTCTTCAAGCTCACTGATCCTTTCCTTGACCATGCCTAGGGTGATAATAAACCCATTAAAAGTGCTCTTCAATTTTGTTCTTATTTTTAGATTTCTAGCATTTCCTTTTGATTCTTTCTTAGAAATTCCACCTTTCTGCTTACAGTCCATCTGGGCTTACATGTTTCTACTTTTTCCGTTAGAGCCCTTAAACATATTAATCATAGTTATTTTAAATGCCCTCTCTGATAATTCCAACATCTGTGTCATACCTGAGCCTGTGTCTGTTGCTTTTATTCCTGCCTTTTGGCATTCCTTGTACTTTTTTGTTGAAAGCTAGACTTCTGTCAGGTAATAGGAGCTGAGGTAGCTAGGCCTTGGGTGTGAGAATTTATATTAAACTGGATGGAAGTTGGCCAGTATTTAATGTGTGCTCTTGCCAGTGGTGGTGGTGGGGGGGTCAAGGGTTTCAAATTCCTCTAGTGTCCTTGGTTTTGTCTCCTCTCTTGATTTTGGGCTTCCTGTTTAAGATTCTTCGAAAAGTCTGTGTTTTTCAGATTTTTCCACTGTAATTCACTGTTGTTCTACAGAAGCCCTATTGTTGTAGTGGTCAGGTATGGGGAAGGAAAGCATTTTATGATATCATGATTAAATCTCAGTGTTTTACCAGCCTGTGTCTCTGGGCTATGATCTGCACAGTTGTCTTTTTTTCTTTTTCCAATGACAAAGCCTGTTTTGTTTGTTTGTTTCGCTTTGTTTTAACCCCTTTATTGTGATACAGGAAGGCTAGAGGGATCTACAGTGGGAGGAACACTTTTCACCAGCTGGGATAAGGCCCAGGTAAAATCTTCCTTGGAGAGTAGGCCTTCCTTTGTCAGAGACAGGGCTCTGGGAGTAATTCATCACAATTAATACCCCCAAACAGACCTTCCACTAGAACCTCTAGGGAATCTTTCTCAGATTTTTATCATGAATATCAGGTGATGTTTCTGGAGGTAAAATGTACAAAAGTATGAGTCACTCCAAGATGGCATCTCCCTCAACAGTCCCTTGATTTCCTGCTATTCCACACTCAGCCTCCAGCAATTTGTCAAAAGTACCCTTTGAGTGTTCTGACCAGTTTATGGCTCCAGCAGCTTCTGCTATTGAAAGTATAACTCAGGTGTTTCTCTCCATATTCTCCTGTATCTCCAGACTTTGGGGTAGCTTGTCCTGTGACTTCAGTTCTCTGATGTGTCCAAAAGAAGCTGTTAACTTTCACTTTGTTCAGATTTTTCTTCTTGTAAGGATAGCAGTGATTACTTCCAAGCTCCTTTACAAGTCAGGGCTGAAATCAGAAGCCTGACATTTTTTAATTAAAAGTAATCTGCAAATTTGCTTATATGTCTAAAGATATCCTTCTCAATTTTTTCTTTCTTTTTTTTTTTTGGCCAAGCTGTATCGCTTTCAGGATATTAGTTCCCTGACCAGTGATCGAACCTGGACCCCCAGCCGTGAAAGCCCAGAATCCTAACCACTGGACTGCCAGGGAATTCCCTCCCCACATTTTTATATATTAGTATAATTCCAAGTGAGGTCCTTAAATCATGTATTATTAATATAAGTCATTAATCCACTGATGTTGATCATTATGTTTTGGGGAATGGTAATCAAGAATGAACTATCCAAATATTTTTAGAACAATATGACAATTTGTTGTTACTGTAGTTAGTCATCATGTATTTTATGCCAGTGATGTAAGCGTGATAAAAATTTAAAACATGTATCATTTTGCTGGTAATTGAAAGACAAGTAATGAAATGCAAATATTGTATATTGAAACCAATAATTAACAACGTGTATAGATCTCCTATCTTTTTTTTTTTAGGCTTTTAAAGATGGACTTTGAAACTGCACCTTCTTTTTTATATATATAAATTTATTTATTTTATTTTTAGCTATGTTGGGTCTTCATTGCTGTATGCAGGCTTTCTCTAGTTGCGGCAATCAGGGGCTACTCTTTGTTGTGGTGTGCGGGCTTCTCACTGCAGTTGCTTCTCTTGTTGTGGAGCACGGACTCTAGGTGCGTGGCCTTCAGTAGTTGTGGCTTGCGGGCTCTAGAGCGCAGACTCAGTAGTTGTGGTTCACAGGCTTAGTTGCTCCACAGCGTGTGGGATCTTCCTGGACCAGGGCTCGAACCCATGTCCCCTGCATTGGCAGGCAGATTCCTAACCACTGCGCCACCAGGGAAGCCCCTCCTCTATCCTTTTATATAATCTTTTCCTTATTTAGTCTTTTTAAAATTATACAAATGATAAATATCACTGTAGAAAAAAAAAAGAATACAAAATTGCCCTTTTTCCCAACACAAGAAAAGAATATATAATATTTAAATATGTTGCTGTCTCTTAAAGCATTTTAACCTCAGTCTCCTATCTTTGTCATCCACATGAATTCTGGCCACCACATCTTTGAACCCAACAAGAGGCCCTAGACACTTCCTGTGGACCATTTCTTGTCTGGGAAAGTCTGTTTTTGCAGAGATGGTGAGAGTATAGAGTCACAGGAGAGGAAGAAGTCATGTATATGAAGAATAAGGCTTTACTTTGTAGACTGTTGTTGTTGCCCAAGTATTCCCAAACACCTTCTTGAATTATTTTTAATACAATACATGAAAATGAGCAAAAGTGCATGTTATTCCATTTTCACATGAGTTTACACACCTAGAAGTCTCAAGCTGCCTGTCAGAGGATATATTAGGAGGAATCTTAGCACCAAGGGACAGAAAGTAGTACTTCTTAATAAATGTGTGGAGTTTAATATTGATTAGAGTTGCCATCGAAGTAAAAAGTATATAAACTATTTTTCCTTCTAGTTTAGTTTATGATTAAGCTAACCTAATTACCCCCCAACCCAAATATGAAACTCTGCCAAAGAAGCCAAGATTTCTGTGTTTCAGAGGATAAAATAAGAACCAAGATTCACTTTTTCTGAATTAAAATGCCATGGAGATTTGAGTTCTCTTGACTGTAATTGTAGTTTTAATTTTTTTGTTGTAACATTATTTATTTGTTTATTCACTTATTTATTTGTTATTACATGTTTATTATGTACACATTTCTCCATATGCTTATACTCAATTTGTCCTTCATTTTTGAATTGTCATTCATTTGCTCATTTTTCTTTGATGTGTTTGTATATTTTTAATTGACTTGTAAGAACCTTTTAAGACAATTAAGTCTTTATCATAAATGCTTTGCATCGTTTATGGGATTGATGATTAACACTTATTAAGCGCTTCCTTTTGTCCAGAACTGAGATTATGCTCTTCATGCAGTCTCCCATCTCACATGAACCTTCTAATGATGTATAAAGGGGCTGCATTTATAATACCACAGTACATGTGAAGAAACTGAGGTTTAAAGAGGTGAAAGCTTCCAGTGCAACCACTCAGTACCCAGACTGGCTCTCCTAATCAGCAAATTACATCTTCTCTTCTGATAGTCAATATCTTAACTACTTATATCCATGTTCTCTTTGTGCTATGTGTCTGGAGAAAAGTAAATTTTTAACACTTATGAAAAGTAAAAGTAGACTATGAAATTTTGCTAACTCTCTCTCTCTCTCTCTCTATATATATACACACACACACACACACACACACACACACACTCACACATGCACATATATTTCACTCTTTTAGTTGTGACCATTCTGCTTCATGGTTTATTTATAAATTTTAATACTTTTTTAATTTGGATAATTGATGCCTTGTTTCCAAGATCAGTAAGAGTTTATCTAAAAAACAAGCTCTCTCTTTATAGATAGATAGATATAGATACCGATATAGATGTAGATATATCGTGGAAATGAGTAATTTGCAGCATGCTCTTGTAAAATAGATTCTATTTTCTCTTTTATTTTTCTAATGATGTTAATACAGTGTGTGTATAAAACAAATAATAAAGATGAATAGAGATGCAAGGAAAAATTGACAAATCCACAAAATTAGTGGGAGACATTAACACCATTCTCTCAGAATAAATATGATATAGGAGATTTGAATAACAAATTTAAGTATTTTGGAGAAAATAAAACATAATATATGCATATATGTATGCATAACTAACATAATCTTTGCAAACACATACAGACCAGTCACAGAAATTGATTATGTAAAAGGAAAATGTCAAGAAAATGTTTAAAAGTGGAAATCAGTATGCAGCAGTGTAATAAAATTCCAAATTACAAACTAAAGTCAAAATATCTCTTCACGTAAATATTAAATCACTAGGAGAAATTAAAACTAAAATAACCATATATTTAGAAACATGAGAATATCATAAAATTATGCCCCCCAAAACTTTCCCACTTATATAGAAGTTGTTGCCTTAAATTAATTTATCAGAAAAAAGAAAGAATAAAATTTGGGAACTAAATATTCAAGTCAGTAATTTTTTTAAAAGAACAATAAAACTAAATTAAATGAGGTGGAAGGAAGGAAGGAAAAAAGAAGGAAAGTAGTTACATTAAAAAGTCAATCGAGGGGGAGTAGTCAAGATAGAAGAATAGGAGGACGTGGAATTCGTTTTGCCTCACAAATACATCAAGAATACATCAACGAATGGAACAATTCTCAAAGAGCATCTGCTGAACATTAGTGAAAGACTTTGGACACCTAGAAGGATAAGAAAAATCCCCTCACCACTGGGTAGGATGAAAGAAAGAAAAAAAGAAAAGAGGACTCAATAAAGGGACCAGAAACCCTGGTACAAAACTGAAGGTGAGGAGAGGTTCCCACAATCAGAAACCCCCCCCCCCCATGGCTGGGAAATCAGCTGGGACAGAAAGGGATCTTCAGGGGATCAAAAGAGAATGCAGCAGATGGTCTGTGGAAGGCAGGACAAAGTAAGAACTGTGCATGGTCTGTGCCACAGCCCTGTGGACCCCAGGCTGAGTTGTGTGTCTCCTGTTGCAGAGGGGAGCTGGGTGCTGGAAAGTGGGGTTTGGAGCATGGACCCAGGGAGGGGACAGCTGTTGGCTGTAAAAAGACAGCCTGAAGGTACAGTAGTAAGGAGCTCCACAACTGAGAAAGTTTGCAGAAAAAGCCCAAGACACCATAGAAGCAAGGTGTCATTTTTGAGTGGTGTACAAGGGGTGGGGGCACCATTGTAACCCTCTTCCCCACCCACAGGCTTTGGCCTCCACAGGCACTGGGAAGGGAACCCATCTGAGCAGGCTCACTGGTGCCTCAAGCTAAGACCTCCTCCTCCCCTGTAGGCTCCAGGGGTCCTGAGTGCCACCCATCCCAAAGCCTCCTCAGGAATCAGCCCTGGGCCTCCCTGCCTAAGACAGGAATCTGCCAATGCTGGTGGGGGCTGGGTGCTAAAGCGTGGGGTTAAAAGAGCAGATCCAGGGAGAGGACCACTGTTGGCTGCACGGGTACAACAGAGGAGATGGGAGTGAGGGGTTCCATGGCTAGGAATGCTCCTAGAGGAAGCAGGATCTGTCTAGGAAAGGAGGTACCATTGTTGAGTGATGTGCAAGGGACAGGGCTGCCACCACCCACACACACCAGCCCCTGCCTCCGCAGGCACTGGGAGGGACTTCCACCAGAGTGAGCACAACCCAATCTGTTGCAACTCCATGCTGGTCTCCTCCACCTTCGTGCACACCCCAGTTGGGCCATTGTACCCTTCCCTGGCTTGAGTGAGTAAATGTGCCCCAATCAACTGCTGCTTTGGCTCTCTCTCGCCTGGGCAGGGAACAGATGCTTGAGGGTGACACACACACAGAGGTGGGGCCAAAACCAAAGCTGAGCCCCAGGGGCAGTGCGACTAAGGAAGAGGAATGGAAATCTCTCTGTGCAGCTGCATAAGCTGCATATTAAATCTCCATGATTGGCTTGGTAAATCCTGCATATGTGTAATATCTGAATAGACAACAAGTGTTCCCACAACTGAGGTTGGTCTAAGTTTAGCAGCTGTGGACTTTGGGGGCAAGTACACATAGGACTTGGGCCAGGTCAGAACTTGAGCTGGCCCTACAGTGCCCACAGCATGTCCAGAGACCTACCTAGAGGTATTGAAGGGCCTCCTGGGGAGGCAGGGGTTGGCTCTGGCTCACTATATCAAGGATACTGACAGATAAGGCCCCAGGAAAAGATTCTTATTACTATTATCCTTTTTGTTTGCTTAATTTTGTTCAGTTGTTGTTTTTATCATGTTTTTTTTATTATTTTTAAAATATTTTTTTGTTTCTACTTTACTTTTTTGTTGTTTTGTGTTTTTTTCTTGTTTTTATTCTTTTTAATAATTTTATGTCTTTGCTTTATGTTTTCTTTGCTCTTTTTTTTTTTTAGTTTGCTTTCTGTTTTTGTTTTGTTTTTCATTTCTTCTTTTGTTAGTTTAGTCCTTATTGATTATTTTCATTTCTGTGTTCTTCGTTTGTTCTCTTGTTTTTTGTTTTCTTTGTTTTTTTTTTTTTCTTTCTTTTCTGACTGCTTCTTTGTTTCTGTTTGATTTTGTTTTTATCATTTGTCTTGGATTTGGTTTGTCTGTTTTCTTTCTTCTTTTTTTTTTTTCTGGCTGTGCTGCATGGCTTGGAGGCTTTTGTTTCCCTGGCAAGGGATCAGGCCTGGGCCTCCAAGGTGCGACCATGAAATCCAGTCTGCTGGAGTGCCAAAGAATTCCTTGGCTAAGGGAATATTAATCAGCATGTGCACACCCAGAGGTATCCATCTCAACACTAAGACCTGGCTCCATGAACTGCCTGCAGGCTCCAGTGCTGGACACCTCACGCCAAACAACCCGCAAGACAGGAACACCACCACACCCATCAGCAGACAGACTGCCTAAAGTCATACTAGGTTCACAGACACCCCAAAACACACCACTTGATGCGGCCCTACCCATCAGAGGGAAAAGACTCAGCTCCACCCACCAGAGTGCAGGCACGAGTCCCTCTCACCAGGAAGCTTACACAAGCCCCTGGACCAACCTCACCCACCAGGGGGGAGACAGCAGAAGCAAGAAAAACTATGACCCTGTAGCCTGCAGAAAGGAGACCATTAACACAGTAAGTTAGACAAAATGAGACAACAGAGAAATATATTGTGGATGAAGGAGCAAAGGAAAAACTCACAAGACCAAATAAATGAAGAGGAAATAGGCAATCTACCTGAAAAAGAGTTCAGAGTAATGATAGTAAAGATGATCCAAGATCTTGGAAATAGAATGGAGGCACAGATCGAGAAGATACAAGAGATGTTTAACAAGGACCTAGAAGAACTAAAGAACAAACAAACAGTCATGAACAAAATGATACCTGAAATGAAAAATACCCTTGGAGGAATCAATAGCAGAATAACTGAGGCAGAAGAATGGATAACTGAGCTGGAAGATAGAATGGTGGAAATACCAGCTCTGGAACACAATAAAGAAAAAAGAATGAAAAGAAATGAAGACTGTCTTAGAGACCTGGGACAATATTAAATGCACAAACATTTGAATTATAGGGGTGTCAGAAGAGGAAGAGAAAGAGAACAGGTCTGAGAAAATATTTGAAGAGATTATAGTCAAAACTTTCCCTAACATGGGAAAGGAAATAGTCAAACAAGTCCAGGAAATGCAGAGTCCCATACAGGATAAATTGAAGGAGAAACATGCTGAGACAAATATTAATCAAACTAACAAAAATTAAATGCAAAGAAATAAATATTAAAAGCAGCAAGGGAAAAGCAACAAATAACATAAAAGGGAATCCCCATAACGTTATCAGCTGATTTTTCAGCAGAAACTCTGCAGGCCAGAAGGGAGTGTCAGGATACATGTAAAGTGATGAAAAGGAAAAACCTACAACCAAGATTACTCTACCTGGCAAGGATCTCCTTCAGATTCATTGGACAAATCAAAAGCTTTACAGATAAGCAAAAGCTAAGAGAATGCAGTACCACCAAATCAGCTTTACAACAAATGCCAAAGGAACTTCTCTACACAGGAAGCACAAGAGAAGAAAAAGACTCACAAAAAAAACCCCAAAACAATTAAGAAAATGGTAATAGGAACATAAATATCAATAATTACCTTAAATGTAAATGGATTATATTCCAACGAAAAGACACAGACCAGCTGAATAGATACATGAACAAGATCCATATATATGCTATCTAAAAGAGACTCACTTCAGACCTATGGACACATACAGACTGAAAGTGAGGGAGTAGACAAAGATATTTCATGCAAATTGAAAGCAAAAGAAGCAGGAGTAGCAATACTCATATCAGACAAAATAGACTTAAAAATAAAGACTATTACAAGAGACAGAAAAGGACACTACATAATGATCAAGGGATCAATCTTAGAAGAAGACACAACAATTGTAAATATTTATGCACCCAACATAGGAGCACATCAATATATAAGGCAAATGCTAACAGCCATAAAGTGGGAAATTGATAGTAACACAACAATAGTGGGGGACTTTAACACTCCACTTACACCAATGAATAGATCATCCAGACAGAAAATTAATAAGAAAACACAAGTCTTAAATGACACATTAGACCATATAGACTTAATTGATGTTTATAGGACATTTCATCCAAAAGCAGCAGAATACACTTTCTTCTCAAGTGCACACGAAACATTCTCCAAGAGAGATCACATCTTGGGTCACAAATCAAGCCTCCATAAATTTAAGAAAATTTAAATCATATCAAGCATCTTTTCCGACCACAATGTTATGAGATTAGAAATCAGTTATAGGAAAGAAACTGTAAAAAACACAAACATGTGGAGGCTGCACAATAGCTACTAAATAACCAAGAGATCACCAAAGAAATCAGAGGAAATCAAAAAATACCTAGAAACAAATGACAACAAAAACACGACAACCCAAAACCTATGGGATGCAACAAAAGCAGTTCTAAGAGGAAAGTTTATAGCAATACAATCCTACCGCAAGAAACAAGAAAAATCTCAAATAAACAACCTAACCTTACACCTAAAGCCACTAGAGAAAGAAGAAAAAGAAAAACCCAGTTATTGAAAAGAAAGAAATCATAAAGATCAGAGCAGAAATAAATGAAATAGAAATGAAGAAAACAATAGAAAAGATCAATGAAACTAAAAGCTGGTTCTTAGCAAAGATAAACAAGATTGATAAACTCTTAGACAGACACTTCAAGAAAAAAAGGGAGAGGACTCAAATTGATAAAATTAGAAATGGAAAAGGAGAAGTTACAACTGACACTGCAGAAATACACAGGATCATAAAAGACTACTACAAGCAACTCTATGCCAATAAAATGGACAACCTGGAAGAAACGGACAAATTCTTAGAAAAAGTACAACTTTCCAAGCGTGAACCAGGAAGAAATAGAAAATGTGAACAGAGCAATCACAAGTAATGAAATTGAAACTGTGATTAAAAATCTTCCAACAAACAAAATTCCAGGGCCAGATGGCTTCACAGGGGAGTTCTACTGAACATTTAGAGAAGAGCTAACACCTGTCCTTCACAAAAGCTTCCAAAAAGTTGCAGAGGGAGGAGCACTCTGTAGCTCATTCTATGAGGCCACCATCACCCTGATACCAAAACCAGACAAAAATATCACAAAAAATAAAATTACAGGCCAATAGCACTGATGAACATACATGTAAAAATCCTCAACAAAATACTAGCAAACAGAATCCAGCAACACATTAAAGGGATCATACACCATGATCAAGTGGGATTTATCCCAGTGATGCAAGGATTCTTTAATATACGCAAATCAACCAATGTGATACACCGTATTAACAAACTGAAGGATAAAAGCCATATGATCATCTCAATAGATGCAGAAAAAGCCTTTGAGAAAATTCAACACCGATTTATGATAAAAACTCTCCAGAGAGTGGGCATAGAGGGAACTACCTCAACATAATATAGACTATATATGACAAACCCACAGCAAACATCATTCTCAATGGTGAAAAACTGAAGCACTTCCTTTAAGATCAGGAGCAAGACAAGGGTGTCCACTGTCACCAGTATTATTCAACATAGTTTTGGAAGTCCTGGCCACAGCAAACAGAGAAGAAAAGGATATAAAATGAATCCAAATTGGAAAAGAAGAAGTAAAACTGTCACTGTTTGCAGATGACATTATACTCTATGTAGAAAATCCTAAAGATGCCATCAGAAAACTACTAGAGCTAATCAATGAATTTGGTAAAGTAGCAGGATACAAAATTAATGCACAGAAATCTCTTGCATTCCTATACACTAAGGATGAAAAATCTGAAAGAGAAATTAAGGAAACACTCCCATTTACCATTGCAACAAAAAGAATAAAATTCCTAGGAATAAACCTACTTACAGATGCAAAAGACCTGTATGCAGAAAACTATAAGGTACTAATGAAAGAATAAAACACAACAGCAATAGATGGAGAGATATACCATGTTCTTGGTTAGGAAGAATCAATATTGTGAAAATGGCTATACTCCGCAAAGCAATCTACATATTCAGTGAAATCCCTATAAAATTTCCAATGGCATTTTTCACAGAATTAGAACAAAAAATTTTACAATTTGTGTGGAAACACAAAAGACCCTGAATAGCCAAAGCAATTTTGAGAAAGAAAAATGGAGCTGGAGGAAGCAGGCTCCCTGACTTCAGACTATACTGCAAATCTACAGTAATCAAGACAGTATGGTATCGGCACAAAAACAGAAATATAGATCAATGGAACAGGATAGAAAACCCAGAGATAAACCCATGCACCTATAGTCACCTAATGCCTGACAAAGGAGGGAAGAATATACAGTGGAGAAAAGGTTGTCTCTTCAATAAGTGGTGTTGGGAAAAGTGGACCGCTACATGTAAAAGAATGAAAGTAGAACACTCCCTAATACCATACATAAAAATAAACTCAAAATGGTTTAAAGACCTAAATGTAAGGCCAGAAACTATAAAACACTTAGAAGAAAACATAGGCAGAACACTCTTTGACATAAATTGCAGCAAGATCTTTTTTGATTCATCTCCTAGGGTAATGAAAATAAAGACAAAAATAAACAAATGGGATGTAACGATATTTAAAAGCTGTTGCACAGCAAAGAAAACCATAAACAAGATGATAAGACAACCCTCAGAATGGAAGAAAATATTTGCAAACAAAGCAACTGACAATGGATTAATCTCCAAAATATACAAACAGCTCATGCAGCTCAATATAAAAAAAAACCCAAATAACCCAATCAAAAAATTGGTGGAAGGCCTAAACAGACATTTCTCCAAAGAAGATACACAGATGGCCAACAAACACATGAAAAGATGCTCATCATCACTAATTATTAGAGAAATGCAAATCAAAACAACAATGAGGTACCACCTCACATCAGTCAGAATGGCCATCATCAAAAAATCTACAAAGCATAAATGCTTGAGAAGGTGTGCAGAAAAGGGAACCCTCCTACACTGTTGGTGTGAATGTAAATTGGTAGAACCACTATAGAGAACAGTAAGGAAGTTCCTTAAAAAACTAAAAATTGAACTACATTATGACCCAGTAATCCCACTACTGGGCTTATAACAGAGAAAACCACAATTCAAAAAGATACATGCACCCCAGTTTCCATTGCAGCACTTTTTACAATATCCAGGACATGGAAGCAACTGAAATGTCCATCAACAGAAGAATAGATAAAGAAGATGTGGTACATATATACAATGGAATATTACTCAGCTATAAAAAGGAACAAAATCGGGTCATTTGTAGTGATGTGGATGAACTTAGAGTCTGTCATACAGAGTAAATTAAGCAGAAAGAGAAAAACAAATATTGTATATTAATGCATATATGTAGAATCTAGAAAAATGGTGAAGATGATCTTATTTGCAAAGAAGAAATTGAGACAGACTTAGTGAACAAACATATAGATACGAAGGTGACAGGGTAGGATGAATTGGGAGATTGAGATTGACATATATACTACTATGTATAAAATAGGTAACTAATGAGAACCTACTGTATTGCAGGGGTAACTCTACTCGGTGCTTTGTGGTGACCTAAATGGGAAGGAAATCCAAAAAAGAGTGGATATATATATATGTATGGCTGATTCACTCTGCTGTACAGCAGAAACTGACACAGCAGTATAAAGCAACTATACTCCAACAAAAAAAGTCAACTTAAAAAATTATTCCTATATACCTTTAGAAAGTGTAATAGAAAACAATGTCACTAACTATAACTATGAAAACTATAAAATTCCTTGGAATAAAACTAACTACAATTTTTAAACTTATATAAAGGAAAAGCTAAAAGAAAGGAAATAAAATGACATGTAATATTCCTAAGAAGATTCAATAATATAAAGATGTTAATTTTCCCCCATAGTTTATCCATTTCCTTACAGAAGAAAGGTTAAGTTTTTTAAAGAAAATTTATTCACTACTTTCACTATTAAATACTGCTGAAATAAACTATATATAAATTTCTTTAGAAGTGGAATCACTGAGTGTGTGTATCTCTAAATTTACTTATTTATACTCTCACCAGCTCTATATAAGATATCTCATTTCCCCACATCATTATCACTCTTGGCATATAAGAGTTATTAATTTCTAAAAATATAATGTGTATGAACTTATAATACATTACTTCTCAACTTGTACTTACCTTATTATGATGAAATTTTAATTATTTTTATATGCTTTTTAGCTATTAAGATGTTTTCTTAAATTCATGGACTCATCATACATATCCATTGCTCATTTTAATATAAAGGAGTTTTTTTAAATGTATGCTGGATACTATTATCTATGTTTTAGTAAAGGTTGCACATTTCTTCTTCCAATTTAGGGCTTGCCTTTTGCATTTGTTATAATGTTTTCATTTAATGTTTTATCATTAAATTTAAATTAATAGTAAATTAATTAATATTCATTAAATTAAAATAAACATTAAATTCAAATTTATCCATTTCTTATAATTTGTGCTTTTTGTGTGTGTCTAGTTTAACAAATTCATATCTTCCACCACTATCATCAAGATAGTCTCCTGAATTTGTTCTACTTAAGATTTAAGTAAAATTTTTTCCTCATTTTTCTGTCTTTAGTTCATCGATACTAATTTTGAATTAGGTGTGAGATAAAGATCTAGCTTTATTGTTTTCCGCATGTATAGACAGTTGTCTCTAGCATTGTGTGTTAGTAAGTCCAAATTTTCCTCTCTGATTTGTAATACCACTTCTCTCTGGTTCCATATTCATATATTCTTGTTCCTTCATTTTTAGTATTTCCAGCCTGGTCCATTGACTGATCTGCCTTCCCTGTACCACATTTTTATTTACCATAGCTTTGCTGTAACACCTGGTATAGGGTAGGATGGGTCCTTCCTTATTACTCTTCTTCTTCAGTTATCTTTTCCTGGTTCTGAACTTCTCCATATAAACTTTAGTATTGCCAGGTCAAGTTTCATAAAGATTCCTGTTAAGTATCTAGAATTATGTTGAATTTATATATCATTTTGAGGAGAAATACCAGTTTCATATTGCCAACTGTGAACATATCTTCACATTTATTTAGGTCTTCCTTTAAGCCTTTTAGTAAAATTTTAACTTTTTCCTCAAGGTTTTCATGTTTGCTTAATAAAATGTATTCCTCAGTACTTCCTCAGCACAAAGCTTGGTGGGGTTTTGGTTACTATAAATTGTAGCTTTAAAAAAATTATATTTCCTAATAAACTGTTGCTACAGAGTTTAAATACTCTGGAGTTAAACTCTTGAGTTTGAATCCCTGATTTGCTCTTATTAATGTGTGACTTTACATGTACACAGCGATTATGGGTGAAAAACCAGAGTTTTAATTTTTTGTCTTATGTCCTGTTAACTTTAGTTTCTTTCTATTATCTTACTGTGGTGGTTAGGAATTCTAGTATTCTATTAAATATGAATGCTGATAGGAGGTATTAATTACTTAATGGGAATGTGTCTAATGCTTCATTATTAACTGCAATGTTGGTAGAAATATATGATCCATTATCAAGTTTAGGAAGCTATCTATCTCCTATTACCAGATTGCTAATTTTTTTTAATCAGCTAGTATTAAATTTTACAATTTTTTTTATCTGTTAAGAAAAATATAAAGAAAGACTTTACTTCTTTCTTGAAGTCAATTTTATTGAGGTATAATTTACATACAGCAAAATACCACATTGTGAATTTTTCATTTTTGAGTTCTAGCTTTGGTATATTCCAATAAATATTGCTGTACTTTGTTCTGGCTGGCTTCGGTGTATATATTTGATGCTTTCAAGACTTGCTTTTAAGCTTTTAAATGATGGATCTAGGGTAGAATTTCTCCTAGGTTCAATTTAGCTCAATAACTAAGACATTATCTTTTTGGAGTCTACTGAATATCTTGTGTATTCAAGGAGTTTTCTCCACTCTAGATATTGGGGATTCAAATAATTCTTGACCGTGTGTGATCTCTGAGGATTGTTTGAGTAATTAATCTTTTCTGCAAGTTTTTCTTTGCCCGGCCATGAGGAGTTTTACCCTATGAATATGCAGAATGATGTTCAACCAAAGACTCAGATGCACCCCTATCCACATCTCTGAAGCTCTTTTTCTATGTACCTGCCTCTGCTCTGAGACTCTTATCTCAGTTATCACAGTTAATAATGAAGCATTAGACACATTTCCATTAAGTAATTAATATCTCCTATCAGCATTCATAGTTAATAGAATACTAGAATTCCTAACCACCACAATAAGATAATAGAAAGAAATTAAAGCTCACAGTTACAGTCACACCTTAGCCTCTCAGAACTCCAATTCCTCTTCCTCAGCTCAGTAAGCCTGTCAGACTCTCTTTGGATTATCCTTTCCTACACCAATGTCTGGAAATCACCTGCAGGCAGAAACTTGGGTGATGATAGGTGCCTCCTTGTTTGCTTCTTCTCTCAGGGATCTCACCTCTGAGCCCATTAAAGCTCATTTGGTGGAATGTACAGACAAACTGCTATTCACACAGCCCTGGCTGCCACTGTGTGGAAAGCTCTCCCTCCATTGTTCCCATATATTCCTGAGATGATACAGACCAGGTGATTAGGGGAGACTGACTATGAGACCACAAAACACTTTACATCTTTGTGACTAGTTTCCTAATGTTCTTAATATATGACCTAAACAGAACTTTTATTTTCAAACTTTTTGGCGCAAAATTTACAGTTGGACAGGTAATGGGGAAAAGCCAGGTAAGAAAATGAGGGTAATTACAAACTTTTTTGCTTAATTTGAACAACAATCACATGCAAACTTTCAAGTTAGGAATAAGCAAACATCTTAGGATAAAATACATACCTCTAAGGTTGAGACCAGACATTCACCTGAATCTTGTCATGGTTTTTTAAACACACAAAAGCCTGGAATAGAGCTGAGGCTATTTTCTCAATGTCCCGGCACCCTTGTTTGAGGATAACTGTAAGTGTTCTCATTCTAGGATCTTGGTGATATCAAATTATCAGGAGTATGGTATTAATAGATAAGCACCAACAATAAAGATAAATGAGTCAGAAGCTACCTGGAGCTCTCCATTCATTTAATGAGAAAAGAGTGCACCGCTGTGCTTCTCATCTTCATGGATATTTACAAGGATCCTTGGTAAATACAGGGATCCTCACTGGATTCTGCATGTGGTCAAAAGGACCACAAGTATTGGTGGCTCCTTCACAGTGTTAGTCTTGTTGTTACTATTGATGCCAACATGGATCATATGAGAACTGGATAGGAGAAGCTTAAGAACAAACTTCCTTTGGAAATCTGAGATAGTAGTTATAACTACCATCAATAGCTTTATTTTTCTTCCAATGTAACATTAACTGCAAAAGTCTATATCAGATTTTGACTCATCCAGTCTGAACAATGTGATCTGAAGTCATATCATACCTCATTTCTGCTCTAAGTAAAATTAGATTGAATTGCATCACAGCAGATAGAAAATTTACCCTTACATTGTTGGGTGTTGTACAACACATGCAAATACCTCTGCAGAGCCAAAGATATATTGCATGTAAGGTTTTGAAGGCAAAGAAACTCTCAGTACAAGCTCAGGATTTCTTTGGATTTGCTCACTGGAAACTATACTAATTCTCTAAATATTCCACTTCAGTTCAAAGCTGCTCATTAAGTATTCTGCTTACAGGGCTTAGTTAAGCTCCTCTGAAATTTGATTCTGTCCTGGGGGAAGCTAGGACAGAATCAATGATCACATCCTATGGAATTTGTCACACACTGGTCTCTGCTTGTTGTCACTTTTACCCAAGGACTGACCTTGGGCTGCCCTTGCAATGGCACTCTTTTAGTTACAGTGTCTTCAGGTTTCCCAGTACCTGGTTTTCTTCTTGTCCATATTAATGGTTCCACAGGAAGTCAACAAGATGCTCCACTGCAGGAAGGGAATTAGAGGTTTCATTGACATTAAGAAAACCTCATCTGCATTAATACATTTTATAAAGAGCTTAATGTATATATGGGTTGTATTGAATTATTTTTACTTTTAGTATGTGTGATCAGAAATGCGTGGTGACAGCTCCATCCTTAACCCACATTCCCTGAACTTGCCATGATAGCTGCTCATCTGGCTGCATGCTAGCCCTTAACAGTCCACAGAAACTCTGTTTTGAGTCCCTGATTGGCATCCTATTGTTGGGCATGCTCTGTGCTGCTAACATTGTGTCAGGTGGTGAGCAGCTTTCCTGGGGAACAGGGAAGTAGCTGAGTGGCAAGAGTCAGTGACAAGTGAAGATGTACCTTGACACTTGTCACTCACTGGCAAAACTCAGCCATGACTAGGAAATGCTTCATGGAGCATAAGAACTGACACCAAAAGCAGTACCAGAAAGAGAAAGTGAACTCTCAGCAAGTTAGAGGCCAGGATCCTTCAACAACAGGGCACTACTGTGGTCTGGAATCTAGCCTGGGAACATTAGATTTCTGCAAACATAAACAATAAAGATGAGGGGAAAACCTTCCTCTTACTTAGCATTTTCCATTTTGCTTTCAAAGTAATTCTATCAATGAATCGTGTGGAAAGATGATATTGAAGAAGAAGCTTACTCTCTTTAATCTTTCATGTATAATCACTTATGAAAAATAACAAGCAAATATAGAACAAGATCATTTTAACTGGAAAGAACATACATTAAATATATCACTCAAATAAGGAAATGAGTTGCCACTAGATCCATGTTTGTTGAAAATTGTTTGACTTTTAAAAAAAATACCTCAATTTAACTGGTACAAATTGAATAACAGTTATCTACCTCCCAAATCAATAAAAAGATATTTTAGTGACAAGACCCATAAATCATTCAGTAAAATACTTTTTAGCATACAAACATAATAACCTAGATTTTTCACTGTCAGCTATGATTGACTAGCTTTTGGGAGACCAATCCCCCTACTTAGAACAAGCAGGAAAAAATGGATAAAAATAGAAAAAAAAATATGAGGTGGTATTAAAAGGCTATTAAGGTAGCCAGAATTTGAGGGTCCAAAATCCTGGGAAGAAAACAAATTCACTGAAGTGAATGTGACCTTCTATGTCATGTTTGTTCTGCTCTGTTCATCAGCCATTTCATTTTCTACAGCAGACATCCAATTGCCTGTGTGTGCATTTCCAAGTCTGATAACCTGTTTTATTTTCTGGAAGCTCAGAAGGCTGCTCCAAAAGGTGTCAGGCTATATACTGTGGGGAGGATGTGTTACTGACTCTGCCTCCCTCCCAAAGCATCCCTTGGGAGTTGGTATAAAAACATTTCAGAGCTCTCAACTGCTGGGTCAGTATATCTGAGATATGTGTTTTGCACCGTTTTTGAGGCTTTCCCTGAAGGATTCAGACCCAGTTGCCTAGTATGGTAACTGGCTTAATAACTTGACTTTTATTTGCTGCTTTCCTTTCTCTGTGTCACTTCCCCATGGCACTAATAGTGTCCCCTGAACTCCCCAAATAACTCACTTTTACTCTAACACTTATCTCAGGGTCTGATTCTAAGGCAACCCAATTAATGATTCATAAACTGTGTGCAGGCAGAGGCTGTGAAGTTGAACAGAAATCAGCTGCTATGAGGCAGAGAAACTGAGAAGAGATTTCAGACATCTCACAAGGCTAATGAGATAAAAATTGAGGTTCAGAGCTACCAAAGAGTCAGGACATGAGAGGTTCCTGGAAAAAAGAGAAACACAGAAAAGTGATCCCAAGAGTTTGACCTACTATTGTCCTAAGGCGTTCACCAATTCCTTAGCACAGGAGAAGCAAGAGGAAGAGAGGCTGAGCAGAAAGTAGGTAATAGCAGGTTGGAAAGCTAAGGAGAGCTACCAGCACTTTCCCTGGTCTGAGGAGACAAAAATTGGAACTCAGAGCCAGCCAAGATGGAGAGGCCCAGGTAAATACACTAGACTCTCATTTGTGCCACTTGAGAACTGCAAACTAAAAGGAAGGGTGAACCAGAAATAGAGCAACAACTTAGTGACACATAACCTTATGCCTGATTGCATTAAAGTGAGCTCCTTCTACTCTAGCTACTCACGAGGAGCTGAAGAAGAAATAGAAGAAATAGCAAGTGAAAGAAATATCAGATAGAGAACTTGCAGCATTGAATACACAGTGCCAGGCAAGAAACTTTATCTAGAACTGTGCTGTTCAATATGTTAGTCACAAGCCACATGTGGCTATTTACATTTATTAAAAGTAATTAAAGTAACATATTACTTCACTAGTCCTATTTCAAGTGCTCAGAAACTGCACGTGACTAGCAGCAATCATACTGCACAGTACACATACAAAATATTTCCATATTCACAGAAAGTTCTATTGAACACTGCTGATGCAGAGCTTTTACATTTTAAAACACGTCTGGCATTTAATCAAATTTAAAAGGCATATCAAGATCCAGAACCAACAAAAAACAAACAATAAAAATATAGCCATAGTGATCCAGATATTGGAGCTATCAGATACTTAAGAAATAGATGACAAGATAGAGAAATACTTCAAAGAATTGAAATCAATATAAGAGAATTAAATGGAAATTCTAGAACTGAAAAATATAATGACGTATTAAGAATGAGTCAAACAGCAGAGGAGATACAACCAAAGAGATGAATCATTACCTGGAAGATATGTCATTTGGAAATAACCAGACCAAAGCACAAGTATGGGAAAGGCAGAAAAGAGAGTAAAAGATATCAGAGAACAGTAGAAAGGTGTAACATAATAGTAATAAAAGTTATGGAAGGGGACAATAGATATAATGGTGTGGAAATAATATTTGTATAGATTATGGCTGAGATGTTTCTAAAATTGGTAAAAAGAGATTAAGCCACAGATTCACAAAAACTATGAAACCAAAGTGAGATAAACAAAAAGAAAACTGCACTTAAATACATCATAATAAAACTTTTGGAAATTAGAATCAGAGAAAAATATCTTAAATGCTTGTCCAAAAATGTAAAAATCAACTTCAAAAAGCAATAAGACTGAGAATAGATTTCTTAATAGAAACCAGAAAATAAAGAAGACAGTTAATGACATTTTAAAGTGATGAAAGAAAATAGTTACCAACAAAGAATTCTATACTCATTGTAAACATTCTTCACTTTTGAAGGAAAAATAAAGAAATATAAGACAAAAAAAACTTAGAGAAATTGGTGCCAGCACACTTGCACTGAGGGATATATACTAAAAGGAGTCCTTCCAGTAGATAGAACATAATTGCTAAAGAAACATGGCAAGGTGGTACTGAACATAGAGCTACATTAGTGGTAAATATGTAAGTAAATATGAATTAATATTGAATGCATAAAATGCACTGCTTATACTAATAGTAATATAATAATAACTTGTGGGGTTAAAATGTATATAAAGTTTAAATTGAGGATAACAATAATTGTCTGGGATGTGGAAAATAATAATTCATGTTAGACACTAATGAAAGAATGCCTATTGCAATTTCTATGGTAACCAAAAAGAATAGCATACCTAAAAAACTATTAGGTAATTAGCATAAAAACTGAGATACTTAAGGATAAATCTAACAAAATATGTACAAGTCTGTGTGAGGAAAACTACAAAACTACAACTCTGATGAAGGAAATCAAAAGATCTAAATAAATGGAGAGATAGTCCATGTGCATGAATAAGAAAACTCAATATTGTCAAGATGTCAGTTCTTCCCAAATTGATCTATGGCGTCAATGCAATCCTAATCAAAATCTAAGAAAATTACTTCATAGATACTGAAAAAACTGATTTTAAGCTTATATAGAAAGGTAAAAGTCACAGAAGAGCCAACAGAGTATTGAATGAGAAGAATAAAGTCAGAGAGCAAACACTACCTGACTTCAAGACTAAATATAAAGCTACAGTAATGAAGACGGTGTGGAACTGGTGGAAGAATGGATGTACAGATCTATGGAATAGAATAGAGAATGCAGAAATACTCACATAAATGTAATCAACTCTCTTAGACAAAAGAGTAAAGGCAATTCAATGAAAAAAGGATGGTCTTTTCAACAAAAAATGCTGAAACAATTTGGTATCTATGACGCCAAAAAATACAAAGGTTTTACACATTTCACAAACATTAACTTGAAATGGATCACAGAGTTAAATGTGAAATGTAAAGTTAAAAAATTGTGGAAGATAGCATAGGAGGAAACCTAGGTAACCTTGAGTGTTGACTTTTTAGATACAATACAAAAATTCATGAAAGAAAAAAATTGGACTTGATTAAAATTAAAAATTTCTGCCGTACAGAAAAAAACTGTTAAGAAAATGAAAGACAAGCCACTGACTGGCAAAACACATGTTTGATAAAGTACTGGTATCCAATTACACACGAAGAACAGTTAAAACTCAACAATAAGAAAACAAACAACCTGATTAAACAATAAGCAAAGATTTGAACAGACACTTAACTACAGAAGATATGCAGATGACAAATAAGCATGCAGAAAGATACTCAAAATCATATGTCATCAGGGAATTTATGAAATTAATTAAAACAACAATGAGGCACCACTATGTAACTATTAGATTGTCTAAAATCCAAAACACTGACAACACCAAATGTTAGAAAGAATGTGAAGCAACAGGAATTCTCATTCCTTCCAGGTTAGAGTGCAAAATGGTACAGCTACTTTGGAAGACAGTTTGATGGTTTCTTACGAATCTAAACATACTCTTACCAAATGATCCATAAGTTAGGGAGGGATAAATAGGTGGAAAAAGGGGGATTTTTAGGGCAGTGAAACTCCTCTGTATGATACTGTACTGGTGGATACATGCCATTATAAGTTTGTCAAAACCCATAGAATTTATAGCACTAACAGTAAACTATAATATAAACCATGGACTTTTTTTTTCTATAACTTTATAATAGCTTTACAATAGCATGTTAGTTTCTGCTTTATAACAAAGTGAATCAGTTATACATATACATATGTTCCCATATCTCTTCCCTCTTGTATCTCCCTCCCTCCCACCCTCCCTATCCCACCCCTCCAGGTGGTCACAAAGCACCGAGCTGATCTCCCTGTGCTATGCAGCTGCTTCCCACTAGCTATCTATTTTACGTTTGGTAGTGTATATGTCCATGCCAATCTATCACTTTCTCACAGCTTACCCTTCCCCCTCCCCATATGCTCAAGTCCATTCTCTAGTAGGTCTGTGTCTTTATTCCCGTCTTACCCCTAGGTTCTTCATGACATTTTTTTTCTTAGATTCCATAAATATGTGTTATCATACGGTATTTGTTTTTCTCTTTCTGACTTACTTCACTCTTTATGACAGACTCTAGGTCATTCCACCTCACTACAAATATCTCAATTTCATTTCTTTTTATGGCTGAGTAATATTCCATTGTATATATGGGCCATAACTTCTTTATCCATTCATCTGATGATGGACACGTAGGTTGCTTCCATGTCCTGGCTATTGTAAATAGAGCTACAATGAACATGTTGGTACATGACTCTTTTTGAATTATGGTTTTCTCAGGGTATACACCTAGTAGTGGGATTGCTGGGTCGTATGGTAGTTCTATTTGTCGTTTTTTAACGAACCTCCATATTGTTCTCCATAGTGGCTGTGTCAATTTACATTCCCACCAGCAGTGCAAGAGTATTCCCTTTTCTCCACACCCTCTCCAGCATTTATTGTTTGTAGATTTTTTGATGATGGCCATTCTGACTGGTATGCGATGATATCTCATTGTAGGTTTAATATGCATTTCTCTAATGCTTAATGATGTTGAGCATTCTTTCATGTGTTTGTTGGCAGTCTGTATATCTTCTTTGGAGAAATGTCTATTTAGGTCTTCTACCCACTTTTGGATTGGGTTGTTTCTTTTTCTGTTATTGAGCTGCATGGGCTGCTTGTAAATTTTGGAGACTAATCCTTTGTCAGTTGCTTCATTTGCAAATATTTTCTCCCATTCTGAGGGTTGTCTTTTGGTCTTGTTTATGGTTTCCTTTGCTTTGCAAAAGCTTTGAAGTTTCATTAGGTCCCATTTGTTTATTTTTGTTTTATTTCCATTTCTCTAGGAGGTGGGTCAAAAAGGATCTTGCTGTGATTTATGTCATAGAGTGTTCTGCCTATGTTTTCCTCTAAGAGTTTGATAGTTTCTGGCCTTACATTTAGGTCTTTAATCCATTTGAGCTTATTTTTGTGTATGGCATTAGGGAGTGTTCTAATCTCATACTTTTACATGTACCTGTCCAGTTTTCCCAGCACCACTTATTGAAGAGGCTGCCTTTTCTCCACTGCATATTCTTGCATCCTTTATCAAAGATAAGGTGACAATATGTGCATGGGTTTATCTCTGGACTTTCTATCCTGTTCCATTGAACTATATTTCTGTTTTTCTGCCAGTACCATACTGTCTTGATTACTGTAGCTTTGTAGTATAGTCTGAAGTCAGGGAGCCTGATTCCTCCAGCTCCGTTTTTCGTTCTCAAGATTGCTTTGGCTATTTGGAGTCTTTTGTGTTTCCATACAAATTGTGAAATTTTTTGTTGTAGTTCTGTGAAAATTTCCATTGGTAGTTTGATAGGGATTGCACTGAATACGTAGATTGCTTTAGGTAGTATAGTCATTTTCACAATGTTGATTCTTCCAATCCAAGAACATGGTAAATCTCTCCATCTATTTGTGTCATCTTTAATTTCTTTCATCAGTGTCTTATAATTTTCTGCATACAGGTCTTTTGTCTCCTTAGGTAGGTTTATTCCTAGATATTTTATTCTTTTTGTTGTGGTAAATGGGAGTGTTTTCCTAATTTCACTTTCAGATTTTTCAACATTAGTGTATAGGAATGCCAGAGATTTCTGTGCAGTAATTGTGTATCCTGCTACTTTACCAAATTCAATGATTAGCTCTGGTAGTTTTCTGGTAACATCCTTAGGATTCTGTATGTAGAGTATCATGTCATCTGCAAACAGTGACAGCTTTACTTCTTCTTTTCCAATTTCAATTCCTTTTATTTCTTTTTCTTCTCTAATTGCTATGGGTAAAACTTCCAAAACTATGTTGAATAAGAGTGGTGAGAGTGGGCAACCTTGTCTTCTTCCTGACCTTAGTGGAAATGGTTTCAGTTCTTCACCATTGAGGACAATGTTGGCTGTGGTTTTGTCATATATGGCCTTTATTATGTTGAGGAAAGTTCCCTCTCTGCCTACTTTCTGCAGGGTTTTTTATCATAAATGGGTGTTGAATTTTGTCGAAAGCTTTCTCTGCATCTATTGAGATAACCATATGGTTTTTCTCCTTCAATTTGTTAATATGGTGTATCACATTGATTGATTTGCATATATTCAAGAATCCTTGCATTCCTGGGACAAACCCAACTTTATCATGGTGTATGATCCTTTAAATGTGCTGTTGGATTATGTTTGTTGGTATTTTATTGAGGATTTTTGCATCTATATTCATCAGTGATATTGGCCTGTAGTTTTCTTTCTTTGTGACATCTTTGTCTGCTTTTGGTATCAGGGTGATGGTGGCCTCATAGAATGAGTTTGGGAGTGTTCCTCCCCCTGCTATATTTTGGAAGAATTTGAGAAGGATAGGTGTTAGCTGTTCTATAAATGTTTGATAGAATTCGCCTGTGAAGCCATCTGGTCTTGGGCTTTTGTTTGTTAGAAGATTTTTAATGACAGTTTCATTCTCAGTGCTTGTGATTGGTCTGTTCATATTTTCTATTTCTTCCTGGTTCAGTCTCAGCAGGTTGTGCATTTCTAAGAATTTTTCCATTTCTTTCAGGTTGTCCATTTTATTGGCATAGAATTGCTTTTAGTAATCTCTCATGATCCTTTGTATTTCTGCACTGTCAGTTGTTACTTCTCCTTTTTCATTTCTAATTCTATTGATTTGAATCTTCTCCCTTTTTTTCTAGATGAGTCTGGCTAATGGTTTATCAATTTTGTTTATCTTCTCAAAGAACCAGCTTTAAGTTTGATTGATCTTTGCTATCGTTTCCTTCATTTCTTTTTCATTTATTTCTGATCTGATATTTATGATTTCTTTCCTTCTGCTAACTTTGGGGTCTTTTTGTTCTTCTTTCTCTAATTGCTTTAGGTGCTGGGTTAGGTTGTTTATTTCAGATGCTTCCTGTTTCTTAAGGTAGGATTGTATTGCTATAGACTTCCCTCTTAGAACTGCTTTTGCTGCATCCCATAGGTTTTGGGTCATCTTGTCTCCATTGTCATTTGTTTCTAGGTATTTTTTGATTTCCTCTTTGATTTCTTCAGTGATCATTTCATTATTAAGTAGTGTATTGTTTCGTGTCCATTTGTTTGTATTTTTTACAGATCTTTTCCTGTAATATCAAGTCTATCTATTTCCTTTTCCTGCAATATCTAGTCTCATAGCACTGTGGTTGGAAAAGATACTTGATACGATTTCAATTTTCCTAAATTTACCAAGGCTTGATTTGTGACCCAATATATGATGTATCCTGGAGAATGTTCCATGAGCACTTGAGAAAAATGTGTATTCTGTTGTTTTTGGATGGAGTGCCCTATAAATATCAATTAAGTCCATCTTGTTTAATGTATCATTTAAAGCTTGTGTTTCCTTATTTATTTTCATTTTGGATGATCTGTCCATTGGTGAAAGTGTGGTGTTAAAGTTCCCTACTATGAATGTGTTACTGTCGATTTCCCCTTTTATGGCTGTTAGTATTTGCCTTATGTATTGAGGTTTGCCTATGTTGGGTGCATAAATATTTACAATTGTTATATCTTCTTCTTGGATCGATCCCTTGATCATTATGTAGTGTCCTTCTTTGTCTTTTCTAATAGTCTTTATTTTAAAGTCTATTTTATCTGATATGAGAATTGCTACTCCAGCTTTCTTTTCGTTTCCATTTGCATGGAATATCTTTTTCCATCCCCTTACTTTCAGTCTGTATATGTCTCTAGGTCTGAAGTGGGTTTCTTGTAGACAGCATATATATGGGTCTTGTTTTTGTATCCATTCAGCCAATCTGTGTCTTTTCGTGGGAGCATTTAGTCCACTTACATTTAAGGTAATTATCAATATGTATGTTCCTATTCCCATTTTCTAAATTGTTTTGGGTTCGTTATTGTAGGTCTTTTCCTTCTCTTGTGTTTCTTGCCTGAGAAGTTCATTTAGCATTTGTTGTGCAGCTGGTTTGGTGGTGCTGAACTCTCTCAACTTTTGCTTGTCTGTAAAAGTTTTAATTTCTCCATCAAATCTGAATGAGATCCTTGCTGGGTAGAGTAATCTTGGATGCAGGTTTTGTCCTTCATCACTTTAAATATGTCCGGCCACTCCCTTCTGGCTTGCAGAGTTTCTGCTGAAAGATCAGCTGTTAACCTTATGGGGATTCCCTTGTGTGTTATTTGTTGTTTTTCCCTTGCTGCTTTTAATATGCTTTCTTTGTATTTAATTTTTGACAGTTTGATTAATGTGTGTCTTGACGTGTTTCTCCTTGTATTTATCCTGTATGGGACTCTCTGTGCTTCCTGGACTTTAACTATTTCCTTTCCCATATTAGGGAAGTTTTGAATTATAATCTCTTCAAATATTTTCTCAGTCCATTTCTTTTTCTCTTCTTTTTCTGCGACCCCTATTATTCTAATGTTGGTGCGTTTAATGTTGTCCCAGAGGTCTCTGAGACTGTCCTCAGTTCTTTTCATTCTTCTTTCTTTATTCTGCTCTGCAGTAGTTATTTCCACTATTTCATCTTCCAGGTCACTTATCCGTTCTTCTGCCTCAGTTATTCTGCTATTGATCCCTTCTAGAGTATTTTTAATTTCATTTATTGTGTTGTTCATTGTTGCTTGTTTCCTCTTTAGTTCTTCTAGGTCCTTGTTAAATGTTTCTTGCATTTTCTCTATTCTATTCCCAAGATTTTGGATATCTTTACTATCATTATTCTGAATTCTTTTTCAGGTAGACTGCCTATTTCCTCTTCATTAGTTAGGTCTGGTGTGTTTTTACCTTGATCCTTCATCTGCTGTGTGTTTTTCTGTCTTCTCATTTTGCTTATCTTACTGTGTTTGGGGTCTCCTTTTTGCAGGCTGCACGTTCGTAGTTTCCATTGTTTTTGGTGTCTGTCCCCAGTGGCTAAAGGTGGTTCAGTGGGTTATGTAGGCTTCCTGGTGGAGAGGACTAGTGCCTGTGTTCTGGTGGATGAGGCTGGATCTTGTCTTTTTGGTGGGCAGGTCCACGTCTGGTGGTGTGTCTTGGGGTGTCTGTGGACTTATTATGATTTTAGGCAGCCTCTCTGCTAATGGGTTGGGTTGTGCTCCTGTCTTGCTAGTTGTTTGGCATAGGGCATCCAGCACTGTAGCTTGCTGATCGTTGAGTGAAGCTGGGTCTTGGTGTTGAGATGGAGGTCTCTGGGAGATTTTCGCTGTTTGATATTACTTGGAGCTGGGAGGTCTCTTGTGGACCAGTGTCCTGAAGTTGGCTCTCCCACCACAGAGGCACAGCACTGACTCCTGGCTGCAGCACCAAGAGTGTTTCATCCACATGGCTCAGAATAAAAGGGAGAAAAAGTAGAAAGCAAGCAAGCAAGAGGATAAAATAAAATAATATAAAGATAAAATAAAGTTATTAAAATAAAAAATAATTATTAAAAAAATTTTTTTACAACGTAAAGAAAAACGGAACAAAACAAAACAAAAATGGACAGACAGAACCCTAGGACAAATGATGAAAGCCAAGCTCTACAGACAAAATCTCACACAGAAGCATAGACATACACACTCACAAAAAGAGGAAAAGGGGAAAAAATAATAAATCTTGCTCTCAAAGTCCACCTCCTCAATTTGGGATGATTCGTTGTCTATTCAGGTATTCCACAGATGCAAGGTACATCAAGTTGATTGTGGTGATTTAATCCTATGCTCCTGAGGCTGCTGGGAGAAATTTCCGTTTCTCTTCTTTGTTTGCACAGTTCCCGGGGTTTAGCTTTGGATTTGGCCCCGCCTCTGTGCGTAGGTCGCCTGAGGGCTTCTGTTCTTCGCTCAGACAGGATGGGGTTAAAGGAGCAGCTGCTTCGAGGGCTCTGGCTCACTCAGACCGGGGGGAGGGAGGGGTCTGGATACAGGGCGAGCCTGCATCGGCAGAGGCCAGCGTGATGTTGTACCAGCCTGAGGTGCACTGTGCATTCTCCCAGGAAATTTGTCCCTGGATTATGGGACCCTGACAGTGGCGGGCTGCACAGGCTCCCAGGAGGGGAGGTGTGGATAGTGGCCTGTGTTTGCTCACAGGCTTCTTGGTGGCTGCAGCAGCAGCGTTAGCGTCTCATGGCCGTCTCTGAGGTCTGCGCTGATAGCCGAGGCTCGTGCCTTTCTCTGGAGCTCCTTTAAGTGGCGCTCTGAATCCCCTCTCCTCGTGCACCAGGAAACAAACAGGCAAGAAAAAGTCTCTTGCCTCTTCGGCAGGTCCAGACTTTTCCCCGGGCTCCCTCCTGGCTAGCCGTGGTGCACTAACCCCATCAGGCTGCGTTCACGCAGCTATCCCTGGTCCTCTCCTTGCGATCCGACCTAAGCCCGAGCCTCAGCTCCCATCCACTGCCCTCCCCAGTGGGTGAGCAGAGAAGCCTCTCTGGCTGGTGAGTGCCTGTCGGCACCGATCCTCTGCGTAGGAATCTCTCCGCTTTGCTCTCCGCTTTGCCCTCCGCATCCCTGTTGATGTGCTCTCCTCCGTGGCTCCGAAGCTTCCCCCCTCCGCCACCCACAGTCTCCGCCCATGAAGGGGCTTCTAGTGTGTGGAAACCTTTCCTCCTTCACAACTCCCTCCCACTGGTGCAGGTCCCATCCCTATTCTTTTGTCTCTGTTTTTTCTTTTTACTTTTGCCCTACCCAGGTATGTGGGGAGTTTCTTGCCTTTTGGGAGGTCTGAGGTCTTCTGCCAGCGTTCAGTGGGTGTTCTATATGAGCAATTCCACATGTAGATGTATTTCTGATGTATCTGTGGGGAGGAAGGTGATCTCTTCTGTCATCTTCCTCAACTCTCCTAAATCGTGGACTTTTGTTAATAGTTTATAATAAAGTGGATCAGCATTGAGCATCTACACGTCCTTGTTTCCAGAGACACTTCCACAAGTAGATATAGTAGGAACGTCATTAAACATAAAGCTATGGTTGTTGCCTAATCACTTTGTTATCCTCTTGCCAGTAAATTAACTGCCTAAAAAAGAAGTTGCCATATTGGCAGGGCAATTTACCCATACCATGAAGAGGAAGAATACAGATAAGGAATTAATTTCAAGTGTACAACCTAATGACTCTAATGTTCTAATGTTCCCCAATCTGATCGGTGGTTACATGGGTGTGTTTACTTGTGAATACTTACGTTCTATACTTACAATTTATCAAACTCTGTACAAACTTATACAAAAATTGAAAGTTTTAAGTGTGCCTACTCTTTCATCATACAATTCTGCTTTTTTTTTTTTTTTTTTTTTTTGCAGTACGTGGGCCTCTCACTGCTGTGGCCTCTCTCGTTGCAGAGCACAGGCTCCGGATGCGCAGGCTTAGCAGCCATGGCTCACAGGCCCAGCCGCTCCGCAGCATGTGGGATCCTCCCGGACTGGGGCACAAACCCGTGTCCCCTGCATCAGCAGGTGGACTCTCAACCACTGTGCCACCAGGGAAGCCCTACAATTCTGCTTTTAAGTATTTGTCCTAAGAAAGTATTTGAATGAGTAAATAAAATTATATGTACACCTAGAGGCATTCTTTGCACACTTGCACAAAGAGACATGCACAAGAAAATTCACAGAAGTACAAATTATAATTGCAAAAACCTGATAATAACTCAAGTGCCCATCAACAAGAGAATAAATTAATTGTATTATACTCAATCAATGGAAAATTATGACAGTAAAAATGAACCCCAACTACGAAATTCTACAAAGATAAATCTCACAAATATGTTGAACAACAAATGCAAATTGCCAGATTAACTACAGAGTGACACTATTTGCATAATGTTCAAAACCAATAGTATAATATGTTATATTAAGGCATTAATTGTAGTTACTAGGTCTAGGGATACATAGCAAGCCTAATACAGGCCCTGCCATCAAGAAGCACACACCCTAGGTATAGCAATAGAAATTGATCCAATAATCATATAATTAAATAGATAATTACAAAGTATGATAACTGCTATGGAAAAAATACAGAGAGTTAGGAGACTGATGGAGGAGGACCACCTCACCTACTTTTGCATAAGTCAGAAATAAACCTTTGTTGTGTTAAAAAATTATATGTACATGATAAATAACAAACTGAAATGATGTCTAATAAGAAATTATTACTTCTACCAAAAATATTGAACAACTACCATAGTTCAAATTACAGTATTTAGAATCTGGATACATGGAAAGAAGGAAGGAAGGAAGGAAGGAAGGAAGGAAAAAAGGAAGGAAGGGGGAAGGAAGGAGGGAGGAGGTAGGAAGGAAGGAAAGGAGGAAGGAAGGATTTATTAGCCCCTTACACAGAAAGGCTTTAACCATTAACAAATAGTGGGCCCAAAAGAGGATGAACTTTGCCTGGAATGCTGATTGAGTTTGGAGGTTGGGGGTGGTTGATAACCAGAGAAGTTTTAACTGTGAAGTTATGTTGTAGCTGAATTTTTAAAGATAAACAAGAAATCACCAAATGATTAGTTTCCATTAAATATCTGTCTTCAAAAGTTTTGCTAAAAACTTTTGTTGTCAGAGCCCATTTCTTTCCAAGAGACTATCAGCTGGAGAATACACTTTTTTTTTAAACATCTTTATTGGAGTATAATTGCTTCACAATGGTGTGCTAGTGTCTGCTCCATAACAAAGTGTATCAGCTATACATACACATATATCCCCATATCTCCTCCCTCTTGCATCTCCCTCCCACCCTCCCTATCCCAGTTCTCTAGGTGGTCACAAAGCACTGAGCTGATCTCCCTGAGCTCTGAGGCTGCTTCCCATTAGCTATTTTACATTTGGTAGTGCATATATGTCCATGCCACTCTCTCACTTCATCCCACCTTACTCTTCCCACTCCCTGTGTCATTTTCATTCTCTGCGTCTGTGTCTTTATTCCTGTCCTGTCCCTACGTTCTTCAGAACGATTTTTTTTTTTTTAGATTCCATATATATGTGTTAGCATATGGTATTTGTTTTTCTCTTTCTGACTTATTTCATTCTGTATGACAGACTCTAGGTCCATCCAACTCACTACAAATAATTTTATTTCTTTTTATGGCTGAGTAATATTCCATTGTATATATGTGCCACATCTTCTTTACCCATTCATCTGTCGATGGACACTTAAGCTGCTTCCATCTCCTGACTATTGTAAATAGAGCTGCAATGAACATTGTGGTACATGACTTTTTGTGAATTATGGTTTTCTCAAGGTATATGCCCAGTAGTGGGATTGCTGTGTCTTATGGTAGTTCTATTTTAAGTTTTTTAAGGAATCTCCATACTGTTCTGAATAGTGGCTGTATCAATTTATATTCCTACCAACAGAGCAAGAGTGTTCCCTTTTCTCCACACCCTCTCCAGCACTTATTGTTTATAGATTTTTTGATGTTGGTCATTCTGACTGGTGTGAGGTGATACCACATTTTGATTTGCATTTCTCTAATGATGAGTGATGTTGAGCATCCTTTCATGTGTTTGTTGGCAATCTGTATATTTTCTTTGGAGAAATGTCTATTTAGGTCTTCCACCCATTTTTTTATTGGGTTGTTTGTTTTTTTTGATATTGAGCTGCATGAGCTGCTTGTATATTCTAGAGATTAATCCTTTGTCCATTGCTTCATTTGCAAATATTTTCTCTCATTCTGAGGGCTGTCTTTTTGTCTTGTTTATGGTTTCCTTTGCTGTGCAAAAGCTTTTAAATTTCATTAGGTCCCATTTGTTTATTTTTGTTTTTATTTTCATTTCTCTAGGAGGTGGGTCATAAAGGATCTTGCTGTGATTTATGTCATAGAGTGTTCTGCCTATGTTTTCCTCTAAGAGTTTTACAGTGTCTGGCCTTACCTTTAGGTCTTTAATCCATTTTTTTTGTGTGTGTGTGGTACGTGGGCCTCTCACTGTTGTGGCCTCTCCCGTTGCGGAGCACAGGCTCCGGACGTGCAGGCTCAGTGACCACGGCTCACGGGCTCAGCCGCTCCATGGCATGTGGGATCTTCCCGGACCGGGGCACGAACCTGTGTCCACTGCATCGGCAGGCAGACTCTCAACCACTGTGCCACCAGGGAAGCCCTTTAATCCATTTTGAGTTTATTTTTGTGTATGGTGTTAGGGAGTGTTCTAATTTCATTCTTTTACATGTAACTGTCCAGTTTTGCACCACTTATTGAAGAGGCTGTCTTTTCTCCACTGTATATTCTTGCATCCTTTATCAAAGATAAGGTGACCATATGTGCGTGGGTTTATCTCTGGGCTTTCTATCCTGTTCCATTGATCTATATTTTTGTTTTTGTGCCATTACCATACTGTCTTGATTACTGTAGCTTTGTAGTATAGTCTGAAGTCAGAAGCCTGGTTCCTCCAGCTCCATTTTTCTTTCTCAAGATTGCTTTTGCTATTTGGGGTCTTTTGTGTTTCCATACAAATTGTGAAATTTTTTGTTCTAGTTCTGTGAAAAATGTCAGTGATAGTTTGATAGGAATTGCATTGAATCTGTAGATTGCTTTGGGTAGTAGAGTCATTTTCACAATGTTGATTCTTCCAATCCAAGAACATGGTATATCTCTCCATCTGTTGGTATTATCTTTAATTTCTTGGAGAACACACTTTTATTCACACAAAATTGTTAGGGATTATTTTCCCCAGGCATTGTGGAGCAATCTAAAAGCATGGTGATGAAAGTAAGCAATATATTTTATTTTCCTAATTCTGCTTCTGAATAGCTGTGTGACCTTAGGCAAGTCTAACCTATCTGGGCTACCTTTCCAAATATGTAAAATGATGATGTTTGACGTTCTTTCTAGTGCTAAAACACTCTATTTTTAAACCTGGATGTACTTAGTGCTAAAATCCCTAGGCAGCTAGGTGCCTTATTAAAATACAATGAAAATTTTGTTTAAAATTATTGCAAAATTACATAAGATAAATTAAGGTGATGCTATTTCATTATTATTATTGTTTTATTATTTAGTTTCTTTGTATGCTTTACAATAACTCTGGTAGATGTTTCAAACACAAAATACATGGAGCAAGATAAGTCCTATACTGCAATGATTTTTAATACTTGTATCACTGGTGAAAAGTGGAAGCCTTTAATAGATAAATTGAAGATATCATGGACTCACCTGCGTTCATAAATGCTGTATAGTTTTCTGTGTTCTTTGACTGCATTCCTGAAAAAAAATAAAAGAAGGATAAAATATAAGCTTTAAATTTATGGCTAAGATCCGAAATTCCTTCAATAAGCATGTTCTCAGACTGTATCTACTTGGTGATGAAATACCTACACTAGTTTTTTGGTGAATTTCAAGAGATAATATTTAAAGAAATGTGCACACACTTTAAAAGCAATACACATTACATTAGATAAACTTAAACGGTTACCAAACCACTGCTTAAATTTTAGTGAAGACAGAAAACAAACAATAAAAAAGTAACATAATTTCACATACTGGTGTGTGCTGTAATAAAAATAAAACAAAGTAGGGCTTCCCTGGTGGCACAGTGGTTGAGAGTCCGCCTGCCAATGCAGGGGACATGAGTGCGTTCCCCAGTCCAGGAAGATCCCACACGCCACGGAGCAGCTGGGCCTGTGAGCCATGGCCGCTGAGCCTGCGCGTCTGGAGCCTGTGCTCTGCAACGGGAGAGGCCACAACAGTGAGAGGCCCGTGTACCACAAAAAATAAATAAATAAAAATAAATAAATAAATAAAATAAAACAAAACAAAGTAATATAATAGAAAATGATGTGAGAGAAGCCATATTACAAAGGATGGCAAGAAAACCTTCTTTGAGGAAATGAATTTTCAGTTGAAATCTGAATCATGGAGGAAGTTAACCATGACATTTGCGGAAAAACAGAAGCAATATAAAATAATAGCTATATATATTGATTGCTATGTAAAACACACTGTATTTCACATGCTGAAAGAGTCACTGAAAACAAAAATAATTGAAGTAAACCAATGGAGGTAAAACCAAAATGCAAGGCAGCAGAACTGTAACTGACAGTGAAAAAGTACAGTCAGTGAAGTGGAAGGATGAGTTTTTCCCAGTGCCTCTCACCAGCCTGGTCACCTGCCAGCTCAGTAGACAAAACTACTGTACATTCAAGAAATACATACAGAATTAAGAAGACAAAGCAGGGCAGCAAGTTCCACATGAAGTGAAATTATTTAAAAAGTTGGAAAATTGCAAAGCAAAAAAAAAAAAAATGGAGCGAGAAAATAAAATAAGCAAAATAAAAATCTCAAGGAGGCAAGAGAACATTAGTTTCATGGTAAAGGAACAAGATGAAAAAAAGGATTTGGTAAATTGTTAGTTATGAAGCATATAACTGTTTTAAGAAAGAACATGTTTAAAGGGATAAATAAAATTTGAATGGATGAAGAAAAAATTTAGTGAGCTGGAAGATTGTATTGAAGGACTTTCAAAGGCAGGATTTAAAGATAAGGAGATAGCTATGTAAGGGAAGAGTAAACATAAGTAGAATACATAAGTACAGGCACCAACCTCTGTATAACAGGAGGTACCAGAAATAGAGAATAAATAAGATCATGAAATAAATTATTTGATTAAATGAGAACAAATTTCCAAGAATTAAATAAATATTTTAGATTAAATAAGAGAAGTTCAACTACATTTTTAGGATGATTATAAAGTCACAGTAATCTAATCTAGACAATATTTTACTGGCAAAGGTATAGACACATAGATCAATTGAACAGAATAGAAAATCCAGAAATATATATTAAACAATCTGATCAAATTACCAAAGACAAGCTTTCCAGCAAATAGTATTTGAACAACTGGGCATTCATATGTAAAATTAAACTTCAATCTAAACTTCATACCTTACATGAAAACAAAAACTATCTCAAAATGAATCATATTTTCATATATCTAAAATTGTCCATTTTAGAAACTTAGGAAAAAAATATAGGAAATAATCTTCATGACCTGAGATTAGGCAAAGTCTTTTTAGGCATAGCATCAAAAGCACAGTCCATTATAAAATGGCAAATCGTGCTTAATAAAAATTTAAGCATTAGTTTAAGAAATAAAATGTTTAAATAAGTGAAAAGACTTTACAGATTTGCAGAAAATATTTGTCAATCACATATACAACAAAGCATTTCAATCCAGAATATATAAAGGACTCTCAAAATTATTACATAAGAAATCAAACAACTCGATTTAAACTGAGCAAAAGACAGTCACTTCAGCAAATAGGATATTCAGACAGTACGTGAAGAGGTGTGCAACAAAATTAACCATTAGAGAAGTGCAAATTAAAACCATATTATGATTATATTAAACAACAATTAGAAACTCTAAAATTTTTTTAAAATCAGTAATGGAACTTCCTTGGCGGTCTGGTGGTTAAGACTCGGCGCTTCCACTGCAGGAGGCACTGAGTTTCTTATGAAGTAAAATTTTAAAAATTGAACAACATCAAATACTGGCAAGGATGCAGAGAAACTCGATCACTTACCAATTGCTGACTAAAATGCGGTCTCTCTAGGAAACAGTTTCAAGAAAAACTAAGCATGCAAATACCATACAACCTGCCAATTGTATTCCTGGCATTTATTTCAGAGAAATCAAAGTTTATGTTTACACAGGGGTCCGTGCAAAATTGTATGTAGCAGCTTTGTTCATGGGGGCCCATATGAAATGGCCCAGATGCCCTTCAATAAATGAACATTTTGTTAATCCATATCATGGAATACTGCTCAGCCATGGAAGAGGATGAACTATTGATACATGCCACCTGATGAAACTCTGGAGAAATATACTGGGTGAAAAAAGCTCATCCCAAAATAATATATACTGGATTATTCCATTTATATAAGGTTGTTGAAATGACAAAATGATAGAACAGATTGGTGGTTTCCAGAGTTTAAGGAGAGGTTGGGGTGGGAGATTGGCTATGCGACATATGAGTTCAAGTGGGGAACATGAGCGTGAAGCAAATGTTGTGTCTTGACCATGTCAATGTCACTATCCTGGTTGTGATACTATAGTATAATTTTTCAAGGTATTACCTTTGAGGGGAATTGGGTAAAGAGTACATGGGATTTCCCTCTATTCTTACAGCCACTTGTGAATGTAAATTTATCTCAAACAAAAAGTTTATTTAAAAAAGTTAAGCCATAAACATTTTAGAAGAAAATTTGTTAACTATTACTTGAGTTTCGAAGTGGAAAAAATATCTTTTGAGAAAAAAACGCAATAGAAATTACAAAATAAATGAGTAACAAATGTTCCACAAAGTTTTAAAAGCTGAATATGATAAAGAATGTTATAAGTACATTTTGATACAAATATGAATTAAAATAATGAGATAACATTTTTGAACCAATTTGAAAAAGAAAATTAATTAATGTTGTCAAGCGTTCTGTAAAACAAGCATTCTAATGCATTATGGTGATAAATGCTATTAATTTTCATATGTCTACTTGAGGCTTAAGAAATTTCATGCACTCTGAACCAGTAATTACAAATGTGGGAATTTGTCCTTAGGAAATAGTGTCAGCTAATTTCTGGTTACACAAAAAGCTAGTTTGCCAATTGTATTAATCTAAATAATTTTACTAGTAAAATATTGGAAATAGTCTGTGTCTAACAGTACAGAAATTATTAAATAAAATATGGTAACAGCCTTAAAAAAAAGAATAGTAAGCAGGTGTAATATCTACTTGAATAGTCTTTAATGACATAAGAAAATTCTCATGATGTGACAGTAAGGGACATCGTAATACAAAATCTTACATGTGTTTGCTTAGTAAATAGATCAAAACTTAACCAATGAACAACACTGACTGTTGGAATAATGAGTTAATTTTTTAGTTCTCTGTAGTTTCCAAATACATATACCATTTTGTAATAAAGAAGTAACTATAAATTACAGATAAATGAAAAAATTGAATCTATTACAAGGAAATGTCTTTCAGAAATTTTGAAAAATCTCCCTCCTTTATAACAAAATTCAGAAAATTAAAACAATTAGGAGGACATAAGTTATATAACAATTGTATAAAAAAATGATTGTAGCCTAACCAAGTATGTTATCAGTCATGCCTGCTGTTTATTTTTCTCAATGCCAGTGGAGTCCTTAGTAATGTCAACCAATAGTGATTAGGGAAAAATAAGGCTTCAGAGACTGGTCCAGAACTGCTCTTCAATAATGAAGTTTCTGATTCTTTGTCCTGCTTCACTTGACATTTTCTCCTGAGGCTCTGAAACTTTCTTAATCTTCTCAGGGATGAAAAACTTTATTTATTTATTTATTATTTATTTATTTAGCTAAGAAAAATATCTTTGGAGTAAATGGCTAGCAAATTGAGTTTCTCTGCAAAATGAAGCACTTTTAATGCCATCAGTTCCCATGTGAGTGGAGGCTGCCATTTGGAAAAGTCTAGCACAGTGAGTAATACACCACCAAAGAAGCTACAAAATCAATTTTGGTATGGAAATATGTGCTATAAAATCAAACTACAACTTACTGCCAAGGAAATTCCCGTGACTGATCAAGTGCACATAGCCCTTCTCACAACATATTTGACAGAAGCACGTGATCGCTGCCTTCATCTGTGAAAGGTAGTTACCCTCATTTCCAGCTCTACCTCTTCTGCACCCCCCCATGCCACCCTCTTTTAATGGTCTTTATTGTTTTTCTTATTATAAAATTAGTTTGCATCTATTACAGGTGTAGTCCATATGAATTTTACAGTCACAGAAAATTCTGGTGTGCAAACATGTAGTTTGTTGGGTTTGTTTTTTTTTTTAACATCTTTATTGGGGTATAATTGCTTTATAATGGTGTGTTAGTTTCTGCTTTATAACAAAGTGAATCAGTTATACATATACATATGTTCCCATATCTCTTCCCTCTTGCAAACATGTAGTTTTATCTATGTAATTCAAATTAATTTCCCATCCCAAGCCCCAGTCTGCCCAATGCAGACAATCCATAGCATCCATGTAATCCCCTCAGTCATTTCACAGCTTCCAGTTCAGGATGTGAACACACTTGGTTATGAGTGGGCTCCTTCCTCTCTCTCCTGGGTCCAGAAGCAGCCTGATATCTGGGGGTGTAGGGTCCTGGCATTGTGGGAGGATGAGACCCTGGGCCCAAGGTGACAGTCCTTTCTCATAGGCTAAAGCAGAATGTTGACTGATGACAAAACAATGCTCCCTCCACTTGATAACCGAAGCTAGGTGTTTCAGGGTCTTCAAATGCCCATAAATTCAAAGGAGGTAGCCTTCTCTTTAGGAATTGAATCCCCTTGCCTGGGGCTGGTTTAGGTGAAGATCTTTGCCAGTGCAACCTCATGAAAAGGTTTTTAGGCATCTTCTGCAAAATGTTCGTCTCCTAGTAAATATAATCTTGTCCTTATTCTGCATGTTTTTAACCATTCTGAAATCCTGAGGTATATCTAATCCATAACATCCCACCTTGTCCTGTTGGCTCCCTCTTGCTCCAGCCTGGACTGGCTACGTTCCATGCCTGCTACAAAGCTGTGATCACAGGATTGTCTGCCATGAATTATTGGGTTACACACACTTTCCTGAACCTCAGGCTTCTTTTTTTCTTGCTTTACTCACCAATTTTACAGAAGCACGTGCTCGAGTAAATTCTTCAAAATGGCATATGGGAGGTGTTTCTGATAGGATGGTTTGGATTACTATTAGCAAAATATGTTTGAGGAAAAAAGGAGAATTTAATAATTATTTACCTAAAAAGTATGATATTAGAGTGGGTGCAAGACACATTTGATCAGGACCCTGGTGCAGGCACTCTGGGACCCTCTATTCCATCCTCATTCAGATGTTTCTCTTTTCAAGCTAACTGTCCTCCTGGAAGCAAAGTGAATGAAGCACCTCAGGCTTCACATACGTACATCTTCCCATCCTGAAGGGGACTAAGAAAGTCTCATGCATTCTGAGAGTCTTCACACTTGAGTCAATCAATGCAGCCAGTGAGGGAATATGTTCCTTTCTTTCCCACCATTTTCAGTGTGATTATGTCATTTATTTATAATGGAGGTAGATTCATTTGCTATGGTGTACATTCAGTCTTGGCTTTTGTCAACATCCTGGCTTATTTTTAAATTTTGGAATAAAATAAAAATTCACTCTTCAAGGTGTATAATTCTATGGTTTTTTGCAGATGTGTAATATCCACTAACAAAATACCATATAGAACAGTTAAATATCCCCCCAAAATTTGTTGTTGTCAACCCTTCCCCCACCTCCAACCCCAGACAACCATAGATCTGTTCCCTGATGCTACAGTACTGCCTCTTCCAAAACATCATTTAAATCGAAAGAAACAATATAGTCTTTTAGGTTTGGTTTCTTTCACTTCACAAAATTCACTAAGGATTCATCCATGTTGTATGAATCAAAACATCATTGCTCTTGTTTTTTTTTAAAGATTTTTTGATGTGGACTATTTTTTTTAAGTCTTTATGAATTTGTTACAATATTGCTTCTGTTTTATGTTTTGGTTTTTTGGCCAGGAGGCATGTGGGATCTTAGCTCCCTGACCAGGGATTGAACCCTCACTCCCTGCATTGGAAGGTGAAGTCTTAACACTTGGGTTAAGAGGGTTAAGTCTTAACCCACCAGGGAAGTCCCCACAGCTCTTTATAATGGAGTAATGTTACATTTTGTGGGTGTACCACAGGCTGTTTATCCATTCACCTGCTGAAGGATTGAAAAATGTGTGCACTCCAATATTCATTGCACCATTATTTACAATAGCCAAGATATGGAAGCAACCTGTGTCCATGGAGAGACAAATGGATAAAGAAGAATATATATATATATATATATATATATATATATATATATATATATAGTACGATATATACATATATATAAGTATCACACAATGGAATATTGAAGTCAAATCCAGCCTCTGTATCCCAACACCAAATTAAATCTCAGAAACAGAGTTTGGGTGAAGTAAAAGGGTTGTTCCCATCTTTGGCAAGCAAGGATAAAGCTGCTATAAACATTCATGTACAAGGTTTTGTGTGAATATAAGTTTTCCTTCCACTTGCATAAATATCTAGAAGTGGTATTCTAAGATATACAAAATATATATTTGTTGCTGGGTCATATGGTCACTCTATTTTTAACTTTTTGAGGAACTGCCAAACTGTTTTCCACAGTGGCTATACCATTTTACATTGTTGTAAGGGTTCCAGTTTCTCTATATCCTAACCAGGACTTATTTGTCTTTTTTATGCTATTATAGATACCTCAGTGCCTGTGAAGTGGTACATTATTGTAGTTTTGATTTCATTTCCCTAAAGACTAATAATGTTGAGCAGCCTTTCATGTGTTTGTTGGCATTTGTATAAATTCTTTATGGAAATATCTATTCAAATCCTTAGCCCATTTAAAAAACTGGGTTTGGGCTTCCCTGGTGGCACAGTGGGTGAGAGTTCGCCTGCCGATGCAGGGGACGCAGGTTCGTGCCCTGGTCCGGGAGAATCCCGCATGCCGCAGAGCGGCTGGGCCTGTGAGCCATGGCCACTGAGCCTGTGCGTCCGGAGCCTGTGCTCCGCAATGGGAGAGGCCACAACAGTGAGAGGCCCATGTACTCCAAAAAAAAAAAAACAAAAAAAACTGGGTTATTCATCTTTTTATTGTTGAGTTTTAAATGTTCTTTATATATTCTGGATACTAGACCCTTACCAGGTATCTGATATGCAGATATTTTCTCCCTTTCAATGGGTTGCCTTTTTACTTTCTTGGTAGTGTACTTCGATGCACAAAAGTTTTTCATTTTGATGAAGTCTAATGTATTTTGCCCATCCCCCACCTCACTCCTTTCTAGCAAACACCCTTTTGTTCTCTATATCATGAGACTGCTTTTGTTTTGTTTTGTTTGTTTGTTTGGTTTGGTTTGGTACTTAGATTCCACATGTAAAGGAGATTGTGCAGTATTTGTCTTTCTCTGCCTGACATATTTCACTTACCATAATACCCTCTAGATCCATTCACATTGTTGCAAATGGGAGGATTTAATCTTTTTTAAGGCTGAGTAATATTGAAACTGAGCAGGACCCTCTGGGGCTCTTGGGCACAAAAGTCTTTCTATGTCCCCTTCTCTGAGTTCCAAAGGTCAGGTTCAAACAGTTACTAATCAGGGAAGGGAAGGGATATGGAGACAAGGGAGGAGCAGTCAAGAAACAATAGTGCAGCCCTGGGGCAGGTCCTGGTTTCCCCTCAAGGTATAGTCATAACAATATCTTTGAGCTCTTCTGCAGAACTAAAACCTTCACCAAATGGAAGATGTTAACTACTTGATGAAGCACTCTTCATTCTTGAGGTCACAGTTCCCCCATCACCACCTGACACCAGATGATCTCTAGAGTGAAGGAATGCAGGCCACGCAAGCACCCTGATCCTTATCAGCAACCCTGCTGCTGGACTACAAAGACTCCTCACAACTCCCCCTGCTCCCCTGGTTGGGACACACCGTTTTGACAGCATTAACCCACCGTCTCCCCCTTTGCCTGGCAAAGCAATAAAGCTATTCTTTTCTACTTCACCCAACTTCTGTTTCTGAGATTTAATTTGGTGTTGGGGTACAGAGGCTGGATTTGGCTTCAATATTCCATCATATGATGTATATATATATATTCTTCTTTATCTATTTGTCTCTCCATGGACACTTAGGTTGCTTCCATATCTTGGCTATTGTAAAAAATGGTGCAATGAACATTGGAGTGCACACATTTTTCAAATTAGTGTTTTTGTTTCCTTCTGGAAAATATCCACATGTGAAATTTCTGGATTTTATGACAGTTTAATTTTTGAGAAAACTCCATATTGTTTTACGTAGTGGCTGCACCAATTTACAGTTGCACCAACAGTGCACAGGGATTTCCTTTTCTATACAACTCACAAACACTTGTTATTTGTTGTCTTTATTATGATAGTGAGAAATAAAATATTGCCTGCCATATCAGTAAACAAAGGATGTCACAGTCATCAGCAATTGCAGCCCTCCAACAGTGAGCCAGTGAGCCCTAAGGGAACTCAGGAAGGAAACAAAGAATACCTGCCATCTAGCAGCCACCAGACTTCAGCCACTCCCAATGGTGAGCCCTGAAGAAACTCAGGATGTGAAAACACAGGATACTGGCCCCAGATGGCTAAGGTGCACATAAAACAAAAGATTTCAGTGAGCCCAGGATCTTGCCTCTTCCCATACATAGAAAAGCGCTAAATTACTTAACTTGAGATATCTAGTTTTTTCTAATTAACAGTAGTCTTTTATTCCTACCACCTGCCATTGGTTGCCAAACTCCTATATATCCTAGCTTCCCCCCTCACCTCCTCAGGGCAGTTTTCTCAGGGTTACTTGAGCTGCTGCCTCTGGCTTGAAGTCCTAAAAATTTCTGCCAAATAAAACATAACTCTCTCTTCAATATATGCAAATCTATCAATGTGATAAACCATATTAACAAATTGAAGGAGAAAAAGCATATGATCATCTCAATAGATGCAGAGAAAGCTTTGACAAAATTCAACACCCATTTATGATAAAAACCCTCCAGAAAATAGGCATAGAGGGAACTTTCCTCAACATAATAAAGGCCATATATGACAAGCCCACAGCAAACATCATCCTCAATGGTGAAAAACTGAAAGCATTTCCACTAAGATCAGGAACAAGACAAGGTTGCCCACTCTCACTACTCTTATTCAACATAGTTTTGGAAGTTTTAGACACAGCAATCAGAGAAGAAAAGGAAATAAAAGGACTCCAAATCGGAAAAGAAGAAGTAAAGCTGTCACTGTTTGCAGATGACATGACACTATACATAGAGAATCCTAAAGATGCTACCAGAAAACTACTAGAGCTAATCAATGAATTTGGTAAAGTAGCAGGATACAAAACTAATGCACAGAAATCTCTGGCATTCCTATATACTAATGATGACAAATCTGAAAGTGAAATCAAGAAAACACTCCCATTTACCATTGCAACAAAAAGAATAAAATATCTAGGAATAAACCTACCTAAGGAGACAAAAGACCTGTATGCAGAAAATTATAAGACACTGATGAAAGAAATTAAAGATGATACAAATAGATGGAGAGATATACCATGTTCTTGGATTGGAAGAATCAACATTGTGAAAATGACTCTACTACCCAAAGCAATGTACAGATTCAATGCAACCCCTATCAAACTACCACTGGCATTTTTCACAGAACTAGGACAAAATATTTCACAATTTGTATGGAAACACAAAAGACCCCGAATAGCCAAAGCAATCTTGAGAATGAAAAACGGAGCTGGAGGAATCAGGCTCCCTGACTTCAGACTATGCTACAAAGCTACAGTAATCAAGACACTATGGTACTGTCACAAAAACAGAAAGATAGATCAATGGAACAGGATAGAAAGCCCAGAGATAAACCCACAGACATATGGACACCTTATCTTTGATAAAGGTGACAGGAATGTACAGTGGAGAAAGGACAGCCTCTTTAATAAGTGGTGCTGGGAAAACTGGACAGGTACATGTAAAAGTATGAGATTAGATCACTCCCTAACACCATACACAAAAATAAGCTCAAATGGATTAAAGACCTAAATGTAAGGCAAGAAACTATCAAACTCTTAGAGGAAAACATAGGCAGAACACTCTATGACATATATCACAGCAAGATCCTTTCTGACCCACCTCCTAGATTAATAGATTAATTAAAAATAAACAAATGGGACCTAATGAAACTTCAAAGCTTTTGCACAGCAATGGAAACCATAAACAAGACCAAAAGACAACCCCTCAGAATGGGAGAAAATATTTGCAAATGAAGCAACTGACAAAGGATTAATCTCCAAAATTTAAAAGCAGCTCATGGAGCTCAATAACAAAAAAACAAACAACCCAATCCAAAAATGGGCAGAAGACCTAAATAGACATTTCTCCAAAGAAGATATACAGAGTGACAACAAACACATGAAAGAATGTTCAACATCATTAAGCATTAGAGAAATGCAAATCAAAACTACAATGAGATATCATCTCACACCAGTCAGAATGGCCATCATCAACAAATCTAGAAACAATAAATGCTGGAGAGGGTGTGGAGAAAAGGGAACACTCTTGCAGTGCTGGTGGGAATGTGAATTCGTTCAGCCACTGTGGAGAACAGTATGGAGGTTCCTTAAAAAACTACAAATAGAACTACCATATGACCCAGCAATCCCACTACTGGGCATATACCCTGAGAAAACCAAAATTCAAAAAGAGTCATGTACCAAAATGTTCATTGCAGCTCTATTTACAATAGCCCGGAGATGGAGACAACCTAAGTGTCCATCATTAGATGAATGGATAAAGATGATGTGGCACATATATACAATGGAATATTACTCAGCCATAAAAAGAAACGAAATTGAGCTATTTGTAATGAGGTGGATAGACCTAGAATCTGTCATACAGAGTGAAGTAAGTCAGAAAGAGAAAGACAAATACCGTATGCTAACACATATATATGGAATTTAAGAAAAAAAAATGTCATGAAGAACCTAGGGGTAAGACAGGAATAAAGACGCAGACCTACTGGAGAATGGACTTGAGGATATGGGGAGGGGGAAGGGTGAGCTGTGACAGGGCGAGAGAGTGACATGGACATATACACACTAACAAACCTAGTAAGGTAGATAGCTAGTGGGAAGCAGCCACAGGGCACAGGGATATTGGCTCGGTGCTTTGTGACAGCCTGGAGGGGTGGGATAGGGAGGGTGGGAGGGAGGGAGACGCAAGAGGGAAGAATATGGGAACATATGTATATGTATAACTGATTCACTTTGTTATAAAGCAGAAACTAACACACCATTGTAAAGCAATTATACCCCCAATAAAGATGTTAAAAATAAATAAATAAATAAAAAATAAATAGTATCTCAAAAAATATATATATATATAACTCTCTACTTTTAGGTTGCATTTTTTTTTTCAGTCAACAATAAGCATGAGGTGGTATCTCATTGTGCTGTTGATTTGAATTTCCCTGATGGTTAGTGATGTTGAGCATCTTTTTTCTTGTCTATTGGCCATCTGTCTGTCTTTGGAAAAAATGTCTATTCAGGTCCTCTGCCTATTTTTTCATTGTGTTGTTTGTTTCTTTGATGCTGAGTTGTACGAGTTCTTTGTATATTTTGGATATTGACCACTTGCAGAGATACTGTTTGCAAATATCTTCTCCCATTTGTTGGCTGCCTTTTGGTTTTGCTAATAATTTCCCTCACTGTACATAAGCTTTTTAGTTTGATATTGCCCTCTTTGTTTTTGCTTTTGTTTCCCTTGTCTGAGAAGACATAACAAAAAAAAATATTGTTAAGACCAATGCCAAAGAGCATATTGCTTATGTTTTCTTCTGGGAGTTTTATGGTTTCAGGTCTTACATTTAAGTCATTAGTTCATTTTGAGTATATTTTTTATTTGTGGTATAGAAAGCAGTTCAATTTGATTCTTTTGCATGTAGCTGACCAGTTTTTCCAACACCATTTATTGAAAAGGCTGTCTTTTCTCCATTGTATATTCTTGCTTCCTTTGTCATAGATTAATTGACCAATAAGTGTCGATTCATTTTTGGGCTCTTTATTCTTCTCCATTGATAAATGTGCTTTTTTTTGTGCCAGTATCATACTGTTTTAATTACTGTAGCTTTGTAGTATAGTTTAAAAACAGGGCAAATGATACCTCCAGCTTTGTGCTTCTTTCTCAAGATTGTTTTGGCTATTTGTGGTCTTTTGTTTTTTCATACAAATTTTAGAATTATTTGTTCCTATTCTGTGAAAAATGCCACAGATAGTTTGATAGAGATTGCATTGAATCTGTAGATTGTCTACACTAATAAGGTCATTTTAACAATGTTAATTTTTCTAATCCATGAGTATGGTATATCTTTCCTGTTGTTTGTGTTATCTTCAGGTTTTTTCATCAAGGTCTTATAGTTTTCTGAGTGCAAGTCTTTTTTTTTTTTTTTTTGGTGGTACACAGGCCTCTCACTGTTGTGGCCTCTCCCATTGCGGAGCACAGGCTCCGAACACGCAGGCTCAGCGGCCATGGCTCATGGGCCTAGCTGCTCCGTGGCATGTGGGATCTTCCCGGACCAGGGCATGAACCCATGTCCCCTGCATCGGCAGGTGGACTCTCAACCACTGTGCCACTAGGGAAGCCCCTGAGTGCAAGTCTTTTATCTACTTGTTAGATTTATTCCCAGAATTTTATTCTTTTTGATACAATTGGAAATGGGACTCTTTCTTTAATTTTTTTTTCTGATAGCTCAATGTTGGTATGTAGAAATGCAACAGATTTCTGTGCATTAATTTTGTATCCTGAACTTTACCAAATTCATTGATGAGCTCTAGTAGTTTTCTTTAGGATTTCTATGCATAGTATCTTGTCATCTGCAAACAACGACAGTTCTACTTCTTCCTTTTTGAATTGGATTCTTTTTATTTATTTTTCTAGTCTGATTGCTGTGGCCAGGACTTCCAATACCGTGTTGAATAAAAAAGTGGTGGGAGTGAGCATCCTTGTCTTGTTCCTAATCTTAAAGCAAATGCTTTCAGCTTTTCTCCATTTTATATGATGTTAGCTGTGAGTTTGCCATATACGACTTTTATTATGTTGGGGTATGTTCCCTTTATGCTCTCTTTGTAGAGGCTTTTTTTTTGTCAAAAATGGTTGTTGAATTTTGTTGAAAGCTTTTTCTGCATCTATTTAGATAAAGATATGGTTTTTATTCTACAACTTGTTAATGTGGTGTGTCACATTGATTGATTTGTGGATATTGAAAAATCCTTGCATCCCTGGGATAAATTGCACTTGATCATAGTGTATGATACTTTTAATGTTTTGTTGGATTTAGATTGCTAATATTTTGTTAAGGATTATTGCATCTATGTTCATCTGTGTTATTGGTCTATAACTTTCCATTTTTGTGATATCTTTGTCTGGTTTTGGTATCATGGTGATTCTGACCTTGTAGAATGTGTTCAGAAGCATTCCTTCCTCTGCAATTTTTTGGAATACTTTGAGAAGGATAGGTGTTAACTCTTCTCTAAACATTTGGTAGAATTCACCTGTGAAGCCATCTAGTCCTAGACTTTTGTTTCTTGGGAGTTTTTGTTTGTTTGTTTGTTTGTTTTTGTTTTGTTTTGTTTTGTTGTGGGTACGCGGGCCTCTCACTGTTGTGGCCTCTCCCGTTGAGGAGCACAGGCTCCAGACCCACAGGCTCTGCGGGCCATGGCTCATGGGCCCAGCCACTCTGCGGCATGTGGGATCTTCCCAGACGGGGGCATGAACCCGTGTCCCTGCATCAGCAGGCAGACTCTCAACCACTGGGCCACCAGGGAAGCCCTCTTGGGAGTTTTTAACTTACTGATTCAATGTCATTACTGGCAACTAAACTGTTCATATTTTCTATTTCTTTCTGGTTCAGTCTCGGGAAATTGTACATTTTTAAGATTTTGTCCATTTCTTACAGGTTGTCCATTTTATTGGCAGGTAGTTGTTCATAGTAGTCTCATGATCCTTTGTATTTCTGTGGTGTCAGTTTTAACTTTGCCTTTTTTATTTCTGATTTTATTGATTTGAGCCATCTCCTTTCTTTTTTTCTTGATGAGTCTAGCTAAAGGTTTATCCATTTTGCTTACCTTTTGAAAGAACAAGCTGGTAGTTTCATTGATCTTTTCTATTTTTTTGTTGTTTGTTTTTAGTCTTTATTTGATTTATTTCTGCTCTGATCCTTATGATTTCTTGCCTTCTGCTAACTTTGGGTTTTGTCTGTTCTTCTTTTTCTAGTTTCTTTAGATGTAAGTTTAGGTTGTTTATTTGAAGTTTTTCTTGTTTCCTGATGTAGCTTGTGTCATTATAAATGTCCCTCTTAGATCTGCTTTTGCTGCATCCCATAAATTTTGGATCATTGTGTTTTCATTTTCATTTGTTTCCAGGTATTTTTTATTTCTTCCTTGATTTCTTCAGTGATTCATTGGTTGTTTAGTAGCATATTGTTTAGCCTTCAGGTGTTTGTGTTTTTTGTCTTTTTTTTTTCATGAAGTTGATTTCTAGTGTCATAGCATGGTTGGAAAAGATACTTGATATGATTTCAATTTTCTTAAATTTACTGAGGCTTGTTTTCTGGCTTAGCATGTGATCTATCCTGGAAAATGTTCCATGTGCATTTGAAAAGAATGTGTATTCTGCTGCTTTAGGATGGAATGTGATAGATATAGACATAGATATAGTTACAGATATAGATGATATGGATATAGATATCCCTCTGGCCTAATGAATCTTTAATGCCAATGTTTCCTTATTGATTTTCTGTCTGGATGATGTGCCCATTGATGTGAGTGGAGCTGTAAAGTCCCCTACAATTATTGTGCTATTGTTGATTTCTCCATTTATGTCCATTAATATTTGCTTTATATATTTAGGTGCTACTGTTTTGGGTGCATATATATTTATAATTGCTATATCTTCTACTTGGATTGATCTGTAGTGTCCTTCTTTGTGTCTTATAACAGTCTTTATTTTAAAGTCTATTTTGTCTGATATAAGTATTGCTACTCCAGCTTTCTTTTGATTTCCATTTGCATGTAATACCTTTTCCATCCCTTTACTTTCAGTCTGTGTGTGTCTTTAGACCTGAAGTGAGTTTCTTGTAGGCAGCATATATATGGGTCTTGGTTTTTTATCCATTCATTCATTCTATGTCTTTTTTTTTTTTTTGCGGTATGTGCGCCTCTCACTGTTGTGGCTTCTCCCGTTGCGGAGCACAGGCTGCGGACATGCAGGCTCAGCGGCCATGGCTCACAGGCCTAGCCACTCCACGGCATGTGGGATCTTCCCAGAACCGATGTCCCCTGCATCTGCAGGCAGACTCTCAACCACTGCACCGCCAGGGAAGCCCCCATTCTATATGTTTTGATTGGAGCATTTAGTCCATTTACATTTAAGGTAATTATTGATAGTTATGTTATTATTATAATCTCCAATTGATGTTGGCAAAATTCACAGCATACCTCCCATCAAAATTCAACAGACCTCTCAAAATCTCTTCCCAGAATTATCAATACCTTATAAGTAAAGAAGCCCTTCAAGGTGTAAATCCCATAATAGAAGATCACAAGGTGTTAGGATCTGGGCCTCATTATCTCTTGTACCAGTCCCTGTAACACTTCCATTTTACCAGTGAGAAAACCTAAGGGCCTAGGGTGGAGGTTTGTTCAGGACCTCCAGGCAATAAACAACATTGCTATCCCTCAACACCCTCTTGTTTCTAACCTTCACATATTACTAACATCCATTCCCACTGCAAGTAAATTCTTTACTGTAATTGATTTATGCAGTGCATTCTTTAATATTCCAGTTAATTAAACTAGCCAATACCTTTTTGCATTCACTTGGGAAGAAGTACAACTTACTTGGACAGTAATATCTCAGGGTTATATTGAAAGTCTTTATTTTTCACAAATCCTGAAGGCTGATCTGGATGACATAAAGTTTCCTAGAGGTTCTACGTTGTTACAATATATGGATTATTTGCTTCTTTGCTCTCCTTCTGAAGCTGCCTCACAGAAGCATCCACTTGCTAAAGCTTTTACCCTTAAAAAGGCATAAGATCACCAAAGTAAAATTGCAATTTGCCAAAACCCAGGGTTGATATTTAGGGCATATGATATTAGAACAAGGGCTGTATCTAGACCCAGATAGACATCATGGTGTCCTAAGTTTCCCAAAACTCAAAACTAAGTGCCAATTGTGAGGTTTTCTCAGGTTAGTTGGTTATTGCCAAAACTGGATTACAAATTTCTCTCTTATGGCCAAACCTATATGTCTTACTCAGCAATAACAACCCCAACACAATTTTATGGGAAGAATCAGATGACATAGACTTCAAGCTTTAAAGAAGAGTTTGATGAACCCACCTGCCCTTAGGCATCCCATTTATCATATTCCCTTTTTCCTTTTTGTATATGAAACGGAAGGGAATTCCATTGCAGTACTTACCCAAAAGCACAAGGACCACCATCAACCCATAGGTTATTATAGCTGGCAACTGGACCCTCTCGCACCATGTGGCATGGGGATACCCTCCTTGCCTCAGAGTCATTACAACCACTGACCTTTTTGTTAAAGTCACGAGAAAATCCTAAATTCTTATGACACAATGTTTTTCAGCCAGCCATCTCACCTCCTATGAAGTCTTTTTGTTAACTGCTCCTCACATAGCTCTTTTTACATTGTAATAATCTTAACCTTAACCTAGCTACACTTCTCTCCTCCATCACCAGTGAAGCACTTCAAACTATTTAATGCTGATGGGCCACCTCCTGACTCCTTGTGATGATCTACAGGAAATTCCATTGATAATGCTGGTTTCTCATTGTTCACTGTTGGTTTTTACTTAAAAGGTTTCAATGGCAAATATTGTGTTGGGTATGTTATTACAACTCCTTTTGATGTTGTTGAGGCAGCATATTTAGCTCTTGCTACTTCTGTTCAACAGGCTGAATTATACAATTTTACATGGCATTGTACCTTAGCCAAGGACAACACTACCAATATTTATACTGACAGTAGATATGCATTCAGAGTAGCTCATGATTTTGGAATGTGGAAGCAATGTGGCTTCCTTACAACCAGTGGACGTAAAATTTTAAATTGTCCCTATGTTCAGGAATTATTAAATGCAGTACTTTTACCTGCCATTATTATCAAGATTCTGGGGATTTCTAAACTTGGCTCTCTGGAAGCTAAGAGAAATCACCTTGTTTATATTTTTTTGCAAGGAATGCTACCCTTAAGGGGACCAACAGCAAACAAACCTGTTATGTTCCAAAGGGATATTCCTCTAAATGATAATTTAGAAAAACTAGCTAGAGAGGCCCAACAATTGTCCTCAGAAAAGGAAAAACAAGATTAGAAATTCAACAATTGTTGATTTGATTTAAAAAAAAGAGAGAGAGAGAGAGAGAGAGCTCTGATTTGGACCAAATAACACCCAGTCCTATCAGAGACTATGATTTCCATTCCTCACCACTGTACATGCATTAAACCATTGATCTACTAACAAAATGATAGCCTTCATGAATTAATATCGGTGGGGAACCATTAACAAGGCTGCAAAAGTGCCTACCTCACTTGTCCCAATGGTCCAAAGTACAACCCAGGGAAGGCTGTTCTTACTGCTCTTGGACATTTTAAACTGCCTAATAGACCATTAGTGGTCTGGCAAGTATATTTCATACAACTTCCTCCTCTACTGGATATAAATATGTTCTAGCTATGGTTTGTATGTTTTCATGCTGGACTGAAGCCTTCACTTGCAGACAGGCTACTTGCATCTTCCTTGGCAAAAGTTCTTTTGGAAAAGATTATCCCTTCTTGCAGAACTCCTCTTGAACTTCATAGTGATTGAGGAACACATTTTACTGGCCAGGTGATTTGACAAGTCTGCAGTGTTGCCTGGTTTTACAACATTTTCACTGTGTTTATTACCCTCAATTCTCTGGTTTAGTCAAATGCAATAACTGCATTATTAAGACTCTATTGGCAAAATTTGTAGAAGCCCACCAAAAACATTGTTGTTTGTCCTTCTAAAGCTCAGATCCACCTCCTTTGGGGACTCATAAACTCTCACTCTTTGAGATAGTCACAGGATACCCAATGCACTTGGCTCCTGCCTCTTTTGACCCACAACTGATAAGGAGAGATACTCCAATATTGCAGAGGTCTGATTGCTTCTATTAAAAATATCCATGTTTTGTTAGAACAGTGTTTTCATGGTGTGCCCTCAGGAGACAAAGACCTTAAGCATCACAGTTTGCAACCTTTAGATTTCCTCTTTTAGAAAAAGATACCTCCAGAAGAACTCTCTTCAACTTCACTGGAAAAGCTCCTATCAGGTACTGTTAATCAAACTTTGTGCCACCAGACTCCAAGGAATAGACTCATAGATTCAGGTGACACACCTAAAGAAAGTGCCAAACCCTGACTGGACCTGCCCATCATCTGGTGACCTGAAAGTAAAGATTTCGTGGAATTGAAGTGGATGACATCTGATGAGACAGCTTTCCCAAGATATTCAGACCAGGCCAGTTGGATGTTTGTGGCCAAACCTTTACTGATGACCTAATGCTTCAGATGATTTCCAATGTCTATGATCTTCACAATATATGGACTTTAGATAAAAAGCGCCTGAGAGTTCACCCTCCTAGCCCTCTTTCTTACTCAAATGTGACCTCAATAGGTTTCCATTCTGTGCACTTTCCCTCTGATGTGAGACACTACATCCAGGAAAGTTCCTTCCTGACTTGGAGGGAAAACAAGCTGTTGAAATTAGAAAGCATGACTCTTGATCATTGGTGCTTTCAGAGAAAGATGTCAACCAAAAGGAGGAAATGTAAAAAATTAATAAACAGAAACTTGAAATAGAGCTGGGAGACCAGAGGGGGGTGCCCCCATGCCCTGTGATGATAGCAGAGCCCAACAGAAAAAAGAAAGACTCCTCTTCTTTCCTCACAATGACTCAGCCAATGAAAAACCATGGACTCTTTGTTTACTATAGCCCTCCCTCCTAACTTCCTTTTTCCCTCTATAAAGGTGTTTTCCTAGCCTTGCTGTGTGGGGATTTATATATGGCTCTCCATAGTTGCAGACCCCAAGTCGCAATTGTCTGCTGATCCCAAATAAACTCATCTTTGCTGAAGAAATATCTGGTAGTCTGTTTGTTTCAGGTCAACAATGTGATTTCTTTTTGTTTTGCTTTATTTTTAAAAGATCACACTGGATTCTTCCTGGAGAAGAGATTGGTTATGGGGTGAGGTAAAGGAAAGATAAGAAAGAAACTAGTTAGGAGCAGTGATTTAGGAGGACTAAACCTAGGATTAAATAGTATATTCATATTCTCTGAATAAAAGTTAATTACAACCAACAGAAATGAAATTTTGCAACTTTAATTCATTCTCTAAAGAAGACAATTTTTTGTACATCTGTGAGCACTTTCTCCTTCACCTGCCTTTTTATTTTTTTTATAACAAATGTCAAAAATTATAGCAAAGCATACAAACACACACATATATGAAAACTTCAGTGTTAATGCTTCAGTAAGGATTTGCAGGACACAAAATTAAAGCAGAACTTTCTCCCTTTTAAGTGAATATACTGTCTAACATATGCTATAACTTATTGCAGAGTATGTCAATAACTTGTAGATGAAAGCAAAACATGTTTTCAAGTGTTTTCCCATTCATATATATGTACTCTCTCTACTTTTATTCAAGTCTTCTATTTTACATCATTCAATGTCATTTCGTGACTATATTTATTAAGATCCTACAGATTACTAACACTTACTCTAAGGTGTTTTGTTAATTGTACATCTAATGTAAAGGATATTATAATATTATTCTCTTTGTATTTTTACGGCTTCTTGATGATTTAAAAGGCTTCCATTAGAACACATATTCAGTAGGTAGCTAACCATCTTTGTAAACTGTTAATTTTTAATATTTGTTACAGTTTACTCTTGGTTTTTCTATGTACATAATTACAGTCTTGAAAATAATGACACATGTGTTCTTTCTTTCCTTTTATGCCTTATTTCTTTGGCAAATGCCTCCAAAATAATATTAAAAGAGAGTGGAGATATCTTTAAAGGGACTACATAAAAGTGATAATTTCATATGGTTAAATTTTAAATATTAAAATTTTTTATTAAATATGATTAGGATAAATAATCTATTTAAAAGACAGCAATTGTCAGTTACTAGACTTTTTTACAATATTGAACATTTCTACTCACAAAAAAGATAATGTCAAATACGATTCATCTCAATAGAAAGGTTAAAAGTAAAGAATGAAGAAAGATATATCTGTAATGATAATCCAAAAGGAAATTGATGTAGCTATATTTTAATCTAACAGAATAGACTAGACTTTAAGGCAATATCATTACTTGGGATCAAATGGATATTTTTGGTATTATAGTAGAGATTAAAGAAATAGAAAACAAACATACAACAAAGATAATTAACAAGGCCAAAAGTTGTTCTTTGAAAAGACAAATAAAATATGATAACATCTCTGGCAAGATTCCAATAGGAATAAAAAGACACCACACATAAACAATATTAGAAATAAAACATGAAACATTACTACAGATACTGCAGAAATTTTAAAAATAAAAAGAGGATACTACGAAAAACTTTGTTTTAATTTTCTAAAATGTAGATGAAATTACTGCTTTCTTGAAAAAATTAATCTTACCAAAACAGACCCTAAAAGATATAGAGAACTTCTGGCAGCAGGAATATGGTTACATCATATTCTTTTTGTTTATTTGTTTGTGCTCTTGATATCCACAATAACATTTATGAAAACCAAACAAAGGAGGTAGGATAGCAAAGGTGAGGGGTGGGAGAGTGGGAATTCTGCAACATTTTCAACCGAAAAGTGAAAAGGAATCGCTATGAATCCCAGAACGGAGGAAGGCTTGGCCAAACACAGAAGAGCCACGGGCCCCACGTGGGGCCAGTGGCTGCTGAATAATGGCAAAGGAAAAAGTATGGAATAACCCCGGAAGTCATGGAATGCAAAATCATGAAAACTTACCACCTCCACCCTCACCATAAAGAAAGTTCAAACTAAGCAATAATCTAATGACTGAATCTGAGAAAAAAAACTAATGTTACTCAGAAAAGTTCTCACAGGCTTCTAGTCACAATTAAGTATGATTTATGGGGAAACATTAAGCAGGAAGCAGTACAGAAGCAACCCAAATCACTTAGGATCCCAGAAAGATCAAACAAAAAGTTTCCTTTGCAAAGAAAAAAGATCTACCCTAAAGAAAAACTAATGATAAGAAAACTTAAATTGAGCATTGTGGGATCACAGGACAAAGAAGGTTCAGAGATTGGAAGGATTGAGGAGAGGAAGGCAGACCTTAAAGAGTACTGTAAAAGGAACCGGTAGTGATGTAGAGCTCTGACCCATACAGAGACCAAGACTAGAAGCCTTCTCCAATCAGACTTAATCCTGAGGAACAGAGGATTAAGAGAGAAGAGAAGTAAGAGAAGTGGATACACAAAGAATATTTTTGATACTTTTAAGATAAAGATACTTTTATTTTCAAGAAGGTGCCCTTGAGCCGTGAAGTTGAGGCAGCTACCCTGGACCATTTGCTGCAACCACGCAGTGTTCTCCTAATAAAACAAAAAGACTTGAGGAAATGTTTATATTAAGTGAATAATATTCCAACAAATAATGAAAACAACCAGGAAAAAAGAAGACAACAACCAGACAAAAAGAAATATAAAGATGAAAACTGTGGCACTGGGTGTCACCATATTTGATGCTTCTCTGCCCCACTTTCAGTATCTTCACGTCATTGCCAAGAGCATTTTATGGCTGCTGGAGTCCTGCTGCTGTACTTCCAGAGCTGGTGGAAGTGCCACAGAATGAAGGCTCTCAACTAGTGAGGGGAGCTGATAAATGTTTAGCTCAAACACCCTGTGGTAGGATCATTCTGGAGAGTATCTTTGTCTTAGCTTTCAGAGTTCCCTAGAGGGACTGTGCTCCAGTTACCCAGAAAGGAAACTTTCTTGATAACACACTCTTAGTTGTCTATCTTCACTTCCTGGCCTCACTGTTTCCATCATCTCTATTTGTGTTTCCTCCACCTTCCAGATAAACTACTTTACCTGAATTCTCTTCTTAAGGTTTGCTTCTAGAAAAATCGAAACTAAAGAGAAAAATTCTAACCTAATATTTCAAAATCATTTTAAATGAAAAAACACCTAAGAGTCATGAATACCATAAAGAGGAATATAAAATAGAAAGGAGAAGAGTGAAATTTTCAAACAGAAATATAGAAAAGATAAAAAGGGCATGAGAGAAAGGAATACAGGTAGATTTGTAAGAGGGCTCAACATATTTAACACTGAAATCCTCCAGCAAGAACGCTAAAACAATGAAACGGACACATATTTCAAACTAAAATTCAAAGAAGCTTTTAAAATATTTAAGTTTATATATTGAAAGCACCCTACATAAGTGAAAGAAGTCAGTCTCAAAAGGTTATACATTGTATGATTCCAACTGTATGACATTCTGGAAAAGGCAGAACTATGCACACAGTGAAAAGAGCAGTAGTTGCTGGAGGCCCAGGGAGAGGGAGGGATGAATAGGCAGAGCACAGGAGATTTTTAGGGCATTGGAACTATTCTGTATGTTACTGAAATGTTGGGTATGTGACATTATACATTTATCATAACTCAGAGAGTGAACCCTGATGTAAACTATGGACTTTAGTTAATAATGCATCAATATTGGTTCATCAATGATAACAAATGTACCACACTAATGCAGTAAGTTAATAATATAGGAAACTGTGTTGAGAGAGAGAAATAGTATATGAGGATGCTCTGTACTTTCTGCACAATTGTTGTGTAAACCTAAAACTGCTATAAAAAATAAAGTCTATGAATTTAAAGTAATGTTAAAACTGTTATCTTGATTTCAGGAAAGATATGCAATCTAATGGAAAAGTATTAACTAAGAAAAATCACATAATGCAGTGTTTCTACAGGGGATGTTTTTGTCACTTGGCCTGTGAAATGCTCAGGCCATGTGGTCAAAGGTGATTTCAGTGCTAAGTTACTTTGGGAATCCTTGCACATTTTATTTCTTTTAGATATTTATAACACTCATTAGCATATTTAAAGCTCTGAGAAGTCTCGAAATAATGCATCTCTTTAAACCAGGATTTTGGACTTAGTAGAACCCTGAATCCATTGATTTTGCTTTGGATATTGTTGTTGTCATCCTAAATAATACTCTTACCAATATGTCAGGCAAGAGGGTGACACAGTGACCTAATTACACCATAATACCTTTCACTTTATCACATTTACATATTTCCAAACAACTCATTGTGTGTTTTTTCATCTTTCCAAAATAGGTGTTTTCCTTCCCCTAGAAGAAAATGCGGCCCACAGAGCTCAGGCAACATTGCAAGTTCACTAAGTGCAGATTCCCTCTTGGAATCTGCTTCACATCACTTTCTGTTGAGCTCACAGCTATGGGAGCATTGCTCAGCTGAGTCCATCAAAGTTCAGTTTGTCTTGTATACTGGAAATATGTTGGATGGAAGGGCCCTACAGAGGGGAGATACCATCCCTTACGGTCCATGAGTGCCCAAGCATATTAAATAAATGCAGAGAATCATAGAAATAAAATAGTTCAATGTTACCTTTTCATAAATGGGAAAATTGAGGCCTGGTGACCTTAAATGATTTGTCAATTTGCAGAGTGAAGAGGCTGGTCTGAGTCTGGAGTGCATGACTGGCTCTTCAAGCCCCATCTCCACTTTAACCCACTGTTTCTCTTTCCCATCTCTGGCCCTTGCAGTCTCCCTTGTTAGTCTTCTTTTTGCCTCTTCTTCTGATGGTTGGAAGGCCCAGGACTCAATCACTGGACTTCTCGTTTCTATCTACATATGCTACCTACACAATCCCATGGTTTCTAGCGGCTTCAGCTTTCCCTTCCCTATTCCCTCCCAGCCTTTCCCACTGCTCTCCATGCCCTGAAGGCTAACCTCCATGGGCTGCACTGCCTGGGCTTCCTTGCCTCTGACTTCTGGTTGGGTCCAGTCAATGGGAAGCACCTGTAGGAGGTCAGGGAGAAGGTGGAGAGAAATGTTGGGAGTATTAACTCCTTGGCTCCCAAACTGCCAGAATGTGGCCTTTACCTAAGGCAACTGCTCCTTTTGGGCAACGCTGCTTCCATGGCTTCAGCTGCTCCTGGATTCTTAAAACAGTTTCCCACTATTTTTATTCCCTGAGTGCTGATAGAGATCCCTGCTGGTGCCCTCTGTGAAACTCTCTTCAATTACCTTTGTCCTACCTTTTTTTTTTTCTTACCAGAACTTCTAAACCTACAGACAACATTTATTGGGTTGAAGACCCCCAAATGTGCATCTCCGCCTCAGATATTACTCAAGAACTCAACATTCATATCTAATAGGCATTTCAAATTTAAAATACCTATTACCCAGCTCGTGATACATTTTTCTCCAATTTGATCTTTCCACAGACACATATTTTAGGTGGTGGGCCATCCTTTCAATTGTTCAGAACTTAGCTCCACTGTCTCTCTTACACCCACATCTAAACTGCAGCATAGTCTGTGGCTCTACCTTTGACCATTTTCAACACCTCCACTGCCACCATTTTGGCCCATACTGTCATCATCGCTTGTTTGGATTATTGCAACAGACCCCAGGCTTCTCTTGCTCCATGCAATCTCTTCTCGGCACAGGCCCTACTGAAAGGAAGTCATATGTCACTACTCTGCCCAAAACCTTCCAGTGGCTTCACCTGTCACTCAGAACCAATAACCAAATGTCTCTGTTACCTCCAGGGTCATGCGACTAGCCCTAAAGTTCTGTGTCCTCATTGTCTCAAGCCTCCATCACCTACTCCTCCAGCCACACTTGGCTCCTCCCTGACCCTTGAATATACTCAGTGCACCACTGCCCTTTGCCTCAGTGATCTTCCCCAGATTTCTGCAGGATTCATTCCCTCACTTTCTTCAAGTCCTGACTCCAGGGTCATTTTCCCTGGACATCCCTTTTTTTTACACCTTCTTTGGAGTATAATTTCTTTACAATGTTGTGTTAGTTTCTGCTGCACAACAAAGTGAATCAGCTATATGTATACATATATACCCATATCCCCTCCCTCTTGAGCCTCCCTCCCACCCTCCCTATCCCACCCCTCTAAGTCATCACAAAGCATCGAGCTGATCTCCCTGTGCTATGCAACAGCTTCCCACTAGCCATCCATTTTACATTTGGTGGTGTATATATGTCAATGCTACTCTCTCACTTCATCCCAGATTCCCCTTCCCCCCCGTGTCCTCAAGTCTGTTCTCATGTCTGCATCTTTATTCCTGCTCTGTCAGTAGGTTCATCGGTACCATTTTTTTAGATTCCATATATATGTCTTAGCATACGGTATTTGTTTTTGTCTTTCTGAATTACTTCATTCTGTGTGACAAACTCTATGTTCATCCACTTCATTACAAATAACTCAATTTCATTCCTTTTTATGGATGAGTAATATTCCATTGTATATATGTGCCACATCTTCTTTATCTGTTCATCTGTTGATGGACATTTAGGTTGCTTCCATGTCTTGGCTATTGTAAATAGTGCTGTAATGAATGTTGTGGTACATGTATCTTTTTGAATTATGGTTTTCTCAGGGTATATGCCCAGTAGTTTCCCTGGACATCTTATCTGAAATTTCAAACTGCTCCACCATCAATACTTCCTCTCTACCTGCTTTGTCTTATTTTTCTCCTTCGCCTTATCACTAGCTAATATACTATATAAACAACTTGGTTTTCTTTTTCTTTTTAAAAAATGTCTTCCCACAAGAATGCAAGCTCCATGAAACATCATAGTTTTCTATTTTACAAATGAAAAAGCTGAGATGTAGGGAAGTAAAAGGATTTGAACAGTATTCCAGGGCTAGTGAGTGAAGTCTCCTGGGTCCAAATTATGAACTTGCTTGAATCTCCTCCAAAAGAGGAGATTCTTTAGGTAAGAGGTGGAAAACTGAATAGAACTTGTAGACCTGGAAACATGGGAAATAAGAGGCAGTTTTTAGGGGTGTTACAAAAATGCTACTTCATAACAGTAATTTATACACTTTTGGGGTGAAAGGAGGACTGTTTGTTTTAATTACATGCCTGAACCTCTCCCTCTTTGTATTAAAGTGTATCCTTCTTCCATAGGCCTGTGACCCAGATGAACATGGAGTGAGAATTAAGCAAAAGAGTAGAGAGCGGATAGTTACAGAGCACTTGGGCTCTACAGGCACACCATCTTCACATGCATTATCTAATTTCCTCTTCACTTACTTCCTATAGGAAATTACTGTTTAGGGATGAAGAATCAAAGGGCCTAAATCGCTTGTCCAGGGTCACCTGATTAGGAAGATGTAATGTCAGTGCTTGAACTCCAAATTTGTCAGTTCCAATACTTGTACTCCTAACTACAGGTATTGGGGCTGACTCCTAACTACTCCTACCTAAAAAGTTCAGGTTTCTGTAGAACAGTGCAGGGAATCCCAGTTTCCAGAGTCATTTTATTACGGTCACATTGCAATAATTCCATATTGACTGTGTATTGGAAAATTTCTTTGCTTACTTTAGAAAATCCATTATGTTTCTTTTTAACCATGGGGCTCTTAGATGTTAATTTCTTCTGAGCACTTGAGAAGTATTTTAATTTATGCTGGCACTTGAATTAGTATGGTGTCATTTCAAAAGATGATGATAATTCAAAATTTTGAAGCATGGAAATTATCTGGTCAAAACAAAACCAGAAACTAACACAGGTAACATTGCAGTAGGTAGTATCTTTCCCTTGAGAAAGTTGCAAGAAATAACAAGTGTTAGTAAGGATGTGGAGAAAGGGGAACACTTTTGCACTATTGGTGGGAATGTAAATTGGTGCAGCCACAATGGAAAACAGCATGGAATTTACTAAAAAAAGTAAAAGCAGAACTACCATATCATCCAACAATATCACTTCTGTGTATATACCCAAAGGAAATGAAAACAGGATCTTGAAGAAATATGTATACTCCCATATTCATTACAGCATTATTCACAATAGCCAAGATATGGAAACAACTGAAGTGCCCATCAAGGAATGAATGAATAAAGAATATATATGGGTATTATTCAGCCATGAGAAAGGAAGATATATTGCCCTTTGCAACAACATGGATAGACCTCGAGGGCATTATGCTAAGTGAGATAAGTCAGAGAAGGACAAATACTATATGATCTCACTTATATGTGGAATCTAAAAAATCAGACTCATAGAAATAGAGAGTAGAGTGGTGATTACACGAGGCTGTAGGTAGGGGAAATGGGGAGAGGTTGGTCGAAGAATACAAACTTCCAGTTATAAAATGAATAACCTCTGGTGATCTAATGTATAGCATGGTGATTACAGTTAATAATGCTATATTCCTATATACTTGAAAGAAGTTGCTAGGTGAGTAGATCTTAAATGTTCCCACCACGAAAATTAAATGGTAATTATGTGCTATGATACCGGTGTTAGCTAATTCTGAGGTGGTGATCATTTTCCTATATAAAAGTATATCAAATCAACATGTTACACACCTTAAACTCACACAATTATATATGTCGATTACATATCAATAAAGCTAGAAAATAGAAGGAATATGTATCAGGTCTTTCTTTGATCAATAAAATAATTTTATTGTGTTTTAAAAAAAATCACAAACAGTTCTTAGGTAAATCCAGCATCTTGTTCGTATAGTTGAACAACTCCTGTATCTTATCCATCAGCATGCTTTCTTACAGAAATAGGTACCATTCCAAAATTTCTGATATTCTTTATTTTTAACTTTCATGGTTTGATAAATCAATGCAGCTGAATTTGATACACATTCAATATCATTTCTTTAGAAAATTAATTCATTTTTCTGGCTTGAAACATCAAGCAAGCAACACCTGACTTCATTCAAACCCTGCAGATATGTTTTCACCCAAGAAATTGTGGATGTCAATGAGACATCTTCTCTCCTAATAAGAACATTGTTTGGAAAGTGAGTGCAGGCAGACCTCACCCTGTAATGGAGGCCCCATCACAACAGATAGTGCAAACAGTAGCCATTTCCTTTCCTTTTCCCTACCATTCATCAACCCAGAGCTGCTTGTTTTCCTTCCCAAGGAAGCTGAGCTTCACATTGATGTGATTGGAGTTCCTCTGCAGGATTCCTCTGGGATTCTTCATAAAATCTGGGTTTTCCTTCAGAGCAATGTTGACATTTTGTGAGATACCAACTCTCTGGTTGCTGAGAATGGTCGTCATTCTTGCAGCAGCTGCTGCAAAGAGAGGACCATGGTTTTTATTTCCACACCTTCCTTAGTTACTTTTTCTGAGCTCTACCTATGGTATGTGCTCCAGGCATGTTGAACTTTTACATCGGACATGTTGTCTCTGTTCTTTTTAGACCTTTTACTCATTTATGTGTTTACTCATCTACAATAAATTATTTCTTGTGTGTGTGTGTGTGTGTGTGTGTTTAAGCAGACATGGATATCTCCTTTCCTTGTTGCCAAAATATCTGGTTATCTGTAGTTGGATTTGCATTCCTATTTTTTAATATAGGCTGAGATGGCTATCAAGAGGCACAATGTGTGTGTCTGGGGGCAGCAAACAGAGTGTTTAGAAGGAAACCTGGTTTCTTTCTTTCTTTTAAATTATTGAGACTTGTTTAACGATCTAGGATATGCTCTATGTTTTCTTTCCTGCAAGAAAACCACTCTCTACTTGCCTTTTGAGAGGCAAAACATGTTTATATCCTGACTTGTTTAAGTTTCCAGGACTCTTTCTATGTGCAGCCAACAAATTGAAATAAGTATGTAAACACATATACTTTTAAAAATAGCATCACAGTATAAGCATTGTTATAAAATTTGCTTTTTTTCATTTGACAATATATGTATTGAAAACCAATGGAATTATTTATCAATAAAAGAGTATCATATCTGCTTAAAAATAATTCTGGGTGGGAGGAGGAGGCAATTAAGTGGGTGAGGGCAGAGATGTAACAAGAATGGCCATGAGCTGACAGCAGTTGAAGCTTGGCAATGTGTAAAAGACTTCCCACATTTTGGACTTTTAGCAAGATCACCATGTACATCCTCATGTAAGTATCTTTGTGTATATGTATAATTATTTCTTTTTTATATTTTGAAAATATTTTATTGTGAAATAAAACATATACAGAAAATATACAAAACAGAAATATTTAATTCAACAATTTATCATAAAGAACACATCTGTCAAGACACAGTGGTAACTTATTTTCTTGCTCTTTTGTTCAACTATGGCTTCAGCAATCAATATTGATCTTTGGTAAGAAACAAGCTTTGATTTAATTTTTCTATTTTATTCATTTTTTACCTCCTTTATTTCTGCTCTTATATTTATTGCTGTCTTTTTGCTTCCTTTGCACTTACTTTGTTTTGTTTTGCTTTATTCTGTTTTAGCTAGCTCCTTAAGGTAAAATCTTGGGACACAAATTTAGACCCTCTTTCTTATCTAATAGAAGCATTTAAAGTTATACATTTTCCTCGAAGGACTGCTTTAACTTTACCCCACAATTTTTGACATATTGTATTTTCATTATCATTCAGTTTAAAATATTTTCTAATTTTCCTTGTGGTTTCTTTTTTGACCTGTGAATTATACAGAAATATGTTGTTAATTTCCAAATGCTTGGGAGATTTTTCAGAAAGCTTTTAGTCATTAATCTATAATTTAATTTAATGTGCTCAGTATGATTCAATACTTTTAAATTATTGAGACTTGTTTAATGATCTAGGAAATGCTCTATTTTTGTGCAACTTCTTCTTTAATTTTATCCATTATAACATTTTATGTCTTTTTCTTGGAGTGTTTATTCTATTAAAATTCCATCAATTATTTATGTAATGGATTTAGATCTGCCATTTTACTTTTTGTCCCCTCTTTTGCTTGTTGTTGTTGTTTTGCTTCTTTCTCCTCCCTTTTCTGCCTTCTTTTGGATTAAATATATTTTAATTCCAGTTTTGTATATGTTGGTTTTTCAGCATAACTTCTCTGAATTTTTAACCACCCATGGAATATTAAAATATTCTTAATTTCTCATTGTCCTCATAAATTTAATATTGTATGATTTCACATAAGATGAAGAATCCCTGTAACTGCATATGTCCATTTGTCAACCCCCATTGTTTATGCTACAGTCATTGTACGTACTACATTTATAGATATCACATAACTCACAAAAAATAATCTAATGTTGCTTTTCAGTGGTGATATGCACTTCAAAAAATTAAGAAATAAACAATAGTCTTTTGTATTTATTCATATAGATACTTTTTCTTTCTTCCTGAAGATTTGAGTTCTAAGTTAGAATCATTTCTCTTACTGAAGAATTTCCTTTAGCATTTCTTGTAGTGCAGAATTTATTGATGCAATTATCTCTATTTTTTTAAATCTGAAAATAACTTCACTTCATTTATGGAATATACTTTTGTTGAATATAAGAATCTGGGTTCACAGGAGGTTTTTTTTCCTTTAAATTCTTTAAAGATTGTTTTTCTTTTTCCAACTCTTGAAAGAAGTCCCACTATCTTCTGGCTTCTGTTATTCCTATTGTGAAGTCACTGTTAATTTGGATCATTGTTCTCCTATATGTTTTATGTCATTTCTGTCTGGTGGCTTTTTAAATTTTGTTTTCAAGTTTAGTTTTCAATAGTTTGACTATAATGTGCCTAGGTTTGATGTTTTTTTGTAATTTTACTGTTTGAGATTTTTCTGAGATTCTTGAATATGTAAATTTATGTTTTCTACTAAAATTTGGAAAATTTTGGCCATGCAAAATTTTTTCAAACTTATTCTTCCCTCTACTGTGGAACTTCAATTACATATATACTAAATGTTTTGTTATTGTCTCCCAGGTTCCAAGGGCTTGTTTATTTTATTTTATTTTTCTGTATATTCTTCAGATGGAATAATTTCTACCGACC